>NC_050069.1:212645261-213287307 GCF_009764565.3 Dermochelys coriacea
ATAAGAGGTATAAGGATGGCAGCCAGTAAGACTGAGCAGAAAAGCTGGGCTTATTTGGATACTAGTTACCTCATACACTGTTTGCTTTTTTGTTTTAATTCTAAAAGTATAAAAAAAATCCCAAGCCTGCATTTCCACCTCAGATGCAGACCCAATGGAGCATGGAATGATGGAATACATTAGGGTTGATTCAGAAAAGGCTGATATAGCGTTAAAGAAAATAAAAATTATTACTGGGGGAGGGGAAAGGGGAAATATTGGTAAAACACAACTGGCTCACAGTTGTTTCCAAGGTAAGTATAATTATACTGAGCATTAAGAGGCAAATCCTCTCCGCAGCATCCAGTTGAGGTATCCTTCATTGGCACTGCAGAGATAGGAATCCTCGCTCCCTGGTTGCAGAGCATCAGGGGAGCTGCTTTGCAAAGACTATTCCTGTCTAAATGCCTGGAGTAGCCTCCATCACCCTAGAAACACCTCCCCACAATGGGGAAAGACCAGATGATCTGTGGACTGGTGGGACTTCAGCACCACCCAACCACTACGCTGCTCCCAAACTAACCTGCACGCTATCGCACAAGGAACAAGCTGAGCATTTTGCCATGCAGTTTGTGCCGTGCATCCCTGGTATATGATCTCCCCAAAATTTGACATCACCCCCTCTTCTAGCAGAACAGTCCTGCTGCCATAGGGCCTGTATTGGCAGGGGAACAGTCTTCACAACACTAACCCCTTTACTGTTAACTCCCAAGTTGCTTTTCAATGCACTTTCATGGAGGAAAGGTCCATCGATGGCTGTTAGCCAAGATGGTCAAGGATGCAACCCTATGGTCTGGGTGTCCTTAGCCTCTCAGAAGGCTCACAGAAGTGTGGAGTGGATGACAGGGGATGGATCATTCAATGATTACCTGTTCTGTTCATTCCCTCTGAAGCACCTGGCATTAGCCACTGTTAGAAGTCAGGATATGGGGCTAGATGGACCAGTGGTCTGAACCAGTATGGCCATTCTTATTTTCACTTTCACAGAGAAGATCACTGGGGACTGTGTGTGGGTGTGTGTAGGCGGGAAAATTATGGAGACAACAAGTAAAAATGCAAAGTAGAAAAAACAATATCTTGTCTGAGGGGTCTGTGTGAAAAATGTTCTCCTTCAGTAAGGGCAAATTGAATGTATGCTCTTGATTTAGCTGGCTGGGTAGTAAAAATGCTGATTTGTGACTATTCTTATGAAGAAAAGGACAAAGTTGCATTTGTTGTTTACACATAAGCCTATAATACTTGTTATTTGTTAGTATTTAAGCATATTCAAATATTCTGAAGTTGTTGCCCAGTTTCACAGATTTTAGCACAGAAGCGCATTAGTCTAGAAATCCATATCTTTAACCCCTGGAACATAGGAAAAGCCATTCTATATATGACTAGTGGACCATCTAGTTCAGTAGACTATGATTGACAATGACAAGCACCAGATACTTCAGAAGAAGATTCAGCAAAAGTTACCTTCTAACCTTGAAGCATGAGGATTTGTACCTTTCAATTGTTTTTAAGAGGCCTTATTTTCACTAAGGCCCCTTTAGACCATTCTGGCAGTGTAACAGTGTCTTCAAGACAAATGGATGTAAATTTATGTTTACTATTATAACTCTGGATAACTTGTTATAGAGGTCTACTTCCTTTTTGAATGCTGCTAAGCTCTTGGCCTCAATGATATCTTCTGGCAAAGAGTTTAGGAAGTTTAGAAAGTTTCAGTTAGCCAGTCAGGAGCAGAAATACAGGTGACCAGTCAATACCATGAACTGCAAAGAGTAAAAATGAACAGTTATTGAATAACCCGTGGGCTGAAAATTGTTCATCCAAACTATTTGGTCACTAGATTAAAATAAATACATTCATAGAATTCTGGATCATTTCACAAATAGGTTTTTCACTGAGACCAGGATTGAAGTTGAATTGAGTATTACTTGCATCAAATAAAATGGCCAGAGCTAAAGCTGGTTGATTTTATGACTTTCATGAAAGCTTTTACTCTTTCATTTATTTATTTATTTATTTATTTACTTATATTTTTATTTACCAGTTCCTCACTTCAAACAAAATAGTCCCCTTCGTGCTCCCTGTGCTCTGACTTATCTTTCATTGTGACTACTCCCTTTGTCTTCTCCTTCCATTCTGATTTTCATGCCACTTTCTACACATGGAGGAACCGCCTTCTTAATGTCCACCAAATGACCTCCCTCACTAGCCTCTAAAACCCAATGCTTTTTCATAGCCTTCCAATCTTGATCTCATCACTTAGTGACCATGATCTTATCCTTTCCTATGGCCCTGATTCAAAGTCCATTTAATTCATTGGGAATCTTTCCCCTGACTTCCTGTGGCTTTGGAGCAGGCTGTGACTTTCTATGCTTTCTTGCTTTGGGATGATTATCTTATATACCGTATTTATGTTAGACTATCTTCCCCATGTTTGTGATGTGCTGTTCTGTGGCACTCCATAAATAAATAAATTAATATTCTGTGATATATGAAACATAAGCCACCCCAGAGATGTAGATCGTTCTATATGTAAAGTCATGGCTCAGGGATGATACATTTCCCAGTGCCTAGGCTTTTTAATGCTTATTTTAAAGAACATAATTTGAGATGCAGAGCCCATATTGTCTGTTCTGTGTGTTTCTTTCATGTTCATTTTAAAGTTTTGTGGCTATCAGGGGAGTGGGAGAGGGACAGCTGGACTGTTTGTGGAATGAGTTACAGCAAATGAGATGAATGTCTAAAAACTAGAGCAGGCTTTTCAGGTTTGTGCAGCAAGTGAGTCACCAGAGAGTCTGGCTCTGGCATTCAAGCCTCTTACTTCATGAGTCCACTGCTGCTAGGCATTTAGCAGCATTAAAAAGAAATGGTGCCATCAAACTGCGTGGTCACAAAAAAAAATCACACTAGAGTAACGTTCAATCAATGGTGGTAATTGCCTTCTTTTGACTTGTGAGCATGAAATCTAAGTGTGTGTCAGAAAGAGAAAAAGAGGAGCATGACTTTAGCCTCACATAAACACCTGTGACTTGTTTAGCTTCAGAGAAACCCAGGCAGAGGGAGTATGGAATCCTATAAAGCACTTTAAAGACCTATTTTCCATCTTGAGCATCAGAAACTGGGGTAAAAGATTTGTCCTTAGGCATGGATTTTCGGTCAGAAAAAGGAATCGAAGCAGCTTTCACACATCCTCAGAATAGGGTCCCAATTCTCCAGAGACTTACACACCTGCTTAATTTTACTAGCCATGAGTAGTTCCATTGATTTTAATGGGACCACTCAAATGTGTAAAGTTTAGCTCTGTGAATTATCCAGGACTGGGAATTAACTTTATAAACAGCAGCTGAATCAATCTTTGTACAGGCAAAAAGCATCATTGATTTTCATGAAGTTATAGTATTCACCTTTAAAACTTGAATATTTACCAGCTATTACTGCACCTTTTTTCTGAAATACCATTATAGTTTCCGTGTAATTAGAATAGAAAACAATGGCAATGTCTCATATACCACAGTGTGGTAACCATTTGTTGACAATATCTTTAATGGTGACTTCTATAGGAGCCTATCTAGATTTCGCCCAAATGCATGCACCCCAATTGGCTGGTTGGCAAAATCAACTAATGTGTTTCCCCAGGGTGAGTCAGCCCTTTATTATCTAAAAATTAAGGGCCTGATCCAATGCCCATTAGAATCAACAGAAAGACTCCCATTGATTTCAGGAGGCTTAGGCATAATCTAAAGTGAACACCAATTCACTGTCAAGATACATAATAAACCTCAAACCTTTGCAATGCAGCTAGGGTTACTGGAAATCCCAATTTACTTTGTGGAATTTAGGTTGTAATATGTTGATGGGAAAAGAAAAAAAAATCAGGTCAGTGGGGATTTTTCCTTTAAATTCAATGGAAGCAGAATCAAGCCTAATATGCAATCCAATTCATTCTAATACAAATAAAATTAACTATTACAGCTGGTGGGACTAAAGAAGTCTTAGTAATATTAGACTCAGTACAGCACTCATCTTTGAAATCTTCTTAGAAGTGGAAAATTACCACTGAGTTTCATGAGCAAACTGTGGAGTTTGCAGGTTAATGGGGTATGAATTACTAATGTATGAGGAACGTGAGATCCTGCTATAAATATACGGGACTCCGTCAGTATATATTTAAAATATGATGTATAAAACAGATGAAAGATGCTAAACAGATGCTTTTAACAACATTACTATGAATCCATAGGCATTAGCTGATGGATGATATGTCTGATACCGTGTCTCTTTATAGATCCTGTCCTTGAAAGTTATGGTGCACTAATGTGAACCTGTGCAGGAAACGTGTGATAAAATAATAACGTGGAAAATATTTATACCATTAAAATAATCTACAGTAAGCAAATGTAATAATTGCTCATTACACACTCAAGAGTCGAGAAATTTCAAAGTTAAGACAGATGCCTGGTGCAAAGTTAGAGCCCTACCTCCCTACCAATTCAAACCTCTCCCTGGGGGTGATTTTTGCTCCCATAAGTGCACAAGCAGTTTCTGTGCTTTTCTGAGGGCAGGGACTGCGATTATCCATGACTTTCAGGCAGTGTGTGCAGAACACACTTTAGACCCTCTTCCATCCCATGCCTAAACTTCCTTGTGCATCCACACATGGAGCATTAACAGTCTGGCCCGAAGTGAGTGAACGTCTCAGCAAATCAGAACAAATAGTTCAGTCAGCCAAACAGACAGACCACTCATTAGGCAGCAAAATAATGTGGGGAAAAAATGTCTTGGGAGGAGTTAACAAAGGGTAAAGGGCTTTTTCAGAACACCAATGAACTGTCCAGAAACTGTCCAGAAAATAATCGCTGTTGCCCACTGATATCCATCCCCACAGATACCCATACATCCAAGTTTGTATTTCTGGAAATGAAATTATAGTGCTAGCCAAGCCACGTTTCTGGCTGCATTGCCTATAAAACGAAATGACTGAAGAAGCAGCTCTGAAATATAACTTGTGTAATGCTTAGTACTGATATAGTGCTTTCAAAGTCTGTTACTGCTTAACAGCTAATACAATGCAAACCATTAATTTATCCTTCCAACATCCACGAGGTAAGTATTATCCCCAATATACAGATGGGGAAGTGAGGCACAGAGGGCCCGATTCTCATCTACACTAAGGCCTCTTTAATCAATCTAACAATGTAAAGGGTGTCTTAAGGTGGGAGTATATTCTATTTGTACCTACTTTAATGCTCCTTTAAATGTCTAAAGCACTGTAAAGTGGCCTCAGGCTAAATGAGAACCAGGTCCAGACAGTAGACTTGTCCAAGGCTACATAGCAAGTCATTATGAGAGCCAGAATTAAAATTTAGGACTACAGCTAAAAGAAGCATTGATTTTTTTGGTTTGGTGGCTGAACTAAAACATCCAAAATATTTCTTTTGGATCAATCTGAAACAGAATTTTTTCATTTTTTCCCCTCATTTCAATTAAAAACTACAAATATTTCATTTTGGGTCAAATTCATGTTTTCATTTGGGGTTTTTTGGTGGGGGGGTAGTTTTGTTACATTTCATTTTTTTGGTGTTTTACCCTTTTTTGTTTTTTAAAATCTTGTTAAATTTTGAAACGAAAATTCATTTCAAAACAAAAAAGTCAACACATTTTTCAAAAACATCAAAATAAAACATTTAGACTTTAAAAAAAAATTGGCCAAAACTATTTGCCACATTTGACTTGAATGAGCAAATGGTTTCAGTGAACCTGAAACTGTATTATTCAGCAAATAAACAATTCATCCAAAAAATTTCATCCACCTCTACTCAAGACCTCTTAGCCCTGAGCTCAGACCATTAAATAGCAATGCCTCTCTGCTCTATTGTTCAGTTTATTTAAAGAATGTGTTAATTGTCTAAGTTAGACCGTTCCCCCTCTCTCACTCTTCGCCCCCACCAATTAGTATTTGGTTGGAAGAGTTCTAAAAGGCATTTGAAATGCTCCTCCTGCATCTAGCTTCTTCATAAAACAATGTAAAATGTTCTCTTAAAATGTTTTCAGAAAGATGCAGTCAATTTAGCTCCATGCCATATATACAGCTAGAGTGAAAATAAAGGTTATACATGGTTCCATAAAAACAGTACACTTGATTTTCCCAAAAAAGAAAAGGAGTACTTGTGGCACCTTAGAGACTAACAAATTTATTTGAGCATAAGCTTTCGTGAGCTACAGCTCACTTCATCTGATGAAGTGAGCTGTAGGTCACGAAAGCTTATGCTCAAATAAATTTGTTAGTCTCTAAGGTGCCACAAGTACTCCTTTTCTTTTTTGGGAATACAGACTAACACGGCTGCTATTCTGAAACTTGATTTTCCCAGGAGTATTTAGTTCAAATTAAATAGTGGTCTTCTTGAAAGTTTATTAATTCTGATTTTATTGCTTTCCTTTCATTACATAATACCTAGAGAAACATTTTCTTTATAAAATAATCCTTTATATATAGCCATAAGAGCTAAACGATTAAAAGTAACCTGCTAAAACTGCATGAATAGGAAAGAATGAGAAAAAGGCCACATTTAATAGCCGTTGGAAGACTGATGTAACTGAATTAGGGACAAATCTTCAAATCTGATTTCTAATTTTGGGCTTCCAACTTTAGATACATAGAAATTCTTGCCCCACAGAAGTCAATGGGAGTTTTGCATTGACTTCAGTGGAGCCCTGATTTCACCCATAAAGTCTAATCTTCAGGGCTCCTATGCACATGCAGCTCTCGTTAGTTTCAGCTGCAGTTATGGTGTCGAACAAAGCTGTAAATCAGATCCTAGAGGACAATACCTCCACTATAATTTGGCTGCTGTGTGCCATCCATCTGGTAAAGCAAATCAGTACAGAGCTGGCTTAACCAGCTACCTGAGGATTCCCATAGTATAAGTCACCTCTGTTCTGACCCTACAGTACATGGATCAGCAATCCAGTAACTGTGCCTTAAGGCCAGAGATAGGCAGGAGCAACTCAGAGCAGCCCCTAGCCAGCCTCAGGATTGCATGTTTAAATTTTGTGTAAAAACATCTTTGTGCCCTCTCCTGCCTTCAGCTGTTCTAGACACTGCTTCTGCACAGCTGAGGATCTGGCCCTGAGTGTATAATGTTGAACACCCCAAAACCAAGGGCACCCAAGCACACAGGCCATTTTTGAAAATGTGGACTTTAATGACTCTCATTGTGGTATATAGTATTAAAGGCTAGAAAGAGGCCCAAACCAAAACCTAGATCTGGACATCCTGAACTGCAGAGTTTAAGTTCATCACTGTTAAGGAGAAGAAAGATGAACTCAAAGAGCTTGATAGAGAAAAGGAGGTAGCAGTTCTTCGCATGGTGCCCAAGGCAGTTTTCAGGAGTCACTTAGCTGAATTCTGTATAAATACGTGATTGTAGAGTGTTTGGACAAAAGGATGAAATCTATGGTCACTTCTCAAAAAGAGGCCAGCCTAGCACTAATGCAGCCTTTATACTGAGAAAGCAAGCACTCAGAAGCCAGGAAATTCCAGCTATCACTATGATGGGAGTGGTTGAGGAACCTAAAAGAATATGATCCAAATATTAAGTTTGCTGAGGCCACATTAACTAGATTTTGTTGTACATAAGTAAGTGTATTTTATTGGTGTTCTTTGCTGAATATAAACCTTAACCTTCATTTTGCTCTAATAATATATCCTATTAAATACTGTGTAGAGGATAGGTAAAATAGTGGTGTATAGGTTAATATTACATGTGCAGCCTTAATTCTGTTGGCAGACATCGCTTCCTTTGTAACATACACAGCATTCCTCAGTGTGTTATCCTTGGGTAGCTTTGTCACCCTTATATTTTAAGGGGTGATTTATATGAAGAGAGATTAAAGCTTTTAAAATTGACCAAACTGAAAACCTAATGTTAATACCTAGCATTACAAACAAGGATAATGTTATAATATATTAAGGCTAACCTGAATAGGAGTTTCTGCTTTTACACTTGAGACATATTATTTATTGACAAGGCAAAGAGCAGTATTGCAAATCCCTTAACTATAAAGATTGCCTGATTCTTTAGGAGCCTGAGCTAACATCCACTAAAGTTAATGGAATTCTTTCCATTGACTTCAGTGGGCACTGGATGAGGTCCTAGTTTTAGAATTCTTGTGAGTCTCTCTCCTGAATCTCTGGTCATGCCATGGAAGAGTGGCTGCAAAGATGACTGAATAGAGTCTAATTTTAAGAGTACTCTAAGTTCTGCCTTTCCTTTTAACAGCAGCATTCCTTCTACAACCTTATCTAGTCTATTTGCCAAAAGTTCTTTAGAGATAGATGGATCAGAAAAGCAAAGTCTTTAATGTAATGAGCCCCTTAAAATAATTCTGAGAGTTCAAGGATGAGAATGGTTAGCTAGTGCTAATAGCCACATCCAAGCAGGAGGCCTGGTGGATTTGACTCCCTGGTTTCCCACTGACTTGCTCCATAATCTTTGGCAGCTCATCCAACCTTTCTGAGACTCAGTTTACCTAACTATAAAATTAGGATAACTCACCTAGCTTACGTGTTGTGATGGTTCATGGTTTGTAAAGAGCTTTGAGATCCTCAGGTGAAATTTCTGTATAAGCACAAAGCGGAGTACATATCTCTGCATAAGCGTAAAGCATAAAATCAGCAAAAAAATGCTGATTTAGTAAAGGTAAAGCTATATAATGTTTAAATATTTCCACAGTTCCATGCACCATGCTGTTCATTCATTTCAACATCCCTCAATTACAGTAAACTTAGTATCTGCGCTTTCTGTCTGCAATACTTATACCATTTGGTGGATGACATACATAACTTGATCACTGCTTTGTGAGTCTACGATTTAATTCCTCTGGTTAAATATGAATTGTAATAGTCAAGCAGTGTCTTTTTTTGTTATGTATGCTAGTTGGCTTCATTATTAAAGGAGACTCACCTGATTTGCACACATGTGCATCTATGTTATTTATCCTCATAACAGCCTTCTCAGAATCACTGCTGTATTACAGCATTAGGAGAGAGTAAGAGGTTCATTCAGTATCCTGTATTAAGGGTAGCTAAATCAGAAAGCAGCTTTACATTTTTGCTGGGATACTTCACAATGTAGTCATTAATGTTTAATTGCCACCATTTGGCTCATAAGAAGGGAGCTCAAAATGAAGTGAACTTAGGGTGTAGCACCAGATTTACAGAGTAGGCAATTCTGATAATAATGTGAAGATGTTTCTAGATATGCTGCCCTGAACCATTCTACATCTCCCACCCCTAGTCTAGCCTGTTGCACCATAGGAAGGATTCACTCCTCAGGGGGCTCCATATTAACACATACCCTGCCTCACTGTCTGTGCCCCACCCCCCTTTGTCCTTTGAACAGCCTCCTGTCAGTCCTGGCTGAGCAGAAGTTACAGACACCTGTATACAAGACACCTGGACTTGCTGCTATACAAGAATTCTCACCAGAGTCTGCCCTGGTGGAAGTGAACCTGGTCCAACATCTATACTCAGGCTGCAGTAAGAATGCATAGGGAAATTCAAGCTGATTTGATTTGATTTGAAGATCCTGAGCATGCCCTTTTTGACTACTTTGTCACTCTCAGGATCTTCAAATCAAATCATATCAGCTTGAATTATGTGTGTGTGTGTGTGTGTGTGTGTATGTGTATACACAGACACAGACACACACACACACTCCTGGGAGAATTTTGCGCCACTGCACATGAGCAGAAAACATGTCCCTCCACAGATTTCTTTGCTTCCCTGCAGAAAGTGACAGGGAAGCAAAGGAAAGCCCTGCTGGGGGGGAGGAGGGAGAGAGCTAGGGACATCCATGGGCATAGTTTGGGGGGCATTGCTCCTTAAACAGAGATGAGGCATGGGGGGCACATGGGGTCATGTGCCACTGCTCCACCCCACCATTTCTGCGAGCGCAGAGCTGCTGGGATGAAAGAGAGTATCGCACAGCTCTGCTGACTTTGCAGCTGGACGGCACCTTCTTGCTCCTAGTGCCAGTCATACTTCCATTCTGTGTTTTCTGTACAATTGAGTGCCTGTGGCAGGGAAGGGCAAGGGGGAAGAAAGGGGGTGGGATAGGGGAGAGGATGGGGCAGGAGGAAGGGATGGGGAAGAGAAGGGGATAGGGGAATTGGGGTGGGAGATGGGGGTGGGAGCCCAGCATGCAGAATCATCTTGGCAGTAGCTGGGTCACCTCATTAAGCATTGACACCCCCCAAACCAGACAAGCCCCAACCCCCCTGCACCTGAACTACCCTGATGAGACCTCCAGACTTCCACCTCATGGAGTCCCAACAAGCTACACCCAGTCCCCCAACCCATTGTGCCCGATCTCCCCTCCATGCGGACCCCCCCATGAAGCCTCCACACCCAGACTCCCCCATTGAGCTCCAACTATCTTCACCTGAACACCCCTGCAGAGTCCTATTGCCCCTGCATCCAGAAACCCCCAATGAGCCCCTGTGCATCCAGATCCCCCACTGAGCTGCCCACACCCAGACTGACCCACGAAGTGCCCTCTTACCCCACACCTGGATCCCCCCACACTAAGTCCCTCCACTGCTGGGCTGAGCCTCCCTGCCCACACCTGGTGCACCTGGTGCAGAGGGACAGGGCCCTTAGGTGTTTCTGGGGCAGGCCCAGCCCTTGTGCTGTGTCAGGATTGGGTGCAGCCTCATTGCCAAGTCCCTGTCCTGGGGGTGGGGAAGGGGAGTTGCAGGGTGATTTCCCACCTCCACGCAGCCAGTGGCCTGTGCTTCCCACTGCCATGCTGGAGCCTCCATATTGACTTACTGACAAATAAATTATGAAGAATTTTACAATACTGTGTGCAGAATTTATTTTTTTGGCGCAGAATTCCCTCATGAGTAAAGGCTTATGATGACTGAGTGAGTTTCCTCCTTTAGAGTTTTATGTTATCCTAATCATGATTAAAGTTTGTCACACTGTAAAACTACAGGATCAATATCTCATATCAGAAGAAAAACAGAAATTAGAGATGAAAAGATCACAGGGCCATCCATTTCCTTCTCCTACCCCCCCAGTGCTTTGTCCCGGGCATTGGTAAATGACTACAGCTAGGTCTGCACTTGGAGCCGGTGGGGGTGGGGGGGTGATTCCCAGCTCAGGCAGACATATTCACGCTAGCTCTCATCCAGCTAGTTTGCTAAAAATAGTAGGGTAGCTGTGGTAGCACAGGCGGCAATGAGTGGTGGCACAGGCTAGCCACCAGACTACGTACATATGGGGCCTCAGTGAGTTTGTAGTTGGGGCAGCTGGCCCGTGCGGCCACTCAATGGAGCTACACTGTTATTTGAGGCATGCTAGCTCAAGGAGATACCACAAATGTGTTTACTTAAGATAGGAATCACACACCCCTCTTCAAGTGTAATTATAGCCTAAAAGCCAGATTTTCAATTGGTGTAAATCAGTGTAGTTCTACTGATGTCAGTGAGGCGACATCAATTTATACCAGCTGAGTTTCTGACTCAGTCACAGAGTAAGATGTAAGATTTTTAATCCTGTTTAATTAATAGCTTTTAGCTCCTAGATTTACTTCGACTAGCTTGGCTTTGCTTAGCCATGTTTACGCTGCTTAACTTCTACTTAAAATACTTGATTGTCTCTGCTTCCTGCCCCCAAATGCTTTATTTAAGCTAAGGTTGGCTGTAACTGAGACCATTTCCGGGTGGAATATTCCCAAGAGAATGAAACCAAAACTTTGATCAGGGAGGAACAAACTTGAGCACTCAGTTAAATGTACAGATACCAAACTTGAGCACTCAGTTAAATGTACAGATACCGTGCCTTATTGCCAAAGAGGTGCCACCGGGGAGCACTGTGGAAGCCTAAAGACTGGTGAGTCATGTTCCGGAGACCTCAAGTTACAATGTACCTCTGAGTCTGATTCCATTTCTAATGTACTTGAAGGTCTCTGATCTGATTACACTAATGATTTGTAGCACAGTACTTTTCCTCTGCTCAAATTATATTACAAGGTTTTGTTCATAGAGATAACAACGCTGAGCAGCCAGCATGACTGCAGTAAATGCTATTATCATGTTGTGGGGATTAGATTGGCAAGAGCTGCTGAGGAAGAACCACCAATCAGTGGGCAATTTATATATACATACACACCCACCCTATCAATTTTATATATATACTTTTGCTGAATAGCAACATTTTGCTGGGCACCAATCCTATCCCATTGACTTTAATGTTAACGGGCAGTTTGATATTGGCAATGGACATGCTGCTGACTGACAACATTTTTTGGAAGAAAGGCCCTGGCTGCAGCCCTGCAAAACCAGCCCGCAGCCAGAGACCTGCCTAATGGAGGAGCCCCTGCCAGAGTCCTGGTGCTGTGAGCTGAAATGGTAGACTGCATGTTGGGCGGGAGTGTCTGGGTGGGAGAGGCTGCCGCCCAGATGCCTGGGCTTTCCACAGTGAACTGGAGTGCTAGGGGCCTGCAGAACTGAACAGTACCTCTCCCTGCGCTGTCCAGGCTAAACCCTGCACAGGCACCTGGGCCCAGACTCAGTATGCCCCAGTCCTTCCTTCCCTGCCTGCAGTCCCACAGGCAGGTTTGTGGGGTTGCAGCCAACGAAAGAAGGGCTGGATGTGCTGAGCACCAGCCACAGGTAGGTTTGCAGGGCTGCAGCCAGGGAAGGCATGTCCCAGAACTTTCTTCCCTAACTGCAGTTCTGAAAAGCTGCCTTTTGCTTATTGGCAACTCTCTTGGGTAATAGCAACATTATGCTGAGAAGTGGGAGGTGGCTAATAAGCAGAATCTGAGGTATTTATACACAAAAAACTATGCTAAAAGAACGTGATTAGGATTGTAACACACTGAAAAGTTAGGTAATGCCAGAATTAAAGTTGTGCAGTCAACCTTAATTTGCCCCCATGTACATATGCATTATGGTACAGTCCTTAATTGGATGATCACATACCATTTTTCCCCTTCACAAAAATCCTGCCTCATTCAATGCTCAGGATGCATGGTGCTCAATTAATGAGCAGCTATTCAATATTTTGTTTTCTCCTTGTTATTCAGTACGTGCCCTGCCTCATTTACTGCATACTAGTTAAACCCTGCTCTGAAAACAGAACTATTCATTTCCTTGTGGGCTTTTCTATGGCACTTATTGCTCTACTGCTGCTCCACAAGCATTGATTTCCCCAACACACCTTGAAGGGGTATAATTATCCCCATTTTACTGATGGGGATCTGAAGCACAGACAGGTTAAGTCTGAAGTATCCACTAATTTTGGGCACCCAATTTAAGATGTCTAGAACCTAATTTTTGAAGTACTTGCACATTATCTAACACTTCATATGTTCAAAGCACAGCTCCCACGGAATTAGTTACAACTGTGAGTGTTCAGTGAATGAGACCCTGATATCTCAATAATTCACCCAGAAAATGAGGAACACACAATTAATGACCACCTGTGGAAAGGTTTGGTATAAGTGGCTTGCTTAGTCACACAGGAATCTAGGGAAGAGATAGGGAAACCACCCAGTTCTGCAGAACAGTATTCAACTGCCTTTAACATGAGACCTTCCTTTCTCTTCTTGCATACTCCATGTCTCATACATGACACACCCTCCAACTTAGGCAACAAATGAGGCTGTTGTCTGTAGGACCTCTGGCTCCTTCACTACACAACCATCCGCAGACAAAGTGAATCTTATTCATTGATTCAGGTAGGGGTCTCATGGGAAAAACAGTATGTGATCATGTAACTAAAGACTGGATCATAATGCATATGCACAAAAGGCAGAGGGGTGAACTAAGGCTTCACAGCCAGAAGGGGAAAGAGACAGAGAAGAGTGGAAGGTTAAAGAGAAGAGTAAGGGGTGGGATGAGGGAGATCAGGAGATGGGGTGGGGTCACTGGGGCAAGTGAAGGGGTCAGAGTAGATGAGAAATGTCCTCTTCTGGGACAGGGAGAAGGAAGAGGGAGTTGTAGGAGGTGAGGAAGGAAGGTCACATCAGTTTGCTCTTGGAAGAAATCAGTGAGGTCCTGTGTGGAAAGTGAAGTGACAGGACATAGGGAGGGTTTGAGGAGTGAGTCAAAAGTTGTTGAAAAGGTGGCTAGGATTGAAGACATGGGATTTGGTTAAATTGGAAAAGTAGAGTTATATGAATAGGAAGATGGCAGAACTGAAGGAAGAGAGGACAAATCTGTAGTGAAGTCAGCCAGCTTGGTCATGGGATTTCCACCAGAGGTGCTCTGCAGCACAAGTGCAGGGTCAGAGGGAGTAGATGTTGGGGATGAGCTGGGTGGACCTCGTGATGGGAGAAAGGAGCAAAAGAGTCAAGGATGGAGGAGACTGAAGTAAAACAAACAAAAAGAAGCATTCCTTTACACAACGCACAGTGGAACTCTTTGCCAGAGGATGTTGTGAAGGCCAAGACCATAACAAGGTTCAAAAATGAAATAGATAAATTCATGGAGGATAGGTCCATCAATGACTATAGCCAGGATGGGCAGGGATGGTATCCCTAGCCTCTGTTTCCCAGAAGCTGGGAATGGGCGACAGGGGATGGATCACTTGATGATTACCTGTTCTGTTCATTCCCTCTGAAGCATCTGACATTGGCCACTGTTGGAAGACAGGATACTGGGTTAGATGGACGATTGGTCTGACCCAGTATAGTCATTCATATGAAGCATGGAGAGAGTCAATAACCATATTAATGTAAGCAAAGAAAGAAAGGGCAGGGAGGAGAGCACTGAGAGCAGATGAGAAATCATCAACACGGAAGTCACAGAAAGGTTGAGTTGCATGCTGTGAGGGGGAAGACGATGAGTGATACTGAAAGAGATCAGGTGTTTGGTCAGAGAGGGAGAACTCAGCAACAGAGATCAGAGAGCAAAGCACTTGGTGAAGACCAAGTCAAGTGAATGGGAGATTTGAACCAGGGCTGCAGGATGAACAAAGTAGTGATAGCAAAGAAATGTGCAGCTAAGGGTTGGATGGGTCATTAACCTGGAAGCTGAAGTCACCAACACTGAATATGAGACACTGTGAGGAGGAGAAGAGAGGGCATCAGGTGTTAAGATCAGAGAGGAAGGGGAGGAGTTGGGTAGGCAGTAGATCATTGCAATGGGGAGGATGGGAGGAAAAGAGAGTCAGAGCTCGCAAACAGGAGTGGCTAACGGGAGTTTTGCGAGGGAGTTCTCCAGGTGAAGGAGGAGCGATTAAATGTCTGTTGGGGGCTGTGAATCTATTGCTTCTGTGCACATGTACCGACCATGTGTGTGCTGAGCCTAGCAGCCTGCTAGGCAAGGCTGAGAGCTTCTTAAGGAGGCTTTAGCACCCATCAACCCTTAACCATGGGGCAGGGCTACTCAAGGAGACCAGGGCTTTAAAAAGCTGCTCCTAAATGACCAGAGGAGCTAGCGAACAGGAGCTGCTAACAGGGGAGTTTTGTGAGGCAGTTTACAGCAGGAGTGTAAGCAGAACTCAACATTCTTTAAACTTAAAAGCCAAAAATACCCCCTTGATATAAACAAAACAACAACATAGGAACCAGCTGCAGGAGTAAAAAGAGAATGCAGGCAAAAGTCCAACAACAGAGTGGGGGCTACCCAGTTTATTGCACCCAATGCAGCATGTATGAGTGAAATCCCTGCAAGCTGTGTGGAAACTTTTTAAAGACACCATAATAGAGGCTCAACTTAAATGTATACTCCAAATTAAAAAACATAGTAGGAGAACCAAAAAGAGGCACCATGGCTAAACAACAAAGTAAAAGAAGCAGTGAGAGGCAAAAGGGCATCCTTTAAAAAGTGGAAGTTAAATCCTAGTGAGGAAAATAGAAAGGAGCATAAACTCTGGCAAATGAAGTATAAAAATACAATTAGGAAGGCCAAAAAAGAATTTGAGGAACAGTTAGCCAAAGACTCAAAAAATAATAGCAATTTTTTTTAAAAGTACATCAGAAGCAAGAAGCCTGCTAAACAACCAATGGAGCCACTGGACGATCGAGATGCTAAAGGAGCACTCAAGGACGATAAGGCCATTGTGGAGAAACTAAATTAATTCTTTGCATTGGTCTTCATGGTTGAGGATGTGAGGGAGAGTCCCAAACCTGAGCCATTCTTTTTAGGTGACAGATCTGAGGAACTGTCCCAGATTGAGTTATCATTAGAGGAGGCTTTGGAACAAATTGATAAATTAAACTGTAATGTCACCAGGTTCAAATGGTATTCACCCAAAAGTTATGAAGGAACTCAAATGTGAAATTGCAAAATTACTAACTGCAGTCTGTAACTATCATTTAAATCACCTTCTGTACCAGATGACTGGAGGATAGCTAATATAATGCCAATTTTTAAAAAGGGCTCCAGAGGTGATCCCAGCAATTATAGGCCTGTAAGCCTGACTTCAGTACTGGGCAAACTGGTTGAAATTATAATAAAGAACAATATTGTCAGACATATAGATGAACATAATTTGTTGAGGAAGAGTCAACACGGTTTTAGTAAAGGGAAATCATGCCTCACCAATCAACAAGAATTCTTTGAGGGGGGTCAACAAGCCTGTGGACAAAGGGGATCCAGTGGATATAGTGTACTTAGATTTTCAGAAAGCCTTTAACAAGGTCCCTCACCAAAGGCTCTTATGCAAAGTAAGCTGCCACGGGATAAGAGGGAAGGTGCTCTCATGGATTGGTAACTGGTTAAAAGAAAGGAAACAAAGGGTAGGTATAAATGGTCAGTTTTCAGAATGGAGAGAGGTAAATAGTGGTGTCCCACATCAGTCTGTTCTGGTACCAGTCCTATTCAACATATTCATAAATGATCTGGAAAAAGGGGTAAACAGTGGTGTGGCAAAATTTGCCGATGATACAAAATTACTACAGATAGTTAAGACCCAGGCAGACTGCAAATTGCTACAAAAGGATCTCTCAAAACTGGGTGACTGGGCAACAAAATAGCAGATGAAATTTAATGTTGATAAATGCAAAGTAATGCACATTTAAAGAGCATAATCCCAACTATACATATAAAATGATGGGCTCTAAATTAGCTGTTACCATTCAAGAAATAGTTCTCTTAAAATATCCACTCAATGTGCAGTGGCGGTCAAAAAAAGTGAACAGAATGCTCAGAATAATTAAGAAAGGGATAGATAATAGGACAGAAAATATGTCACTTCTATATAAATCCATGGTACCCCCACATCTTGAATACTGTGTGCAGATGTGATTACCCCATCTCAAAAAAGATATATTGGAATTGGAAAAGGTTCAGAAAAGGGCAACAAAAATTATTAGGGGTATGGAACGGCTTCCATATGAGGAGAGATTAGTAAGACTGGGACTTTTCAGCGTGGAAAAGAGATGGCTAAGGGGGGATATGATAGAGGTCTATAAAATCATAACTGCAGTAGACAAAGTAGATAAGGAAATGTTGTTTACTGCGTCTCAAAACACAAGAACTAGGGGTCACCAAATGAAATTAATAGGCAGCAGGTTTAAAACAAAAACAAGAAGTATTTCTTCACACAACGCACAGTCTACCTTGGAACTCCTTGCCAGAGGATATTGTGAAGGCCAAGACCATAACAGGGTTCAAAAAAGAACTAGATAAATTCACGGAGGATAGGTCCATCAATGGCTATTAGCCAGAATGGGCAGGAATGGTATCCTTAGCCTCTGTTTGCCAGAAGCTGGGAATGAGAGACTGGGGATGGATCACTTGATGATTACCTATTCTGTTCATTCCCTCTGGGGCACCTGGCACTGGATGCTGTCGGAAGACAGGATACTGGGCTGGATGGACCCTTGGTCTGACCCAGTAGGGCCATTCTTATGTTATGTTCAGATGCAGTGTTGCTTAAAAGAGGGGAAAGAGTGGGAAGGAAGGAGGGGAGGAGAGTTTGGAAGTGGCAGGAATAGGAAAGGAGAAGTCCGACACCTTCCACCACAGTCTGATCCATGGCAGGGAGTGTGAGAGAAAGAAAGACCTCCATAAGGGAAGACAGCTCAAGTGTGAGACGAAGGGAACCAGATCTTTATTCTAGTTTGTTTTCTGAAATGGCAGAGATTGTTTGGCTGAAATTTTCCAAACATTGGTAGACACCCCACACTGAAAATTTCAGTTGAGCTTAAAGTTTGGCAGTTACAAACAACTGAAAACTGGGTCTTATGATAGGAAGTGTCAGGCAATCTCAATAACAGGTGGTGGTACCAGCCCTGCCTATAATACCTCAAGGGTATTGTCAGAATCAGTATAGGAGAATCAGAATATTGAAGTCATTAGAGGTAAAAATGAGAATTGCAAGAATAATAAAGAACTGATGCATACAGAAACCAGGCCAGAAAAAGCCCAAAGGAACTGATAATGCCATCATTCATGTTCTGAGGGCAGATTATGTCAAGGTTTGGGAGTGCTACTTGGGAAAAGCAGCAATGTGTGTGAATTTCACAACCCACTCAGGACTTCATAGATTTTGAAGTTACTTGCTGCTAAGTATTACTAGCAAGAGTGACACCAGTATTTCAGCAACTATTGTTAGTGTTGTGTATTAGTTTACTGTATCCCCATTCCTAATCCAGCCATAATCATCCCTATTATCAGAGTTTTGTGGGGAAAAACAAACAAGAAAAGCCTCTTTCTAGCCATTTTGTAATGTAATAATGCCAGGCTTGGGGGAGGGAGGGTTATTGCCAGCAGCTATTTTAGAAACAATACTTTCCATCTGAAAGTGAGAGGATATAAAAGGCAAGCAATGAGAAGGCAAAATATTTCTTTTAATTGTGCTAAGGACATCATCTCAGCTCACCCCGAGAAAGTTATTTGACATACAACTTGAGCCAGAGGTGGATTAATACGTACGTATGTGTGTGTGAGTGAGAGAGACAGACAGACATACACAGAAGAATGGAACAGCTAATTAATCAGACTCCATGCTTGCTAGCTGAGTGGAATGTCGATATATTAGGCGTGCTGGAAAAGCAAATATGAACTAAAACAAACTAAACTGGATACTCCAAGGCAGCCGAAAATGTCAAATTTGGCATGAACTGGCTACAATGGGAGAGAGAGAGAGACCGCACAGAACAGTACTCAGTTCTAGGGATACAAACATCTTTACTATGTATTATACATACAACATTTACTCTGTACAGAGCCTAACACAATAAGTTTGGTCTTGGCTGGTCCCTAGGCACTACTGTAATAAGCACAATAAATAATCATCATCTTGAAATGTTAATGTGGCCTACATCTTTATGCTGCTCGCCAGGATTTACACACAACGGTAACAGTCATTTCCACATATACCTCTTGGAGGAGAAGAGAGAAACAAGTGGTAGAGAAGGATGGGTAAAACAGAAGAAATAAAGAGCTTGAAAATAGGGAACATGGAAAGAAAAAGGAGAGATGAGTAAGAACTGATAATAAGAGAAAGTGAAGTAGAGGGATTAGAAATGCTAACACGCAGATCAGGGAGGGTAATTTGGCCCTTCAACTGAAAAGAGGAAACAGAAGCTGAGGATATCGGCCAACAACCGGAACAGAATTACTGCAGAGCCAATGAGGATTTCAACTGAATCCATAAACACCAAGGGAGATGACTCATGAGGTTCAAAGGCCTTATGTAGCCAGAAACTTCAATATTGAACTTCGATTGCTCCCCTCATCTTGCTGAGTTGTAAGCCTGTCCCTCAGTCAGTGTCTTTGTTTACTGTAACTCTAGGCCTTAAGTGAGCAAAGGATGTGTGCAGCCAGTGTTGTGAGAATGAGAATGCCGATACCATGAGTGATAACTTGGCAATTCAACATACACCAGGTGCCAAGTCATTTATCTGAGTGTCTGCAGCATCATGTATTAGGTATAATGTATTTTCCACAGAGCCATTTACAGAGAGGAAACCAGGTTGAAAAGTGGAAAGGGGAAAAAAAGAATTAGGCAAATGTCAAAAAAGCTAAAATTGAGTAATTAGAAATAAAACTAACACATTGTGGGATGGAGATCAAGTATGGGTGAGAGAAACTGGTGGAGGGGAAGAACTGATGTAAAACAATTGTTTGAAGTGAGAAGTGTAAGAAAAATACTAATGTAATAAGTATTGGAAGAATCCAGTGTAGATGACAAGCAGATGCAGAGAGATTCAAACTCTCAAAACTGAGGGTTACCACAGCGGCAGGCCCCCGTGCAACCTGGACACTCTTCTACAGTCTATGACATCATATGGGGATGGTCCATGTGATTTTCTAGTTAAATATTTTGCTTAGTTATGGGGTAATAATTTAGTCACATAGGCCCAGATCCACAAAGGGATTTATTAATTTCCAACTGGAGGAAAGCACTTAAATCCTTTGAGATTCTGGGCCACAGGGCTCATTTGTAGCTTTGTCACAAGCAAGGAGCAGCACTCAATTTCATTGCCCAGGAGCAGACCAAGAACTGGATACTCCTCACAGTCACAATATGGTGCCTGGTGACTGCCTTCCTGTGGGGAGAAAAAAATCAAAACAAGTGTTTTTGTACAGAGTGGAACCAAGAATCCATCCACTGGCTCTCCTGCCTGCATGGGAGGAAGAGTAGCAGCCCTACAGAGGTTGTTCTCCCTTCTTCTGTGCCATTCTATAGGCTCTAGATAGCCCAAGCAGGGGAATCAGTGGATCCTTATGTCCCCTTGTACAGACACAAAAGGCTTTACAAGGACTAGGGAGAAGTACCAGTTATTAATACAGATAATCAGCCTGAAAATTAGTCTGCCTGGAATCTTGAACAAAACTAATTGGCATATTAACTTGATCTATAAATCTGAGTGTCAGCAATAGGAGTAATTAAGTGAGCAAAAGGCAGGTTCTGTTGTACCCGTTCCTTTCCATATAATCAGATGGAAAGTTTCTAAAAAGGCACCTACAGACATTTAAATAGTGTCACCTGAAGCAGCATGTTAATTCAACTCATGGGTATTTGAGGACAATACAGTTGAATTCTGTGTGCAAATATGCACCTTTCAGTACACATGCTGATGGACACATTACATAACTCAATTTCTTATGCATTTTGTATAAATAAAGGACTAGATGAGCTAAATGCAAACAGCACATTGTCCTAGGTGTAGCATTGGAGGCAGACAGGTTTCAGAATGGTAGCCTTGTTAGTCTGTATAAGCAGAAAGAATGAGGAGTACTATTTCAACAATTTCCACCCCACCACCAACCTTAGCCTGGACCAGTCCACACAAGAGATCCACTTTCTGGACACTACAGCGCTAATAAGTGATGGTCACATAAACACCACACTGTACCGGAAACCTAGTGACTGCTGTACTTACCTACATGCCTCCAGCTTACATCCAGACCACACCACATGATCCATTGTCTACAGCGAAGCTCTAAGATACAACCACATTTGCTCCAACCCCTCAGACAGAGACAAATACCTACAAGATCTCTATCAAGCATTCTTACAAGTACAATACTCACCCATGAAGAAACAGATTGACAGAGCCAAAAGAGTACCTAGAAGTCACCTACTACAGGACAGGCTCAACAAAGAAAGTAACAGAACGCTACTAGCTGTCACCTTCAGCCCCCAACTAAAACCTCTCCAACGCATCATCAAGGATCTACAACCTATCCTGAAGGACGATCCCTCACTCTCACAGATCTTGGGATACAGGCCAATCCTTGCTTACAGACAGCCCCCCAACCTGAAGCAAATACTCACCAGCAACCACACACCACACAACAAAAACACTAACCCAGGAACCAATCCTTGCAACAAAGCCTGTTGCCACATATCTATTCAAGGGACGCTGTCATAGAACCTAATCACATCGGCCACACTATCAGAGGCTCATTCACCTGCACATCTACCAATGTGATATATGCCATCATTTGCCAGCAATGCCACGTACATTGGCCAAACCGGACAGTCTCTATGCAAAAGAATAAAAGGATACAAATGAGACATCAAGAATTATAACATTCAAAAACCAGTTGGAGAACACTTCAACCTCCCTGGACACTCAATTACAGATCTAAAAGTCGCAATTATTCAACAAAAAAGCTTCAAAAACAGACTCCAACGAGAAACATCAGAACTGGAATTAGTCTGCAAACTGGACACCATTAAATTAGGCTTGAATAAAGACTGGGAGTGGAGGAGTCATTACACTAACTAAAAATTATTTCCCCATGCTAATTTTCACCCTACTGTTACTCACACCTTCTTGTCAACTGTTTGAAATGGGCCTTCCTGATTATCACTACAAAAGTTTTTTTTTCTCCTCCTGATAATAGCCCACCTTAATCGATTGGTCTTAAGAGTTGATATGGCAACCCCCATTTTTTCATGTGCTCAGTATATATCATCTATCATCTATCTATCTTTCTACTGTATTTTCCACTGCATGCATCTGATGAAGTGGGCTTTAGCCCACGAAAGCTTATGCTCAAATAAATTTATTAGTCTCTAAGGTAGCACAAGTACTTCTCATTCTTTCTGCTGGAGGCAGAGTAATAGGTCCTCTCTGGCCCCCACCCCTTCCTCCTCTTTTGCTCCAGGCAACTCCCTGACTCCAATGCATGGCTTGATCAGAAGGGAGACCATGGTGCATCATGGAAGATGTAGTATAACCAAGTGCCCTGGCCCACAGGAGAAAATGGGGGCATGAGGTATCTGTAAGCTCAACTCCCATAAATTACTGCAGAACCACAGGTGGGTGCAGTTTAATGTTGAACTGACTTGAAACAAAATAATAGAATCATAGAAATGTAGGGCTGAAAGTGACCTCCAGAATTCATCAAGTCCAACCTCCTGCACTGAAACAGGACTGAGTAAACCTTGTCTAGAGTAGACCATCCCTGACAGGTGTTTGTCCAACCTGTTTTTAGAAACCTCCAATGATGGAGATTCCACAACTTCCTTTTGAAGACTATTCCAGAGTTTCACTACCCTTATAGTTAGAAAGTTTTTCCTGATATCTAACCTAAATCTCCTTTGCTACAGATTAAGATTTCATATTCTACCTTCAGTGAATATGAACAGTTGATCTCAGTCTTGTTTATAACATCCTTTAGCATAGTTGAAGAATGTGATCCCATCCCCCCTCAGTCTTCTTTTTAACCTTTACTTATAAGTCAGGTTTTCAAAACCTCCCTTTTATCTTTTTTGTTGCTCTCTTCTATTTGTCCACATTTTTCTTAAAGTGTGGCACCCAGAATTTGACACAGTACTCCAGCTGTGGCCTGGCCAGTGCCGAGTAGCACAGGACAGTTACCTTCAGTCTCTTACATATGACACTCTTGTTAATATACCCCAGATTAAAACTGGCCTTTTTTGCAACTGTATCCTATTTTTGAATCATTCAATTTATGATCCACTATAACCCTCAAATCCTTGACATCAGTGCTAGCACCTAGTTTGTTATTTCCAGTTTTGTAGATGCGTATTTGATTTTTCCTCCCTAAATGTAATACTTTGCACTTGTCTTCACTTAATTTCATTTTGTTGATTTCAAACCAATTCTCCAAGTTGCCAAGTTTGTTTTGATCTAATCCTGTTCTCCAAAGTGCTTGCAACCTCTTCCAGCTTACTGTCATTGACATATTTTATAAGCCCACTCTCCTCTCCATTATCCAAGTCACTAATGAAAATATTGACAAGTACCAGACTCAGAAATGACCCTTATGAGACACCACTAGATATGTCCGCCCAATTTGACAGTGAACCTTTGATACTCCTTGAGTATGGTTTTTCAACCAACTGTGCAACAATTCCATATTTTCCTTGCTTATGAGAATTTCATATGGGACTGTTTCAAATGCCTTAGCAAAAATCAAGAAAGACTATGTCTACTGTTTCCCTCCTATCCACTGGGCTGGTAACCCTGTCAAAAAGAACTTTTGTTGCCAAAATGCTTCAGTACAGTTCAAGAAAGTAAAATGTTTCAATTCAAGTCAAACCCACTGAAACTAAATATTTTGTTTTGATTTTCCTGATGGAGACTCTAAGGATTTGGGAAAAATCAAATGTCTCCTCTAGATTCTGCTTTTAAATCCCAGAGCTTTACTGCCCCGGGGAGAGCACAGGGCAGCATGCAGCCCAGGAAGTCGCCTGGTGCAGAGTGGAAGAGTGCCTAGGCTTTTTCCTTTTATGGGGTGCATCAAACGCCACCAAGGGCAAATCTATTTTAGTGTTTTCTAGAGTTTGATATCATTCCCATCACCATGGTATCTGGTCTTGGTCTGGTGTGAAATATGGGCTTGCTCCTGGCTCCTCTCTCCCTTCCTGCCCCCTTTGGGTACTGTAAAACCTCAGGGGAAACAACTTTCAAGTTCTTGGGCCGAATTCTGCCTATAAATGGCTCTGCCCCCCATGACTTCAGGGGAATTTTTCTCCTTTTAACTTTGAAAAGCAACTGAAACACAGTGTGCGGGAAAGGAAGTGTGGGATGAACAAAACAACACTGTACACAACAGCCCTGCAGCTCAGGATTCAAGGAATAGTTTTATTTATTAAAGATTAGGGAATCCTAGAACAGATGTTCTTCTGACCCTTGTTTCAACATTGACTTCATTTTAGCTTATTAAGGCCTTGGATTCTCAGAAATCTTTTTTATTTACAGGTTTTGTTGGTGTGGGAGTTGGTTAAAGAAAAGCATTACTTTTTCCTGGTAGGTTTAACCTTTGGTAGTTTCACAGACTTGGGCTGGATCCTAGATCCTTGCACACTCTAAACTTCCATTAGCTTTGATTGTAGTTTTAGCTGTGCTAATAATGCCAGCTGGGGTCACCCCCTACCCTGCTTTGCTAATCCTTTTCGAGGCAAAAAAAGAAAATGTAAATTCTCAGTTTTATTCAACAGACCTCATTTTCTGTAAAAAAAAAATAAAAATAAAAAAAAATAAATTCCAGGTTGAGAAAAAATATTTTTCATTCTTGCCTCAAACTTTTCCCATAAATGAAAATTGGTTTCATTGTCGTTAGAAAACTTTCATTCTATCTCATCTTGTTTTTTCTCTGACATACCATTTGCTAGGGATAGAGCTTCATTGATTATAAAAGGACATTTTTGTATATACCATAGTTGTAGCCTCTCTCTCTCTCTCTGTATTTCAGATATTTGAACCACTCAAATTTTCTCAAGCATTAGATTAACAAGTGTCAGTATTCCAAGGCTGATCATAACTTTAGAAACCTCTTTTGAGCAGCAATATGGGTTCAATTTCTCAGTCTGAGCTTATCAGGCATATCTGCACTGCAAGTGAAGGTAGTACAGGTAGGCACACCTGTGCTAGCTAGCATGGGTAATAACAGCAAAGATGATGTACTGGCATGAGCTTTAGCATGGGTTAGCAACAAGAGTACACACCCAACGTCCCCAGAAGGCTTGTACAGTGGTTGCTACCCTATACCACAGTATCTTCATTGATATTGCTACCTGTGGTAGCTAGATTAAACCTAGTATGGGTATACTACCTACCTGACCTACCTGTGCGGCAATCAGATCTTCACTATAGTGTAGCCATGCCCTGTGAAGCCCTCCAAAACATAACCAATATTCAGGAATGAAAGAGAATTAGGTCCCCAGGTTTTGCTTAAAGTAGATTCTGACCAGGGTTGTCCCAGCCACCACTCCAGCACAAACTCACTGACACAGACACAGCACAAAGTTATTGATGCACTATCTATTTTTCTTGCTGACGCTGATTTTGACTCCCTATCTAGAGCTTAACAAAGTCTGGACTTTAAACTAATGTAACAGTTTAAAATATAAAATGGGAAATGACTGTAAAATAATGGCCCTTTAAAGTGCTACAAAGAAACCATGTTAGAATAGGGCTGAGACAAAACTAGTGGTAAATAGGCCTCTGGCTTTTTGCAGCCTATCGAGCCTATTGGTGCCTACAGAAGTTCCATGAAACTCCTGGAATTCTCACACGGAGGTTTCTCCCTGTTCCAAGGGATTGCTTTACTCGGAGCTGCAGCAGTGTTAGGTTGTTACTTTCTGCAATCACCAATTTCCCCCTATAATGGCAAGGAATCAGGGAATTTGCTCCTTTACACCCTAGGAATCTGGCTCTTGAGAAAGCCACCAGGGCAATCCTTCTGAGGCTTGAATTCCGCTTCCATGACACAGCTACTAGCCAGAAATGTACCCAGGAAGAGGAAAGGAGAGTATGACTAAAAGAGTTCCATGGATCTGAGGTCCCCATGGAAATTAGCACCTTTCTTGGCTGTCACAGCAGAGGCCAAGGTGGACTGGACTGAGTGGCAGTGAAGAGGGAGCTCCCCTTTTATTCTTTTGGAACAAGGCCGAAGAACACTGGCAGGGCAGCCTGGGGAACTTGCACTGTCTATACCCAGACTCCACAATTTCTATTAATCCTGAAGGGAATTTCAATGTCCTGTCTAGTGCTACTAACCTGGTAGCTTTTACAAGCACTGAATTCACCATTAAAGAAAAAAAAAACCCAATAACTAAACAATCAATGACAAAATAATCTGGCATGCTTGCGGGTTTGTCTGCACAGTAACTCTAGAGGGTTGTAAATTCTAGTATTCACTAGCATGTTGTGCACTAACAGGCCCATGCAAACCCTGCTGGTATGCACTAACAGTTCTTTAGTACACATTAATGTTGTTCTGTTTCAAACAGAGCTACATTAACACACAACACGCGAGCGTACACTAGAATTCACACCTCTCTAGTGCAGATGAATGCACTATGTAGACAATCTAATGCATGTCTATAATTGTTTGTTTTCAGCAAGTCTGTTAGTGCTGAGATATCTGGATGACATCCTGCCCCTATTGAGGTCAACTATTGGCTTCTATTGGGCCAGGATTTCAACCCTCAGAGGGGCTTTCCTATTCCCCACTTTGGCGCCACAGTAGCTAAATGCCAAGTCCTCAGGGAATTTTAGTTTTTATCCTAGGAGCCTGTGAATAGGCATTTGTTGCTGACTGCAGGGTGTGATATGGTGGGTGTTTCTGTCATTTCATTTCACCACATCAGAAGCTGAACTATTCGCTCACTGTCCAGGAGAAAGAGCTGAACAATAGCCTTTGCTAATTTGCCTTGAAGCTATGAATGAACATTGATGGCTTTGTGGCATCCTGGCAGCAAACTGAATCATGTGCAAAAATGGAAAACTCCCTGGCCTTTCTGGTGAATAGAGAGCATGCTGGGTTGTTGGCTCTGGGTTTAATACAGAGACACACTATATTCAGCTCACACAGCTAGAAAAGCCCAAGAAGCAAAAAAACAGTCTTAAGGATAAAAGAAAATGGAGGAATTTCAATTTCAAATGTTTCCCTTGTTATTTATTTTTTCAAGGGCCTGTCTCCCATGTGCACTTTTCCAAAGCACATTTAAAAGAGTTTCAAAAAAACCCAACATTTTGGAAAATCTTTCTGAAAGCTTTTACAAATATCTGAGCACATTCAGAATGTGACTGTCCCTTGCCTACACCTGCATCCCCACAACCCCTCACATACCAGATGGTATGGAGGCCTGCCTCATAGTCTTGCTGGGAGGCACACTGAAAGGACTGCGGTGTCATGAGTGCTCATATCCCAGAGAGAGTGCAATATCTGAGGTGTGAAACAAGAATATTTGCACACAAAGCATGGGCTGTGTGTGGCTCTGGCATTTGGGGAGTCTGGCCCAAGTGCTGGAAGCTCCCCCGGCACCCAGACCATAGTCCCACCCCCTGCTCCACCCCAGCTCGACTTCTTCCCCCATGGCCTTGCCCATACTCCACCCCCACTCCACCTCAGGCCCCGCTCATATTCAGCCCCCTCACCCACAGCTCTCTGAATCATTCCCCTGCCCCGAGACCCCTACCACCCGCCAAGTCCTTCTCCTCCGCCACCCCTGCCTGCTGCTTGCTGAGACCTTCCCCACTTCTATTCCCCTCCCCCCACCCGCTGCTCACTGAGTTGCTCTATCCTCCTCCCTCAAAATGCCCACCGCCTGCCACGTCCCTTCTCTCCCCCACTCTATGGAGGTGGGGAGGGATTCAGTGAGCGGGAAGCACCTCAGGGTAGGGGGATGGAGGAGATGAGGGACTTGGTGAGCGGTGGGTGCCTTGGGGGAGAGGCGCAGCTGGGATGGGAAGAGATGGAGCTCAGGCAAGGCCATGGGGAAAAGTGGGAGGAGGCCTCAGAGCGGAGCATAGGCAGGGCCACCACGGCTCAGGCATCCGTGCTTTCAAAGGCGGCAGGTTAACGGCTTAGCCTCCCATGGCCTATTAGATCTGCTGCCTAGGACACAAAGCAATGTATCCTGCCAGCAATTTTCAGTGTTCCTTTTTCTGTTGGTGAAGAACAGGCCTGATAACGATCTCAGTTGTACTAGTATAATTCAGGAGAAACCCTACTGAATTAGAGAGAGAAAAGAAAACAGCACAAGTGAGATTAAAGTCAGACTGTGTCCGAACAAAACTATTTGACACCACCAGCCCATATTTTCAGTCTATTTAGTCCTGCAGTTGGTAACATAGATTTTTATAACATCCATTCGCCATGGGAATAGTTGTGATTTCACAGATTCAGCACTGAGTTCAACTGTGGTCATTAACTTGTTTGTACTTGGTTTGCTATTATGAAAAGGAAACTATTGTAAGCAAACAAACATCTCAGGGCCTGAGAACTGCCCAACCTCTGCCAAGCAAATAAATATCTAATTCTCATTGCATTTTAGAAAAAAAATTTCCATGTGAAGTTACATACTTTAATTAATTAAAGTATGTATTTTATTAGCCTGAAAAAGAACCGGATTTCCACAGAAGAGATGGGTGTTCTCCTTAAAATCATTTCTCCTTAAAATCCACAAATGATGAACTCCTGAGATCTTCCATGTGCTTTTGTATACCTTGAGGACCATGTTTTCAGACATGACCACCAAACTTGCTCCAGTGTGTGTGTTCATGTGTGTGCGCATGTCCAAATTTTAAAATTTGAAGTCTGTAGCAGTTAGATGCCGACATATCTTTTGAAGCTCTAGGGCTTAGGTCTTACAGAATAACAATGGGTAAATGTACTTATGGTAAATGATCTGTGCGTATAGTAAGACATTTAATACGTGCATAGTGGTCTGCCTGCGCAAATGCAGAGTTTGTATATTGCAGTGGGTGTACATCCTATTTTTCAGGTGAAATGGATGCACCCATCTTTGGAGATTTTTTCCGGGTTTGGATTAGTTAGTTTCACAGTTGACTGGATTTAGGTAGAATTCCTCTGCTCCCCTTCACTGAAGAAATCTTTTGGGTGGAGCCTTTGCTAAGCTGCTGGAGAGTCCTCTTTCCTTGTGGACGGAGCACATTCATGTTTCCTGTCTGTTCTTCCTCAGATGCCAACTCTTCTCTGCTGCTGGATCTCCTTCCACTCAAATGTCAGGCCATTTCTCGTCTCCAAGGTCTCTCTGCATCAGTAGTTTTTATTAGCTGGTACACTTACTGCTTCCTGACAGTTCAGGACAAAGAGTTACAGTAACTGTGCTACAGGCTATTTCCAAGGCTGCATCTTTTTGACCCCTCTAGCTTCTGATCTCTGTCCAATACGCAATCACTTTCCTCTCTTCCATTCCTTCCTTAAGGCCATTATTGCCAACATGCTGCTTTTGACTGGCTGGCTTGAGAGTGATGTGCCACTTGGACTGCCTCCTCAACTCACCCCAGAAGAAAGGCACTGGACAGAAAATAAACTTCAAAAGGTTCCATTCTGGTGGGATATTTCCAAACTGGGCTTTAAGTTTACCAAAGCACATTCTTCCATCCTTCGTACAAATGACTGTTCATGTAAAAATACATTTTTAGCCCAATGGAACAATTTCTACAGATAAAAGGGTCAGATTATAGCTGGCATGTGTGTGAGGTTCTTGCGTGTGCACTGCAGAGGTCAGGGACCATTACAGCCCCTGTGCTCTCATGTGCACTTGGATTGTTCCCTGTGAACAGCCCTGGGGCACAAGGTACCCCAAAATGGACCAGAAGTACATGTGGCACCCATCAAAGAGGTGGCTCAATAGACACACTCACTCCATGTGCAAAAGGGAGGCATTGTCCCTGTAGTATCCATGCAATCCCATGCTGTGTGGAGCAGTAATGAACTAGCCACCTATATGTACATATCTGGCCCACCAACACTGTATCATCTGAATTATTCTTCATAATGCCCCTGGAGGTAGGTAGTAAGTGTCCTTAACCCCCATTATATAGAAGGGGAGCTGAGGTACAGATGCTAACTTGCTCAAGGCAATATAAGAAGTCTATGGCAGATCTCAAAAAGAAAAGGAGTACTTGTGGCACCTTAGAGACTGACAAATTTATTTGAGCATAAGCTTTCATGAGCAACAGCTCACTTCATCAGATGCATGCAGTGGAAAATACAGTGGGGAGATTTTATATACCCAGAGAACATGAAACAATGGGTGTTACCATACACACTGTAACAAGAGTGATCAGGTAAGGTGCAGGAGAGGGGATGGGGGAGGGGACTTTTTGTAGTGATAATCAAGGTGGGACATTTTCAGCAGTTGACAAGAATGTGTGAGGAACAGTAGGGGGGGAAATAAACATGGGGAAATAATTTTACTTTGTGTAATCTTAACCACAGACTGACCTTTGTTTCTCTTACACAGTCTGGGTCCAACTTACAGTAATGAGGGCCTCCTGCCACCTATCACAGACCACAGAGAGTATTTCTTCCCTAAATCTGCACTATAAGTCTAATTAAAGCACAAAAAATAGAGGAGGAAAAATGATGATGTCAAGAATCCTTACAGGAGCATAAAGATAATTTGGTCAAGGAACCAAAAAAATGTAACATCTGCTGATGGGGGGGGGAGATGGGGAGGAGCGGACACAGCCCATCTGGGACTATTTTTTAAATTAACTGGTGTTCATTTTGCATGGAGAAGAATTTTTCTTGAAGGTAAATGCTAACGTGAAGTACTGCAGTCTTCTAGCAAAAGGGAGTGGGGAGTTAAATCAGACACTGACAGGAGTCAGGAGTGATGGACCGTGGGAGGGCAGGAGGACATGGCCCCCATCACTTTTTACTGGCTGTAAGGCCAAGAGATGGGGCAGATGCAGAGGAGTGAACAGAGGGCGGGGTCTTGAGGAGAAGAGACGGGAACTAGGGGAGAGTGGGCAATGCTGGGGGCAGGGCCAGTTTGGGCACCAGTAGCCCCCCACTTTTAGGGAGCTTCCACAGCTCCTAACTGGAGTCTATTTGCTACTTTTGTATGGTATTATTTATAATGTCTTGTCAATATCAACTAACAGTATCTTGTTAGTGTAGACACTACCTGAAACTTATGAAATTTATGTATTCTCTATATTGCTAAACTCACAGAATTTGCTGACTATCCTGTAATAAGTTTCATTGTTATTAGTTTCTGTTAGTATCCACCATGAGTTGGGTGCTGTACAAACAAAGAAAGGCAGGTCTACTGAAAGGAAGTGATTGCACTTTTTCTAAGGTTAAGACTAATGTGGGAGTTGGGAGACCTGATTTTAACTCCAGATCCACAGCAGACTTCCTCTGTGATTGATCTTAGGGTTCAGCTACACTGCAAAAGAAACCCTGCAACAGCAAGTCTTAGACCGCAGATCAGATGACTTGGATTTAGGCTACAGGGCTTAAAAAATACTAGTGTAGATGACCCCAGTCAGGCTGGAGCCTGGGCTTTAAGACCTATCCCCTTCTCCAGTTTTCAGAATCCAGGCTCCAGCCTGAGTGAGAATGTCCACCCTACTATTTTTAGCCCCATAGTCTATACCTTGTAAGCCCAAATTGACCAGGGTGCCAAGACCCACGGCTGCAGGGTTGTGAAGTGTAGATATACTCAATCTCTGTGACTCCACTCCCCTTCAGTAAAATAGGGATAATAGCACTTCTCTACTTCACAGGTCTGTCAGGAGGATAAATAAATTCAAGATTTTGGGGTGCTCAGATACTACGGTAATTTAAATAGAGAAGAGTTTTTAAACAAAAGAGAAAAAGTCAATGAGTTGAGGGAAAGGTTTACAGATAAAATTGTTAAGGGATGATTAGTAGGTCTTGATAATACAAATATTTTAGAAAATATTTTTTAAATAAGAGAAGAGAAATATATTATTCTTAACTGCCCCTTAGCCTATTACTAGTTGCATAACCAGTTGAAAGCAAGGATTTCATTTTGACATGTGGCATCTGCATGTAGGCACACCTGAACTGTTAATAGCTCTTCCCAAGGTAGTGAGAAAGGAAGAAGAGAGGCTCCAGTCCATGTACTCAAGTTGTGCTCTCCATCTGGGTGTACATATAGAATGTGATGTCTGTTATCAATCAGGAACTGCGGTTTCTACTAAAACTAACCACTCCAAATGGAACACAGGCTGTTCTCCTTTGGAAAGAAGTCAGGAGTTTAAGCAGAAGCTACCTCCAAGAGATCTGAAAATAAGCCTGGTGTTGCCAAGCTGAAGATTAACTGAACAATGCTAGAATACAATAATTTGGATATATTATACAGTGGATTTCTGATTATTGCAGAACTCCTCTCAAATACTCTGTTTTTCTTGAGAAGTCCTTAATTTTTGCTGAAAAAACAACAAGAGCAGGATGTCTACTATTGCTGAAAAATAGGAGACAAAATTCTGCTAATTATTTTATTCAGAGGGTGTGTGTCAGTCACAAGGTTTAACACTTGTCATTGGATTCTTGCCTTACTCAGCAAATAGCGGGGATTTAAATTTGATATTTTGAAAATATCCTGTCCCTCCATGGTAGGCTCCCATAAGTGGAAATCTCTCAAGAAATTAGCTTCAATAAACTTCAGTAGACAAGTCCCATACATGAAAGCAAACATTGTCCCTATGTTTTATACCTGAGGAGTCCTGAAAAAGTTGCAGTGAAAAAAGAACTGTGCTCACTGGTATGGTATAAATTTGCTATTTCACCCTGCTTTGTAAATGGATAAAAAACCACCACTACATCTCATATCCATAGTCTACCAGATTAGGAGGAAAGAGAAAAGTTCACAAAACTAACAGGAAAACACTTCCTTTGTATTTCATCAAGATGATTATCAATTTTGAGAAAAGAGAAAAAGAGTAGGATGGTTTTAATATACTTCAAGGAGCTAAAGTAAGAATATCATTCCAAATTTAGAACTTTATCAGAGACATAAAAGAGAATTCTTTCCAATATGCTTCTTGTGAAGGATCTTCTATGGGCAAACAGAAAGGCTCCAGGATAGGTATAAAACTGTGGTCTGTACGGATTAAACATGTCTATTAAATATAGTTTTCAAATGTCCAGAGCAGAATTCTTACATTCTCCTGATTTAATAAAAGGAAAATGAACAAGATGTAAATTTAGATATCTGATTTTTCAGAATATCAAATCTCCCCTTTAGAAAACAAATATCTTGATTCAAGCTATTAGTTTGTCTGAGGAGGTAAGTTTATAATGGGCTTATTTTCTATGTTAGACAAAAGGGCAGTGGTTTGTTGTAGATCTTAACTTGAACTCTGAATCCATTTATGAAAGATTGTGTTTAATTGATAGAACAGGGTTCTCACTGACCAGTGTAATGATTCTGCCTTGCGCTCAGTGCTGGAGAGAAGAGGTGCTTTAGGAATACTTAAATCTGAGTTAAGTAAATGTTTATTCACTAAAGAAGATATTCCCATTCACTCTTAACTGTGAAGCCTGTAGACTGGCTATGGTTCTCTCATTATGGGTGGACTGTCCTTCACAAAAAAAAGTATTCCTAACACTGCCCCTGGATTCTTATAGACACTAGAAACAGAAGAAATTTTCTTCTTATGCTTATGTATTTTAAGAGGAAAAAATAGGCCCAGAAGAAGGAATTGGTACTGCTGCTACCTTGGCATCCAGAAGCAGCTAGTAAATTAATACAATGTCTGAACTGAGTCTCAGTCATTTAAGACTTGTTCATGCTCCAGTTTCTTTTAGACACTGTTTAAGTAACCACCATTGCCCAGATAAGAGATTCATAAAACACTGCAAGCCATATTTGCTCCCTAATCCCCTCATGGAGGCATATACACATTGCACAGGAAGGTCTAGAGAATGAGTCCCTATATGAGACGGCTTCCTGAGTGTCCTATTCTCATGTTTCATCTCAAGGTGGCACAATTTCAATGGCAGCTACTAAGGTCCCAAGATATCCATCACCAACCTCATTATGTGTGCCGTGAAACTTGTTTAAGTAACATTGTAAAAAGCTTTTGGATAATCTTGGATGCAAGACATTACATAAATGCAATCTATTACTATGGGAAACATGTTTATTATGCATCAAAGATTTTTTTGTTTGTTTGTTTTTTGGGTTTTTTTTGCTCTTGTCTAACTTAAGTGGGTGGATTTGCTTCAAAGTTTCCACAAAAATTCACCTTTGGGCTGGGACCAGGCATGTGGCTGCATATGGAGCTTTTTAGCTTTCTAAAAACCAAAAGGGTACATACAAGGAATGGAAGAAGGGGCATGTCACCAAGGAAGCATGGGAATAACATGAGTATGTATGGACCAAAAATCAGGAAAGCCAAGGCAAGGAATGAGTTACAGATGGCAAGAAACGTTAGAGACAAGGAGTTCTACAAATATGTCAGACAGAAAAAAAAAAGATCAGGGATGGAGTGGGTTCCACTGCTCAGTGGAGGAGGTGAGCTGGTAATGGAAGATGATAGGAAGGCAGAGCTGCTCACTGCCTACTTTGTCTCAGTCTTCACACACAAAAAATGACATGTGACCAGATGACTAGTGACATCATCATAGACAATGAAGGGGTGGGGATGCAGATCAGGATAAGTAAACACCACAGAGATCTTCTGATTAATTTGAATGAATTCAAGTCAGCAGGGCCTGATGCTATTCACCCTAGGGTGCTGAAGGAATTAGCTGAAGAAATCTCAGAGCCACTGGTAATAATATTTGCAAACTCATGGATGACAAGGAGAGGTCCCAGAAGACTGGAGAAGGGCTAACAGTGTCCATCTTTTAAAAGGGGAAAAGGAAGAGGAGGGGAACTATCGACCAGTCAGCCTGACTTCGATGTTTGGGAAACTACTAGAGCAATGTAGAAAACACTCAATTTGCTAGTACCTGGAGGATGAAAGGGTAATCACCAGCAGCCAGCATGGATTTACGAGGAACAAATCATGCCAAACCAGCTTGATTTCCTTCTTTGACATGGTAACTGGTTTGGTGGATGGGGGAAAATGTGGTGCACATAATATACCTGGACTTTAGCAAGGCTTCTGACACAGTCCCATATAACATTCTGATTCAGAAACTGGATAAATGCGGGCTCAGCAGAAGCTACCATTAAGTGGATACATAACTGGTTAAACAACCGCAAACAAAGAGTAACTGTTAATGAAATGATGTCAGAGTGGAAGGAGATTTCAAGTGGGGGTCCACAGGGATCTGTTCTGGGACTGGTGTTATTTAACATCTCTGTTAATGACCTGAATGTAGGAATAAAGAGCATACTGATCAAATTTGCAGATGACACAAAGCTGTGGGGGGTTGCAAGCATTTTGGAGGACAGAGCTCCAATTTATCAAGCCCTTTGAATTTTAGAACTAGGCTATAAACAACAAAATTAAATTCAACACAAACAAAAAGGGAAGAAAAACCAAATGCACAAATACAGAATGGGGGACATCTGGCTTGGCAGCAGCACTGCTGAAAAGGATCTGGGAATTGTGGTGGATCACAATCACAACATGAGCTGATCGTACAATGCTTTTGCAAAAAGCAAAACAAAAACAAAAACCATCACACAGACAGAAATGCAATTTTGGGTTGCATTAACAAAGGCATAGCATGCAAGCCACAGGAGGGGATAGTACTGTTCTGCTTGGCACTAGGCCTCTGTTGCAGTACTGGTGACCAAACCTGGACACAATGTCCAGACAGGATGTAGAGAAACTGGAAAGGATCCAGAGGTGAGTGGCAAAGATGATCAGAGGGATGGAATGCAAGCCATATGAGCAAAGGCTGAAGGAACTGGGTATGTTCAGTTTGGAAAAGAGGAGATTAAGGAGGGGGACATGATAGTGATCTTCAAATACTTGAAAGGCTGCCCTAAAAAAGATGGAGAAAAATATTGTTGTATTCCCACAGAGGGCAGGGCAAGAGGCAACTGGTTCTGGCTACAGTATAGCAGATTTAGATTAAATCTCAGGAAAAACTTCCTAATTGTAGGACAATGGAACAAATTGCCGAGGGGAGCTCCTTCACTGGAGGTTTTCAAAAGGAGGCTGAATAGCCATCTCTCTTGGGTGGTTTAGACTCAACAAGTCCCATATCTTGGCAGGGCATTAGACTAGATGACCCTTGCGGTCCCTTATAATTCTATGATTCTGTGTGAAATTTCAGACCTCAATCCTATATATTAAATATGTAATGAGCACCTGAACATAGGGGTGTAATGAAAGTTTAACATCTTTACACAAAACATCTCCTACTGGGAATGCTTATAATATAGACAGACAGACATGTTTCCAAAAATCCATTGCTAGAAACTGAAAAAACACACCATATGATTTTATGAAATCACCAAAAAATTTTAGTTAAAATTGTTCCCATATAGTTAGCAAATCTCAAATAAGTTAAATCTTGGAAAAAAATGACCGGCTTCCCCATCTGTTTATTTACAGATAAAAATGCAGTAAACCTGAAAGCCATGTGGCCAAAAATCACATGAGAGCCCCTTGAACCTTAAGTCTTATGGAGTATCATCTCAACACACATTTATCTCCTCCTCCTCTTCCCCAAATGATTTGGGCAACCTATTTTCACTCTGTTTTTGTAAGGGAATGGATTTTTACTCTTTAAAGTGGCAAAGGAAAGTATTGATCACAGATCCATATTGGGGGGAATTGAATGTTGTTTAAATTAACTAAGCACTAGTATACTAGCTAACTACCATTACTCATACTAGAAACGAATTTGCAAGGGGATGGCAGTGAGAAATGGGCAAAACCCAGAGGCCATTTTATCAGACCCCCCAAAGTCCAGGGAAGTTTGGATACCTTGTTTTGGCCCCATTTGAAACAGAAATGACTCAAACTGGGGCTGCCATATTAGTCTGGGTTGTTTTTGCAAAACCCAAACCAAAGCTATTTCAAATCTAGGTCCCATTTTATTTCATGAATAGCTTAGGAATGTGGGCAAAGCGCTGTTCAATATGATCCAGCAGTGACCATGAGATGATAAGAGTTCAGGATCCTGATTAAAAAAAAAGAAGAGCAACAGAATACAGACCCTGGACTTCAGAAAAACAGACCGACTCCCTCAGGGAACTGATGGGCAGGATCCACTGGGAGGCTAATATGAGGGAGAAAGGAGTCCAGGAGAGCTGGCTGTGTTTTAAAGAAGCCTTACTGAGGGTGAAGGAACAAACCATCCTGATGTGCAGAAAGAATAGCAAATATGGCAAGTGACCAGCTTGGATTAACAGAGAAATCTTCAGTAAGCTTAAAACACAAAGAGGAAGCTTATAAGAAGTGGAAACTTGGGCAGATGACTATGGAGGAGTATAAATATATTGCTCAAGCATGCAGGGGTGGAATCAGAAAGGCCAAAGCACAATTGGAGTTGCAGCTAGCAAGGGATGTGAAGGGTAACAAGAAGGGCTTCACCTTCTTGTTGCTAACATACCTGTAGAAGGGCTATGTAGGTCAGGGAAAGCATGGGACTCTTAATGAATGGGAGAGGCAACCTAGTGACAGATGATGTGGAAAAGGCTGAAGTACTCAATGCTTTTTTTGCCTCGATCTTCACAGACAAGGTCAGCTCCCAGACTGCTGCATTGGGCAGCACATTATGGGGAAGAGGTGAGCAGCCCTCAGTGGTGAAAGAACAGGTTAAGGACTATTCAGAAAATCTGGACCTGCACAAGTTCCTGGGGTCGGATGCAATGCATCCGAGGGTGCTGAGGGAGTTGGCTGATGTGATTGCATAGCCATTGGCCATTATCCTTGAAAACTCATGAAGATCAGGGGAGGTCTCGGATGATTGGAAAAAGGCAAATATAGTGCCCGTCTTTTAAAAAGGGAAGGAGGAGAATCCAGGTAACTACAGACCAGTCAGCCTCACCTCAGTCCCTGGAAAAATCATGGAGCAGGTCCTCAAGGAATCCTTTTTGAAGCTCTTGGAGGAGAGGAAGGTGATCAGGAACAGTCAACATGGATTCACCAAGGACAAGTCATGCCTGACCAACTTGATTGCCTTCTATGATGAGATAACTGGCTCTGTGGGTATGGGGAAAGCAGCGGACGTGATACACCTTGACTTTAACAAAGCTTTTGATACAGTCTCCCACAGCATTCTTTCCAGCAAGTTAAAAAAGTATGGATTGGATGAATGGGCTATAAGGTGGATAGAAAGCTTGCTAGATTGTCGGGCTCAAGGGGTAGTGATCAACAGCTTGATGTCTAGTTGGCAGTCGGTATCAAGCAGAGTGCCCCAGCAGACGGTCCTGGGGTCGGTTTTGTTCAACATCTTCATTAATGGTCTGGATGATGGGATGGATTGCACCCTCAGCAAGTTCACGGATGACACTAAGCTGTGGGGAGAGGTAGATATGATGGAGGGTAGGGATAGGGTCCAGAGCGACCTAGATGAATTGGAGGACTGGTCCAAAAGAAATCTGATGAGTACTGCACTTAGGACGGAAGAATCCCATGCACAGCTACAGGCTGGGGACTGACTGGCTAAGCAGCAGTTCTGAAGAAAAGGACCTGGGAATTACAGTGGACAAGAAGCTGGGTAGGAGTCAATAGTGTGCCCTTGTTGCCAAGAAGTCTAACAGCATATTGGGCTGCATTAGTAGGAGCATTGCCAGCAGGTAGAGGGAAGCAATTATTCCCCTCTATTTGGCACTGGTGTGGCCACATCTGGATTATTGTGTCAAGTTTTGGGCCCCCCACTATATCCAGAAAGGATGCGGACAAATTGGAGAAAGTCCAGCAGAGGGCAGCAAAAATGATTATGGGGGCTGGGGCACATGACTTATGAGGAGAGGCTGAGGGAACTGGGATTATTTAGTCTGCAGAAGAGGGGGGGGGATTTTATAGCAGCCTTCAATTACCTGAAGGGGGGTTCCAAAGAAGATGGAGCTAGGCTGTTCTCAGTGGTGGCAAGGAGCAATGGTCTCAAGTTGCAGTGGGAGAGGTCTAGGTTGGATATTGGGAAAAACTATTTCACTAGGAGGGTGGTGAAGTACTGGAATGGGTTACCTAAGGAGGTAGTGGAATCTCCATCCTTAGAGGTTTTTAAGGCCCGGCTTGACAAAGCCCTGGCTGGGATGATTTAGTTGGGGTTGGTCCTGCTTTGAGCAGGGGGTTGGATTAGATGACCTCTTGAGGTCTCTTCCAGCCCTAATTTTCTATGATTCTATATTCATGTGGGTGAAGCTGTGTTCCATGCCCCATATTTAATGGTGATTCGCAAAAGCTTTCCAAGCACCCTTTAATAGCGAATCTGCATTGAATGTCTGTACTGAGTGAATACGGGAAAAATAAGACATTAAGAGAAATTATGCTTTCTATTTGCCTAGCATGGTGACAGTAATTTTATAGAGGAGAGCAGCAGCCATTTTGATTCTTTTCACATCTGCTCAGTAATATATTTACTGGAAAATGAAGGGCAGTTCAGAGCTTGTTTACACTTTGCAACTGTCCTTTGTTGCTGGTGCTGATAAATTAGAAACAAAGCTATTATGCTCTAGACAGTATTATGAATTTGATAAAGGAAGCAGTATGATAAATTAGAATACCCTTCTTTCAAGTGTTGTGATTTGCCAGGATTGTTGGATCTAGACTCGTTGGCTCATTCATCTTCAAACTACACAGCTGACTCTGCACTTGGAGAGGATAAGAAGTAAGCAGTTTTGACATTTAGCAGCCCAAGGCTTCTCTTCTCCTTGAGAGAATTATGTAAGTCAGCTACATTAGGTTTTATCTGCTCTTACTGTTCTGAAGCAGATGGTGAAATCTCACCTCAGCTGGGTAGCTGGGGCCCCACAGCATTTAGCAATGCTTACCAACTGAATCGTAATAGATTGTGCCCTAAGGTATCCAGCAGCATATGATTTATGATTGTGGATTCTTAAATCCAGCCACTGCAAGATACCAGAATGTAGCACTGAATGTATTAAAAAACCCTACACAACCAAAGAAACAAACTGCACAGTTTGGATGGGGCTGAACAGTATTACATTCCATCTTGTTAGAGAGCTCAATCACAAGTACTTCCTCAACAATATATGTAGTATGGTATGTATTTTATCTACATAGCTGTCATTATATTTTAAAATAAATCATGTAAGAGAGTCTACATTGGATAAAGCCCTTCAGTGTAATGATTTTTTGGTCAGGAAACGCAGTGTTCAAAGCCAGAATCTATATTTCTTATGCAGAAGCACTATCACTTAAGTATTTGAGTACATTCATCAAGGTTATTACATCAGCACCTCAGCAACTACTAACTACTTCTGCAGTTAGACAAAGCCGGAGTGTAAACTAATGACCATTGTGGGCTCAGCAGTTCTATTTTTAGTCAGCTCATTGTCAAGCTTCATCCTCTAACAACACAATATTACAACACAGTACAGTTACAGCGCTTCAGCATTGTTGCTGCTGAAGAAAAATAACAATGTTATAAATGTGTTTCTTCCTCAGATGACAGGTTTCAGAGTAGCAGCCGTGTTAGTCTGTATTCGCAAAAAGAAAAGGAGTACTTGTGGCACCTTAGAGACTAACAAATTTATTAGAGCATAAGCTTTCGTGAGCTACAGCTTTTTTAATTTTTTAATTTGTTAGTCTCTAAGGTGTCACAAGTACTCCTTTTCTTTTTCCTCAGATGAATGTGACTTAAAATGCATCAAGAACATGATAATTCGCAATGAATGTCTCAAGGTGAATACCAAGAAGGGAAAATGTTTTCTTCTGTACCACCATAGTTATGTGATTCTTACGACACTTTTAATTAAGATTTGAACCATATTTCTGCTGAAATTGGGCAACCTTTTGGAAAAGCTGATTAGGAGTTGCTGAGCTTTTCTTTTCAGGTACTGGGTTACCTTAGAATAAAGCAGGGTGAACTATTTACAGCAAAGATCTTAGTTAACAAGTTTTTCCCCTTTTGTGGTTTGCAAATTACCTGTGAATATGTTGTATGTAGTGTTGTTATAGCCATGTCAGTCCAGGATATTAGAGAGAGAAGGTGGGTGAAGTAATATATTTTATTGGACCAACTTCTGTTGGTCAGAGACAAGCTTTTGAGTTACATTGAGCTTTTTTGCTCACTTGAAGAGCTCTGTGTAAGTGAAAGGCTTGTCTCTCTCGCCAGTAGAAATTGGTCTCATAAAATATATTACCTCACCCACCTTCTCTCTGCAAATATATTGTAACTTTTTTCAATTTGTCCTTTATTCACATCATGTTTAAACCCATTTTTTAGATGGGAAGGTCTTCAAGGTCAGGAGCAAAAAGAAAAGGAGTACTTGTGGCACCTTAGAGACTAACAAATTTATTAGAGCATAAGCTTTCATGAGCTACAGCTCACTTCATCGGATGCATTTGGTGGAAAAAACAGAGGAGAGATTTATACACACACACAGAGAACATGAAACAATGGGTTTATCATACACACTGTAAGGAGAGTGATCACTTAAGATAAGCCATCACCAGCAGCAGGGGGGGGGGGAAGGAGGAAAACCTTTCATGGTGACAAGCAAGGTAGGCTAATTCTAGCAGTTAACAAGAATATCAGAGGAACAGTGGGGGGTGGGGTGGGAGGGAGAAATACCATGGGGAAATAGTTTTACTTTGTGTAATGACTCATCCATTCCCAGTCTCTATTCAAGCCTAAGTTAATTGTATCCAGTTTGCAAATTAATTCCAATTCAGCAGTCTCTCGTTGGAGTCTGTTTTGAAGCTTTTTGTTGAAGGATAGCCACTCTTAGGTCTGCGATCGAGTGACCAGAGAGATTGAAGTGTTCTCCAACTGGTTTTTGAATGTTATAATTCTTGACGTCTGATTTGTGTCCATTCATTCTTTTACGTAGAGACTGTCCAGTTTGGCCAATGTACATGGCAGAGGGGCATTGCTGGCACATGATGGCATATATCACATTGGTAGATGCGCAGGTGAACGAGCCTCTGATAGTGTGGCTGATGTGATTAGGCCCTATGATGGTATCCCCTGAATAGATATGTGGACAGAGTTGGCAACGGGCTTTGTTGCAAGGATAGGTTCCTGGGTTAGTGGTTCTGTTGTGTGGTGTGTGGTTGCTGGTGAGTATTTGCTTCAGATTGGGGGGCTGTCTTTAAGCAAGGACTGGTCTGTCTCCCAAGATCTGTGAGAGTGATGGTTCGTCCTTCAGGATAGGTTGTAGATCCTTGATGATGCGTTGGAGAGTACCCAGAAGTCACCTACTACAGGACAGGCCCAACAAAGAAAACAACAGAACGCCACTAGCCATCACCTTCAGCCCCCAACTAAAACCTCTCCAACGCATCATCAAGGATCTACAACCTATCCTGAAGGACGACCCATCACTCTCACAGATCTTGGGAGACAGACCAGTCCTTGCTTACAGACAGCCCCCCAATCTGAAGCAAATACTCACCAGCAACCACACACCACACAACAGAACCACTAACCCAGGAACCTATCCTTGCAACAAAGCCCGTTGCCAACTCTGTCCACATATCTATTCAGGGGATACCATCATAGGGCCTAATCACATCAGCCACACTATCAGAGGCTCGTTCACCTGCGCATCTACCAATGTGATATATGCCATCATGTGCCAGCAATGCCCCTCTGCCATGTACATTGGCCAAACTGGACAGTCTCTACGTAAAAGAATGAATGGACACAAATCAGACGTCAAGAATTATAACATTCAAAAACCAGTTGGAGAACACTTCAATCTCTCTGGTCACTCGATCGCAGACCTAAGAGTGGCTATCCTTCAACAAAAAAGCTTCAAAAACAGACTCCAACGAGAGACTGCTGAATTGGAATTAATTTGCAAACTGGATACAATTAACTTAGGCTTGAATAGAGACTGGGAATGGATGAGTCATTACACAAAGTAAAACTATTTCCCCATGGTATTTCTCCCTCCCACCCCACCCCCCACTGTTCCTCTGATATTCTTGTTAACTGCTGGAATTAGCCTACCTTGCTTGTCACCATGAAAGGTTTTCCTCCTTTCCCCCCCCTGCTGCTGGTGATGGCTTATCTTAAGTGATCACTCTCCTTACAGTGTGTATGATAAACCCATTGTTTCATGTTCTCTGTGTGTGTGTATAAATCTCTCCTCTGTTTTTTCCACCAAATGCATCCGATGAAGTGAGCTGTAGCTCACGAAAGCTTATGCTCTAATAAATTTGTTAGTCTCTAAGGTGCCACAAGTACTCCTTTTCTTTTTGCGAATACAGACTAACACGGCTGCTACTCTGAAAAAGGTCAGGAGCGTGTGCATAAGCACACGTGTATGTGTGTGTGTGTGTGTGTGTGTGTATATCTGTGTACATACACACACACACTTAGCATGTTACAGGCATCAGAAATATGAATAATAGTTTGTGTGAACTGGTTTCTACATATTATACAATAAATGGTTGCAATGAGTATTCACTATTCACACCATGTGATTGATCTTCTAAGTGACAGGCTATTGTTTGTTTCCTGATAATATTTACAAAGCTAAAGTCATGCTAAGCTTTTATATCATTATGTACCACCTATGACCCGAGAGTGGTCAAAGTTGTTCAACTTTATTTTGTCAGTAATATAATAAGCCACTTAACCAAAATGGCCACTTCCAATGAGAATCCCCATTTTTTTCACACCAATATTTTGTGAAATCTGTGCACTCCATGAATATCCATTGTGCATAAACAAATGTTAGAAAACAAGAGGGCCTGCAAATGCAAGCAAAGTGAATTGGCAGATTTTATTCACAAGTCGTTTTTGACAATACTTTTTCCATTATATTTTACAGCTCTGAGTACCTATTCAAATCTCTTTCTCAGCTTGTAAGATCTTTGGGGTGGGGACTGTGTGTGTATATATATATACATACACACACAGATACATACACACATACACACACACACATATATATATATACACACACACACACACACAGTGCCTAACATACTATGGGCTCTACCACAATAGAAAATTATTTATATTGTGATAGCACCTCAGATCACCAATCATGGATCAGGATTCCACTGTGCTTGGCACTGTATTAAAACAGAGGGGAAAAGACCCCTGCCTTGAAGAGCCTACAAAACAATCAAAGAAGTAAGATTAGGAGATGTCTGTCTACATTTTATTTTGGCCCTATGCAATGAGCACATATGATGACTCTTGTCCAAACTGGAATGAACTCAGGAAAGTCCTGTGGCCTGTGTTATACAGGAGGACAGACTAGATTATCACAGTGACCCTTTCTGGCCTTGGAGCCTATGAATCTATAAATAATCTTTGGGCCATTTTGTTACTCTTTTACCTAGCTTTACTTAAGTCAATGGGAATTTTACCTGAGTAAAAAGTGCAGGCTAATATGATAAGTTATATAGCACTTTAAAGAGCTTTACAAACAATAATTAAAAAGTGTTGCTGCACTGTGGCAAATTGTTAGCTGTGCCTATGCTTGTATCAGTATCTTTCTGGATGAAAGCAAGACATACATGCAAGTCAATTGTCGTCATTTGTGGTGTTCAGTGGGACAACACTTTTGTCATGCCTGAGTAAATGGCTCCTCTAACAGGCGAGCCATTTGCTATAAGAACATGTTTACATCAATATAGACCTTTTTAATTAACAAAAAAAAATCTACATGTTGTTGATTTCAATTAACAAAAAACAAAACAAACAAACAAAAAACCCACCATGTTGATTTCTAGAGAGCTAAACTGGCTCTCACTGCCGAGTGTGAAGTCCTGTTGTTCAGAGAGTTAGTCATTAAAACACTACTCCTATTATTCCTCCAAGGTAGGGTTTAGGAGAAACATTATCAATGCCACTGTGTGTGATAATTCTACATTAAAATTGAGACACTCCCCCATTACTATAATGAGAGGAATGGAAATGTCCAAGGCTAGCATCTCAGCTGCAGCCGAAATGGTCAGTACAGATAAAAAGCAAAGCCTTTAATGATCCCAATCCTGGGACCTGCAAGGGACTGCTTGGGCTCAGAAGGTTCTAGTTTAGACTTACTGCCTCAAGGAACCACAGAAATATCACGTGCACTGAGTTCTGTGGGGAGTTGGGCAGAACCAGCTGTGCTCACTCTATGCCACTTGAGCATTCCTGTCATGTTAGGCAGTTTCTGACTCTTCCTCTGCCAGGTCAGCTGAAAGTAGGTGAGATGGACCAATGATATAGCCCATAGTATAACAACGACTAGCAGTTGGATGGGATTTAAAGTGTCAGTAAATGGTAACTCTCAAATTTTCTTTGAAAATGATTATTTTTCAAATGAGTGTTTTGTTGGAGGCTTCAGACTCTGCTGGATATAAGAAAGGACTTTTCCTTAAGGAGAGGGATTTAGAAAATTTACTCTAGAAATATTGAGGACCTCTGAAAATAAATGGGTAGCAAATATAATTCCAAATGCCCATTGACCCCTCAATCAGGGATGATAAACACTGATCAGGCTTTAAAGATGTATATTTCAGACACCATTTTAATGTTATTTTCTTATGAAAAGACAAGTTTCATTTGGAAATATGCACCCCTCTTTAGAGTTATGGCTGTTTCCTCTTTTATGTTCATCCTAAATGCTCACTCCTTAAGCTTCATGCGATTCATAATGCTGCAACCAGACACCTCTCATACCCGGAAGTGGAGCCATATCATCCCTGTCCTCCTTTACCTTTACTTGCTTCATATCCTTCTCCAAATTCAGTTGATAGCCAGGAATCTGGACTCCCAATTCTCTGTTCCGGCCCATATCCCCCCTGTATGAAATGGAAACAGTCTAGAATCACACAAAGCCCAGGAACAGGATAGATTTATGAAGCGGAGAAATGTGTTATAGCATTCCTATTGATGGCAGTCCTAGTACTGGTATTTCAGATGCCCCAGAAGCTGCTCTATCCCCATCATATCTCCTGTACATGTCTTTGCAAACAGCACATGAGCCATAGAAACTGGCAGTCTAAATAACTGGGTAGGGGTTTGTCAAGGTTCCTTCCCCACTCTGAACTCTAGGGTACACATGTGGGGACCTGCATGAAAACCTCCTAAGCTTACTTTTACCAGCTTAGGTTAAAACTTCCTCAAGGTACAAACTATTTTACCTTTTGCCCTTGGACTTTATCGCTGCCACCACCAAACATCTAACAGATATATAACAGGGAAAGAGCCCATTTGGAAATGTCTTTCCCCCCAAAATCCTCCCAAACCCAACACCCCCTTTCCTGCGGAAGGCTTGATAAAAATCCTCACCAATTTGCATAGGTGAACACTGACCCAAACCTTGGATCTTAAGAACAATGAAAAAACAATCAGATTCTTAAAAGAAGAATTTTAATAGAAGAAAAGGTAAAAGAATCACCTCTGTAAAATCAGGATGGTAAATACTTTACAGGGTAATTAGATTCAAAACATAGAGAATCCCTCTAGGCAAAACCTTAAGTTACAAAAAGACACAAAAACAGGAATCTACATTCCATTCAGCATAGCTTATTTTCTCAGCCATTTAAAGAAAACAGAATCTAACACATATCTAGCTAGATTACTTACTAAGTTCTAAGACTCCGTTCCTGTTCTATTCCCGGCAAAAGCATCACACAGACAGAGAGAGAGAGGCTTTGTTTCTCCCTCCCTCCAGCTTTTGAAAGTATCTTATCTCCTCACTGGTCATTCTGGTCAGGTGCCAGCGAGGTTATCCTAGCTTCTTAACCCTTTACAGATGAAAGGGTTTTTCCTCTGGCCAGGTGGGATTTTAAAGGCGTTTACCCTTCCCTTTATATTTATGACAGGGGTTTATTAGGTTTTCTAAACTCAGTGGGTCAAATTGTGGTCATGGCATCATGAAGAGCATGAATGGGAGGGAAGAACCTACAGCATCTAAGGAGGAGGATGCGAAGCATCATGCATTTAGGATGTCCTGAAGAGTATGCTAACAGAAGTAACTTAAAAAGCATGGGGTTCTGTGCGACTCCAGACTTGACACCTGCCTCGTGCCAGGCCCAGAATCCACCATAACAATAATACTGCATCAAGGAGAGGAACATATATGAAGCTGATGAGACAATTAGCTCCTCCCTGTAAAAATTGATCACTGAAACTAACAGCATAATAATTTAATATTAAACAAACTAGGTCTCCAGAGCATTTGGGGAAATGATCCCTGTTAACTGTACTTTTCTAACTTCAGTACACTAGAGTACAGTCCATAAGAATGATACTTGCATATTAAGAATCATGCAAACAGTGCATTACAAAGTTGTTAAAAATGCAGCAGGTAAAGACTTGAGATTTGTGCTGGCTCCCAGTAAATTTAGTAATTGTACATTGATTATTTCTAATGCACACAGTGCTAAAAATGCCTTCAACATTCTCAGTTAAAGCATCTTTAGCTCATGTCCTCTTACTTAATAAATTTCTCCTTCAGCACACTCCCTCTGGGTATTTCCATTGTGTAGTAGGTGAAGGTCATCATGCTTAGCCCTCCTTTTACTTGGCTGCTGTGCCTGCACAGCTCGATTCTTAGTGGGCTATGAGGTTCAGACTAGTAAATGGCTGTATTCTGAGTTCTGTCACAGGCTAATTTGGCCAAAAGTATGAATTTTAACTTCATGCCTGAAAATATAAGTATTTCCATTTTTTATTTCCGCCCCCCACTTCTTTGAGTATATGGTGTACTGCTGCTAGCATGGCTATTTTAATGGGATTTTTCCAACTATCATCTAAGCCTTTTTAAAGCAGGATTATATGTATTTTTCATAATGGGGATAATGGTTCCCCACACCCACAGGTGTGTGCTGGGGAATCTGAATTTTAAAAGGGCCTCATATCGTCTTCCCTTTTAGATTTCAGTTTAAAAAGGAATTTCATTTCTATCTTTTAACCAAATCTATTCTGTGAGAATGAAGCACTTCTGTCTTGTTTACTGCAATTTCCATTTACAAGTCATTTATTAGCAAGAGCACATATAATGTTCACATCTGAATGGAACAACATGCTTCAAAACCATGGGCGGCAGGTATCAAAGGCCAGGGCAGGCTAAGCCTCCCATAACCCAGGCTGTGGCCCTGCTCACGCTGTGCCCCAAGAACCCCCCTCCCCGAAGCCAACAGCAACTCAGCTCTGGCTGGTGGCCTGGAGCTCAGGTGGCATGGCCAGGGCAGGTTTAGGCAGGGCTCCTCTGGCTGCAGGAGGGGTGTGGCCTTGCGGTTCTGGCGAGCAAGGGGGGTAAAGGGGAGCCTCAGGCAGAAGGGGCAGGGAGGTAGCCTCCCTGAAGGGGCGGTTGACATGCCATCCATGTTCAAAACAATAATTAGTATAGAGTCAAATGCTGTTCCCTTAGAATACTTGAATTTGGAGCTCAATGCTGCACCCAGTGAAGTCAATGGAAAGACACCCACTGACGTCAAAAGGATTTGGATCGGGTAATTATGTTCTGCTCAAGATCAGGATAACAGGAAGGAATCTTAGCAACATTTTCCCATAAGTAATGGGGAAAAAATCAGAGTGTTAAACTGGGCCATTCAGACACAGACCCCATCCTGGGGAGGAGGAGGAGTTTGGAGAAGGATTGTGCCTCAGAAAGGGAGGCTCAGGGGAAGCATTTAGATGACACAATCCATTTACCCAGGGCTCCAAGTCATCTGTGCAGTCCATGACCGTGTCACTTAAACAGAGAGGGCCAAATGGTAGCCTGGCCAATGGCAGGGCCGACAGTGGAGTTGTAGCAGGTAAGAGGTGCTATGAGGCATTCCAACTGCACAGGCGAATACAGAGGGCCTCCAGGAACTTGCGGGGGATAGGGAGGGCTGCACTATATATAGCTATTTCCTCACACTTTCTTTTGATGGGGGTAGTACGTGCTCCTCCACAGCATCTGCTACGAGGTATTAGCAGGCATATAGCAGTGGGGCAACATATGCTCTGGGGACTACAAAGAGTTTCCAGGCATGTAAGTCAGCCACACAGCTAAAGCTCCAGGGAAGACTGGTTCTGTACTATTCCTGGCTTCAGAACATGTCTATTTGCATAGACAGTCTCCATATGCCTTATTCCCCTCCCCTTCCCTTCTCAATACAGTAACGCCTCACTTAAGGTCCCGGTTAACGTCATTACGTCTCTGATCTATTAGAGAACATACTCGTTTAAAGTTGTGCAATCTTTGCATAGAACATTTGTTAACTGCTGGAATTAGCCTACCTTGCTTGTCACCATGAAAGGTTTTCCTCCTTTCCCCCCCCTGCTGCTGGTGATGGCTTATCTTAAGTGATCACTCTCCTTACAGTGTGTATGATAAACCCATTGTTTCATGTTCTCTGTGTGTGTGTATAAATCTCTCCTCTGTTTTTTCCACCAAATGCATCCGATGAAGTGAGCTGTAGCTCACGAAAGCTTATGCTCTAATAAATTTGTTAGTCTCTAAGGTGCCACAAGTACTCCTTTTCTTTTTGCGAATACAGACTAACACGGCTGCTACTCTGAAACAGAGGAATTAAAGAGACACTCTCTCATTTCCTCTGCAGTTTCTGTAGCTTTGCTCCTTCCCACTGGGGCTTCAGCACAAGATTCTTCTTTGCTGCTGACAGACCCCTGGACAGCTCTAGCCACATTAAAAAAGTCATTGCCCAGAAGAATGTGTGTAGGATTCTGAGAGACTGCAGTGACAGTTAATTTGGCTTGCAAATCCTTAGTTTCCATGTGCACTTTAGCCAAAGGCACAAGGATTTTGTGACCCCCTACTAACGAAAGCTCTGCCATCTGTCCTGGCAGTATATCTTTCTCCTGAACCAGGTCTCTCCTGACCGCAGAAATTTCTGCACCAGTATATCTCTATGCAAGGAGTTCTCTGCCATTTACTTTGACAGCCTTTAGGTGCTTACTGCCTGGCTGTGCAGTGGCAACCTTTACAAATCCTGTGTAATAAAGTGGCAACTGCCTGAGGTGCCTCTGTACTCTGGGTAGCAGCATTTCCATGAGTTACCTGTTGCCTGTTCCCACTCATCACAGGGCATTTATTCCTCAGGTGCTCAGTGGAATTACAATAATAGCACCTTCTTGGCTCTTCTGCTTTTACAGGAGATTTGGGATGAGGACTGGAGGAGTGACCTTGGGGAGGTGAGTGTCCAGCCTCCATCCACCCTCCTTCTTCCCAGGGTAAAATGGGGACCCTGCTTCCCACCAAACTTAAACCCCTCTGCCTGTGATTTATTCCTGCTAGGTGCTTGGGATTGCTTACATTTATCTGCAAAAACTGCCAGTTCATCAACCATTTCTACCTTTTTATCCCATAAACACTGTTTACATCATCACTAGACATAGTTTTAGTCTCTAAGGTGCCACAAGTCCTTCTTTTCTTTTTGAGGATACAGACTAACACGGCTGCTACTCTGAAACTAGACATATTCAGGAACTGTTCCTGAGCAACCAAATCACACATTCCTTCAAAGCTTGTAAACCTTTTCCCCTCACCCACTTATCCAGTAGAGCTCTCATTTGGTTCACATAAACCACATTACTTAATCCAGGCCCTCTATTAAGGCTTCTAAAGTTTACTCTATACATTTCAGGTGTAATCTGAAACTGTTTCAAAACCAAGCCCTTACATTTACCATAATTGGGAGCATCACCCATTGGCATCTTATTGGATATGTCCAGAGCTCTCCCAGTCAATTTTGCAGCCAAACTGGTCATCTTTAGATTGTCAGGATCACATGGAAGGGACCTTCTGAAGTGATAGGAGAGATGAATGAGTGTATATATCATGTTAAAAGTCCTCACAATCATGCTGCCCCACAGCTGGTGCACATGAATAGGCTTAAAGATGATCACAATAGAGAAGCAATGGTAAACAGTATTGGAAGGGGAAACTGAGGCCTGGTCTACACTATGAGTTTATGTCGGATTTAGCTGCGTTAAATCGAATTAACCCTTCACCCGTCCACACAATGAAGCCATTTTTTTGACATAAACGGCTCTTAAAACCGATTTCTGTACTCCTTCCCAACGAGGGTTTTAGCACTGAAATAGACATCACCGTTTTGAATTAGGGTTAGCGTGGACGCAATTCGAAGGTATTGGCCTCTGGGAGCTATCCCACAATGCACCATTGTGACCGCTCTGGACAGCGCTCTGAACTCGGATGCACTGGCCAGGTGTACAGGAAAAGTCCCGGGAACTTTTGAATCTCATTTCTTGTTTGGCCAGGCGAGCTCATCAGCACAGGTGACCATGCATGTTGCTGCTAGCAGGCTGGCTTACAGGACAACTGACACAGTTGCTGGTAAAAAGCACTTTATTTCCCTTCCCACAGCAATATATATACAGCACTTGTTTATTCCTTTTCTGTTGTTTATCACCCAATGTTCTCATCATTCTTATCTTTGGGTTCCATTATCTTGTGGTAGTAAAGACTCTCAGGTGCTGCTTATATCATTAGTCCTCAGTCCAGCCAAAATCTTCTGGCCTTGTTCTTTATCTCTTGTTACCCGCAGCCGCGCCTCTTGTACTGTTCCTTTCCATTACTTGGCACACATTTCTAAAACATCTGATACTCAGCATTTCCCACATCTCCCCCTTTTTGTTTAAAAGCAGCTTGAATCATCCGTGACATTCCCCAACGCATACATTGAACTATATATGGACCACACAAACAAATTATACCAATACAGATACCAATTAATAAAAGAGTGTGCTGTAATGATGTTATCTATATTGTGTTCTAACTTTGCAAATAATTCATGAACAGAGTGAGAATGATCTGACAAATTAACACAACACATAACCTCAAAATCTTTACATCCGTGTCCATGTGCTAATAACAAAAATTCACTCGCAGCACTATTATATAAAACTGCATGGCAAATGCTATCTACATCGATTAATAACTCAGTTAATATTTCAAAAATTAGATTAAACTGTTTAATACTCCAACACACTAATTTCTCTAAATTAAAAGCATTTTCCATAATAGCAACACCAGGGATGCTTAAGCAATAGAAAATCAATCGCAGCTCGATTATCTAAAATGGCATCTCTTAATTCCTGTTGTTCCATACTTAAAAGAGCAATTGCCTGTGATGTAGCATTAAGCGCTTTAACAGCAAAACAAGCTAATGCATTCAAAGTTTGCACCGTATAATAAGTTGCAAAGCCAGGAATGCCTGCAACGGCATTCAGCAAAGCCAAATATTCTGAGTGACTATGTAAGGTAACATCGGCGGAACACGTATTTTGCAGGGCCGTGCTTCGCCGATTTCGCTGCTGATTCTTTCTGGGCAACAAAAGGATCATTCGGCTAAGACAACACAAGGTATTATGACTTAGATTGGCAGGAATATAACTAAAGGTTCGTTCGCCGCAGGTAAAAAACCAACCAGACGGCAAAATAATATGTCCATAATTAAAAGAAACATTAACCGCATTAGTACAATTCAAAAGGGGGGCACTTACGGTTTGGCAGCCCATGGGTACTTTTGCGCGTGTGCAATTAACCACTCGCGCACACGTTACATTATCTGCCCCGGCTGGGTACGGGGTATGTAAAGATAGGACCCCAGGGGGCAAGGAGTAATTGGCGGGGCCCCAATATGCCATATTCGAATACTGTGAAGACAAATTGGCATAAGCTGCAAGCATGGTGTGACTGCCAATTTCTTTGGGATGATGACATATGGGAACAAGACAAGTGCCCAGTAGTTCCCCGGCTGCCACAAAATCAGACAAACAAAAGTGTGTGACATTGGCTATCAATGCTAGACGTTCCCATAGGTTATACGTCATTCACACGCGTAGGGGTACAAGGAGTCCCCCCTGTAACCCAAGCAATACCACTATAACAATATCGATAACCCACATCCTCATTCTGGAAATAAACAGGATATGGCCACAAGCACAACCTCCTCTGATGCTTCCCCTCCAAGCGCGGGACCTTGTTCTCCAGGGGCTCTCCCCCCTTCTAATAAAGGAAGAAGAGGAGTTATATCCTGATTTGTGATGCCACAAAGCGGGCGAAGCCATTGCAGTTCACCTAGCAGTTTCTGTGCATCATACAGTGTGCGCACATGAGGAGAGATTTTCAACTGCTGGGGGCGTACGGTGCAGTCAGTGATCCGAAGTCCCAAATACAAAAAAGGGGCTTTAGTCTGACCTCTTTTCTTGGGGCAATCCCGTTTTAAATGACCCATCTTTCCAAACTAATAACACGCCCCCTCCCTTCCTCTACGCCAATTCGACTTGGAGGTATTCAAGGCTACCGCCAAGGCGCGTGCATGAATCTTTGCCTTATCCTCCTCCTCCACCAAAGGAGCACGAGTGCAGGCTTCAATCATGTCGACTAGGGAGGCCGATTTTGGTAAGGTCACCAAAATCTTCTTACACGTGGGGTTAGCATTTTGAAGGGCTAAATCTACCCCCAATGCCGATCTGGCGTCTGGTGTTAAATTAGGGGCCCTATCCAATGCCGTCCTTAGGCGGTCCAAAAAGAGGGCAAAAGATTCGCCCACTCCCTGCATGACTTTTAAATAGGGAGGTGAAGGGGTGCCCAAATCAGGGAGCTCTTTGAATGACTCCAATGCTAGAAGCTGAGACTGTTGTAATATTTGGGGTACCAATTGCGCCTGTAGCTGAGGCTCTTCAAATCGCCCCTGTCCCAACAACATGTCTATTGATGCTACCTGGAGAGGGTCGTCCCGGGGTCTATCTAAATTAAGCACTGCCGCGTGCTCAGCCTTCTTTCTCCATGAATCCTTCCATAATAATCTCTGTGTGGGTGTTAACAACATATCTGCAAATTTCTGGGCGTCAAAGGGACACATCGCTTGCCCCGAGAATATTTGTTCTAATAACGCTTGTACATACGGATATTTCAAGCCATACGCCACAATAGCTTTCTGAGCCTCCTTCATCAATTTCCAGTCTAACGGCACCCAAGACTTAACCTCCTCCCTTGATACTGATACCGGGAAAGTAGCCGGCATGGCATCCAAAAATTCCCCTTCAATTATAGCATCCTTTATCAATCCACGCCAGGGCTTAATTGGGTCAGGAGATCCCACTCCTCCCCCCCATCCCTCCAAATCACCCCCGTCCCCTGTTCTTTTTGCCCTCGTCCAATTGAAGAACACGTAGGTGGTGGAGGTTTCACTTTTGGTTGAACCGGTTGCATAGCGGGGGCATAAATTTTGCGATATTCTTCCTCTGCTGTCGGTCGCAACTCTCCCTCGGAAGTGAGGTGCTCCGCACAACCATAATACCCACACAACCTACAAATATGGGGCAAACGTGAGGGGTCAGGTATGCCGTGCTCTTGAAGCTGTTGTAGCAGATGCGATCGTGACGATCCTTGCGGTCTGTTTTCCTTTCTATCCAGCTCATCCATCATCTGTTGAGCTGCAATACCTTCCTTATATAACCACCGAATTATCTGGTCCTGCTATCAAACTCTCCAGTTTTAGGCAAGTCAGTAATCCGAACATGTCGGGGAGGGGCTGGTGGCACAACCGCAGGCGGCAATCCTGATCCCCCTTGTAACGGGTTCTCTGGATTGCCCGATGACAATTCCCCCGACACAGGCTGATCCACGGCCATCGGTTCGCCCTGATCTGAGTCATCATCCTTCAAGGGCAACGGTACCTCACTGGGGTCCAACGGCGCCAAAGGAATCATAGGCGTTGTTTTACCAAAAAAGTCTTTCGCTCCTACCGTGAAGGCCCCTTTCGCTGATGATTCTAATGCCTCGCGTAATGCAATACGCGCCCCTGCCTGAGCCGCTGCGGTGGTAACGGCTCGATGAACAGTCCGCCAGATAGGGCTCAAGGCAGCAGCTTCTTTATTTCCGACCTCCACAAAGTCCCACAGGTCTTCCCCCACTGTTTTCCACACCGAGGAGTCAAACACATTCTTTGCATTAACCAGGAGACCCCGTCGCTTTCCCCACCGAAGCAATTTTTGCAGAGCTTCTGGGGAAAATTTTTCTCCCTGGTTATTAAGCAGATTGCTTAAGACCTTAAACACGGCCAGCTCATCTGCTGATGCTGCCGCTCCCATTATGAGAGATATTCCCCGCCGCTCACTTTTCAGTGGGAGCTCCCCCGCCTCTTGGGCGTCCCGGTTCCTCACCCGAACGGAGGACACCAGCAGCGGCGGTCCCTGCTATTTCTTCCTCTGTCCGTGGTATCAAATTCAAAGAATTCTATCACATTGGGGTCACCATTTGTTGCTGCTAGCAGGCTGGCTTACAGGACAACTGACACAGTTGCTGGTAAAAAGCACTTTATTTCCCTTCCCACAGCAATATATATACAGCACTTGTTTATTCCTTTTCTGTTGTTTATCACCCAATGTTCTCATCATTCTTATCTTTGGGTTCCATTATCTTGTGGTAGTAAAGACTCTCAGGTGCTGCTTATATCATTAGTCCTCAGTCCAGCCAAAATCTTCTGGCCTTGTTCTTTATCTCTTGTTACCCGCAGCCGCGCCTCTTGTACTGTTCCTTTCCATTACTTGGCACATATTTCTAAAATATCTGAGACTCAGCATTTCCCACACTTGCAGTCTCAGAATCGAAAAAGAGCTCCACCATGGACCGAACAGGAGGTACTGGATCTGATCGCTGTATGGGGAGAGGAATCCGTGCTATCAGAACTACGTTCCAAAAGACGAAATGCCAAAACATTTCAAAAAAATCTCCCAAGCCATGAGGGATAGAGGCTACAGCAGGGACACAACACCGTGCTGTGTGAAACTTAAGGAGCTCAGACAAGCGTACCAGAAAACCAAAGAATCAAACAGACGCTCCAGGACAGAGCCCCAGACGTGCCGCTTCTACACTGAACTGCATGCAATTCTAGGGGGGGCCGCCACCACTACCCCACCCCTGTCTGTGGACTCCGATGATGGGGTATGCTCCGCCATGCCTGAGGATTTTGCAGATAGGGAAGATGAGGAGGAGGAGGACAAGCTCGAGGAGGTTCTCCACACTGTTCTCCCCGACAGCCAGGATCTTTTTATCACCCTGACTGAAATACCCTCCCAACCCAATGAAGCCAGAGAAGGGACATCTGGTGAGTGTACCTTTTTAAATATAATACATGTTATAAAAGCAAACATTTTTTAATGATTAAGTAGCCCTAAGGGCTTGGGATGCATTCGTGGCCAGTACAGCTACTGGAAAAGTCTGTTAACGTGTCTGGGGATGGAGCGGAAATCCTCCAGGGACATCTCCATGAAGCTCTCCTGGAGGTACTCTAAAAGCCTTTGCAGAAGATTTCTGGGGAGAGCAGCCTTATTCCATCCTCCATGGTAGGACACTTTACCACTTCATGCTAGTAGCAAGTAATCTGGTATCATTGCATGACAAAGCCTGGCAGCGTATGGTCCCGGTGTTTGCTGGCATTCAAGCAACATCCATTCTTTATCTCTCTGTGTTATCCTCAGGAGAATGATATCATTTATGGTAACCTGGTTGAAATAGGGGAATTTAATTAAGGGGACATTCAGATGTGGCTGTTCCTACTGGGCTGTTTGCCTGTGGCTGAAAAGAAATCCTCCCCGCAGTTAGCCACATGGTGGGGAACACGGTGGGTGGGGGGGTGGAGAGCATTGGCACTGACCTTTTGACATTTAGCTAACAGGGATTTTCCCTGATACCAGCCACGCGGTGGGGTGATGGCTAAAGCAATCATCCCAGAGAATTGGATGGCGGGGGGTTAGTTTGGTTTCTGCTGCTGCACGTTAACAGGAAAACCCCAGCACTAAATGGCCAACTCAACGTGCTTTGCCTGGTATGGGAGAGGAGGGCGCTGCTATTATGAAGGTTGCAGGAGCCGAAAGACTATGGCTTACCATGGCCACCTGGAAGCCGAATTCTGTTGCCCGACACTGCATGTGTGATCTCTCACACCAAAGCCACAGGCACTCAATATAAGATGCAAAATGCAACCTTGTACCAAAATCACATGTGCGATGTAATGTGAATAGTGTTGTTCACCGTGAAAGAGTATAACCATTGTTCTGTAAAATGTATCTTTTTAAATACTTCACTCCCTTTTTTTCCTCCAGCAGCTGCAAATGTTTCAAGCCTCCCTCTTCCACCCCAAAGGCTATCTCAGATAAGGCGGTGAAAAAAACGCATGCTCGATGAAATGTTTTCTGAGCTCATGCAGTCGTCCAGCACTGACAGAGCTCCACAGACTGTGTGGAGGGGCATAATAGCAGAGTACAGGAAAGCGGCTGATGAACATGAGGAGAGGTGGTGGCAGGAAGATCAGAGGAGGCATGTCATAAATATAAAGGGAAGGGTAACCACCTTTCTGTCCACAGTGCTATAAAATCCCTCCTGGCCAGAGGCAAAACCCTTTCACCTGTGAAGGGTTAAGAAGCTAAGATAACTTCGCTGGCACTTGACCAAAATGACCAATGAGGAGACAAGATACTTTCAAAGCTGGAGGGGAAGGGGACAAAGGGTCTGTCTGTAATGCTTTTGCCATGAACATATCAGGAATGCAGCTCAGAACTCCTGTAAAAAGTTAGTAAGTAATCTAGCTAGAAATGTGTTATATTTCTTTTGTTTAATGGCTCGTAAAATAGCTGTGTTGAATGGAATGTATATTCCTGCTTTTGTGTCTTTTTGTAACTTAAGGTTTTGCCTAGAAGGATTCTCTATATTTTGAATCTGTTTACCCTGTAAGTTTTGCCTAGAAGGATTCTCTATGTTTTGAATCTGTTTACCTTGTAAGGTATTTACCGTCCTGATTTTTACAGAGGTGATTCTTTTACTTTTTCTTTAATTAAAATTCTTCTTTTAAGAACCTGATTGCTTTTTCATTGTTCTTAGGATCCAAGGGTTTGGGTCTGTGTTCACCTATACAAATTGGTGAGGATTTTTATCAAGCCTTCCCCAGGAAAGGGGGTGTAGGGCTTGGGGGGATATTTTGCGGGGAAGACGTCTCCAAGTGGGCTCTTTCCCTGTTCTTTATTTAACACGCTTGGTGGTGGAAACATAGGGTTCAAGGACAAGGCAAAGTTTGTACCTTGAGGAAGTTTTAACCTAAGCTGGTAAGAATAAGCTTAGGGGGTTTTTCATTCAGGTCCCCACATCTGTACCCTAGAGTTCAGAGTGGGGAAGGAATCGTGACAAGGCATGATGCAACGCTGGGGCTACTGTGGGATCAAACGGACATGCTCCGGCGTCTGGGGGAGGTTCATGAACAACAGCAGGATCACAGACTGTTGCTGCAGCCCCTTTTTAACCACCCTCCCTCATCCCCAAGTTCCATAGCCTCCTCACCCAGACATCCAAGAAGGTGGTGGTGGGAGGGGAGGCTCCGGGCACCCAACCACTCCACCCCAATGGACAGCCCAAGCAACAGAAAGCTGTCCTTCAAGAAGTTTTGAAGTGGCCTTTTCCTTCCCTCCTACCTTCCTCCCACACCCACCTGGGCTATCTTGTGAGTTATCTCCCTATTTTTATAATCAATTAATAAAGAATACATGTTTTTAAACAATAGTGACTTTATTGCCTTTGCAAGCAAGCTGTGATCGAAGGGGGGAGGGTGGGTTGCTTACAGGGAATTTAGAGACAACCAAGAGGGTGGGTTTTTATCAAGGAGAAACAAAACAGAAGTGTCACACAGTACCCTGGCCAGTCATGAAACTGGTTTTCAAAGCTTCTCTGATGCTCAGCACTTCCTGCTGTGCTCTTCTAACTGCCGTGGTGTCTGGCTGCACGTATTCAGTGGCCAGGAGATTTGCCTCAACCTCCCACTCTGCCATAAAGTTCTCCCCCTTACTCTCACAGAGATTGTGGAGCACACAGCAAGAATCATAGAATCATAGAATCATAGAATATCAGGGTTGGAAGGGACCCCAGAAGGTCATCTAGTCCAACCCCCTGCTCAAAGCAGGACCAAGTCCCAGTTAAATCATCCCAGCTAGGGCTTTGTCAAGCCTGACCTTAAAAACCTCTAAGGAAGGAGATTCTACCACCTCCCTAGGTAACGCATTCCAGTGTTTCACCACCCTCTTAGTGAAAAAGTTTTTCCTAATATCCAATCTAAACCTCCCCCATTGCAACTTGAGACCATTACTCCTCGTTCTGTCATCTGCTACCATTGAGAACAGTCTAGAGCCATCCTCTTTGAAACCCCCTTTCAGGTAGTTGAAAGCAGCTATCAAATCCCCCCTCATTCTTCTCTTCTGCAGACTAAACAATCCCAGCTCCCTCAGCCTCTCCTCATAAGTCATGTGCTCTAGACCCCTAATCATTTTCGTTGCCCTTCGTTGTACTCTTTCCAATTTATCCACATCCTTCCTGTAGTGTGGGGCCCAAAACTGGACACAGTACTCCAGATGAGGCCTCACCAGTGTCGAATAGAGGGGAACGATCACGTCCCTCGATCTGCTCGCTATGCCCCTACTTATACAACCCAAAATGCCATTGGCCTTCTTGGCAACAAGGGCACACTGCTGACTCATATCCAGCTTCTCGTCCACTGTCACCCCTAGGTCCTTTTCCGCAGAACTGCTGCCGAGCCATTCGGTCCCTAGTCTGTAGCGGTGCATTGGATTCTTCCATCCTAAGTGCAGGACCCTGCATTTATCCTTATTGAACCTCATTAGATTTCTTTTGGCCCAATCCTCCAATTTGTCTAGGTCCTTCTGTATCCTATCCCTCCCCTCCAGCGTATCTACCACTCCTCCCAGTTTAGTATCATCCGCAAATTTGCTGAGAGTGCAATCCACACCATCCTCCAGATCATTTATGAAGATATTGAACAAAACGGGCCCCAGGACCGACCCCTGGGGCACTCCACTTGACACCGGCTGCCAACTAGACATGGAGCCATTGATCACTACCCGTTGAGCCCGACAATCTAGCCAGCTTTCTACCCACCTTATAGTGCATTCATCCAGCCCATACTTCCTTAACTTGCTGACAAGAATGCTGTGGGAGACCGTGTCAAAAGCTTTGCTAAAGTCAAGAAACAATACATCCACTGCTTTCCCTTCATCCACAGAACCAGTAATCTCATCATAAAAGGCGATTAGATTAGTCAGGCATGACCTTCCCTTGGTGAATCCATGCTGACTGTTCCTGATCACTTTCCTCTCCTCTAAGTGCTTCAGGATTGATTCTTTGAGGACCTGCTCCATGATTTTTCCAGGGACTGAGGTGAGGCTGACCGGCCTGTAGTTCCCAGGATCCTCCTTCTTCCCTTTTTTAAAGATGGGCACTACATTAGCCTTTTTCCAGTCATCCGGGACTTCCCCCGTTCGCCACGAGTTTTCAAAGATAATGGCCAAGGGCTCTGCAATCACAGCCGCCAATTCCTTCAGCACTCTCGGATGCAATTCGTCCGGCCCCATGGACTTGTGCACGTCCAGCTTTTCTAAATAGTCCCTAACCACCTCTATCTCTACAGAGGGCTGGCCATCTCTTCCCCATTTTGTGTTGCCCAGCACAGCAGTCTGGGAGCTGACCTTGTTAGTGAAAACAGAGGCAAAAAAAGCATTGAGTACATTAGCTTTTTCCACATCCTCTGTCACTAGCTTGCCTCCCTCATTCAGTAAGGGGCCCACACTTTCCTTGGCTTTCTTCTTGTTGCCAACATACCTGAAGAAACCCTTCTTGTTACTCTTGACATCTCTTGCTAGCTGCAGCTCCAGGTGCGATTTGGCCCTCCTGATATCTTTCCTACATGCCCGAGCAATATTTTTATACTCTTCCCTGGTCATATGTCCAAGCTTCCACTTCTTGTAAGCTTCTTTTTTATGTTTAAGATCCGCTAGGATTTCACCATTAAGCCAAGCTGGTCGCCTGCCATATTTACTATTCTTTCGACTCATCGGGATGGTTTGTCCCTGTAACCTCAACAGGGATTCCTTGAAATACAGCCAGCTCTCCTGGACTCCCTTCCCTTTCATGTTAGTCCCCCAGGGGATCCTGGCCATCTGTTCCCTGAGGGAGTCAAAGTCTGCTTTCCTGAAGTCCAGGGTCCGTATCCTGCTGCTTACCTTTCTTCCCTGCGTCAGGATCCTGAACTCAACCAACTCATGGTCACTGCCTCCCAGATTCCCATCCACTTTTGCTTCCCCCACTAATTCTACCCGGTTTGTGAGCAGCAGGTCAAGAAAAGCGCTCCCCCTAGTTGGCTCCCCTAGCACTTGCACCAGGAAATTGTCCCCTACGCTTTCCAAAAACTTCCTGGATTGTCTATGCACCGCTGTATTGCTCTCCCAGCAGATATCAGGAAAATTAAAGTCACCCATGAGAATCAGGGCATGCGATCTAGTAGCTTCCGTGAGTTGCCGGAAGAAAGCCTCATCCACCTCATCCCCCTGGTCCGGTGGTCTATAGCAGACTCCCACCATGACATCACTCTTGTTGCACACACTTCTAAACTTAATCCAGAGACACTCAGGTTTTTCCACAGTTTCGTACCGGAGCTCTGAGCAGTCATACTGCTCCCTTACATACAGTGCTACTCCCCCACCTTTTCTGCCCTGCCTGTCCTTCCTGAACAGTTTATAACCATCCATGACTGTACTCCAGTCATGTGAGTTATCCCACCAAGTCTCTGTTATTCCAATCACGTCATAATTCCTTGACATCACCAGGACCTCCAGTTCTCCCTGCTTGTTTCCAAGGCTTTGTGCATTTGTATATAAGCACTTGAGATAACCTGTTGATCGCCCCTCATTCCCAGTATGAGGCAGGAGCCCTCCCCTCACAGACCTTCCTGCCTGTGCTTCCTCCCGGTATCCCGCTTTCCCACTTACCTCAGGGCTTTGGTCTCCTTCCCCCGGTGAACCTAGTTTAAAGCCCTCCTCACTAGGTTAGCCAGCCTGCTGGCAAAGATGTTCTTCCCTCTCTTCGTAAGATGGAGCCCGTCTCTGCCCAGCACTCCTCCTTCATGGAACACCATCCCATGGTCAAAGAATCCAAAGCCTTCTCTCCGACACCACCTGCGTAGCCATTCGTTGACCTCCACGATTCGACGGTCCCTACCCAGGCCTTTTCCTTCCACGGGGAGGATGGACGAGAACACCACTTGCGCCTCCAACTCCTTTATCCTTCTTCCCAGAGCCACATAGTCCGCAGTGATCCGCTCAAGGTCATTCTTGGCAGTATCATTGGTGCCCACGTGGAGAAGCAGGAAGGGGTAGCGATCCGAGGGCTTGATGAGTCTCGGCAGTCTCTCCGTCACATCACGAATCTTAGCCCCTGGCAAGCAGCAGACTTCTCGGTTTTCCCGGTCAGGGCGGCAGATAGATGACTCAGTCCCCCGGAGGAGAGAGTCCCCGACCACCACCACCCGCCTTCTCCTCTTGGGAGTGGTGGTCGTGGAACCTCCAACCTCAGGACATCGCATCTCATGCCTCCCAACCAGCGGAGTCTCCTTCTGCTTTCTCCCCCCAGACATATCATCTGGTCCACTCTCCGCATTGGTACCTGTGGAGAGAACATGAAAGCGGTTAGTTACCTGTGTCTGTGTTACTGGAACCCGGACATTCCGCTTACCTCTTCTGGAGGTCACATGTTGCCAAGCTTCTTCACTGGCCTCTTGGCTCCTCTGTGCAACCTGCTCTACATCTTTAGAGCTTTGTGCCCCTAGAAGGCTATCCTGAGTTTGGTCCAGAAAATCCTCAGTCTCTCGTATACAACGCAGGGTCGTTACCTGTTGCTCCAGACCTTCAATCTTCTCTTCCAATATGGAGACCAGCTTGCACTTTGTACAGACAAAGTCGCTTCTGTCCTGTGGAAGAAAGACAAACATGGCACATCCAGTGCAGGTCACAACAGCTGAATTCCCCCCTTCCATATCACCTACCTACTACGGAGCTTCCTCAGAGACGTTGGCAAGATGTAAGCCTCAATGGGCTCACTCCAGGCGAACTCCCAGGCAAACTCCTGCTGTGAGCTGCTCTGCTGTCCCCGCTGCTCCGCTGGTTCGCTGCCGCTCCGCTGGTTCGCGAGGCTCCGGCTATTTTTAAACAGCCAGGCTTCCCTGACGCAAACACACAGACACCCTAATGCCCGCCCCCTGCAGGCTAGCAGCCAATCAGACACTCACTCAGGCTCCCTCCCAGCAAACACACGCTCGGATACTTCCTCAGCAAGCAAACACACACACTCGGATACTTACCAGTCCCAGGCAAACTCCTGCTGTGAGCTGCTCTGCTGTCCCCGCTGCTCCGCTGGTTTGCTGCCGCAGCAGCAGCAATATCAATGGGAATTATCGCAGCAGCAATAACAATGGGAATATTGGTTTCGCTGAGGTCTGAGCGAGTCAGTAAACTGCACCAGCAACCCTTTAAACGTCCAAATGCATGCTGTACCACCATTCTGCACTTGCCCAGCCTATAGCTGAACAGTTCCTTACTACTGTCCAGGGTGCCTGCGTATGGCTTCATGAGCCAGGGCATTAAGGGGTATGCTGGGTCCCCAAGGATAACTATAGGCATTTCAACATCCCCAACAGTTATTTTCTGGTCTGGGAAGTAAATCCCTTCCTGCAGCCGTTTAAACAGACCAGAGTTTCTGAAGATGCGAGCGTCATGTACCTTTCCTGGCCATCCCATGTTGATGTTGGTGAAACATCCCTTGTGATCCACCAGTGCTTGCAGCACCATTGAAAAGTATCCCTTGTGGTTTATATACTGGCTGCCCTGGTGGTCTGGTTCCAAGATAGGGATATGCATTCTATCTATAGCCCCACCACAGTTAGGGAATCCCATTGCAGCAAAGCCATCTACTATGACCTGCACAATTCCCAGAAGTCACTACCTTTGATAGCAGCAGCTCAATGATTGCGTTGGCTACTTGCATCACAGCAATTCCCACAGCAGATTTGACCACTCCAAATTGATTACCGACTGACTGGTAGCTGTCTGGTGTTGCAAGCTTCCACAGGGCTATTGCCACTTACTTGTGAACTGTGAGGTCTGTTCTCCTCTTGGTATTCTTGCACTTCAAGGCAGGGGAAAGCAAAGTCACAAAGTTCCATGAAAGTGCCCTTACACATGCAAAAGTTTCGGAGCCACTGGGAATCATCCCAAACCTGCAACACTATGCAGTCCCACTATTCTGTGCTTGTTTCTCGGGCCCAGAATCAGTGTTCCACGGCATGAGCATGCCCCAGTAACACCATGATCTCCAAATTGCCGGGGACCACAGTTTTAGAGAAATCTGTGTTCATGTCCTTATCACCGCGCTGCTGTCACCTCCTTGCCTGGTTTTTCAGATGCTGGTTCTGCATAAACTGCACGATAATGCACAAGGTGTTTACAATGGTTGTAACTGCTGCGGTGAGCTGAACAGGCTCCATGTTTGCCGTGCTATGGCGTCTGCTCAGGCAATCCAGGGAAAAGGGTGCAAAATGATTGTCTGCCATTGCTTTCACAGAGGGAGGGAGGGTTGACTGACGACATTTACCCATAACCACCCGCGACAAATTTTTGGCTCATCAGCCATTGGGAGCTCAGCCCAGAATTCCAATGGGTGCGGAGACTGCAAGAACTGTGGGATAGCTACCCACAGTGCACCGCTCGGAATGTCGACGCTTGCCATGGTACTGTGGACACACATGGCCAAATTAATGTGCTTAGTGTGGATGCATGCACTCGACTTTATACAATCTATTCCCAAAAATCTACTTCTGTAAAATCGGAGTACTTTCGTAGTGTAGACATGGTCTGAGACCTCACACCTCATTGATTTAATGCCTGAATGTAAAAATGACTCATCTCTTGACAGTATTGAAATATGCAGTAAGTTTATGCCAATTTAAAAGGCAGAGGTATTGTTTGTGCTACAAATGCATAAACAGGTGTTTTCCGGATAGCCAGGGAGGACTCGCATGTTGACCCATAACTGTATCAATGAAGACTCACAGCCTGCACCCAGCCAGGTCTATCATACCACTTGCAAGGTGTCAAATTCACACAGAAATACAAAGCATGCTGGACATAGGGGTGATTAATGAATCTGACAGTTCCTGGGAGTCTCTTGTGGTCTTGGTCCCCAAGAAAGACAACACTATGATTTTGTTTTGATTAAAGGGAACTCAGTGCTGCCACTGTTCCAGATGCTTATCCAATGCCCAGAATTGATCAGATGCTGTATATTTCAAGCAAAGCTAGATATCTTAGCACATTTGACCTTGTAAAAGGTTATTGGATGATCCCTTTAGACAAAGATGCACAGAAAAAAAATGCTGCTTTTATTACTGATATGGAACTGTGTGAATGCAAACTGTTACCTTTGAGATTAATTAATTCAGGAGCCACTTTTCAGAAACTGCTCAGTTGAGTATTACACAAATTACAGGACTTCACGAGAGCCTAGGCTGATGACATTGCAATCTCTAGCAACTCTTGGTCTGCTCACAAGAAACACTTGGGGACTGTATTGTCAAAGCTCAAAGAGGCCGGCCTGATGGTAAATCCTCTAAGTGTAAAATAGGGGCAGCAAAATATCTTTTTTTGGATCATTTAGTAGGGAGCCATCAGATCTCTCCTGAACCCTTAAAGGGAGAAGCCACTGTAAACCAGCCTGTGCCCCAGACTAAAAAGCAGGTCCTGTCTTTCATAGGCCAATTTGTGTATGGTTTCAGTGTATCTGAACATCAGAAATCTGTGTAAAAAAACCCCAAGTCACAGGACTGTCAAGAAGGTTTTGGTAAGGTAAAGAAAACCTTGTCTGAAAAGCCTGTTCTGTCCCGCCCATATTTTGACAAATGTTTGAACTTTGCACTGATGCATCATTCATTGGCCTAGAAGCACTATTGATGCAAGCAGGGGAAAGCAACAAGAAGCACCCCATTGCTTTCTTAAGCCAAACACTGACACAAACTGAACAAAATTGTTATAGAAAGTATTATGCCATAGCATGGGCAGTCAAACAACTGAAGCCCTATCTTTTAACAGGAAGTTCAGAAAGTACCAACTGACCTTTCTCCATTAGTTGGGTTACACAGAACTAAGGACATTTATTTTAAACTACTTCACTGGAGCATCCTGATCCAAAAATATGACATGAAGATTGCACATATTAAGAGGAAAGAAAATATTGTGGCCAATGCCTTGTCCAGAAAGGAGGGCACATTCAAAGCCCATCTTTTTGTTCACTTTTGGAGAGGGCTGAGTTGCCCAATGGGATGGGGAGTTGGAATTTTTTCCCCTCCAAGCACTGGAAGGAATCATTTATTATTAATTATTCGTATTACCATAGCTCCTAGGAGCCCTAGCCAGAGACCAGGACCCCACTTTTGTGAGACACTGTACAAAACAGAACGAAAAACAGCCAGTCAGAAAAGGGCAGAGAAAGTCACAACTGTAGAAAGTTTTCCCAAGGTCCCTGCTTTGGCTGCTTCTGTCCCTGTTGGCTAGAGTCTGTCTGTCTGATCTTTGCAGCTTTCTCCCAAACCCACATGGTGAGATTGGACAGGGTGTGGCAAGCCAGAGTAAAACAACACTTGGATCCTAATTCCCCCAGAGTAGTAATGGGGGCACCCCTGAACAATTCTGGGAACAGGGGTGGTAGGAAGAGGGGTAGCCTCAGCTGGGGCTCAGTTTGCCCTCCCCAGGGAACATACAGTCCCTGCTTTGGCTATTTCTGCCCCTACCAGCTGTACCCAGAGGCTTCTGCTACAGCTATTAGTTCTGTTATATTAATGGCATAAGATTTGCTAATTAGCAGGGCCCACCGCAGGTGCTTTTTATATTTATAAAAATTGAAATGTTTTTTGCACCCTCTAAATGACAGGCACTCACCCTGGAACACCCCAAGGGGGCCTACTGTGGAACCAGAGTTACATCTCTGCCTCAGTTTGCCCTAGTGGGCTTTCAATAACTTCAGTTAGGCATGTATACTATAAACCAACTAGACCCCTGAAGAGGCATTGTTCAATCAACCACCAAACATGTTATGTAAAGAAGCCTTCTCCTTCTGCTGTAAGTCCCCAAGTTTCTTCACTGCCTGTAGCTCTGCAATCTGTACCCAGAATCAACAGGGGACTTTTCAGGACTTCCTGGTTGAAGAGAAGAGAAGAGTTTAGTTTAGTTTAGTTTAGTTTAGTTTAGTTTTCTCTCCGTCTCCGTCTCCGTCTCCGTCTCTTCTGTATTCTGGACAAGGTCCTAGCCAACTCCCCTGAGAAGCTTATGCTCCCTCTATTTTGCTCTTGCCTAAGCCCTTATAACTCTTATAAGGCCCAGGTGTTTCTTAACTAATTAACTACCCCTATCTACTTAAGCAAGTAGCCATCCAGAGATGGACCTGCATTGACTTATTCTCCTTAGCAGAACTTGTTACATGGAGGCTGCCTGCCAGCCAGCCAGCCTGCCAGCCAGCCAGAGGGCTAGCCCCCATGACAGTGTCTTAGAGGATTTAGGAGTGGGCAAGTTCTATTTGTGTTTTTGTGCCAGAGCTCTGTGAGGCACACTGATACCCAGAGATTACTGGACTTGGGTAGATCTTCACCACGATCTGCTCTGGAAAGTGAAGGCTCTGTATTTATTCAGGAAAGCAGAGACCCCATGTGGAAGTTCTAACTAGCTGGTTGCTTACCATAGATGTAGTTTGACTTCTACATTTGGGGATGGGGAGTGGCTCCAGTCAGACTAATGGGGCCATGGGGGGAGGCAAATATAATGCTTGACCACAGAGGTGCCATTTCAGATGGCAGGAGAGGTGCAATTTTAACTGTGATTGCAGGGGCTACTTAGGCAACTAAAAACTAGTGGTTTTGCAGATAACTTAGAAATATCTGACAGGAGCATTGTATATAATTCCTATATCAAGAAAGAAAATTAAATATTTTAGATTCACTCAACTCTAACACTAATATGTTCTAACATCTTGTGGCAAGTCATTTATGGGACACTGGTTAGGTTTAAAATTGTAATGTATATTCTTATGCTGATACTCTTACTACAGACAGAAGGGACAACTAGTCTGACCTCCTGCATATTGTAGCCACAGAACGCCACCCACCCACTCCTGTAATAGACCCCTAACCTCTGGTTGAGTTATTGAAGTCCTCAAATCATGATTTAAAGACTTCAAGTTATAGAGAATTCACCATTTATACTAGTTTGAACCTGCAAGTGATCCCATGCTGCATAAGAAGGTGAAAACCCCCAATGATCTCTATCAGTCTGACCCTGGGGGAAAAAATCCTGATCCCAAATATGATGATCATTTAGACCCTGAACATGTGGGCAAGACCCATCAGGCAGATACCTGGGAAATAATTCTCTGTAGTAACTCAGAGACCTCCCTATCTAATGTCCCACCTTTAACCATTGGGCATTTTTGCTACAGACAGTCACTGATGGGCCACATCCTGTTGTAGGCTATCCTATCATACCATCCCCTCCATAAATTTATCAAGTTCAGTCTTGAAGCCAGTTAGGCTTTTTGCTCCCACTGTTCCCCTGGGGAGGCTGCTGCAGAACTTTGCTCTTCTGATGGTTAGAAACTTTTGCCTAATTTCAAAACTAAATTTGTTGATGGACAGTTTATATGTCTTGTTTTGGGATCCACATTGATGCTTAACTTAAATAACTCCTCTCCCACTCTGGCATTTATCCCTCTGATGTATTTATACAGAGTAATCATATCTCCCCTCAGCCTTCTATTGGTTAGACTAAACAAGCCAAGCTCTTTGAGTCTCCTCTCATAAGGTAGGTTTTCCATTCCTCAGATTATCCTTGTAGCCCTTCTCTGCACCTGTTCCAGTTTGAATTCATCTTTCTTAAACGTGGGAGACCAGAATTGCAAACAATACTCCAGATGAGGTCTCCCCAGTGCCTTGTATAGTAGTTGTCATAAATATAAAGGGAAGGGTAAACACCTTTAAATCCCTCCTGGCCAGAGGAAAAACTCTTTCACCTGTAATGGGTTAAGAAGCTAAGACAACCTCACTGGCACCTGACCAAAATGACCAATGATGAGACAAGATACTTTCAAAGCTGGGGGGGGGGAAACAAAGGGTTCTCTCGGTCTCTGTGTTGCTTTTGCTGAGACCAGGTCAGAACTCCTGTAAAAAGTCAGTAAGAAATCTAGTTAGATAAGCGTTACATTCCGTTTTGTTTAAATGGCTGAAAAATAAGTTGTGCTGAATGGAATGTATACTCCTGTTTTTGTGTCTTTTTGTAACTTAAGGTTTAGCCTAGAGGGATTCTCTATCTTTTGAATCTGATTATCCTGTAAGGTATTTACCATCCTGATTTTACAGAGGTGATTCTTTTATTTTTTCTTTAATTAAAATTCTTCTAAGAACCTGATTGCTTTTTCATTGTTCTTAAGATCCAAGGGTTTGGGTCTGTGTTCACCTTTGCAAATTGGTGAGAATTTTTAATCAAGCCTTCCCCAGGAAAGGGGGTGTAGGGCTTGGGGGAATTTTGGGGGGAAAGACGTTTCTAAGTGGGCTCTTTCCTTGTTATATATTTGTTAGACGTTTGGGGGGGGGCAGCAATAAAGTCCAGGGACAAAAGGTAAAAAAAAGAGTTTGTACCTTGAGGAAGTTTTAACCTAAGCAGGTAAAAATAAGCTTAGGGGGCTTTTCATGCAGGTCCCCACATCTGTACCCTAGAGTTCAGAGTGGGGAAGCAACCTTGACATAGTGGCAGAAAGGTGGGATTAACTTGAAATCATTTTGAGATCAATTTGAGATTTTTTGAACCAGAAGCACAGATTTTAAAAAGGAATTTTTTTTCCCTTTGGGCTGCTGGAAAGCAGCTTTTAAGCTGAAAGCAGTTAGAGTTTTTTTGTCTCTGCTTGGTGACCAGAGCAGAGACAAAAGGGATTTGTCTTTTTTGAGCTGGAGTTTTCTCTACCTAAAGGCAGGGTAGTTAACCTCCTGCAGGGAAATTCACAAGTCTTCACAGACCTGAAGAGGTGGGTTGTTTTTTTTTAGCTAAGAGCAACTAGAGGGGTTTTCTGTCCATTTGCCTGGAGACAGAGGTGTTAGTTTATTTTTTTTAAATGATTTTTCTGTAGGCTGACAATTACTGTCAGAGAACACAGGTATCCGGTTACAGCACAACCTATTTTTTTTTGACAAGCCAAGTTTTATTTGTTTGTTTTGTTTTATTTCTAACTCTTGGGTGTAAAGTTAATTAAAAACAGAGAGGCAAATGTGACAGAGCCCAAGGCAGAAACAGCCACAGGAGGCTGCCCACAGAAGAGCTATGGAGACAAAGGAAAAAGAATGGAAGCATGCTGAGGAGGAAAGGGAGGCTGCCCACAGGAGAGCTATGGAGGCAAGGGAAAAAGAAATGGCGGAGAAGGAAAAAGAGGAAGCATGCTGAGGCGGAGAAGGAAAAAGAGAGGAAGCATGCACTGGAGATGGAGAAGGCTAAGGCTGAGTGGAATCTACTGGATAACCCTAACCCTCCTTCCCCAGCAATCCACAAATGGGATTGACTATGTCCAAAGTATGATGAATCCAGTGATATTGCTGAATATTTTCTCACCTTTGGGAGACTGTGCACTCTCCATAAAATTACTGAAGCTCACAAGATGACCACATTGGTTGCAAAATTGACTGGAAGAGCTCTGGACATTTTCTATAAGATGCCTATTGATGAGGCTTCTGACTATAATAAGGTCAAGGATTTGGTTTTAAAGCAATTTCAAATTACATCTGAAACCTACAGAGTAAAATTTCAAACCCTTAAGAGAGGGCATGGACTAAGTAATGTGGCTTATCTAAACCAGATGAAGGATCTCTTAGGTAAATGGGTCCAAGGAAGGGGTGTCACTAGCTTTGACGGAATGTGTGATTTGATAGCTCAGGAGCAATTCCTGAATATGTCCAAGGAGGAAATAAAACAGTGTTTATGGGATAAGGAAATGGACTCAGCAGAAAGTCTTGCTGCTTATGCTGATCGATACGAGGAGTCCCAGACTGCCAGCGAGGCGGGGCAAGCCAAAACGAAATGGGTGGAGGGAGGAGAGAGAGGAACAACCCTGGTCGCAGTTGGAGTGGATACCAGAAGGGACACCCTCAGACCACACCCTATTACTGGGGGCAGCCCAAGGCCACAACTACACACCAAGGAATACTCCAGATACCTTATCGTCCTGCCACACCATTCTCCAGAAACCCACCTCGCCCCAGTGACCCATCAGCTGGACGATGTTTTAAATGTAACGAGCCAGGGCATGTAAAGGACAACTGCCCCAAGAACCCCAACTGATTACAGTTCATTGCACCAGAATCATACCAGAGGTCCTCGGGGCCAGATACCTCCGAGATACCCTTGGAGTGGAGGGAAACTGTGAGTGTGGGCAGAAAGAAGGTCACCGTGGTGGAGGGACACCGGAGCACAAGTGTCTGCTATCCATGCTTCCTTAGTGGACCCCAATTTAATCGACCCAGAGATCCAAGTGACAATTCAACCCTTCAAGTCCAACTCTTTCAACTTGCCTACAGCCAAGTTGCCTGTACAGTACCAGGGCTGGTCAGGAATGTGGACTTTTGCAGTATATGATGATTATCCCATCCCTATGCTGTTGGGGGAAGACTTGGCCAATCATGTGAAGCTAGCCAAGAGGGTGGGAAAGGTCACCCGCAGCCAGGCTTAGCAAGCCATCCCGCCTAGCTTTGTTCCGGAAACTTCTACCAGGACCCGGTCAGAGGTGATGGACCCAGACCCCATGCCAATGTCTGCAACAGTAGTAGTGGATCCAGTCCCAGAGACCCAGACAGAGCCAGTCCCAGAACCGGAACCGGCGGAACAACCAGCACCAGACCCATTGCCAGCACCGAATCCAGGACCTGGTCAGAGGTGATGGACCCGGACCCCATGCCAATATCTGCAATGGTTTGTGTCACCTCAAATTTTATAGCACTCTCCCACTTTTTGCTCCAAGGTCAGTAATAAAAATGTTAAGTAAGTCCCCAAACTGATCTCTGAAGAACTTCACTAGTAACCTCCCTCCAGCCTTACTGTTCACCTTTCAGTATGACCTGTTGTAGTCTTTCCTTTAACCAGTTCCTTATCTACCTTTCAGCTCTCATATTAATCCCCATCTTCTCCAATTTAACTAATAATTTATCACATGGAACTGTATCAAATGCCTTACTGACATCCAGGTAGATTAGAACTACTACATTTTCTTTGTTTAAAAAGATCAGTTATCTTCTCAAAGAAAGATATGTTACCACTTTGTTACCACTTCTTGAATACAACAATTGAAACAACTGTAGAAAAAAAATGTACAGTTACTTTCTATCATTTAGGCTACTTACTTTTTGCAGTTCACCAAGTTTGGAACAGATCATTTAACTTTAGGAAACGTCATAAAGCCCTTTATCTTAATTACCTGTTAATCATTCTGTTTATAAAGGAAAATCTGACTCTCTGCCTCCAGGGTGCAAGCTGGGAAAAGTCTCCTGTCTCCTCTGCATAAGGGCTTGTCTTCACTATGGGGGTAAGTCAACCTAAGTTACACTACTCTAGCTACGTGAGTAATGTAGCTGACGTAGCTTTGGTCAACTTACCGCCGTGTCTTCACTGCACTGCGTCGATGGGAGATGCTCTCCAGTTGACTTCCCTTACTCTTCTTGGAGAGCTGGAGTACTGGGGTCGACTGGAGAGCGCTTTGTCATTGATTTAGCGGAGTGAAGACCCGCTAAATCAATCCCTGCTGCATTGATTACAGCAGCATCTATCTCCCCGTAACGAAGACCAGACTGAACTCATTACTTTGCACATGCAGGCTGCCAGCCTGAGGCTTGCAGTTTGGGGGGAGCAACGCCCGCCCATGTTCCCCCGCCCCCCCAAGCTCTGTCTATGTTGCTTACCTGGTCAGAACTGTCACTGGGAGGAAAAGTTAGCTTGTTTTCAATGAGCGCAGATGAACAGAATGCATAATCAATAGGCTTGCTCCAACACAACTTAAAAATAATCAACTCCCAGGCCCCCCTGTGCTAGTCAGCTAGCACCTAGCTAATTCTAGGTGATCTCCTTAGGCAAGAAGAATTCTCACAGAGATTTACAACCACAGCTGGCTGTCCCAATTACAACTTCTTTCACCTGGCTCTACAGGAGAAAAGCCTCTTCCTCAAACAGCCTCCATTCTTGTGAGGGGTGAACTTCTGTATGAGCACTCTTTATCTTGATCTAAAATTCTTCTGGCTTCATAGGGTGGGATTTTCAGAAGCATTCAGCATTGGAGTAACTGCTCCATGGAGGTCAATAGGTATGCTTGTTAGCATTTGGAATACAGTATAACAACCATTTGTCTTGATTCTAAATGGCCTCTATTGTTCATTTTCTCTTTATAGCATTTACAGTCTGAGAATGCTGTTAAGCTCTGTTGTTTACAATCTGTAATGAATGCAGTTAGAGATTTGGCAATGAAATGTTGTCATTAGGATGTTAAAAAAAATCCCTTTAACTACCAAGAAATAATATTGTGAATTTTTTGGCACTAATGTAAACACAAAGAAAATATTTAAAACTTCTGATCAGAAGCATGAAGAAATGGTTTACTGTGATAGCTGATGCTGCTTCCATTAGCTTTTAACATGCAATTTAAGCAAGCCTATATTTATATTAATAAATGTGTATGTGAGCAAGAGTAGTTCCCTCCCATTTTTGCCAGCTGGTAGGAAAACAAAGTTGTGCTGTGGATATAGTTCCCTCATCAAGAATTTCCAGAGAGAAGCTATGCAGTTAGTGGCTGGCATTGGGCAATGCATCACCCATATATTTAATTGACAGGAGACTAAATAGTATGAACATAAGAATGGCCATAGTGGGTCAGACCATCTAGTCCAGTATCTTTTGTTCTGCCAGTAGCCAATGTCAGATGCTTCAGAAGGAATGAAGAGAACATGACAATTATTGAGTGATCCACCCTCTCTCATTTAGTCCCAGCATCTGGCAATCAGAGCTTTAGCTATCTTGGCCAACAGTATTGGTGAACCTCCATGTACTTATCTAAATTCTTTTTTGAACCCAGTTAAACTTTTGGCCTTCACAACAATCCCTTGCCAACAAGTTCCACAAGTTGACCGTGTGTTGTGTGAAGAAGTACTTCCTTTTGTTTGTTTTTAAACCTGCTTCCTATTAATTTTATTGGGTGACCCTTGGTTCTTGTGCTATGTGAAGGGTAAATAACACTTCCTTATTCACTTTCTCGACACCATTCATAATTTTATAGATCTCTATCATATCTCCCCCTTAGTCATCTCTTTTCCAAGCTGAACAGTCTGTCTTTTTAATCTCTCCTCGTATGGAACGGCTTCCGTATTCCTACTTATTTTTGTTACTCTTCTCTGAACCTTTTCCATTTCTAATATATCTTTGTTGAGATGGGGTAACCAGAACTGCATGCACTATTCAAGGTGTGGGCATACCATGGATTTATATAGTGGCATTATGATATTTACTATCTTCTTATCTAACCCTTTTCTAATGGTTCCTAACATAGTTAGCTTTTTTTGACTGCTGCTGCCCATTGAGTGGATTTTTCAGAGAACTATCCACAATAACTTTACAATTTGTTTCTTGAGTGGTAACAGCTAATTTCGACCCCATTTTGTAAATTGGGATTATGTTTTCCAATATGCATTACTTCACATTTATCAACATTTAGTTTCATCTGCTATTTAGTTTCCCACTCACATAGTTTTGTGAGATCCTTTTGTAACTCTTTGCAGGCTGCTTTAGACTTAACTATCTTGAGTAACTTAGTATCATCTACAAACTTTGCCACCTCACTGTTTTTTTCAAGATCATTTATCAATATGTTGAAAGCACTAATCCCAGTAGACCCTTGGTGAACCCCCCTCTCCCCCAATTTACCTCTCTCCATTGTGAAAACTGACCATTTGTTCCTACTCTTTGTTTCCTGTTTTTTAAACCAATTACTGATTCATGAGAGGACCTTCCATTGTATTCCATGACTCCTTCCTTTGCTTAAGACGTGTTGGTGTGGCACCTTGTCAAATGCTTTCTGAAAGTTCAGGTACACTATATTGACTGGATCACTCTTGTTCATGTGCTTATTGAACCCCCACCTCCCCAGAAAGAATTTTAATAGATTGGTGAAGCATGATTTTCTTTTATAAAAGCCATGTTGAATTTTTCCCAACATATCATGTTCATATCATGGTGTTTTTAAAAAGCTTCTATGCAGTTTACAGGCATTTCATTTGTGATTGTTCCTTTTAATTTCCACTTCACTAGTTTCTTCACTTATGTGTAGTTCCCCTTTTTGAAGTTAAATGCTACTCTGTTGGGCGTCTCCCCTCCCCCAGTGTTAAAACTGTATTACATTATGGTTGCTATTACCAAGTGGTTCCGCTAGATTCATCTCTTTGACCAGGTCCTGGACTAAAAGTGCCTTCAGGCGTATCCAAGTCTTGACACACAAAATGGTGAGTGATAACTATCTATCAATGTCACATAGGGTACTTGCTTGTATCTCTGAGAAATGGCATCTCAACAAACGGAACCAGGAAGGCAACAAGGAAACGTGACTCATTACTGAAAGGAAAGAAGCAGCACATGGATGCAGCAGAATATGCTTTATGTACTAGCTAGCAATCAACAACTGACAACATTCTAGTATTGTACAGAAATTAGAGAAAGTGATTTGAAGTTGGTGCATCATTGTGGATGAGAGGAAAAGGAGAAGTTTCCAACAGGAACAAAATAGCCTAAACCCCTCTCTTCAACCCCCCCCCCTTCTCAGTTGAGATGAGTCAAATCTATTAACTGGGGAAGTCTTGTGCCTCCAACTCCCTTCTTCCATCAAGCACCTTGTAAGCACTTCTCTATTTCTAAAAATGCATTATTTTGTGTCGTTGTGGATTAATTTAATGAGCTAGTTTAGATATACTGGCCTTGTCTAGGCTAGACCTCCCACCCACCCCCTTCAGCTTTCCCTGCCATTAGTTCAGCACCATCATTATTAACATCAATGGAAACAAGCCTTGAGACATGTAGGACTTAATATTTTGAGGTACACAGGATCTGCAGCTCTTAACAACTTCCTTCTACAGTTCTCTGCACTTCTGAAATATCTCGCATTGCACACCCACAAACTGAGGTATTACAGATTAAAAGCCACCCTTGAAAATGTGGACCAGAATGCCTTCTCTCTCAAGATACAACCTGGGCAATAAATAAGACTCTAATCTTCTGGTTCTTAACCCCATTCACTACCCACAGGACTGTTCTAGCCCAATTTTTTCATATAAAAGTCAGTAACCAATTATATGGGTGTTTAGTAAAATGACCAGTCCTCCATTTGATAAACACAATGCCATTTTTATTTTCATGTTAATTTTTAAAATATATCTCAAAATATACAGAGTTAAAACAATGTATGTGAAGAGAGGACTAGACAGAGGAGAAATATATTTCAGTTTAGATTTGATAAGATTAAAAATTTCAGGTGGAGAAATATAGAAAGTCTGTTCCAGTGATGGGAGGTAATGACATGCTCTTGTCTAACTTTATTAGCATCAGTGAGAACTGTTTCTGTTGAAGAGGGGAAGAGGCCCCTTATAAACAAATACAGGCCTGAGTAAAGCTGGGATTAAAACCAGAGTAAAAATCTCAATTTAGCTCTTTTGGTAAGAATTCAGCAGTGATTTGTGGTTTATGGTAGAGAGAAAGGACTGGATGCAATTAGAGAAGGAAATGCACCTGTTCATCAAACACTAAAATTGCTAGTAACATATTCTATTTAGAATTCATTTACATAGTTAAAAGGGAGTAAACAAAACAGATTCCTTTCTGTACTTACACCAAGTTACACACATCCTGTAAAGCACACTAACCAAGGAGTTTACTGTGAATATAGTCCCTCTCCATCCTAGTGCAGTTAGGAGAAAATCCTGTGAACTGTCTCTGTGGCAGTAAAACTCATGTTAATATGGGATGCTCTTTGTCTCCTTCTAGTGCCTAGAGTTCAGGAGTCTGTTACTGATCCACCGGTCCCAGGTTCGGTCACAAGGATCAATAATCAAAATATACTCCACTTGTGCTCCCAAAATTGTGCTCAAGCAAGCTAAAGAATAACCTCTCCAGAGATTTGAGCCCTGTAATTGGCAGATTAAACAGGGTACAAGACAAATGTGTAGAAAATATGCCACGTGCCATTGCTTAGCTTAGCTTTAGCCAAAGTACAATAAATTCTGATTTTACAGGGCACTCTAAGGACACCCAAGATTTTCATAAAACCAAGGGCTGAAATAATCAGGAGTTTCAGTCCTGCAGAGCTGCTAAACTCCACAGGGAAGGACCCTGAAAGACTTCCACAGAAAATTAGCTTCAGACCTGCAGAATGTAGGAAAGTTCAGATTATGACAGGACACTAGAAAACTCCCTAGTTTCACTAGAAAACTGAGATCACATCTTGGTCGTATGATTTTTACTCTCTTCTCTTTTGCCACTTCCTGTAATTAAATTTGCAAGAAGGGTTGAGTGTTTACTACAGTGGCAAAATTCCACCGGGGTCGGGGGGGGGGGGGAGAAAAGGGAAACAGACACACCCCTACAACTGAGAACAGAATTATTAATTTCTATGCTGTTGCCTCAGTATAGCAAAGAGCAGAATTTGGCTGTATGTGAGGGGATTTTTTCCCAAAAAAGCCATGTTCTCTATTTACTGAGAAAGAAGAGATGCAACACTACAGTGACAGAACAATAGGTGTGAGATAAAGGAAACAGCATTTTGGGAAGAAAACATGTTTTAGTTCTGAGTTGCCACAGGTTTATTAAAAATAATTGGGGAAAAAAACAATTACGAAAGATGCTGACAGTGACCTTTTAATTACCTCTTACCCTATGGAATTAACAGCTTCTAAACAAAATTTGATTACTTCCCCCTGCAGCTTTAAGTCAAAGGCATCTTCATTGAAAATGTAATAATCCCGCTGTAGCTTGCATGAAAAAAAACCTACTACATCTACTAAATCAAGATGGCTTATAAATAAATCTGGCATGGGTCAACTTTGCACTGACCTATATCTGAGTTTTTCCCAGTTATTTTTCAAATAATTAGCAAAATACTAAGCGAGAGGCCCAGTGAAGAATTTAAAATTGAAATAATTGGGCCAAACCATCCCCAGCAAGGAGTCAAAACTGCTCTATGGGTCCAGTTATAGAAGTATTCCTCCTGGGCAGGTGGCATAAAGTCACAACAGCAACTCCTGTGCCATGCCTTTCTTCCTGGTGCAGACGCATGACCCATAGGAGTAGGAAATTGTACTCAAGCAATCCTAGGGTACTAGGGTGACCCTTTGGCAGAAAAGGCAAATTAGAGCAGCTTTTTAGGGTCTGTCTTGTGCAGAGTGGCTCGTCAGGAGCAAGTGGGCATAAAAATCTTATTTAAACCCACCTTTGCATTCATCTACTGCATCTGTTTTCAGTAGAGTTCGGTGAATTCCCTAAAGAAAATGGCTATAAAATTTCACCACAATAAGTGTCTGAATTTTCTTCACTGTTTTTTGCCTTTCCTTCTCAACTTCTGTGCCATTTTAGCAAATTTTGAACTGAACCAGGAGTACTGCACCAGAAATGCGACTTTAAGAGTGCCACTCAGGGAAGGGGAACAGACCACAGGAGTTATTTGACTAGAATTGTGGGCATTAAATACTTACGATGAACTACTCGCAAGTTATGTAGAGATGAAGAGTTAGTTGCAGGAATTATCCAGCACATAAATTTGAATAGTGAATAAGTTTGAAAAAACAAAGCATTTTGTGATCACTTTATGGAGATCAAGATACAGTTTAAATTCTATGAATAATTTATTCACTCAATTATTTGTTCACCTGAAGCCTCAAGCCATTTGGTATACATATGGCAGTGACTTTCAATTCAGTGAGCATGGATGTAGGGCACATATCTATGGAGAAGTAGACTTTCATACACAAGTTCACTTTTCCGTGGATAAGAGCAGATATAAATTAAAAATTATGGTAGCATGCATCAGAAAGCAATCGTTGGGTCAGAGTTTCTCCTGCCCCATACTTTGTCACCCTGTACACCTGTGTGAAGTGGGGACAAAATGCCCTTGTTCTGGTTATTTGGTAACATTTTACACCCATTTTGTGCCCACTTTGCATAGGTGATGATGCAGGGCAGCAAAGAATCAGGCCCTGAACATATCTTGTGCTGCCCAGGCATCTCCCTTGTGTTTTTCCTTGAACATTTGAAGGCCAAAATGCAGCTTGCTGTACCTAAATGTTGCACATTGAGGGGATCTGGACTGTAATCTCATTTCCCAAAATATAAATATTTAGCATCCCACTGTGTTAATCATAAAACGCTTAAGCAGATTTTGAATGAGATGCATCTTTAAAGAACAGAAAACTACAGGACTGAAGAGGCAAAGGCCTCCAACTAGACTATTTAAACAACTTATCTGTGTGGGTTTATAAGAAACTACCCAAGGTTCATTTTAAAAAAATACTATTGTATTTCCATGATCATTAAACTTCTATAGGTTTCTCAACTACAGAGATTTCCTGAGTTAGTTATTGCTCAGAGCTAAATGGCTACACTGTAAGCTATCTTATAGTGTGAACACAGAATGCTATCTGAACTGTAGCAGAGCTAGCTCAGAAACCATGTGCATTGGCATGACTTTAAGATGTGCACGTGCATTTGGGAGTGTTAGACCACTTTATGCTCTGACGTTGAATCTTGCTTTGAGACCTCTAAAAGCCTGAGTCTAAGTGTGGATGAACTACTGAATTCCAGTCAACAGCTGAATCAACAATAAGAAACTACATCACAATACATGGTATTTGTTGTTGCATGCCACCTCAGGTATACACAAAGTTCAAGGACCAAATTCCATCCTAAAATGACTATGCCCAGCACATGCTGAAGTCAGTGTGATCAGCTTGCCTGCATTCTGTGGCTGGCTTTGACAAGGAAAGAAGCAAAGATGTGTCTGCAAAGAAATCCTTCTATAAATGTCAGACAAAGATTATTCACCTCTCATTATATACTCCAGACATTTAGAACCATTAAAATGATTTATGTGTAGCAGACATTGGAAAAATCCTGGCTCCATTCAAGTCAGCGGCAAAACCATCAGGAGTCTAGCTTGGGGCCAGGATTTCAAACTTTGCAAGGTTCCATATTTATTGTCAGTGACATCCAGAGAAGATGTGCTCATCTTACAAATCAAAACATGATTTTTCTAACTGCCAGCTCAGTCAACTCAACTGTATCTGAAATACAAGTTGTGCTCTTCTCCGCTTCTCACATCATTACCTGTCAAAGAATCTGAAATTAGAATTCATCTGGCAATTTCACTGGTACCTGAAGCAGATAAAAGTCCAGCTTGTTCTTCCAGAGCAGTTTTGGCACTATATTGCCAACATAGCATGTTTGTCAGTAAAAGTAAGTAGATGCAACTTAAAACCGCTTGAAGTCAAACAGCTGGACTTCCAACAGTGTAAGTTCGTGTGACCGATCCACGTTGTTGACACTTGATTTTTTGTAAACCTGCATTTAGCCTGACTGCATTAGCTATTCCAATTTACAATCTGCCCAGTGGGAGTTTTTCCACTGCATTCAGTGAGCTTTGGATCAAACCCATGATCCCTGATACTAAGAGAATCTAAAGACCAGATGCCCTAGAGACAGCAGTTATGTTAAGTACAAAGCTGACTTTTTCTGAACAGAGTCATACTTTAGAGGGACTAAAGTAGTACATACATATATTTGTAGATATAAGCATTCACCAGATACCACAGGAGTCTGAGGGACTTTTGTATTGTTTATCGAACAGAGATGGAGGATCAGAGATGACCGATGAGCAACATCGTGGTAAGTGAGTCAAAAATATGAAATCCAGAAAAAAGACTAGATGGCCTGAATACTGCCATGTTCCATGGTTTGGAGAGCAGGGAAAACCTTTCATTTTTTTCAGATAGTTCTGTAAATGTCAGTGAAGCTATGTTCATTTACACTATTGGAGGATCTGGTCCCAGGACTTTTTTGGAGATCATAAAGTGAAGTGGATTCTAAAAAAGTCTTGTAAGACATTTTCTAGGGTCTTATTACCTGACACTGGTTGTAAGTAGGTAGTGCAGAGTAGATAAAAATAGTTAATTTTCAGCCCAGTGATGCCTAAGAGCATCAGTTTGGTCCTAGATAGATCCCTCTGGAAAATGGCATTTGCATTCAATGGGAAATTTCTGACATCACATTTTGATTTTGTTCCAATTTGGAATGTTGACATTTACCACAGAATGAAACTGTCAAGTTGTTATAATAATGTAGCCCTGATAGCATCCCAATGCAAGAGGGCAAGGGGCTCACTGGTCTCTGGTAGGGAGTTTCAGCTGGCCTGACCAGTTCAATTTACCCCAATTCCTTAATGTCATAAACTGTATTTGGCATACATCATGTAAGGTATCACTGGAAAACTGATCACTAATATTCTTGTGTTGTGTATGTTCCGTAAACGCCCAAGGGAGCACACAAATGTAAAGAAAATGTGGGACTAAAATGCGTTTAATAGACAAGCCTGGGGCATGGATAAACAGGTTTCCCTCAGACAAAGTACAAGCTGATGCCTCCAGCCAGGTGTCAGAGCAATCACATGTCAAGAGGCCATTCATTGCATCAGAGAAGGCAGCCACAAGTCATTTTGCATTTTCGCAAACCCCATTAGGGGAAGAAACCAACATGGAACTTCTTTCACTAGCAGACTCCATGTCTCCTTCACAACTTGAATGAACTTCAGAAGAATCCATTTCAAAGATTCACTGGCCTGTAAAAGAGCGGGGCAAAGAACCCCAAATTATCTTTCACTTGGGAATCAGCACTGTGTACTTGTGTTGCAGATTCTAACTGAGAGACAAACAGCCTCATAGGCCAGAGTGATTGGTGAGAAACCATCAAACAAATACCTTGCTAGATTTTTAGATGCATGTTTTTCACTATTATTTGCTTGTAACCATCTCTACCTTTATCTATTTTCCTTGGCATTGCTTAACTTATGTCCTGTTAATAAACTTGTTTTATTTTAATCAAAAAAACAACCCAGTGCTGTATTTGAAATAAAATGATTGTCAACTCCAGTTACGGTAGCAAGCTGCTAGTTGTTGTCCCTTTAAAGGGGAAAACAAACATTATTCCTCTGAATGGCCCAGGGAAGGGCTGGATATTGCAGACCACATTTTTCTGGCAGGAAAAATAGGACTGGGAGTGTGTTGAAGTCATCCGGCTAGTAGTAACCAAGGCTGGTGGATACAAGAGTGGGACAGGGGTGTAACAAGCAGGGTGCTGGAATCAGAGTTGCTGAACTAGGGCTGCTTAACACAGACACTCAGTGCATGCTGTCTGGTTGCTGCACACATAAAGGACAGTCTGAAAACTTGACAACCACTGAAACTGGTCTCTGAAGGATTCTTAATAGGGGGACAAAGATGCATTGTTTTTTTAGTGTGAATATCTCCAAGTTCTTTAGAAAATGGAAGCTAGGAAAAAAAAATGAAAACAGCTTATTTCTGGAGAAAGGAACATGGATTTAATTATTTGTATTTACATTCTACTATGTCATTTATTTGTATTATGTCAGAGCATAATTGAATTGAATTGCATGTTAGTGGCCTGTCACATAGCTGGGACATTAACAGATCCTTTTGTAATTGGACAGGTGTTCATTCTAAACCAATACCCAGAAAGAAAAAAAAACCTCAAACAATTTGAAACAAAGTTCAAAACAGATTGAAAACAAGACAGGCTGGCTTAAACAACATCCAGCAATGTTGACATCCCATTAATCCCCCATTATGTGGTGACACCTTTACATCAAAAAGGAGAGGGAACTATAAATGAACAGAATACACATCCTCTCAGATGCACTGCCATCTCCAGGAGACTAATACTCTGACAGGCTGTTGGGAATGAAGGTGATTAGGATGTGGTGAGCCAGATAAAAGCTACAGTTATACTGTAGCTAAAACCTAGGTTTTATTTTTTATTTTTATTTTTTCAGGGTTCATTCTCATGACCCAGATCCTCAGATGGTTTAAATTGGTGTAGCTCCATACATTGAAGGTACCCATATGTTCAGCGTTTAACCTAAGTCTCTTCTGGATTCTGAGAAATTAGAGTAAATTAGAGAAATTAGAGTAAATTTGTTTACTTTATGCTGAAATAGGTTTGTCTAAGGACTTTAGGTATCTAGACATCTGACCACCCAAGACTTGCTCTTATCTACTCCTCATCTGTTTTGTGCATCTGTTCCATCTTGTCATGAACAAGATGAATTCTTCAGGGCAGGAACTATGCTTCTAGTCTATACAGCTCTTATAGACCAGGCTCTGTCTCTCCCTGCACTCACCCCAGGTTGTTGTAACCTGACCCAAATTTTGGATTCCCATGTGCTTTCAAACCCACTGGTCTGGGCAGTGTCCACATACTCTCCCTAGCTTTGGACTCTTAGGCACGTTCCCAGGGTGTGAACTCCTTGGAATGGTGGGGACCCCGCCCCAAAGTCCAGATGATCTTGGCCCCCAGGCTAGTATGGAACACTCAAGTTTCCCAAGTAGCTTATGCACTTATTTCCTCAGAGATCCACCCACATGGGCATCCTCGTGTGTAGCTCAACACTTCAGAGACTGTTAAAGTAAGGGGAGCATAGGTTTTGCAGAGGAACTTCTTAAACACACTTAGACAGCAAAAGAGACTTACAGATGTCGGGGGGGCAGAAGGGGGGAAATAACACACCTAAATGCAATTCCCTTCCTCTGAATCCTCAGCACTCCTTGGAGGTTGAGTCAGATTCCTTCCATAGGGCCAAGTCTGTCCCTCCATCCTTCCACTCCTCCTGCTCAGTCTTCTGATGATGGAAGAGTGCCTGACCATTTTAAATACAGAGTTTGACACCTCTTCTTGCTGCTGCTTCCATCCTTCCTGCCACTGAATGGAGTGGGTAGCAGAGGATCATTTATGCTCACCTGTCACCTCCACAGAACCATGCAAGTAAGATTATTCAATTTGTTGGTGGCCCTGTTTCCAGTTCACATACATGGTCTGTCTTCTGCCATAAAAATGGATGTTTAGTGCCACACTGAATGTTAGTCACAATTAGAGTTCATAAAACTAAATGGAATTCATAAGTTTACATACTGTCACAACAACATCTAGCACAATGAGGTCCTGATCCCTGACTAAGGCATCAAGCTTCTACTTTGATATAAATAATATCAACTTGTTAATGTTCTTGAACTGAATGCTTTTGACCAGTCATATTTACCTATTGCTGCCTCCCTTGGAGATAAAGCTATCTGTGCTCTTCCTCCAGAGCAGTGCTGCGAAAGGGCCACTGGGCACCATTCATAAGGCTGGTTGAAATGTCAGTTTTGGTTTTTTTTGTTTTTTTTAAAAGAAAGACTTTGCCCTCTTTCTCCCCACCCCTCCAAAACATTTACAAAAAAAAGTATTCAATACAAATGTCAGTTTTTCTGCAATTCTTAACACTTTTATGTAACTCATTTTTGAAATTGACATTTTATGTTTAACCCCCTTTTTTGTAAGAAAACACTGCTTTTGGAAAATGAAAAATTTCAATAATATCAATTTTCTGATAAAAATATTGATAAAAAGCTCAATTAAAAGTATCAATAATAAAGTTGCAAAAAGTGGGTCTATTTCAAACCCAGAGGAAGAGGAAACTTGACAGTGTTGGCATTTTTCATAATCTCAATTTTTCAGCCAGCTCTGACTATAGTAGGCACAAGATAGCAATCAGTGTGCAATGCACAGCCACTTCTTACTGCGCTGTTAAGATATTGAGAACCTGGAAGCCATAGTATAGGCACTTGTGCTGCTGTTATGAACAACAGTCCATGAAATAAGAAATGTAAGACTAATATGGGAAAGCACCTGGCTCATGCCAATGGAATTCATTTTACATGCAGTTCCTTCCATAACAAACCTCTGATGCATATCATCTTGCAGAAGTCACTGTTCATTTGCAATTTTAAAAGAAGATAGCTAGATACAAGACTAATTGTTCAGATCATTTGTAGGAAAGGCAATAGGAGTTCTTTTGAGGTAGAAACTCGTCTCTTAGGAGCCAATCTCCATGTATCAGAGTAGCAGCGGTGTTAGTCTGTATCCGCAAAAAGAAAAGGAGGACTTGTGGCACCTTAGAGACTAACAAATTTATTTGAGCATAAGCTTTCGTGAGCTACAGCTCACTTCATCGGATGCATGCAGTGGAAAATACAGAGGGGAGGAAGCAGCCACTGTGCTATAATATGCAGTTTTTGAGACAATCCAATATATAATATTAGAGCTGGCCTGTGTCAAACGCCCCAAGCTTTGGGGAGTGGGTTTCACAATCCAAGGCCAGAGCTCAGTTTTGTGACTGTCTTGTTTAGATGGACCCATGCTAATGATATAAATGAAGACTAAGTGAAGGAGAGAAGATTACTGTCACTTGATTGCTGGAGACTTCTCTCTCTCTCTCTCACTCACTCAGTAACATACACACATGCAAATCAGTTGTTTCCTGCTAGTTGGTACTCACTGTTTTACCAGTGGAGTTAGGTATGTTATTTTTCATGGCTTTTTCATATATGGTAATTGCTGCCAGATAGATGCAATTTAGAATCCATTGTTTGCAATGCTTCTCATGTCCTCAATATTGAATCCTGAAACAATTGAAGCTAAAATGCTTGCTCAGTTAATTTTCCAAAGTTGTACTTTTCCTATAGTTAAAACACTGGAGCTGATAAATCCAATCGCTGTACCATTGACCTAAGGAGTGTAGCTCTTACTTCCACAGTGCCTAGGCATTTCTAATGTTTAAAGTTTGGTAAGAACGAATGAAGGAGAGATCATGAAAATTCAGCTCATTAACACCATCTTTCTGTAGCACAGATGGAAGTAGTGTCTTGTTTCAGTATATTAGGGCCCCATTCTACTCTCACTTATACAGGGGAAGGTCACTGAAGTCAATGAGAGCAGCACCTGAACAAGGTTACATGGTCCAGTTCTTCCTTCAGAGGTGTGAGAGCTGTTGTTGTAATCAGTGTGAGTCACAAGCATTGGGTCGGAATTTTTCACTGACTACAGCCAATGATCCAGAACACCAAACAAGTAAAATTCAACAGAGCAATTCTACCGGTGAATGTTTCAGCTACATGGGCAGTGAACTACCCCTACCTTTTAAAGGGCGGGGAAGTATAGAAAACATTAACATTAATATACTGACCATTACATATATTCATACACAGTACCCACCATTAAAGAGTCCACACTGACCAAAAGGTGGCTTTAGATAAGTAGTTGGGTTACTGCAATATTTATTAGTCTAGCAGAATATTCTGTGGTATCTCAACCACCACCTTGTGGAAGTGGTTAGTAAATGCTGAGTTTTTAATGGCAGACACTGTTTGCCTGCAGGGCTTAGTCCAGCTCACATTAAAGTCAGTGGAAAGATTCCCATTGAATTGGATCAGGTCTCTTGATTTTTAATGAAAGCATATGCTACAAAGGCTGACATTTTGCTGCATTAGTCCAAGATTTTCAAGCCAGGTTCACAAATCACTCTTCCAGCTCTATGCCCTTTGAGCTCACTATTTCAGTTTCCTTTTTCCACTTCTTCCAACATTCTCTGTACTGTGTGGCTTCCATAAAAATGATCACTTTCAGTTTGGCAGAACAGAAGATTGACCTGGGCACATACAGTTGAAGGTTTTTATTAGCCATTAATTCTCTTCTCTTGCCCCAAGTTAAGGCTGGGGAAAAATAGGAGTTTGGTCCTTTTTTCTTTACATTTGTCCTCCCACCACACATCACTCCCTTTTTTGCCTGGCTGCTTGCTGTACCTTGCTTTGGGCACACAATTACATCCTTCCCATTTTATAATTGTGCACAATTATAATACCACAAAACAAATCAACATCCTATTTTAAATCTTCCCACCTGATCAACAGTTAAATTTATCCTTTGGGTTTTAGCATGTTAAGGGCCCAAAGTCCCAGCCTGGCTGAGCTGTGCTTAATACAGTTCATTCAACTCAGCAGAAAGAATTCCTCATGATTCTGATCCAGACTATGGAGCGACAGGGAAAATAACCCACCTTGTTCCACTGCACAAGCTATCTGGACCTTGAGCCAGGGTACACAAGGATCAAGGGCTCTGCATTCATTTACTTCCCCCCACCCCTGAGTAGATGGGCCAGGAATGATTGTATCCTTGGCTCAGGTCTGTTCCCCACAATGCACCAGGGCCCAATGGTTTACTACTGCCCCATCAATCAAGATGGGAGCAGAGCAGAAACTGCGATTCTCAGAGAGCCATATTTCCATCTCTGCACTACTCCTGGTATGTTGCAGCAACACAAACCCCCTTACTATAGGTTTGGGGCACAAGCTTAACCCCATGAGAGTACTTTCCCATACTTATCTTCCTTTACAGATTCTGTTCAAAGTATGGAGCCAAATTCACTCCTAATGTAAACAAGTGCAACTCTATTTTGACCTCAGTGAGGATTTTTTTTATATATTGCTGTGAGACTTCCAGTAGCAAGTACACCTTGGGATGAATTCATTATGAACAGGAAACAGATACTGCACCCTTTAGAAACAATCAGTTTTGCTAATTGTTCATATAGTGTACACCTTCTTTGTTGATGGCAATGCATTTGACTGCAGTAAAGGGAGCAAGTCCAGGAGAAAAAGGCCCAATGAGTTTGTATTTATCCAAGTAGATTAGCTGAGCTGATGTCAGCCAGATTACAAGGTAAAGGGATGTGCCACAGAGCTGTCAATGGGCATGTAAATACAGAGAAACAAAATAGCATAATATTATATAAATCATCTCACTTGAAAAAAAATTATTCCTAGTTATTATACTTGACACTTCTGCAATATTCTAACTTTTGAATATAAAGACATTAGTTGAAACTGTCCTGAATTATCTTGTCCATCTGATTTCAATAAATAGCCCTTAAAACAAAATAAAAAAAGATTTATTCAATTACCTGAATGACCCTGATGAAGCTGAGGTGTTAATAGACTACTAATCTGAAGGCAAAAATAGTCTGATAATACAAATAGTGGTGAGCATACTACTGAAGGTTTAGGGCCTGATTTTATTTGACACTAAGGCCCCTCTACACCATTCTGGCAATGGTAAGTGGCTTGAAAGAATGTGTAAATTACATTTATGCCCACTTCAAGCCCCTTCAGACTTCCAAACTGAGAAACAGGCCCTTAGAATTCAGAGCTGTTTATTCAAAGCCCATCTCCCATTCCATGTCTTCCCAATAGGTTCAGCCACCAACCCCCCCAGTTATAGTTGAGTAAGGGCCAATTCCTGGAATTTAGCGCCTAGTCTAAGTAGCAATCTGTGTACTGTCTAATTTGTGGCAGGAAAGGAAATAGTTCTCTGCCAAGGCCATTGAACATATGGAAGCCCAAAACAATAGTACCCACTCCTACTGCATAATTTAGTACTTATTCAGACAACACTACTACTTAAATAAATGTGAGCTTTGCTTGAGTAATGTCTGTATGATAAAACCCATAATAGCCCTGAATCAACACAGCTCTTAAGCATATGTTTAACTCTGAAAGTTTATTTTCTTAAATCTATTCATTTTTAGCAAAGCACATAAACATATGCTGAACTTTAAGCACATGATTAAGTGTTTTTCTGAATTAAGGCCAATATTACTAAAATGTTAATAGAATATCATCCTTTCACCTGAATGCACTACTGGACTCCAAAATATCAGGGCAGCTCTACAATTTACTGTGATTCTATATAGACATTTTTTTCATGGCACATTAGGTTTCAAACTGCTTTCTTATAGTATATACCAATACAGAAAACTCTGTACTGCATTCAGATTGGAAGAATTAAATTAAACTTTGATTTAGTGAATTTGTGGGATATAAAGTTTATTCTCAGAAATAAAGTGAAGGCCACAGAACTTGAGAATGGCAGAGTGTCAAGTGGGTTATCTAAATCATCTCTTTCTATAGGGAATTGAATTAAATGTTCTGATTGTTTATGCAACAAGACAGTAATTATATTCTCATTTTTGCTTTCCTTTTGCACATCCAAGGTTAATGTATGATAAAAGAAGTCAGGTTTCTGGAGATTACATTGAATAAATGGATCAGAATTTATGCTTGTGTCCTGTCTTATTTTAGATCCATACAGTAAGAGTTTGTGTCAGGTCAGCAGAGTAAATAGACTAGTTCTCTGCTTGCTAGAATCATGCTAAATCTCTTTTGAGAACTGCTCATTTTACCACAGAGGGCAATATGAAAAGGACACTACACCTTATGAAAATATAGATAGGCACGTGGTGTCATAGGTACTGTGGGGCTTAGTTTCTTACCAGATTCTTACTCAACATGTAATTGCCTCTCAAATTGCAATATGTTGTATATGATACAAAAGCAGAAATATTGTGGTCAAAATATGTTTGCCTCACCACCCTCAGTCACAACCCAACACCCACTATGCCATCTGCAGATTATTCCAGCCAGAAGTCTGAGTGACCTTTGGGTACATGCTTGTAGAGGCACTGCCTGGTAAGGGAGTATTTGTGCCAAAGCATTAGCTCCATGCCGTTTAGATCCAGAATGCCTCTTTATAGCGCCAGTCATGAGCGACCCTGTGGAATAGTTCTTCTACTGATTTGGAAACAGTGAGAGTTTTGCACAAAACACACTAAGACAGGACTCATGATGTAAGTGTATCTCCTCAGCTACAAAGAAGAAAAGTTAGAGCATAAAAGAGATTTACCACCTTCAGCAAAAGATTCTGTCCTTCCTACAGTGTCTCCCTTTTTCAAAGGAACAAGCCACCCCACCTGGTGCTTTTTCTTTGGGTTATTAACAAAATAACAGCTTAGCTCAAAACTTGAAGTTCCTGGCCCTCTTCTCTAGGTTCAGCAATCCATTAGGCCCCTAAAGGGTTTTACTCCTACCATTCAGTGCAGGTGCTCCAGTCAGGCATTTTCTCCCAGCTGGCAGGAAGACCTTCTTCCCCAATCCTTTCTGACCCAGGGTCCCCTCTGAATCCAAAGCAGGGATCTCCCCTTTTTACCCTTGTATCAGGGCAAGAGGTTCCAGAGCACACACACTCTCTCAGCCAGTTCATACTACAATACAGACATCACCCAAAGCCATTCCTAGTTTCCCTGCTCTCTCAGAAAGCAGACTCACTCGAACAGGAAGCCACACCTCAAAGATACCTACACATGATGCCTGATAAACTGCCCTGGCCCAAGCCCTAGCCCATCATCTGGGAAGTTGTTATTAGGCACAGGTGGGGCTGAGCCTAACTTCCCATTAAGGTCCAGTCCACCCTGCAAGAGAGGGTGAATATGTACCATGCTAAGTTGACATATATATAATGACTGTATACAGAGATCAAATATTTAGATGCATAGTTTAGAAGATTGCCTTGTAACCAATAGGTGATAGAGCAATCAAAAACACATCTTGGACTGCAGGAGCCAGAGCTCCACTCAGCACAATTGAGGACAGTGATAGTAAAGATTATATCCCTGGGACTGCCAGAGGCCAATTATCTAATGTATGGCTCTGGGCTGCTCTAATTTACACCAAATGGAACAGACCCCAAGGCAGTACTGGATTTACCATGATGCCATTCGCCGGGCCCAAGCTCAGAAGGGGGCCCATAGCACTCCCTTCCTCCCCTCTTGCAGAGCTGCGGAAGCAGAGGCTCTGAGAGCTAGTGGAGCAGCAGGGATCCAGCATGGGAACTGAGAACCCAGGGGCCCTGGGAGTTGTAGTTCCTTGGCCAGCTCCCTGCCTAGAGAGCCAGCCCTGGAGCAGGGATGGAACTACATTTCCCAGTATTCCCTTGGCTGCTATCAACTGGAAAGGGAGCGGGAAAGAGTGGGGAAGCTGTGAGACCCCATGTGCTCCAGCTTGCTGCGAACTTGGGGAACAAGTATGCCCAAGGAATAGAAGGCTTTGGCCCAGATATTGCCCTTAGAAGACTTCCCCAGACTGGCTTAGGGATGCTAGTGTGACCTCGCCTGGCAGCCCCCAAAGAAGGAACTGAGTGGAATGAATGGACAGTGCACCTCTCTGTCTGAAGCCTAGCAGGGGAGGTATGGGGACCCCACCAGGAGAAGTTAAAATGAAAAGTAAGGGAGGGGTGGCTCTACTAGAGGTCCTGGGCAGCTTTAGGTACAGTACACAGGAGGATTTCCACTTCTGAGCCATGGAAGCAGAAATTGACTTTTCCTTTCCAGATTTATCCAATATTCAGAAAGGAAATCTAGCACATGCCTTCCAGATTTGAACACCCTCAAAATTCAGGAGTGATCAAGCTCAATTTGGGCAGCTTTTACTTCATTTCTCTGAAATCAAATATACTGATCCACTGTAATTTGCTGTAGAAAAAGTAGGATAGAATTGAGCAACAAATGCTGGGGTCTTCCTAGTGCTAACTAGGACTGGAATTGCTATTTTCAATAGCATTGCCTTTTTTTTTTTAGTTTTGTTTGTTTAAAAAGAAGATCGTGATATTGCTTTGGCAAATTCCCCACAGAAATGAAGAGTGGAAGAAAAGAATAACAAAGGCACCTCAACTTTCCCTCATTTATGTAGGACAGTCTTTCAATATGGATCAGATATCCTCCAATCACACAAGCTAAAATTGTTCCACTTGACTGCAGTTCTGTAACCATGTGGGAACCTGTCCTGTCTGTATTCTATGCACATCCAAAATTCCTGCTCAATTCAGAAGTGTTTGCTTTTGTAACTATACTACCTGATATTTTCAGCCCTGGTAAGCTAAGCATGAGGCCTCTCAGAAAAAATTAGGTGCTGTAGGAAGTGTTGCTTATTCACTAGGTAATGTGAGACCTTCCTGTTACAATAGTAAACCAGTGCAGCATAGAATGCACTTTGCTCCTAGAGTCTAGAACGGGGTCCTTTGCTTCTATACGCAGCCCATTAAAGACAATGAAAAGACTCCCACTTATTTCAACAGGCTTTGGACAGAACTGGTTATACACAGGGTGACTCCACTGTCTTCACAGGGTCCTGGTCCCACAGTGGAGAGGGGGGTCATGTCAGCTTGTTGCAGAGTGGCTGCTCAGGGATGGGAACCCGCCTGGCACTCCAGCCTCCAAAATCATTCATGCTTTCTGCATGACTATGTGCTAGCTGAGAGGTGCGTGGGAATTGGTGGCCTCTGCTGCAGGTGATGGGCATCTCGGGTACTTAAAGCCATAGCCTAGAGGAGGGAAGTGCCTAACTCCAGATTCTGCAGCTGCCTAGGGCCAACACTGAGAATTTAGAACCCCCTAGTGCTGCCATTGCAAGGTTCAAGCATGCTCAGCCTTGGACTCGCCACCCCACCCTTGCTAGCAGCTGCAACTATAGCTATCTAAGGCTGGCCTCTGGCAATTGGCCCATGGCTGTAGTCAGAGAAGCTGCAGGTGGCTCTGTGACTACTGGGGGCCATTAAGCTAAGAGCAGATAAAGAAACTGGAGTTAACCTCAAGGAACAGAGGTCACCTGTAGGAAAGGAATGTCAAGGGGAGCAGGGAAAGAGGAAGCGGATCGGACTTGCAGGGGGAGAATAGCCTGAGCTGGCTAGGGAGCATGTCCAAGGTAGAAGGGAAACAAGCATAGGGAGAGGTGGTGGTGACCAAGTAATAGACTAGCTTATAGATGGGAGCAGAGGGAGAAAGGCTGGTGACTTCAGGTCCCCGGGGCTAAGTACTTACTTTGGGGAAATGGTGTTTGCAAGTGGCTTGCTCAAATGGCAGGGTGGGTGCTGAGGGAGGGATTTGTCAGAATTGATCAGGTATCTGCTGGCTGTGAAACTTTATTGAGCTGAGACCAGAACCACATATAGTGACTGGTGACATAGGGTGGTACTGGAGACATGGCTATAGAAGGTCTGAATGAGGAAGGAGATAAATCTGGGGGGAGTTACCCCTGATCACTGTAAAATTACTGCTCACTGTGGACACTGGTAAACCCACATGGATATACAGCTTAATAAGAAAAACTGGGGGCTGAGGGAGCTCTGTATGGCAGTGCATATAGTCATGCAGAGATGTGTGATCAAAATGAAAAATGTCTCTGAGATTCAGTAGTGGGTATACTATGGCACCACTGGTACTGCCACACCAGGCCCACACTCGGAGCCCACAATGACTACATGTGGGCCAACAAATATGTTTGGCGCCAGGGCCCACAAAAGGTTATCCGGCCCTGCCCCAAGGAGATGTTCATCAGCAGGGATGGGGAGCATCCTTTAGAAAGGGTCCTCCAGGGCAGCCACTGCCTGCAGAAACTAGGTTGCCAAGGAGTAGTCTAGTGAGGAGCTGGGAACCAAGAGCTAGTGTTGAGGCAAAGGGCCTCTGTGGGGATCACACTCTCTGGCTGATCCCACAAGAACCATGCGGCTAGGAAAGACAGTCGAATTGACAGGACACTGGAGTAGATCTGAGAAACCAGGGTTTGATTCTTGGCAAAACTACAGCCTTCCTGTAACTTCCTGTAACAAAACTTCCAACCAGCCTTGACCTTAGGCAAGCCATCTAATTTATCCTGTGCCTCATTTCTCCCTGGTAACATGGGGGTACTATCAAAGGTGTTATTGTAAAGATAAAAGCTATTCATGACTTTGAGTTACTCAAGTATTACAGCAATGAAGGCCATATGAGTGCCAGGGAGATAGAGAACACATGAGATTAGTATAATCTCCCACTAGGCAGGCACCCTCACCCCAAAAGAGCAATTAGCAAAACTTTCCACCGAAGGAACAGTTTTTCCCATGGTTTAGAGCATCAGTTCTTTAAGCATCATTAAAATAGAAGCACATACAATCACAATCCCTCTAGCTTCTATTAAAATAAAATGAATGCCAAGTAATTTCATATTATGTTATCAACATAAATCTTTGCTATAAACCTTTGCTACTTTAAGGGCTTGATCCTACCAAAATAGTTGTGACCTACTGGGCTTTGCAGGTCACAAAAATGTCACAGATCCTGGCTTTGCTGGAAGCTGAACTACCTACTCAGCAGAAAGCCTGGCTGGCTGTGGAGTTTCAAAAAATTCAAACGGGAAAAAATGCACTGCTCTATTCTTTCTGATTGGTTTTTGCTTCCCACATTAGAAAGCAACACATGTTAATATGAAACAAGAACATGTTAAGGGGTAGATTATGCCATGCCCTGAATGGGTGTGAAGTAGAGGGAAGAAGGTCTTCCCTCCCCACCCTTTCACCTAAATAAACAGACCAGGCCCAATGTTGGCTGTTTTGGGGATGAAATCAGTGGAGTGCTCTCCTTAACATGATGGCATCATATCACCCTCTGAGCTTAGAGGCTGCCATTGGGGTGTTTCTTTAGGCTGTTTTTGCCTAGGCAAAACTTGGTCAAAATGTTCCAGGGGCAAACTAGTGAAACGTGGTGAAGTCAGCAAGCTAAAAGCCAGCCAATTTAGTGCTCATGGAAGGTGCCAGGTTCATTGACAGCCCTTGAGGGTCAATTTTTCCATTTAGCAATAGAATAAGATCAGTAGGGGTTGCAACAGTGTCAGCTGCCTCATGCTAGCCCAGCCAATGTGCCCTAACCCTGACCATGAGGAAACACCTTTAAGGGTGAGAGAGTAGTTCAGTTTCCAGGACCACTTGTTTTTCCATCTCTTCTCTTGAGACTACCACTTCACACCCTACCCATTCCTGGCAGAGATGTTTGCAATGAGAATTCCTGTCCATTAGGAACTGAGATGACTCATTTCTCATTTGTCACTAAACAACCATGAGATTGCTATGTATTTTCATTTTTTATTCACTACTTACCTGGACTGGACTAGAATCAATGGCCTAAATATTATAGGCCTGATTCTCATTTACATTGAGGACCCTTTATAGTACTCTGTCAGTGTTAAGTGCAATTAGAATGGGACTAAATTACATTTCATGCACTCCATGAATCCTTTACACTGACAGAGTGGTGTAAAGAAGCCTGAGTGAAAATATGGCCCACAAGCTTTTTTTTCCTCAGTGTAACAAAAAAAAAAAAGAAGACATCATTATTTATTAGGGAGTCTCATGGACTCTAGACTTTAAGGCCAGAAGGGACCATCATGATCATCTAGTTTGACCTCCTGCACATTGCAGGCCACAGAACCTCACCTACCCACTCCTATGGCAGGTCCATAACTTCTGTCTGATTTATTGAAGTCATCAAATCTTAATTTAAAGACTTCAAGTTACAGAGTATCTGCATTTACTCTAGCTCAAACCAACAAGTGATCCATTCCCCACACTGCAGAGGAAGGCAAAAACCTGCAGGGTCTCTGCCAATCTCACCTGGGTGAAAATTCCTTCCTGACCCCAAATATGGTGACCAGTTAAACCCTGAGCATGTGGGCAAGACCCACTACTCGGGAAAGATACCTTGGAAAGAAACCTCTGTAGTAACTTAGAACCTCCCCCATAGTGTCCCATCTTCAGCCATTGGAGATACTTGCTAATAGCTAAAAGAAAAGGAGTACTTGTGGCACCTTAGAGACTAACAAATTTATTAGAGCATAAGCTTTCGTGAGCTACAGCTCACTTCATCGGATGCATTTGGTGGAAAAAAACAGAGGGGAGATTGATATACACACACAGAAAACATGAAACAATGGATTTATCATACACACTGTAAGGAGAGTGATCACTTAAGATAAGGCATCACCAGTAGCGGGGGGGGGGGGGAGAGGAAAACCTTTCATGGTGACAAGCAAGGTAGGCTATTTCCAGCAGTTAACAAGAATATCTGAGGAACAGTGGGGGGTGGGGTGGGGGCGAGAAATAACATGGGGAAATAGTTTTACTTTGTGTAATGACTCATCCATTCCCAGTCTCTATTCAAGCCTAAATTAATTGTATCCAGTTTGCAAATTAATTCCAATTCAGCAGTCTCTCGTTGGAGTCTGTATTTGAAGCTTTTTTGTTGAAGGATAGCCACTCTTAGGTCTGTAATCGAGTGACCAGAGAGATTGAAGTGTTCTCCAACTGGTTTTTGAATGTTATAATTCTTGACATCTGATTTGTGTCCATTCATTCTTTTACGTAGAGACTGTCCAGTTTGACCAATGTACATGGCAGAGGGGCATTGCTGGCACATGATGGCATATATCACATTGGTAGATGTGCAGGTGAACGAGCCTCTGATAGTGTGGCTGATGTGATTAGGCCCTATGATGGTGTCCACACAACACAAGAGAACCACTAACCCAGGAACCTATCCTTGCAACAAAGCCCGTTGCCAACTCTGTCCACATATCTATTCAGGGGACACCATCATAGGGCCTAATCATATCAGCCACACTATCAGAGGCTCGTTCACCTGCGCATCTACCAATGTGATATATGCCATCATGTGCCAGCAATGCCCCTCTGCCATGTACATTGGCCAAACTGGACAGTCTCTACGTAAAAGAATGAATGGACACAAATGAGACGTCAAGAATTATAACATTCAAAAACCAGTTGGAGAACACTTCAATCTCTCTGGTCACTCGATCACAGACCTAAGAGTGGCTATCCTTCAACAAAAAAGCTTCAAAAACAGACTCCAATGAGAGACTGATGAATTGGAATTAATTTGCAAACTGGATACAATTAACTTAGGCTTGAATAAAGACTGAGAATGGATGAGTCATTACACAAAGTAAAACTATTTCCCCATGTTATTTCTCCCCCCCACCCCACCCCACCCCACCCCACCCCACCCCCCACTGTTCCTCAGATGTTCTTGTTAACTGCTGGAAATAGCCTACCTTGCTTGTCCCCATGAAAGGTTTTCTTCCTTTCCCCACCCTGCTGCTGGTGATGGCTTATCTTAAGTGATCACTCTCCTTACAGCATGTATCATAAACCCATTGTTTCATGTTCTCTGTGTGGTATATCAATCTCCCCTCTGTTTTTTTCACCAAATGCATCCGATGAAGTGAGCTGTAGCTCACGAAAGCTGATGCTCTAATAAATTTGTTAGTCTCTAAGGTGCCACAAGTACTCCTTTTCTTTTTGCGAATACAGACTAACACGGCTACTACTCTGAAACCTTGCTAATAGCTGTCATGGATGGGCCATATGCCATTCTAGGCAACCTCATCATACCATCCCCTCCATAAAATTATCAAGCTCAGCCTTAAAGAAGTTAAGTTATTCCCCATATTACTCCCCTTGGAAGGCTTTTCCAGACCTCTGCTCCTCTGATGTTTAGAAACTTTGCCTAATTTTAAGCCTAAACTTATTGATGGTTAGTTTATATCCATTTGTTTTCATGCTAACATTGGCTCTTAACTGAAATAACACCTCTCCCTCCCTGGTGTTTATCCTTCTGATGTATTTAGAGAGTAATCATATCTCTCTTGAATCTTCATTTTCTTAGGTTAAACAATCCAAGCTCCTTATGTCTCCTTACGTAAAGTAGGTTCTTCATTCCTTTGATCATCCTAGTAGCATTTCTCTGCACCAGCTCCGGTTTGAATCATCTTTCTTAAACATGGGAGACCAGAAGTGCACACAGTATTCCAGATGAGGTCTCATCACTTCCTGGTATAATGGTCAAATTACTTTTTGAAAATAAGCTTTGAATTATTCCAAGAAGAACAATTATATAAGGTTGATGGGTTTTGAACAGAAAACACCACATCTTGATTATTTTACTGGTATATAAAAATTAGTTAAAATGGAAGACTATCACTTGGTAGCTAATTGTATTTTGGGGTTCTGCTTCAGGTCTTGGGAAAGCTATGCATGATAGTTTTTGAGTTACAATTAAAAATTGTATTAGTATATTATTGTATTATTCTGCAGTGGAAAATACATATGGAAAACCACAATAAAACATAGAAATATCCAAACAGTAAACAGTTAGATACATCCAAACATGAATGCCCTGATGCATCAATAACCTATACATGTGCTTACATTTATGCAGGGAAAATAATGTAAAATTAATCTCAGGGATCAGGGCCTAAATAATGACACAGCACTGTTGTACAAATAAACGAAAGCAATTACAGAAGCTAAGAATATCTTTGTTTGAAAAAGATAATGATTGAAATATATTTCCTTCCTTTCTTCATTTTAAAGGTGGAAAACAGCGATCGCTCACTCAGCTCCAATGGGGCAGTGTTATGAACTCTGTTTCAGGTCTTGCCCCATTCTTTACTTCTCTGCATATCATAGAATCATAGAATCATAGAATCATAGAATATCAGGGTTGGAAGGGACCCCAGAAGGTCATCTAGTCCAACCCCCTGCTCAAAGCAGGACCAAGTCCCAGTTAAATCATCCCAGCTAGGGCTTTGTCAAGCCTGACCTTAAAAACCTCTAAGGAAGGAGATTCTACCACCTCCCTAGGTAACGCATTCCAGTGTTTCACCACCCTCTTAGTGAAAAAGTTTTTCCTAATATCCAATCTAAACCTCCCCCATTGCAACTTGAGACCATTACTCCTCGTTCTGTCATCTGCTACCATTGAGAACAGTCTAGAGCCATCCTCTTTGAAACCCCCTTTCAGGTAGTTGAAAGCAGCTATCAAATCCCCCCTCATTCTTCTCTTCTGCAGACTAAACAATCCCAGCTCCCTCAGCCTCTCCTCATAAGTCATGTGCTCTAGACCCCTAATCATTTTCGTTGCCCTTCGTTGTACTCTTTCCAATTTATCCACATCCTTCCTGTAGTGTGGGGCCCAAAACTGGACACAGTACTCCAGATGAGGCCTCACCAGTGTCGAATAGAGGGGAACGATCACGTCCCTCGATCTGCTCGCTATGCCCCTACTTATACAACCCAAAATGCCATTGGCCTTCTTGGCAACAAGGGCACACTGCTGACTCATATCCAGCTTCTCGTCCACTGTCACCCCTAGGTCCTTTTCCGCAGAACTGCTGCCGAGCCATTCGGTCCCTAGTCTGTAGCGGTGCATTGGATTCTTCCATCCTAAGTGCAGGACCCTGCATTTATCCTTATTGAACCTCATTAGATTTCTTTTGGCCCAATCCTCCAATTTGTCTAGGTCCTTCTGTATCCTATCCCTCCCCTCCAGCGTATCTACCACTCCTCCCAGTTTAGTATCATCCGCAAATTTGCTGAGAGTGCAATCCACACCATCCTCCAGATCATTTATGAGAGAGAGCATATATGAGAGAGCATGTACCTAAGACACCTCCCATTATGCCATTGAGCTCCAGTGTATATTCCTGTCCCTAACAGGAGTCATATCAAGCAATCTCCAACTAGGAATCACTTCTTACAAAGCCTCTTTCCCCCTCTCTTTCTGACAGCTTATTAAAACTAATGTGGAAATGTTATATAAAGCAAGCTGTTCACCAGAAACATTATTTATGTCACACAAGTGCTGTCCTGACATGACACATTCTATATCTGGCTATATGCATTAAACATATTAATTAAATACCTCATTATCCAATTCTCATCTTATCACCACCAGTTCTGAAATATATATATATATATGGAGAGGAAAATCACTGCACCTTAGCAACACTGTCAAATGTATAATAATTTGACATAAGAAAGGTACCAGTATAGCAGAAATATCTTCCTACACCCACGTGGGTGCTTAAAAATCTGTGCTTGTGCCATCCTCCCACATAAGTATAGTAGTTTAGGAGCTTTTATATGTGCCTTGATTTTTATGATAACAGATGTCAGGTTCTATTTAAGACAGAAGACATGAGAAGCAGCAAGGGGACAATTTTGATTTTGCCTGCAATGTAGTTTTCCTTTAGGAAAGTGACACAAAATATTAGCTTGTCTGTTATTGTGTATTGGGGCAAGTGTGAAAAGATTTGCGGCAGGTGCTGTTCTAAGTGATGAGGTGATAAGATCTTATCAATCCTATAGCTATATATTCTTTCCTTCTCTCTCTCTCTCATATGTCCTATTTAGATTGCATCTAGGTATAAACTGATCACAGTGCAAATCTGGAGTAATTCCACCCATGTCAATGGAGCTACTTTGGATATATGTGAGATCTAGAATATGGCCCATAGATGCTGGATCTGATCTTCTCCCATGTATATTAGATAGATAGATGCATCTTGTTTTCACAGTGGGCATCCCACCTCATCTCATGGCCATAGTATTATATCTCTTTTTTCAGAAGAAAGTTTTGGGGTCTGAAAAAAGCAGGGTCTACCTGGATCCTACTAATTTTTGGACTCTTGTCTCCAAATTGTATCATTAAAAAAAAGGAACAAGTCTAGGTTCTCCTTCTGCACCAAAAAACCAGGACCCTGATGCATCTTGGCATTCCAGTGTTGGGACATGGATAATTCTGGTGGCTAGGAGAAGCTGCATATGAACTAATTTTATACAGTAAAACTGGAGAGTATGCAGCCAACAATTAGCTGGATCCAGCAAAATACTGGTACAGATTAAGAGTATTTGCAACTATCTTGTACCAAGATATGTTGGGGTCCACATTTTTGGGTGGGATTATAAACACAAAACTTAATGTCTGTTTTGTTGGTACAATTTCCAGGGTCTAGATGCCAGCTCTGAATTTTTGCAGCACTGTTGCACTGAGGCACATCAGGGTCTGGATTTTTAAGGTGCAATAGGAGTGGGTGAACATGCTCTTTATTTAAGCAGCAAAATGACTGGTACTAAAAACTAGAAGGATCCAGCAACATTCAGCTCTGAGTAGTTGTGGCTCATTTGCTCTGGGTTGCATTGAGATCTGGATTGCACTGGTATAACAGGAGCATTTATCTAGTGCTCTATTTGGGTATTAGCACTAGGGAAGTAGGGATCCAAAAAATGCCAGAATCCTGGTGCTGCATCTGAGTTTTTGCAGTACTCTTGCTCTGAGGTCTGGATTTGATTGGTGCAACTGGAAGATTTACACTTGTTCTATATTGTGACAGCATTGAGGGGAGCGGGGGCAGGGGCGAACATTCAGCAGAATCCAGCTTTTGCCTTCCCCCAAAGTTTTTCATCAAGGGACTCTGCTGCCAGCACCACCACTTTCCTGCTCCCTTGGCAGCTGGGGCGTGGGGATAGGGATGTAGGAGGTGTGTGTTAGGGGAATGGGGGGGGGGAGGAGGGGGGTTGCCTTGTGTTTGGACCCTGGGGCGGGGCTGCTATAGAGGCTCGCCTGGATATTGGTCCCGGATTCATACATAAATATAGCCAGGGTGGATTTTCCCCACTCCCCTCCCCCTAAAGAACCCACCCCAGTGAGGTCATTTCAATGGGAGTGAAGGAGGCGATCAGACAAGGTCGACTTTTCTGGAGGAGACACAGCCTGCGAGTGGAGCGTGGTGCTGAATGTAATCTGCGTCCCCCAGCCTCTGGAAGAGCAGGGGAGAGACGCTGGAGCACAGCTCCAGCCCAGGGACAACCGAGGAAGCCTGCGCCGGGCCCGTCAGAAGCCCCACTCCATCCCTGGGAGGCTGCTGGAGACATCGGAGCGTAACCCCGGGGTGGGATCGGAGGAGGCGGCGGTACCTTGGAGAGCTCCGAGCCTGCCGCCTTGCCAGGCGCGCCGGAGGATTAGCCCAGCTGGCCGCAGCTGCGGCGGGCGGCGACTTGCCGGGCTCCAGGCATCTGCCAACCGGAGGATCCCTGTGTGCGAGGCTGCCTGGTGGGGAGGGAGGCGGGGGAGGGGGGGGTTCTCCTGTCCGGTGGCGGGGGAGAGCCGCCTTCGCCTTGGGGATGCCCGGCCCCCCAGCTGCGGATCTGACGCTGTGCCGCTAAGGAGGCGGAAGAAAAGTTTGGGGGAGCCCCGAGGGTGGGAGGCGCTGGAGAGAAGGCGGAGGGTTTGTTTTCCGGGCTGAGCTGGAAGGAACGATGACCCAGCGAGGATGTGCACCAGCAGCCACACCATTGGGAGCCTCTTGGTGCTCTCCGTGCTGGAGATAGGGCTGGGGGTCTCCAGCGTGGCCGTGGGGGCGGTCAGTTTCAGCCTGGTCCTTGCGGAGCATAAGCCTCAGCTGGGAGACTCTTCTCCGGTATGGAGCGGGGTGTGTGTACGTTAGCCATTTCACTCTCTCTTTAACTCTGTGTGGTGATGATCCGTTTGTGTGAACAAAGCCCCCTCATGCAGCCCTCCTTCCCCCCCCCCCACCATGCATGCCGGGCTGGAAGCCTCGCTCTGTGCACTGTATTTGCCCTTTCGGAGAGCCCCCCCCCCCCCTTTTTTTTTTCTTTTCTCTTTTTTTGTATGCAAATAATTGAACTTTCTCTGACCCCCCGGTGTGAACTCCCTGGACCCTTGTGTGATTCCAGTGTTGGGAAGGTTGGGCCATAGCTTGCAAACCTGAAACCAGCAGGGAGTTTTGCTTGTAAAAGCCAAAAGGCCCTGTCATTGGGCAGGAAGGGCTAAGGGCCCCTTTAGAATAATGGCCAGGGCGTTCCAGAGCTGCTGGGGGAGCAAAAAAAAAAAAAGTTCTTGGAGCTTTACAACATTTTCTTAGGATCAGAGACAATCTGAGCTTCTAGGAAGCATTTCGCTAGAAAAATTAAAAAATCTGGGCAAGTACAAGTACCATCCCGCCGTGTTCCCCCAACCCCCCGGACAGCTTTTTTATTGTAAGTGCCACCTCTCAGAACATATCTGATATATTTTCAGTTTGAGCCTTTTGTCTAGTAAGTGCCCACCTCCAAAAATAGTATGATAACTGATGAAGCCAAGACTTGCAAACAAGGACTATCCAGGGTAAACATAAGTGAGCATGTTTAAACTCTAAAGGGCTATTTGATTATGATTAAACAACTATATTGCTAAAGGGACTGTTTATTTTTTACTTTATAAGAAGCAGGAAAACTCTTGATTACTCACCACTGATGAAGCCTCAGGTAATCTTTTCAGGTCTCTTCTACCAAAAGGATTAATGTAATATTATCCTTGGCACTAATAATTATAAATAAATGTATGTGCATAGTGCTGTAAATATTCTTGATATTGTACAAACATAGTGAGCCACAGTTCCTGCCCCAGACAGGAACAATCACAAGACAATATAACACACCAATAACAGGTAAGGGAGTTACCAACAACAGAGCAGCTAAAGTGGGATTTCTGATTTAAAAAAAAAAAATAGAGTGGTCAGGATTGCTCAAAGAGCTGTGGTTAAGGAGAAATTTGAAGGCAGAGGGTGAAGTCAATGGGAGTTGTGACATTGATTTATATGGGGGCCAGGATTTCACCTCAAGTAATAAAAATTACAATTGAAAATAATTTCAAAATAATGTATATTGCCGATATAATTGTCTTCTTTTAAATTGACTTTTTTTGCTCCTTTATAATATGCCTTTCAGCAAACTATTCTGCTGTCTGTAATGGCTAAAGGATTGTATTTATATTGCTTTTAAATTGGAATGTAAAAGTAGAAATATTGGGCTGGATCCCTCCCCCTCAACTGCACCCCTTTAAGCCCCTCAGTTCAAAGGGGCTGTAAAGATGGCTTACCCAGCCTGCTGAGGATTCCCAGGACTAGGGGGCATAGCGAGGTATAGGGGAAATGCTGGCGGTGTGGCAGATGAAAAGGGAGTGGCCAGAGTGCCACTCCTCTCTAAAAATCTGTGGCTGATAGAACATCTCTTTTTGCGGTTCTATCGTAACTAGATACAACTAGAGCAACTAGAGTGGGTTTAGCCCTGGCGGCTGACCTGCCTTCTTGCCAGCTTCCAGACTGTGGTGCTCCAAAAGTGGTGTAGAGCTGCCTATCCTCCACATTGGGTCTCCTACTAAGCATATCTTGGCTGGACCAGAGGTTCAGGCTCTTTGTATGTCACACAAAGTAACTGTGTTCTGATTCAGTGCTCTGGAATCAAGATTTTCCCTTTGTGGGGAAGGTAAAAGGGAGAAGGAGAACTATTACTTTGAACCTCCACAGGGTAAACCGCTGGATATAAGCTGAATAATATCATGTTTCCAGCAGTCATGTTACCTGACTGTGCAATGAAAGACCTTTGACCCAATTCTGTCCTCACTTACATAGATGTAACTCAGCCAAGGCCCGATGAAGATGTGGTTACTATGGAAACCTTAACTCTAGTGTTTGTGGATTTTAAATCACACACATTATATCTGTATCTGTCTATCCTGTTGTGTGAGATTTAAAATCCACAAACACCAGAATTAAGGTTTCCATAGTAACCCTCATTTTTATCAGCTTACAGGAGAAACCGGGCCTCCACTGAGTGATGCCTAGGTAAGTGGGGTCAGAACTGGATCAAAGGTCTTTCGTGACATTTTCAGGTAATATTACTACAGGAAATGTGATATTTGCACAGGTATAATGTACACATATACATGCAAGCAACTGCATGCAGCTGCAATCAAGATTAAAATGTGTTAATATTGAAATGACATTATCATTTCCATTATAGAATGTAATAATGTTGAGTCTAAAGCATATTAGCCCTCTTGTTAAAAAAATAGATTTTTTTGTTTAATAACAGCTGTCTTGTTTATGACCCCAATAGCAAGGTACTTAACCATGTGCCTAACTTAAATCATGTCAGTAGTCCCACTGAGGTCAATAGGACTAGTCACATATCACATCTAAGCATGTGTTTAAGTGCTTTGCTCGACTGGGACCAGAGTGCTCTGCACAGTGCAGCATCGAGCCCAAAGGACCTGAATAGCTGGCAATGAAGTAAAAGAAAGATGTGAATGAGTCTGAATTAGGGTACTCATCTATTTAAAATACATGAGAAAACATATTATACATTTATAATTCCACCCATTTAATTGCCCTGTTCTCATAGTTTATGAAATTGATCTCTATTAAGGTAAAGAAAATTAGTAGAGAAAAAGATCCAAATGAAAACACATTTATCTATGACAGATCATTCAATCTATCTAATGAATAGATGTTTATCTAATTTATTTACTACACATACAATATATAATGTATCTGTGCTCTTTGTAAAATATTATGGTGGCTGCAAGGTTATCAAAATCCTCTACTACAGTTGACATACTATTGATTTCTGGAGTTTTTTTCTATTTGTTTTGCATGTCTTATCATGATATATTCCACCTGCTATAGTTAGTTTTTCCAAGTGAGTAGAAATCGTGTTGCATTTCTGCATTCCACCACTTAAAATTCAGTTGTCTGACTTAGCATAAAAACAAATCAACCAATAGCATGAGCATGCTGAACCACTCTCACACAAGTATAATGAACCTGATACCATGCATTGCAATGGCTGCTGCACAAAAGAAAAGTCAAAACAATATTGTTTCAGAAAATATTCCTACATAACACAACCAAATGTTAAAAGTTGTCAAATATACTATAGTCAATAAGAAATCTTAAGGTGTGTGTGTATGTATAAAATATATTTATAACTATAATTCTCAAGTATATATGGGCCTGATTCTCATTTACATTAAGATGGGGTAAAGAGCTTTATTGTAAATCAGACTCAGCCCTAGACCCTGCACCCATCCCCACCACACACACACACACAAACCAAGTCAAATATGCCATTTATCTTCACTCACATGGAAACACCTAATGATGCCCTTATGCTACAACACTCAGGAATGATAGTTTTCTCACTCATGAAGACAAATGTCAAAACACCTGTAAGTGTTATGCATTCTCAGAGTGTCATTCAGTGGCTCTATAGAAACACAGGTATTCTTTCCATGTTTGTGATTATTGCACACTTAAGTCTTCCTTTCCATTAGGAACCTCCAATGTGAACCATTTATAATTTGGTTATAAGAATTTGCTCCAATTTGACACCTGGAATACATGATTACAGGGAGTTTTTTATTTCCCAGGTTTTCAAAAAAGCAGTTTAGTCAGTATGGAAATTTCACAGAGTAAGAGATAAGTTTGGACTGTTAAAACAATGTTGGTGGTCTGTAATTTTAAAAAATGAAAGTTTGCCAATTTTAGTTGTCAGTGCTGACGACTTGCCTAGTTTATTTTGGAAAAGAATAGTCAAACTAAAGGGTTATTTCAAAGGAACACTCAAACAGTTCACAGTGTTATTTAACATGTGGACAAAATGCAGATGTGCTGCTACTTTATTTAAGCATCTGCATTACATTTTCGTAGATTCATAGTTTCCAAGGCCACAATTGTGATCATCTGATCTAACCTCCTGTAAAACAAAGGCCATATAACTTCCCCAAAATAATTTCTATAGCACATTTTTTTAAAAATAATTCCAATTTTGATTTAAAAATTGCCTGTGATGAAGGATATACCACAACCCTAGGTCAGTTGTTCCAGAGGTTAATTATACTCATTGTTAAAAATGTATACCTTATTTCTAGTCTGAATTTCTCAAGTTTACCCTTCCAGCCATTGGACCTTGTTATACATTTGTCTGCTAGTTTCAAGAACCTATTATCAAATATTTGTTCCTTATGCAGGTATTCATAAACTGTGATCAAGTCACTTCTTAATTTTATCTCTGTTAAGTGAAGTAGATTGAACTCCCTAAGTCTGTGTGTTTTCTCATCTTTCATCATTCTTATGGCTCTTCTTTGAACCCTTTCCAATTCTTCTTGAGAACCCACACCATCCTTCTTGACTTGTGGACACAAAACTGCACACATTATTCCAGCAGCAGTTGTACCAGCGCCAAACACAGAGGTAAAATAACCTCTCTACTCCCCCTTTATCACACTAGCCCTGTTGGCCATAGCATCACAGTGGGAGCTCATGTTCAGCTGATTATCCACTACAACCCCCAAATCTTGTTCAGAGTCACTGATTTCCAAAACAGAGTCCCCCATCCTGTAAGTATTGCCTACATACTTTGTTCCTATATGTATATTTACATTTAGCCATATAAAAATGCATATTGTTCCTTGTGCCCAGCTTACCAAGAGATCCAGATCAATCTATATTAGTGATCTGATCACCTCATTATTTATGATACTCTCAATTTTTGTGTCATCTGCAAACTTTATCAATGATAACTTTATGTTTTCTTCCAGTTCATTGACAAAATTGTTAAATAGCATAGGGCCAAGAACTGGTCCCTGCAGTACTCTACTAAAAATACAACCACTTGATGATGATTCCCCGTTCACAATTACATTTCAAGACCTATCAGTTAGCCAGTTTTTAATCCATTTAATGTGTGCCATGTTCATTTTATATCATTGAAGTTTTTAAATCAAAATGTTCTGTGGGATCAAGTTAAATGCTTTACAGAAATCTAAGTATATGACATCAATGCTATTACCTTTATGAACCAAATTTTTAATCTCATCAAAAAAAGATACCAAGTTAGTTTGTCAAGATCTAGTTTTCAATAAACCTATATTGACTGACATTGATTAATAAACCCTCCTTTAATTCTTTATTAATAGAGTGGCTGATACAGGATTCTATCTTCTTGCCTGGGTATGATGACAGATTGACAAGCCTATAATTATGCAAGTCATCCCATTTACTTTTTTTAATACTTGTACAACATTAGCTTTCTTCCAGTCTTCTGGAACTTCCCCAACGTTCCTAGACTTATTGAAAATCAACATTTTCATCAGACTAACCATGTTTTTGGCCTGCTCCTGTTGAAAAAAATGAGCTCAATGTAGGCAGAATCGAATCCTTAAACTGAACACAGAATTCTGAAGGGCAGATGCTGGGGTAAATTATTTATGAAGCCATTGGCTTCAATGCAGCAATGACAGTTTACACCAGCTGAGGATCTGCCCCTGAAGATTTAACAGGTTTTCTTTTACATTCAAACCCTCCAGCAAGATTTTCAAGTTGACCATTCTCCTAATCTTCAGAAAATTACATACACCATATACTCCAATGGAACTTCAGCATCTATCTAAAGTTCGGCACATATTTAAGAACATTGCTGAATAGGAATGGACTTAAACACATGCTTAAATTCTTTGCAGATCTGAGGCCTTAGTTAATAAACTAGAAATAATCTTCTGGTTCCGTTTTTTTTTAAAGGAAAGAAAAATGTACACAAGAACACTTACATATTCTGAATGAAACATCTGATGTGAAAAAATAATAATCATGGTATACAGTGAAATTTATTCTGTCATTCAGCATTAAGGCCTGATTCAAACTTCAAAGGCCTGTTGAAGTCAATGAGAATATTTGTATTGTCTTCAATGAGTTTTAGATCTAGGCATTTAGGCCCCTGGCAAACAGGGTGTTTATTCACTACTGTGTTGGAATTTGAATCACCAGAATAGGGTTGTTGTTGTTTTTTTTAAATTTTCTGATAAGGGGAGATTTTTAAAGACACAAATGGTAATTAGGCACCTAAGTCCAACTGAAAGTTAATGGGAATTAAATGCCTAACTACCAGCTGTGTCTTTGAAAATCTCCCCATTGTATTCAATATGCGTTGCTGAGATCTTCTGAGAACATCTTTTCTTTTCTATAGGTTTGAGTTGGAGGGCAGGATTGGTTGTTTTTAATCTCATGTTTTCTTATGGCTGACCTTCCCGTTTGGTCTGTCTACCTGCTGGATTCTCTCTCTCTCTCTCTCTCTCTCTCTCGCTCTCTGACATGGTTTACTATCTGTCTCTTCCTGTTTTTCCTCTGTCTTTATTTCCTTATCTGCTTGTGTGGATTTTGTGCTCTTCATGATCCACACTCTGAATGTTTTACCATTGCATTGCAATGTTACTCAAAATAGGAGCCCCTAGTGATTTCAGACACTTTCTCTGGTCAGTGCACCCATTTGGAATTTCAGCTTCTTTCTCTCTTTTCTTCAGTTAAAAAGTCAAGACAGTTAACTATCAGGATTTTCTTTCTTTCATGTTAGTGAGTTCAGTTTTCTGGCTTTGCACATGACTTTCTACTTCAGACTACCTGAGCTGATCCGGAAGTTTACAAAGCGAAAGTTTCTGCTGCTTAGCTCTTTGGAGGCAGTATATAATAACAAAATCTCTTTCTCCTTTGTGTTTTCTAAAACCAGACTTGTATTTGTATTTATGGTTTTCATTTTCAGATACCTTCCAGTATGAGAATAACTAAATTGGGAGTTTCAGAGTAGCAGCCGTGTTAGTCTGTATTCGCAAAAAGAAAAGGATTACTTGTGGCACTTTAGAGACTAACAAATTTATTAGAGCATAAGCTAGCTGTAGCTCACAAAAGCTTATGCTCTAATAAATTTGTTAGTCTCTAAGGTGCCACAAGTACTCCTTAAATTGGGAGTATAGGCCTAAATAAAGCATATTTTTGTGCTGCTTACTTTATCCTTTAGTTGTGGGGTAATCCTAAAAAAATGTTGTTTTTTCTGTGCAGAATCTAGCAGGGATATGCAGAACTAGAGTGGGGGTGGCTGGGAAGAGTGCTGTGGGGCTGGGGAGAGACTAGAGCAGGCAGCCACATACCTTTCAGTGCCCCTCAGCAAGGGGACGCTATGGAAGCAAACTACATTTCAAAGGCTATGGAAGCAAACTACAGGATGGGGTAAGAAACTTCTACTATTATCAGCATGCTCAAAGGCTGTGGGATTTTGAAAAAGGCATTGCAGTGGGCACGGGTCCCCTGGGACCCCTACAAAAATGGGGGCTGCTGGCCAGGGGCAGCGTTAGACACATGCAAGCCAGACAATTGCATCAGCTGTGAGGCAGTCAGGGTGACTGACTCAGTTACTTGTGAGAGTGGGACCCCAGAATCCAGCCAGGGGAAAGGGCAGATGGCAATGGCAGGGGAATAGCTGGTGCAGCTGCTCAGGGGCTCATGCACTTGGAGGGTCCCTGCAGACTCAGGGCTGCTCGACTGCACAATATATATGCGGCACAGCTGCTGCCATTGTCTGCAGCCTGCTGGAACCTCTAGGTAGAGCAGTGCTCTGGCCCCCCACTGCCCACATTTGAATTTGCCCAGGGAGGGGGCCTCCAAAATGGTGGCTCTGCCATGAATTCTGATTAGTGGGACTGCCAATGGCAGAGCTTCCATTTTGGTTGGAGGCCCCTCCTCCTCTCCCTTTGCCTGGGCAAATTCAAATGCGGGCAGCAGGAACCAGTGTGCTACACTTTCTAGATGCTCTTACTCTAGTTCTGGTGGCGGCAGCAGTGGTGGTTCGCAGCTTTGGCTCCCTCAGCAGCAGTTGTGGCTTTGGTGGGAGCAGTGGCAGTCGTTCTACTGGTAGGAGCACTGGTCCAGGACCCAGGCCAGAGGGAGCAGATGGCACAGCATGGACCTGGGCAGATGGGACAATGGGGGAACAGAGCAGGGATGCAGAGGCAGGGACGAGTGGTGGGGGATGAGGGAAGTTAGAGTTTATTTGAATGTGGGACATGTGATGGCATGTGCAGGCCCACAATAAAAATCTGGTCTAGGACCCATCTTTTTTTCCTCTGCCACTGGCATGTGGGAGAAAGAGACAGGGGGCCCAGACCAGGTAGCGCCCAGTAAGCATTTGCTGACCTTGCTGACTGTTAAATCTGCCACTAGTGCTGATTGAAGGTCCCTCCCTCAATGCCTGGCTACTCAGGTTGTTTCTTCAAGGCTGGTTCCTTTGACTTATCCCCATGAAAGATTTTATATTTTTCCTCAGCCTGAGATGTGTACATCTGGGCACTGAGTCATTTCATTTTTGTAAGGAGCTTAGGTATTACGGGGAAAGGCAATATATAAAACACTTTAGATTAAAAAAGGAGGTAGGTAGATAGGAGGTCTATACTATCATTGCACCAGTGCCCCTCTATGCATATTTCAACTTTAGAAATGCGAGTCCAATTGCTTGATATTGCCTTTGCCTCCGGGAGGATAAATTCTCTCTCCATGAGTAGGTTTTGTTGTACAGCTCCAGCCAATGATCTTACTGTGTTTCCACTGTAGGGGGGCAGTGCATTCTCTGCAAGTTGCAGTCTATGCTCTACAAGGCTCAATCAGTACCAGCACAGGGGGGTTAGTGGTGACGACACAATCCTCAGGCTAACCCCCATTCCCTTATGGGGCAAAGAAGTGTTTGAATCCTTTGTAGTGAATCAGAGAGGACAGCAAGGTGAAATGGTATGAAGTAGTTGAATGGCAAGTGCTGCATGGCTGCATCCATCCTCTTATGGCTTATTATCACCGCTAGGAAATATAATTATATCTAAACAGGACTTTTAACAATGGAGTGATCAGAGTGACAAGATGCTGACCTTGCTGGTCAGTGTAAACAAGGATGAGTCATGCTCAGCATCAGTCAACTAGTTGTGGGAAACCCTGCACCCAGCAGCTCCATAGTTAAACATCCAGTTTAAACAAGATTAAATATCTTAGTGAAGATGAAATCTTAGAGGCCAGCAATGGATGGACACAGTGTGGCAAGACAGAAAATGTTGCATTCCAGCAGGTAGTATTGTGAAACCGAAGCATTCAAAACTCAAACGACAGATCAAAACAAACCCATTAGATTTATTCCAATCTGAACTGCACACAAGCTCTGCTTTCAGTATACATGGCCCCATGCCTCCCACGTACATTACACCACTATTGTCAGTAATATTGAGTCCTCAAAAAAACCCAGAAAATGTATGGGAAAATACCATAATTCCACAGTGGGGCACTGCCCAATTGTGTGTGCCTGGTTTGCCAGGAAGACAGCACTGGACAGAGTCAGCCACATAATCTCCCATGACTTCCCATTCTCTCCAAAACTTTCTGGGGTTTTTTGAGCTGGATGAGTCAACTGAGTTCTATAGGCTAGAGTAGCAGTTCCCTGAGTAAGGTGCCTAATTCCCTCTACTCCCGTTGTGCAGCAGATTTGCACCAGTTCCATTGGGTCAGGATACGCCACCATCAGACAAAAGAGGGATGGACTTAGTCATACATTTTCACGGGATTTTTAAGTTGCCTGAAACATTGGACCAAATTCATTCTGGGTGTAACTGACTTTCATAAATAATCATCATTCTATTTATTGGGCAATCGCTTTCTCTGAAAATGTACTGAGCGTGATGCACAACAATCCAAAAATACAATAATAATAATAATACTGTACACTCAGCAAGTGTTTTTCATCCCAGCATGAAAATATGCTTCATGAACCTTAGCAAATGCAGCCTCACAGCATGCTTGTGATATAATCAGTAGACATGGCGTGACCAGAAGTCTGTGGCAGTGCCAGGAATGGAACCAACAGCTCCTGTGTCCTGGCCCAGTGCCTTAATCACAAACCACTCTTTTCAGAGTAGCAGCCATGTTAGTCTGTATTCACAAAAAGAAAAGGAGGACTTGTGGCACCTTAGAGACTAACAAATTTATTTGAGCATAAGCTTTCGTGAGCTGCAGCTCACTTCATCAGATGCACAACAATCCAAAAACACAATGCATCCGATGAAGTGAGCTGTAGCTCATGAAAGCTTATGCTCAAATAAATTTGTTAGTCTCTAAGGTGCCACAAGTACTCCTTTTCATTTTTTGAAAACACTCTTTGCTACATTTATGTTGATAAAACTCTCTTGATATGGTAAAAGACACTCGAGCTTAGGGCATCTGAGCACTATTTAATATCTTTTTAGAGAACAACACAAAGGCTAAGGTAGACCTGCAGTGGTGGCTCATTTCTTAGTCATTGGACTGTCACTGAAAATGTACCTTAATCCATTGGTTCAAGATGAGCTGATGCTACCATCACATGGTGGTTTGAGAAATAGCTTGCTATGTCTTGGAAGGACAGTAAATCAATAGCAGATTTTCCGATTAGTGGATTCCAGTCCACATGAGCAAAGTGAATCTGTAATTCTTCTGTTACTCTCTTGGCAGAATGTAAGGCTGATGTTGCATGTTCAGGAAGCAATGCTGTTGCTACATTTTGCACTAGCTGAAAGCAATGGAATGACTTTTGATTAGAGGGAATTGTAATAGTCAAGTCACGATGGGTGGGATTTTCAAAAGTACTCGGTATTGGCTTAAATCTGCTCCCTTTGAAGTCAATGGTAAAACTTTCATTGACTTCAGTGGGACCAGAATTAGGCCAATGTTGCAAAACTTTTGAAAGCCCATCCAATCTGATCTATACGGTGAAATAAACTGCTTGAAAATAGAGGGAATTTTCCTTTTTACATAGTTAAAATCCGCTAGTTATATGTTGAAAATAATATTGATTATTTTTTCCAGATCCTTTTTATAAGCTTGCTATAACCCAGAAATGCTCTTTTCTCAATGCATTATTTTCCTTTTACTCCTGTTGAGTCACCATTAGAAGGAAACATTATTTATTCTGCTTACATTATTTAGTCATCAAGTCTAGATGAATGAGATTTATTACAATATCTTGAACAAAGAATTGTTTACATTTCTGTCTGGATGCTGAGAATCACAAAACACTATATGTGAAAACTAGGGCTGTCAAGCGATTAAAAAAATGCATCATGATTAAAAAAATTAAGCATGATTAATCCCACTGTTAAAGAATAATAGAATACCATTTATTTAAATATTTGTGGGTGTTTTCTACATTTTCAAATATATTGATTTCAATTACCACACAGAATACAAAGTGTACAGTGCTAACTATATATTATTATTTTTTATTACAAATATTTTCACTATAAAAATAAAATAATAATATTTTTCAATTCACCTAATACAAATAATGTAGTCCAATCTCTTTATCATGAAAGTGCAATTTACAAATGTAGAATTATGTAAAAAAAACCCCTGCATTCAAAAATAAAACAATGTAAAACTTTAAAGCCTACAAGTCCAATCAGTCCTACTTCTTGTTCAGCCAATCGCTCAGACAAACAAGTGTGTTACATTTGCAGAAGATAATGCTGCCCGCTTCTTGTTTACAATGTCACCTGAAAGAGACAGCAGATGTTTGCATAGCACTGCTGTAGCTGTCGTTGCAAAATATTTACGTGCTAGGTACGCTAAAGATTCATATGTCCCTTCATGCTTCAACCACACTTACAGTCCATGCGTCCATGCCAATGATAACAATCCAAAGCAGTGTGGACCAACACATGTTCATTTTCATCATCTGAGTCAGATGCCACCAGCAGAAAGCTGATTTTCTTTTTTGGTGGTTCAGTTCTGTACTTTCCACATTGGAGTGTTGCTCTTTTAAGACTTCTGAAAGCATGCTCCACACCTCATCCCTCTCAGATTTTGGAAGGCACTTCTGATTCTTAATCTATGGGTCGAATGCTGTAGTTATCTTTAGAAATCTCACATTGGTACCTTTTTTGCGTTTTGTCAAATCTGCAATGAAAGTGTTCTTAAAATGGACAACATGTGCTGGGTTATCATCCGAGACTGCTAGAACATGAAATATATGGCAGAATGCGGGTAAAACAGAACAGGAGACATACAATTCTCCCCCAAGGAGTTCAATCACAAACTTAATTAACACTTTTTTTTAATAAGCATCATCAGCATGAAAAGCATGTCCTCTGGAATGGTGGCCAAAGCATGAGGGGGCATATTAATGTTTAGCATATCTGGCACGTAAATACTGTGCAGTGCCAGCTACAAAAGTGCCATGCAAATGCCTGTTCTTACTTTCAGGTGACATTGTAAATAAGAAGCAGACAGCAGTATCTCCTATAAATGTAAACAAACTTGTTTGTCTTAGCGATTGGCTAGTAGGACCGAGTGGACTTGTAGGCTCTAAAGTTTTACATTGTTTTGTTTTTTGAGTGCAGTTATGTAACAAAAAAAAAATCTACATTTGTAAGTTGCATTTTCATGATAAAGAAATTGCACTACGGTACTTGTATGAGGTGAATTGAAAAATACTATTTCTTTTGTTTAGCATTTTTACAGTGCAAGTATTTGTAATAAAAATAATAATATATAGTTTAGCACTGTACACTTTGTATTCTGTATGGTAATTGAAATCAATATATTTGAAAATGTAGAAAAATACCCAAAAATATTTAATAAATTTCAATTAGTATTATATTGTTTAACAATGGGATGAAAAAAGAGTGATTAATCATGAATAATATTTTTATCACGATTAATTTGTTTGAGTTAATCGCGTGAGTTAACTGCGATTAATCGACAGTGAAAAAAAGAAATACAGTATGCCATAAACTGAAGTTAATCTATAATGACAGAATTTTGAGTGAAATTCTAGAATCCCACGTAACATATGAGTAAAAGAGCTTTTACAATAAAAGAGCTTTATGTACGTATCCTGCTAAAGAGCTAGAAGTCTGAAATGTACCCCAACTTGAGGGGGAGATAGGCCTGGGGGCCGTAGTTAATCGTCTACCCTAGCCTATGGAGTGTAGTAGCTTCTGCAGTCCCTCCAGCCATTGCATTAATGTAAACATAGATCCAATAGCTTGCTACTTGACCCATTCCAAATTTTCCCTTCTTGCCAGCACATATGGACTGGCATGAAGCCTATATATCCTGTGCTATGTATACTAGTGAATAACAAACAAAATCTGGCTATTACTACTGTATGCAACTGATTCAGTGCAAAAATTAAGGATCTTGATTTTTTGTGCTCATCTGTGTGCAAACACCTAATAAAGGGTTGTTTTTTTTTGTTTTAACTGTATATTGCAACCACTCAACAACTGAAATATTTAATATGCCAAAATTCTGTGAGGGAATAAGACATATATGATATAGTTTATACAGACCCTAAAAGTTAACATTATTTTTACTGACTGTGTAGGGGGCCAGGTCTGTCTTGTGTTATTTTCATGCCAATTAAGGGCCAAATTAAGGTCTTCCACGGAAAACCCCACCAAAGTGCAAAAGTTGGGTGGAAATGTCCATGGCTTTAAACCTATGTAGTTTCTTCCCAGTCTTTCTGTGATGTGGTAGGGTTAGTCTCACTGAGCACAGCGAAGAAAGAATAGCCGTCTTAGCCCATGGGTGTGTGGAAAGCCAAGGAAATCTCCTAATGATGTTAGGGACCCAAAGAAGGCCCAGTGCCTCTACACGACTACTTATCCCTCCTTACCCGGTGGCCCTTGTCAATTTAGCTCCCTCAGAAACTGTACTCCCATTGGTTCCCTGAGCAAGCCTGAGTTAACATGCATATATAGGGGGGCAGGAAAAGCCATTCACAGAAAGCAAAAGGGGCACAGACAGAGCTAAAGTGGATTCATTCAAAAATCGTTTATGAGCCCTAAATTTGCATAAAGGAAAAAGAAAAGGCTCCTTCCTATCGTATGTCAGACAGCTACATGTCTGAAATATGCAAGCCAAAACAGGCTATAAACAGTTGTCACTGTATATTCATTGCAGCTATTTCAAATGTTAGGCCAAGATTCTGCAATCTAATTCACACAGGTGAACTTCTGCTCCTGTGCTGAGGCCCACTGACTTCAGTGATACCCACATGGGCTCCCTGAGCGGTTCAATTTGCAGAATGAGTGGATAAGTACCTTATATGGTTTTAAAGTATCAGAATACCTGCTCCATATTGTTGATCACTGACTTGCCAAATTTAATATCTGAGCAATACAAGGGTAAAAGAAGCATCTTACACTGGTAACATTTGTTTTTCATTTTTTTGTTTATCCTCATAGTTTAAAAACAGACATTATTTAATGTTTGCTATTTTTATGAGCCATCACCCTCAGACTGACTTATCATCCTGGTTTCTTCCTGGATAAATGTGTTTACGGCTGAGTTATAACTTCCTGAAACATAAAGTTTGTAATAAAAACACTGACAATGGTAACAACTGTATAATCTTCTGTTGTGGTTCCCCACTGCAATAACAGAGCAAAGTTTAAGCTCGAGACCTTAGATTATAAAATAATTGGTATTTTTTTCCTTGCAGTTTCTGCTTTGTGGTATATGTGGAATACTGTGTGCCAAAAAAAAATCTGGACTTATCGTAAGTTTTTGCACTGCATGCATTAGGCATAAGTATTTGCAATGTAAACTGCTGTAACTTGAACTCTTCACCATAGACTCATCCTTCATTTCAAAATGTTGCTGATAAACAAAATTCAATGAAAAGTAAACACAGGCTGGCAAAGAAAAACAATCAGCCCTTTGGTTAACACAGCAAAAGGAGGACATTTTAAAATGGTCTATAAAGTCATGTCAAAAAATGTAGCCCCTGTAGTTATGCCTGTCTCAGAGATTCATAGATATTAAGGTCAGAAGGAACCATTACGATCATCTAGTCTGACCTCCTGCACAACACAGGCCACAGAATCTCACCCACCCACTCCTGCGATAAACCTCTCACCTATGTCTAAGCTATTGAAGTCCTCAAATCATGGTTTAAAGACTTCAAGGAGCAGAGAATCCTCCAGCAAGTGACCCTTGCCCCATGCTACAGAGGAAGGTGAAAAACCTCCAGGGCCTCTTCTAATCTGCCCTGGAGGAAAATTCCTTCCCGACCCCAAATATGACGATCAGCTAAACCCTGAGCATATGGGCAAGATTCACCAGCCAGATACCCAGGAAAGAATTCTCTGTACTAACTCAGATCCCACCCCATCTAACACCCCATCACAGGCCATTGTGCCTATTTACCATGAATATTTAAAGATCAATTAATTGCCAAAATCATGTTATCCCATCATACCATCTCCTCGAGTTTAAATCTTGAAGCCAGATAGGTCTTTTGCCCCTATTGCTTCCCTTGGAAGGCTATTCCAAAACTTCACTCCTCTGATGGTTAGAAACCTTCGTCTAATTTCAAGTCTAAACTTCCCGATGACCAGTTTATATCCATTTTTTCTTGTGTCCACATTGGTACTGAGCTTAAATAATTCCTCTCCCTCTCCGGTATTTATCCCTCTGTTATATTTATAGAGAGCAATCATATCTCCCCTCAACCTTTTTTTGGTTAGGCTAAACAAGAGCCTGATCCAAGTCTCATTAAGATCAATGGAAAGATTCTGAATTACTTCAGTCGGAGTTGGATTGGGGCCTTTATGACCAGGATCCCATTCCTGCGAAGTAATATGTGTGTGCAGGATTGGGCCCCAGGGTTACTGTCCCAAATTGATCCCAGAAATTTTAGCTGCTTCACTGTTTTTAATTTCAAATTGAGTCATGAATAAACCAGTTCTAAAATAATTACAGATGTTTTCTGTTTCATATAAGAATCTGAAGTATAATAATCTGTCTGACTGCAGACAGATGGTATAATTGCTACAAAAGCAACTGCAGAAATATTTTATCTGTTAAAAATATGATCCTATTATAAAGCTCAGTGTTAAAGCTTATTTATTGTTTAAGTTTATTTCAGTATTAAAACTGGCTTTAATTTTCTATAAGCCTGACTTTTCTCTTATGTATACAAGACTGAATTGGAACTAACTCCATGGAGATATGCTCATGTAAATCTAGTATAAGTGAAAGAAGAATCACTCTCTCTAAGGTTACTTTTGAGAGTAGTGAACTATTCAATTTCCTATAAGAGTGACTGTCACTTTTTTTTTTTAAATTCTGAGGACTTCTTCATTGTGTGGAGCATCCCAACCATGTCTGATCTTTATAACCCCCATTTCTTTTGTCAATTCTGGTGGGCTCATAGATCACAAGAATCAATCCCTTACTGGTGGACCATGAACAATAGTCTGAGAACTATGTTCTTGTTAAAATTACCATCCCATTGGTACACAGCAGTGATCCACTGAGTACTGGTGGTCCATGGAGCAGTTCCAGGAGCTCCACAAAGTTGCTTCCATCACTGTGGTAAAATATCTTTGTCTTCAAGCAGTGACACTTCCTGCTACTTGTAGCCCAGTTTAGATGTTTCTGGGACCCCTAGAAGAACTTTTTGACCAGCTAAACTTAAAAAGTAGCACCCCTGTACAGTTGCTTCAGGTTTTTCTTTGTCAGTTTTTTCACTTGTTTAAATTCAACCATGATTACATTTGCAGATTGCACAAAAGCTGCAGGAGGAGCAAACAAGGAGGCCAGGACCAAACTGCAAAAATTGACCTGAAGAGATTAGAACAGGAGGGGTAGGTTGGGGGCACAGACAAGTAGGAGAGATTCAATAACAATACCACTAAAGCACTGCACTCAAGCAGAGGAAATAAATGGCACAGATATGGAGTCTGAGTCTGATCTCACTATACTTTACTGATTTAACTAAGATCAAAATTAGGCCTTTGAAGTTTAGGCTAGAGTTTTGAATATACAACTGGAAGGAAATTAGGAAGTCTGAATCCTAGTCCAGTTTTTCCATTGATCAACCATCACCTTGGGGAAGTCACATTACCTTGCTGTGCCTCATCTCTAAAATATGGATAATGCTTACTTCCTAGACGCAATGATGCTTACTTCCTAGATAGTTATTGGGGTTAGTAATTAGTGTTTGTAAAGTGTTTTAAATTATGTGTGCTATAGAAGCGCTAAGTTTTATTATTATAGTCAGGCTAACTTTCAATTTGAGTGAATTTGTCTGTGATGGTAATCTCTGAATAATGTCTCTGTGGCATTGCCTCTCTTCTCTCTCCTAACAGATGATCCTTTTTTCAGCCTGTTGCATTTGCGGACTAATTGGAGGAATATTAAATTTTCAGTTCCTTCGTGCTCTGACAAAGAAGTCCTCCATGCTCTATTCTTTGCATCTTACTTCTATGTCTCTTGCATGCATTGGAATTGGAGGTTGCACACTTTCTTCCTGGCTCACTTGCCGGCTAGCCAGCTATGAACAAAGGAGAATGTTCTCTGAAAGGGAGCATTCCCTGCATCATTCCCATGAAATGGCAGAGAAAGTGAGTTGGGCGCCTTTTCTTATTTGGTCTGCTTTTCTTACAAAGCAACTGTATGTGTTAACATATGCAATTGTATAGTGTTGTTGTAGCTATGTTGGTCTCAGGATAATAGAGAGACAAAATGGGTGAGGTAATTTCTTTTAAGAAGTTGGTCCAATAATAGGTACTACCTCACCCACCTTGTCTCTCTAACATATGAAATAATTGGCAGTAAGTTCATTCAATTTTCAACTACATATGAGGAAGAGCTTCTGGGAAATAAAATGTTACCATTCTGTATAAGCTTTATTCTGTTGCAGTATATGTAGTTATTTTTAGTTGGTGCATCTTTGCAGTACATCCATTTCAGTGAAATACATCCATTTTCAACATAATTCCATTGCATAGCTATTCAAAGGCTTAGCTTCTAAATATAGCACCTCATAAATAATTGAAAATCTTAGTTATATGAATTATCATGTATTGTACTGGGAAAAAAAGCACAGAATGCTTTTTGCACCCACATCATTTCATGTTTCCAGGATTTAATCAATTCTTTCCTCTCCCTTCATACTCAGTTTAAAAAGCAGGCTATGTAACCACAAAGGCCACAGTTTTCAAACCTGAATTACTAAAGTTAAGCACATAGATCCATATTTAGACAAATAAATAATCCTGTTTTCAGAAGTACTGAGCACTTACAGCTTCCTCTGGTTAAAAGAATGTTTTTTTAAAAAAATTTAGGTGCCTAAATAGGGATTTATGTGCTTTAAATTTAAGGTTGAAGATGTTGGCCATAAGGAATATAGGATTCTTAAAAAGAAAAGGAGTACTTCTGGCACCTTAGAGACTAACAAATTTATTTGAGCATAAGCTTTCGTGAGCTACAGCTCACTTCATCGGATTCTTAAAGCAATCTAATTAGTGTAAGGATATGATTCTTGCCCTGGGAGTGAAATATTCATTTTGATACTGGGGCTTCTATAAGGGCAGGATGCCCTATTCCTTTCATTCAAGAGGTATAGTGTTTATAGAGCGGGGGATCAGGAGTCAGGAACACGGGTTCTATGCATGCCTTTACAACTGACTCGCTGTGTGACCCTGCACAAATCTGCTCTGTGCCTGTTCACCTGCTTGCATTATATATACCATCTCCCACAGAGGTACATTAATTCATATATGTAAAGCTTTGTGAGATTCTTAGATAAAATGTGATGTAAGAGTGAAAAATATAGTAAGGGAAAATGGCTACTTTGCAGCCTGATCACTACTCACTACTTTCTTAACTGAGATTAGATTCCATGCAGAACTATAGCCTGGACTCACCTAAAAATGTTAAGAAAATATTGCAACATTTTAAAAAATTGCCACAATTTTATATTGCTTTATATGACTAAACTTCATTATTTCTTTTGAATTCTGTATGTAACAGTCAAATGCACCTCCTAAATGTCCCAATAATAATAATAATAATAATAATCTCTAATGCAGTACTTTCTAATATGAAATAAAACATAATTTGATTCGAATAGTATCTTTCATGCACACTCTTTCACAAAACTTTACAGAGTTAAATAGTGTAGGTACTACATTAAAATAATGTACAGAGAATAAATTAAAGAGGAAGAAAAGATAAATTTCATACAAGACAAAGTCAATGAGGTAGATACAGGAAGACTGTTCAAGGTGGTAGGAGCTGCAAAGAAGAAGGCTCTTGCATCAACAGTGAGAAGAGGACAGAGAGGAGGCCTTATGCAAGATAAGAACAGGGAGAGGAGTAGAGAAAGACCATGCCTGAAAGGACAAATCTTTCAAAGTACATTAAGCCCAGGGCATGTCTTTTAAAACAAGGAAAGGCAATTTAAAAATTAATAATAAATTAGGCCCTAATCAAACATAAATTTAAAGTGTTTATATACAATAATATTTTGTATATTATATACTGATACACTAATATAGACATGTACTATATGTGCATATGTTTGTGCTATATTTATTGTATAATTGTTATATTTATATTAGAGATTGAGGGGTATTGAAATAACCGACCTGTCCAGCTGCCCGGTGGTTCCCCTGACACCAGAGTTACCTCCAAGGTATGCTGAACTCTAGGCAGCTACCATGTTATGTCATGTCACTTCAGAAAGTCCCACCTCTAAGAGAAAGGCATAGTTTCAGCTAATCAATGTTGGCTGATGCTGTGATGTCACTCCCAGAAGTACTGAATTCAGGAAAGGTACCAACAGTCAGGGAAATAATTCTACATGGTGGAGTGCTGTGATTTGGAAGTAAGTCAAGTATTTAAAATATTTATTCTAGTTGCAGACATCCAAACATCCCACCGTCAGTTCACGTCTCTTCTAATTTGTATGCTTGTCTTAAATCCAATACCGCTTTTAAACTTAACTACGGTTTTATTGTTTAGAATAGACATGTCAGGAAAATAATGATTGTGAATATTTCATTCTGAAATTATAAATACATTCAAATAGCAAATGCTGGCAATAAATTAAAGTGATAGAAATGGAAAACAGAGACTTTCACTTCATGGTCACTAGCTCACACGTAACCCAGCTGACAGAGCATTACTATTATCTAGAGCTGTGATACTCAGACCTCAGTGGTTCAGAAGCCAAATTAGTGATCAACATTACTCAAAAGAGCCACAGTAGTGTGAATTCATTGTTTCATTTACTATAATACCACATATGCATATTTGAACAGTATGACGAGGAAATATTTAATTTATATTATTCTCACAGCAAAATGACTGCCCATTTTATCAACTTTATTTATTATTTTATCAACTACCATTGGTTAATAACCTAGTAAAAGCATCCTGATTGGTTAATAACTTAAATTGGTTAATAATCAATTCACACTGTGTTTTAATATCACGTGCTGGAAAGGAGCCACTTGCAGCCACTTGCAGCTCTGGGCCTTAGTCTGAGTATCACTGATCTAGAGGTTGATTGATGGTTTATGTGAAATGGCTTTGGTGACCTCAGCAGATCAGTATCTACATCACAATAACCACTTCTAGAGCTCACATTAACTGGCACCCTTTGGGGGCATCTCAGTAGAGAGGCCAAGGTCTCAATGGACATGGAGACTTACCATTTCATTCCTGCTTAGAGTACCCTCCAGGTATGAGTGGAAGCACAGTGGCAGGATAGTCTACTGTTGGGGGCTTATTACTTCACCCACTTACAATGAGATACTTGCATAGAATATCAGGGTTGGAAGGGACCTCAGGAGATCATCTAGTCCAACCCCCTGCTCAAAGCAGGACCAGTCCCCCAATTTTTGCCACAGAACCCTAAATGGCCCCCTCAAGGATTGAACTCACAACCCTGGGTGTAGCAGACCAATGTTCAAACCACTGAGCTATCCCAGTGTGAGGAAGCTTACACTGCTGCCATCTGTGATATAGATTTGTTCTGTGGATAAAGAATGCCCGTCTCTAGGGCAGTCAGTTTGGCACCTTGCGTAAGAACTCAACTCACATGAAAAAAATGTGGCGATTTTTTTTATACTGTGATTTTTTTTAAAAAAAGACAAAGCTTCTCTGAATGTTGACAGTCAGGGCTTGTTAAATACTTACTAGACCTTTAGTTAAATACTTTTTCAAGATCAATAAAATAATTTTAATTTTGATCAGTCCTTTTTTATTCTTGTTACAGGAAATGACAGACAATATGAGCAATGGAGGACCACAGCTGATTTATAATGGAAGAGTGTACGAAAAGATTTAAAAGTTAAAGGAAAAATATTTTTACAATTTTCTTCAGGACAAACAAATAGACACCAAGAGACAGATATAAAATGGAAACAGTCTTGGCTTTTATTGCTAGAATTTCAGAACTGCAGAACAGCACAGTTGCATTTACCTTTAGAAACATACCTGAAATTTCTCTCCCAAGGATTTTGTGGATATACAGTATTTATTCACTCCATCTCTATTCCTTTTTTTCTTTTTGTCTGAATAACATTCCAGAATTATTATAGCACTTGAGATAGACTTTTCAGACTCTTCTTCTCATAAAGACTTTTTTTAAAAATCCCATTTAAATGGAGAGGGTTTAACCAGTAGATTGTACAGTGGAGAGAGTGCAAATTAGACTTGTAAAAAGCTTGCATTACACATGCAGAGTCCAAATGAGTGAAAGATGAGAGTGCTGAAAACAACACTGATGTCTTTGTTTTGAAAGACAGAATGCTTTAAGAATTCCTTAAATCAAAACCTCAACAATGCCTTGTTGTAAAGAAATTGTAAATATTTCCAATTTGTGAATGAAGTATATTTCGTAATTTGTTCATAATAGATGACAAATAAAATGAAATCTAAAACTGAGAATAATTCATTTTTGCTTGTAAGAAAGCTCTGTTAATCTGGATCATTGTATTTGCATATTTTAACAAAATATCAAAATGTCCTTAATAGGGGGTGGAGCACAAACAAGCTGGAAGACAGTGAGGGTGGAATGGTGGAATGGCTGGGGCAGAAGGGGACCTTGGCAAGTCTGCATGCTTGTAATTGCCCCTGGGAGCTATTGAAGCAATGGTACATCTCAAGGGCAGCACTCAGCGCTAACCTAGTATGTTTCTGGGACCAAACAGGTCCTCACAGACCCTTTATAGAGGAGGCATAATCTTCACTATAGCATGTATAATAGGTGTACATATATGGCAAGCAGAAAAATATATACAACATATTTTATAATATACATGAACATATGCAATATACATGTATACACACTTGTGTACTATACATACACAATGCATGATTGTATGGGGGTGATGTAAACTCATCCTCAGCATGAGTTTGATATGGTACATTTATGAGTGGTGACAAAATATAAGTGAGTTATGTTGGGCTTCCCAAATGATGGCAAATGGAATTTTTAACCCACCCCAGAGCATATACTGTATGTATCATGTGTTTAGCTTACAGGGAAGTAGAGTGAGCCAAGCGGCAGGGGGGTTCATCAAGGAGAAACAAACAGAACTTTCACACCGTAGCCTGGCCTGTCATGAAACTGGTTTTCAAAGCTTCTCTGATGTGCACCACACCCTCCTGTGCTCTTCTAACTGCCCTGGTGTCTCGCTGTGCATAACCAGAAGCCAGGTGATTTGCCTCAACCTCCCACCCCGCCATTAACGTCTCTCCCTTACTCTCACAGATATTGTGGACTGCACAGCAAACAGTAAGAACAGTGGGAATATTGGTTTCGCTGAGGTCTAACCGAGTCAGTAAACTGCGCCAGCATGCTTTTAAACATCCAAATGCACATTCTACCACCATTCTGCACTTGCTCAGCCTGTAGTTGAACAGCTCCTGATTACTATCCAGGCTGTCTATGTATGGCTTCATGAGCCATGGCATTAAGGGGTAGGCTGGGTCCCCAAGGATAACTATAGGCATTTCAACATTCCCAATGGTTATTTTCTGGTCTGGGAAGAAAGTCCCTTCCTGCAGCTTTTGAAACAGACCAGATTTCCTGAAGATGCGAGCGTCTTGTACCTTTCCTGGCCATGCCACATTGATGTTGGTGAAACGTCCCTTGTGATCCACCAATGCTTGCAGCACTATTGAAAAGTACCCCTTGTGGTTTATGTATTCGCTGGCTTGGTGCTCCGGTGCCAAGATAGGGATATGGGTTCCGTCTATGGCCCCACCACAGTTAGGGAATCCCATTGCAGCAAAGCCATCCACTATGACCTGCACATTTCCCAGGGTCACTACCCTTGATAGCAGCAGATCTTTGATTGCATTGGCTACTTGGATCACAGCAGCCCCCACAGTAGATTTGCCCACTCCAAATTGATTCCCGACTGACCGGTAGCTGTCTGGCGTTGCAAGCTTCCACAGGGCTATTGCCACTCGCTTCTCAACTGTGAGGGCTGCTCTCATCTTGGTATTCTTGCGCCTCAAGGTGGGGGAAAGCAAGCAAGTCACAAAGTTCCATGAAAGTGCCCTTACGCATGTGAAAGTTTTGCAGCCACTGGGAATCGTCCCAGACCTGCAACACTATGTGGTCCCACTAGTCCATGCTTGTTTCCCAGGCCCAGAATCGGCATTCCATTGCATGAGCCTGCCCCATTAGCACCATGATGCCCACATTGCCAGGGCACATGCTTTGAGAGAAGTCTGTGTCCATGTCCTCATCACTCTCGTAACCGTGCTGACGTCGCCTACTCACCCGGTTTCACTTTGCCAGGTTCTGGTGCTGCATATACTGCTGGATAATGCGTGTGGTGTTTAATGTGCTCCTAATTGCCAAAGTGATCGAAGCGGGCTCCATGCTTGCCGTGATATGGCATCTGCACAGAAAAAAGGCATGGAACGATTGTCTGCTGTTGCCCTGACGGAGGGAGGGGCGACTGACGACATGGCTTACGGGTTTGGCTTACAGGGAATTAAAATCAACAAAGGGGGTGGCTTTGCGAGAAACTGAATGGCTGCCTCAAGAATAGAACTCAAAACTGGGTTTAGCAGGCAGTTGATTTCACAGAGGGAGGGAGGAGAAAATGAATACAAAACAAATCTGGTCTATTTCTTGTTTTGAGCCACTTCATCTAGCTTTATATATCTTGCTGGCAGCAGACTGTGCAGTACGACCACTAGCCATCGTCACCTCCTGGGTGCTTGGCAGAAGATGGTGCAGTATGACTGCTGGCCATCATCTTCTACTGGCTGCAGATTAAAAGACAGTGCACTGCTGGTAGGACTCAAACGCCATGAGACAAAACAAGGGAAACGACCTGGCTGAGTCACTCCCATGTTTGCCCAGGTGCCCGGTTAAAAGAGCACCCAGAACTATGTCGATGACGAGTACCAGTCATACTGCACTGTCTGCTGCCAAAAGGCAATAAACTGCTGCTGTGTAGCAATGCAGTACCACATCCACCAGCACCCAGGAGACATACGGTGACGGTTAGCTGAGCGGGCTCCATGCTTGCCGTGGTATGGCGTCTGCACAGGTAACTCAAGAAAAAAGGCGCAAAACGATTGTCTGCCCTTATTTTTACAGAGGGAGGGAGGGAACGGGGGCCTGACGATATGTACCCAGAACCACCCGCGACAATGTTTTAGCCCCATCAGGCACTGGGATTTCTATCCAGAATTCAAATGGGCACTGGAGACTGCGGGAACTGTGGGATAGCTACCCACAGTGCAAAGGTCCAGAAGTCGACGGTTGCCTCCGTTCTGTGGACACACTCCGCCGACTAAATGCACTTAGAGCATTTGTGTGGGGACACACACACTCGACTGTATAAAAACGCTTTCTACAAAACCAACTTCTATAAATTCAACCTAATTTCGTAGTGTAGACATACCCTTAATGTCCCAGTAAGTGACACTGACTGGAGTCGCCAGGGTCCCTTTTTAACTGGGCGTTCTGGTAAAAACTGGACACCTGGCAACCCTATTCTAGAATCCAGATCAGAACTCTGTGGCTTAGGCTTGTCTCTAGTTATTACATTTGGGATGATTGCATTATTTAGGGGCAGCAGATTCCTAAACTTTTTAGAATCCCAAAACAAAACCAACAACCATCTATATGCAGCAGTGACACAGTGAAGGTACAATATCTTGTGAGTCATCAGAGCTAGAAATAAGTGCTTTATCCCACTGGAGAGCAGCTGGGAATTTCTGATGCTATAAGGTATTTTGTTTCAATCCCTGGAAGGACATGAGATCTCAGACGTTAAAATCATGTCATTATTATGAGTAGAAAAGCTATTTACTTATTTTTGGAGGTTTCTAAAAACAGAGCCACTGATCCTGCAAAGACATCCACGCACACTTATCTTCATACATGTGAGTAGGTCCAGGTTGGGACTGCAGTTATAATTTTTCTTTCCCTGGGTCTGTCATTGTACTAAGGTAGCCTGGCTCTATGGATAGAGGATTACAAATAACTAAATAATAGTCCCACAAAAATATATTAAACCATCTTTAAAAATTCAGGAATAGATTTTCTGTCAAATATTTCATATAAAACCAAAAACATAAGGAGGTTTTACTTATACTTTATGTATAAAGTATACTTTACTTATAAAAGTTTTTACTGACACTTATTTTCCATGTTTTGCAAAACTTACTTGTGCCGTTGTCACTTGAGGAGAAAAATGCAGCATACTAAACTCATGCTCATAAAACCTTTATACCACATCACATTATTGTGCATGTGGTCTGTGTGTATCTATAAATAAAATATATGCACACACAATTTGATTTAGGGTGTTTTAGTATTGCACTTACGCTGTCTAGTGTCTAAAGCTATTTTTACTTGCCATCTAATAAAATTAGTTACAAAATGTGGGCTGCAGAACACAGTGGCTGAGAAATTATATTACAGTTTTGTAATTCAGATATAATTCATAATGTCAGTACTGCCAACCCCAGGCATTCACAAATCATGTGTCAGGCCTTAAAATATCATGAGATTGGTTTGAAATCATGAGGGGTTTTTTTTTCCATTTGCTTTCTGGTGTTTCAGCCTTTACCATTCATGTTTTCAAGCTTTTCTTTTCACCCAAAAGGGCTAGACGCTTTCTTCACATTTTAACTGAAAATTAAAATTCTTGAATAATCACATGATACAGAAGATTAGACTTTAAGAAAAGCATCAAAGGTTGTGAGACTCATGATAAAATCATGAGAATTGGCTACACTGTAATACAAACCTTTAATCAGAAATTATACCCTAACTACAGTAATTAATTAACTAATTAATTCTTTAAGGAGAAGCCACTTGGTAATGGCTCTGTGAGAAGGTCCTGCTTATGACCTTGAAAAGGATTGCTTTAAACTTTGAACCAAATTTTCAATTGGGCCCTAACCCCGCTTCCACTAGCCCACAACTGTGCACCACACTTTGAGTACCAACAGCTATGTGTGCAAGTCATTAATACACACAAGACCATCACCTCCCAGCCTGGTGGTGGGTAGTGGTGGTGGAAGATCTAAGGCCCCTAGACCCCAGAGAGCACGCATTTCCTCAAGTTTTGCACAGAGAAGGCAGTCCTAGAGGTTGTCAGCTATCTGAAGCTTGGATCCCAATCATGCAATGGAACTGCACAGTTCTGCAACTTTGCAGGGTATAAGCACTTGCAGATGTATGCATAGGTTCTGGGAGGCGGGGGGGAGTATAATTAAATTGCTCTTTCTTACTCTGCTGCCCAGTCTGTAGCATGTAGACAAGCGGGCCAACGACTACAATATGAGATTTACATTGACGCCTTTTATGAAAGCCTTTTAAATGCAAAACTGGTGATCAGTAATTGACTATGTAATTGAAAAGACTGCATCTGTCAGAGAAATACAAAGAGCTGCAAAATATGTTTAACAAGCTTTTTCTGATCATTTTTTTCTTACTGGTTAGCTCAGCTGACACTACTGACTGTGGTCTGGCTTTTCAGTACCTGTGACATACTAACTAAGGCCAAATTTTAAAACTTGGGTGTCTAAAAGTTAGGCATCAAAATCCATTTTTGAGCTCCTAAATAAGTGGCATTATTTTCAGTGATGCAAAAGCACCCATAGATTTTTATTCAGTTATTCCCAATTAACATTGGTGTAAAAATAGATACAAGCCTAAAGTATATTCAACATGGAAAGCTCTTCCCCTTTCACAGCAATATAAAACTTTAGGCAAAGTTCTTAGCCCCAGGAGGGTATAGGAAGGAAAGAAAACAGTACTATATCTGAGTGACTTCTTTGTCTCTTCTATATTCCAGTGACATGCCCCATGAGGTCCTTGTATACCTGTCTTGGCCCCATAATATCCCAGGAAAATTCGACTAGGATTATCCAGACAGAACCACAGTCTCTGAATAAAATACACAGTAGATTTTATAAAATACAGTTTGATTGGAATGAACATGCTAAATCCACCAATTTTCATGAGACAGATTTTTGACCTCTAGGTGTATTTGAGAGGCTAGATTAAGGACCTCAGTTAGAGGGAGAAACTCCAGAGGAGATAGAGGAGCCCTTCAGCAAACTGGTGAGTTGCTGCCAGAGAAAACTAAAGAGGAAGAAATTCGGGACTTTCAAAGAAGATGTTCCTAAACTCAGTAGAGCTAGGACTGATTAGCCCCTACTATAGCCACACTCAGCCACAAGGGGGTGTTTGGGAGGCAACAGTGCCCTTTCTTCAGGCTCCCCAGACCCACTCACTCCACTGGGTTCCAGCTCAGAAACAGCCAGAACCTGTCCTTCTCAGTCCCTAGCTATCCTGGTGTTACTTCCTACTTTAGAGTCTTCTCCAGCCTCCTGCCTTATTTCTTCCTCTTTGGAGCATTAGTTTTCTCTGGCAGCATCTCACCAGTTTGCTGAAAGGCTCTTCTATCTCCTCTGGAGTTTCTCCCTCTAACTGAAGTCCTTAATCTTTTATGATTAACAGGTCCTTTCCTACCTAGTTAACTGCCCCAGTGAGTTAACTACTCCCAGATGAACCTGAACTGCCTCATACTCCCACGTGGACCCTGTCAGAGGTAGGTTAGGCCTCTGACCAGTGCCGAAGTTCAGTTACCCTCTGACGGCCTGATTATCCCCTCTTTCTAATTTAATGCTTTCGTGAACTGATGTCTAATACTGAGTTACACTAATAATTACTCCAGATTTGCACTGGTTTACTTGAGAGGAGAATCAGGCCCTTTATCTCCACAAATGCAGCCCCAAAACCATTGCAAAATTTCAATTGATACTCATGGGAGCTGTGCACAGATCGCTGACACTCTGTGAACCATGGTGCTGATCAGTCAGGATAAGTTTAATATGTGACCTATTTTATAGTTTTCAATTAATATAATTGGAAACATCTTAATTCTGAGCCTCTTACCTTTAGTTCTAATGATTCCCTTATAGTTACCATTTTTCACAAGATAAAAGTTCACATTTGAATTTTGAAGGCTTGGTTGGAAAGATTTACTGTACTTTGTATTTATATACATGTGCATTCTGGGGACTTCCAGACCATTCATCAAGTTTGGCAAGGAATGGAAACACAGCAAATCCCCACCATCTTACTGGCAAAGAGGATGACTCTCAAAACAGTGCATTTATTTATAATTAAGAGTTGAATTGTCAGTACTCCCCGTTTGGAGATGATCATTTTTGGCATCTATATTTCTATGTTTACACTGATGTCTTAAGTAAAGCAAAGTAGGAACTTTATTTCCAAATACTTGGCCAACATGTTCATTTTACAAACATAAGAACTTTAAATCCTTTTCCATGGAAACATATATAATAGTTCATTCCAAAAGTGTACCTCAGCCAAGGAGCTCAATTATTATAAATCCACACATCAGAGATTGCCAGTTACTCCTAACTACTGGTTCAGAACATGAATTAAAATCACATCTACTTGCCAGGAAAATTATATTGAATGTAAGAATGTTCACTTAGGTTCTCTTGAAAATTACACTGAATACAGTTAATTTGAAACCTATGAGGAGACCATTTTCCCTTAGGAACCCCCAGCTTTCTCAACTGAGTTTGAAATAAGCAAAATACAGGCATTAAGCACGCAAACCAGCTATGTTTTTATCAGTGTGAATACAGGCAGGCGAAGAGAGAGATGCACTTGGCAGCTAGGGTTTCAGGTACTTCTGTCAGCTAATTATTTATGGAGCATGCCCAAGGTTCTATTCTGAACAGAGTTTACTTAGGCATGTTTTCTCCTACTCTGAGAACTAGAAAGAAAGGATCAGATTCTGTTACCCTTAACTCATTCTGAGTAGAGTCTTCCTACACGAGCAATCCCTACACTACTTGGACAGTGGAAGGTGGACTAAAAGTGAGTCTAAATATAATTTAAGCCCACTTTAAGGTTTGTTTACATGGGACCTTAAGAGTTCAGACCTTTGCTTCATAGCTATTGCTTCTCTTTCTGCACTTCCAGGAGTGAACCTACTGAGAGTCACTGATCCCTTGTCTTTATCACTAGCATTTTGAAAGAAACTGTTAAAAATGCCACTTCAAACTAACAAATATATTCCTCCCCCCCCGAGGTCTTAATTTTCCCATTGCTTACTCTGGTGTAAATCTGCATTATCCCCATTAAGTCACACTGTTGTAAATCCAGTGTGAGAGAAGAATCAAGCTTTGCGCATCCATCACTAAGACACATCCAAAGTCCCACAGACATACAATGCATGCACAAATTAAATAAGGACTGGTAAGATTTGCAAGCAGCATGAACATTCAAGGAATGAATAAACTTGTTCCAGTCTGTGTATTTTGATACTGTCCTTTCCTATGATCTACTAAAACAACAGTTACCGTAATTTCCAATATCACATCTTAGTAAGACTATTACCCAAAAGAATTACACTGATCCATTATAGTCATCAGGCTATGTGAAGAGCTGTATCATTCAGCTCAATGTATGCTTTTAGGGAATTTTCTAATAACTACAGAAAATGCTGTTCCTGCATTGCTACTACTGTATTAATGGAAGAAATCATGTCATTATATAACCTTTTAATTTTAATATTTTATTGTATTAAACTTGATGGAGTTATGCCAATGATGTGTTTGGCCTGGTGCATTTATACTAAATCAATCTTCATGTAAAGCTGTTCAGAAGTCAGAGAGCTCGTGTATTTTCTGCTCCATCCCCTGACTGTCTTTTGACTCCCGTGGCACTAAGCTGGATGCCCCCAGGATTAGTTGGCCTCCTATACAGCCACTTTCTGTGGGTATGTGTATCTGGGGCTGATCCAATTTCCACCAAAAGCAATAGCATCTTTGGAGGAGAACCTTAACACACTCCTTGCAGTATGTAACTTGCTCCTAGGGTTTTGGACCAATGGAAAGAAAATGATTTGTTGTGTTAATAGACATTTTAAAATGGCATGGTTATGATGACTTGGTAAAAAATGTACATTTTGATTACGTGAACAGTTTTTCCTTAATGAGGTAACTTAATGATAACATAATGATGGTGTCGATAATAACAACAATAACATTAATGCTACCATAACCTAATTTCTAATCGCCAACAAATGTGTATTTAATTGCTGCTTGTGATAATCTCTCAAAGGGAAGCCCTAACTATGCGAACCAGCTGCTTCCCTGCTGAGAGAGGGGGAGTGGGATGGAAAAAGGAAAACTGGCATGTTTCCTGCTCAGTGTGATGAAATAACATTAAATAATAAATAATAATAATTAATAATATACAGTATTTCTGAATTCTAAAGCACCTTCCATCCAAAGATCTCAAAGCACTTCAGAACTGTTAATTAAGCTTCACAACCTCAGTATGAGACAAGTATTATTGTACCAATTTGACAGATAGGTAAACTGAGGCAAAGAGGTTGCAGTAAAGCAACTTCCCCAAAATCTCACATTCACTCAGTGGCAGAGCTGAGGGGTACAGCTCAAGAGTTCTGACTCCCACTTTAACCACATACACCATGCACATGCACACACATGATTCCAAAGTCATGTCAAAGTTATTCTGTAAAAAAGCAATACTGAAAACTGTCCAGTACACATCAATTCTAGGGTTACCATACATCCGTATTTTCCTGACACGTCCAGCTTTTTTGATTCTTAAATCGCTGTCCAGGAGGAATTTTTAAATATCTAAAAATGTCTGGGATTTTGCCATTATTATTTTTCCCCAAAGAAGAATTGATCATTCAAGAAAGAGAGTGAATGTTGATCATTCGAGAAAGAAAGTGAATGTTGATCACTGGAGAGAGTGCCCGCTTTCCCCCCCTAGCTCCCAGCTGTTTTGCGTGGCTGGGAGGGAGAGGGGACAAGGGGGAATGTGGCATGCTCAGGGGAGGAGGCGAGGTGGGGGCAGAGATTTGGGGAAGGGGTCCAATGGGGCAGGAAGGGGGCGAATTGGGGCAGGGACTTTGGGGAAGGGGTTGGAATGGGGGCAAGGAAGGGCTGGAGTTAGGCTGGGGCCGGGCGTGGGGGGGATGCAAGCAAATCCCCCCTCCCCCCCATGGAGTGTCCTCTTTTTTGAATGTTCAAATATGGTAACCCTATCAATCTGTTTGAAAAAGAAGGAAGTGAAATTAATCATATTTCCAGACAATGCAAAGTGACTCTGAGAAACTCTTTAATGGCAAAAGCATAAAAGAAAAAGAGGGTTTAATAGTAGTAATATATGGCTTTCTGATCATTATCAGTGAGAACCTCAGGCACACTTTGCTTCAACCGGCCATTAAATCCTCTAACCAGTTATTATCTGACCAGCAATGACCAGGAAAAAGAATAACAAATCATTATTCTGTAATTAATCTCAACATACCCACAGTAACTGCAATCCGTGGGGAATACTTTTTAGTAGATTTTGAAAAAAGAATGTTCAAACAGTTAAAATGCATGGTTCAGTGATACAGTCCACGAAATCTTTCAACACATTTGGATCTTTTCTTTGGTGCAAAGATCTCAGGCATACAATGTAGTTGGAGATATTTATAAGCAGAGCAACTGACTTAAAGAAAAACAGAGTTATTTTCAACGGCATGCAAATGTTTTAATATTTTTTAAATATTTATAATTAATCCAATTGTTTACTTTGTGTCAAGTGTCTGCAAAAGATTTTAGTTGTGCTTTTCAATCAAGCCTTCTGCAAATTCAAAACCCTTCTTAAAACTTACTAATTCCACAAAGTGTTTCAATAATAACCTGCTAAGTATTAGATGTATAACGTCACCAAAGGCATGAAGATTCATCCTTCCCACCAATATCTCATCTGCCTTCTATGTATACCTCAGATGTATGGCTCTGATCCTGCAAAAATGAACAAGTGCACAGCTTTATGCACTGTGAGCAGCCACATCAGTTTCAATGGGACTACTCACAGTATGTTTAGTTATGTATATAAACCTTTGCAGGATTAGAGTCTATGTGTGTACAATACTGTGTGTGGCTATGCTCTCTGTACACATAATTTGGGTCCCAATCCTGCAAACACTTAAGCATGTGAGTAATTTTATTTGCATTAGTGGCCCATTGAAGTGCATTTGTGTGACCACTCATGTGAGTAAAGTTATGCATGTGTTTAAATGTTTGTGGGATTGGGGCCTTATATTTTAAATTCCTTGAGGCTAGAAAAGTTATTTCTTCCATGTTCCCTTCTGCACCAAACATATTATTTGTATTTGGTAAATAAATAATAATAATCATGTACTGTATTCAGCAGGAGAACCCAGCAGAGCTGGAGGGTCACAGCATTTTTTGAAGATGAAGTGTTTTGAAAAGCTAATTACAATCTGCAGACCTTACACTGGTATGTTAGCTACCCCAGAAGGTATAGTGCAAATACATAGTAGTTGTGCTTTGAATTGTTCTTTCTATACCATACAATCAGAAATGTTACCTGAACTGTAGGTACACTGGTTGCTGCCACAGGGTGGCTAGCCCCTTAAAGGATGATGGGCCACAGTCCATCTATGACAAGCTCAACTTGTCTTCGAAGGTGTGGAAAATGGGTCATGTGACCAATTTGGTCCTGTGATAAGGGAGAGGCGTGGGTAGACAGAAGCTGGAGTGGAAAGGCTAGGTGGGGCAGAAGCCTGGAAAGCTACAGCTAGACTGAGGCAGAAAGCAGCATGGCTCCTTCAGGCACGCTGAGAAATCTGGGAGAGGCTAGGAGAGCAGCAGAGGGAGCTTGCCTGCTGCCCTACTGGAGCCAAAGAGTTGGACGGTGCAGGCAGAGTCCTGTGGAAGGATTCCAGCTAGAAAGGGTAGAAAGTGGCTCATAGTTCACTTTAACGATTGTTTTGAACAGTTGTCACCCCCTCCCACACCCCAACCCTTTGCCTCAGCCCAGTGAAAGTGAGTGAGGGTGGGGGAGAGCAAGCGATGGAGGGAGGGGGGGAATGGAGTGAGTAGGGGCGGAGACAGGGTGCAGGGTAAGGGTGTTTCGTTTTGTGCGATTAGAAAGTTGGCAACCCTAGCTTTAAGTTTGCATTAACACAAGCCAATTTAGAAGATGTTTATTTGGTCCTTATTCAGGCAAATTCCCTTTGACTTCAATGGAAGATTGTCTGTAGGAGGGCTGAGTAAGCTGAATAAGAAATTTAGGATTTGGCCCATTGCCTTTGAATTTCACTAAACTGCAAAAAGAAAAAAAAGGAAAACCCTGACTAATCTCACAATTCACATAAATGACATATTTGCTTAATCATTCGCTTCAAAGAGAAGTAACACCACTGAGGCTGCACTTGGAGAACCAGGCTGCACCACTGAGGCTGCACTTGGAGGGCAAGATTTCAATTGAGAGCAGGACGTTGCCCACAGTGCATTTATTTGATCGTTTTCACAAGTATAGGGATCACTAGGGGTGTATTTTGGGCACTGATCTCACAGCAGATGCCATTAGTCTCATATTTTGGTTTTGGTTTGTTTTAATATAACCATGACATCTTGGGATTTTTTCATGTGGGTGGATCATAGATGTGTTGGTAAACAGTTGAAACAGTTTCGCTGAGAACCTTGACAGCTGCCAAGCTAAACCCTGAGCTGAGTGGGAAGCTAAGGAAAAAGCAGGAGCTCTGCAAACATCACTAAAATTAATGCGGCCCAGAAGACCAAGCCAATGAACTCTCGGAAAAGAGCTTCCTGTCCTCCAGGGACAGTGAGGCTTCCATTGCATCAAAAGTAAAAGGCATTACAGACAGAGAGAGAGAGAGTCAAGCTGTGTGTCCATCTGGTAAGGTAATAACTAGGCTCATAACTGTTCAGCTGTCACCTCAACACAAACACATTTGTTCTAAGGACACAATCATGCACTATAATCCTATGCTATACACACTGCTGCCTCATGTCCAGGTGCCTGTCTCCTCCCTAAGCCCCAAGACGATCCACAAACCAGGGGAAGATATGCATTCCTCTGCCTAGCTCACGTGTGGGGCCCAATTCAGTAGGTGTTCTCAGACGCTGCCTACCAGATCAGGTCCTATTGAAAATCTGGCTGGAGGAGGTGTTGGTGCTCTGCATTGCAAAGTTTAAATCCCTTTGTGGATCAGGTCCTGTTGACTGCCTAAAAAATACCATGATAAAACACTGTAGAGCATAGGTGCTGGAATTACAGGTGCAGGTGGTGCTGCCGCACCGGCTGGCTTGAAGCGGATTCCATTATATACAGGGTTTACAGTTTGGTTCAAAAGCTCTCAGCACCACCACTGTACAAATTGTTCCAGCACCCCTGCTCTAGAGATGACACATTTACAGTAAACACACGGTATGCAGCCATTAAAATGTGGGATTATTGAAACAGATGCAGTTGCTTCCATATCTGGAGCTGTCATGCCCAAATATGCATACTCTCAATGAAGATACTAGTTAAACACTACTCATACCAAAATACTTATCCACAACCTGCCTTAAAAGACTAAATTAGGGTCTATTTTTCCTGCAACACATATACCAAATTCTTACTGATGACAAATAAATCTATTTTCGTCTAGAGAATATAGGACATGGCCCAATTTACAGCCTTATGAATTGAAACATGGTTAAGGGCTCAGTTCTACCAAGGTCAACCACATCACTGAGTTCCTAAAGCAGGGGTTCTCAAACTGGGGGTTGGGACCCCTCAAGGGTCAGGATTTATTACGTGGGGGGTCGTGAGCTGTCAGCCTCTACCCCAAACCCCGCTTTGTCTCCAGCATTTATAATGGTGTTAAATATATAAAAAAGTGTTTTTAATTTATAAGGGGGGGTTGCACCCAGAGGCTTGCTGTGTGAAAGGGGTCACCAGTACAAAAGTTTGAGAACCACTGCCCTAAAGCAACATAAGTCACCTATGCTAGCTCTGCAGAGCACCAAGATAATCAGTACATTGCCATTCCCTCTGGCTTTTATGCCATCCCCTCTGCTCATTTGAGGACTTTGAAGAGAGAGTTCCTCAATAATCTCTCCAAACTAATTTATTTCTGATTTGGGATTAAAAATTGACTTTTTTCAGTTAACAAAAGTTGTTCTTGGGAAAGGAGCTGTTGATAGTGATGGATAAACAGCAAAATGTTTAAAGACTTTTTTTTTTAAATAAACCCAAATGTCTCAGTGTTTATCTAAACCTCTTTGTTTATAACCAGGATGGAACTCCCATAAAATTTCTGGTATTCCTTGATTCCTAGTAAGTTGTAACCACAATGGGTAACATGAGGAAGGTTTTTCCCAGCAATTCCACTTTTGGTCCAAAATAAAACCATGGAGTGCAGTCAAGTGCCAAAACAAACAAAAAGCTAATAGAACATTTTGAACCTCAGAGAAGATTTGGTTGTGGTTTCCATCAAGTTTTGGATGAAAGGTCAGGTTGATTCTTTGTTTTCCTAAATTCTTCTTTAGACGGCATGAAAAATACACTCTTCACTATAGATGGAAGGACAGACAAAAGCAAGCATAATAAAGTATCTCCATATATCAGGGGACTTTTTTTCCAGAAAAGTGCATAGTTAATAAATTTAAAAAATATATATTTAGGTCCTGATCCTGAAACCAGATTTACCTGTGTGCATAGCTGCTGACTCTGTGGGTGCTCTGGGGCTGGAGCAAAAAAAAAAATAGTGGATGCTCAGCACCCACTGGCAGCCCCGTGGTCATCTCCTCCCCCCCCAACCCTCCCACTCGCCGACAGGCCCCGCCGATCAGCTCCTCCCCTTCCTCCCAGTGCCTCCCACCTGGTGTGATCAGCTATTCAGCGGCGTGCAGGAAGCACTAGGGAGAGGTAGAGAAGTGGGGGCAGGAAGAGGCTGGGGAAAGGGGTGGGCTTGGAGGAATGGGTGGAGTGGGGGCGGAGCCTCGGGCATAGCGGGGATCAAGTAGCCCCAGGGAACTCTGCTCCTCTGCCTGTGTAGATCTTCATGGGCCCACTTACACAGATCAGATTGCAGGACTGGGGCCTAAGGATGAGATTTTCAAAGCAGTATAACGTGGGTGAGGTAATCTTTTATTGGTCCAACTTTTGTTGGTGAAAGATACAAGTTTATTGGCTACACAGAGCTCTTTAGGTGTGGGAACGGTACTCAGTGTCACAGCTAAATACAAGGTGGAACAGATTGTTTAGCATAAGAAGTTAGCACACATTCTAAGGGACGGTTAAAGGTAAAGTGGCCCATTAACATCTCTGCAGTCACAAGACAAACCGCTACAACAACAGTGCAAAAAGCAGCCTCAGGAATTTAGACAAATATCTTCCATTACAGTTAATGACTTTTTTTGAAATATCACCCTTAGATGGCAAGCTTCTTGGGTTAAGGGCCTGTCGTATGGCCCGTGCCTATTAAGTAATGAAAAATAGTGAGAGAAACAGAAAAAGTAAAGTATATTACTGACCAGATCCTTCTGTGCTTAGGTAAAACCTCTATGGCTTCAACAGGAGCGTTTGTATGAGTAGGATATTAGGTTCAGGCTCTAAATGTGAATGTTTTTCTATTCATCACAAAAGATAAATTTTGCAGGTGCAATTCTTTTGATAATTTAACTGCATAGAAGAAACTACAGAGAAAGAGAAATAAGAGGAGCAAAAGATAACTGACGAATTATAGAACATTATAATTCAGCAGTCGTCCAACTGTGGGTCATGACCTTTGAACAGGGTCGCCATGGCTGGCTTAGACTTACTGGGGTCCAGGGCTGAAGTTCGAGTCCCACTGCCCAGGGCCGAAGCCAAAACCCGAGAGCGTCAGCCTTGGGCAGCAGGATTCAGGTTGCAGGGCCCCTGCCTGGGGCTGAAGCCCTTGACCTTGACCTTGGCCTTCCTGCCTGGAGCGGTGGGGCTCGGACTTTGGCCTTCCCACCCAGGGCAGCGGGGCTTGGGCAAGCTCAGGCTTCAGTCCCCCGGCCTGGGGTTGTGAAATAATTTTTGTTGTCAGAAGGGGGTCGCAGTGCAATGAAGTTTGAGAACCCCCGTAAAATATAATCAGTGGGCTCTTCGACTGGATCCTTAATGGGTGTCAAACAGCTCAGCTTCACTGGCTGTTCTCCAAGTTCTTTAAACAAAGATACAATGGGCCTGATCCTGAGAAGTAATGGAAGTACGAGAAGTCAGTGCAAGTTGAAAGCACTCAGCATCTCCCAAAGGGTGCTCAGCACTTTGCATGTTCAGGGCTGCACCTCTTCAGAAGGATTGGTGTTATTTTCAGTTAGAACCAGACCAGTCATCTCCATACAGTAAGCCCGCGGAGCCAGGAAATGGGTTTGCAAAAATGACAAAACATTTTTTTTCAATAAAATTAATCGCAGCGGGCTCTTCTGAGAGGGCTATCTTTGATTCTTCAATCTTATCATTTTCAATAGTTTTACTTCTTTAAAAGCCTCAGAACAGATTTGCTCAAAGTTTCTCACAGTGTGGACCCCAACTAATAGAGAGTGTCTTCTGGATCATCTCCCATCCTGTTTACAACTGTGTGGGCTATTTCCCCTCTCATCTATAATCATGTCCCACTGACATCTCTGTGGGAATTACAGCAATCGTTTACATAGAAAAGTAATGTTTTCAAATCATTTAATGTGGTTTTAGCTACTTTTACTATGATTTAGCATCTGGAAACAAGAAGTGTTAGCATCATCTGACCAGCCAGTTCTCCATAGATCACTCTGTGGGCTTCACGACTACGTTTTCAGAACTAGTGCCTTAGGATTTTAAAAGCCAACATGGAAGCAAAGCAGTAGCTCATTATCAATCAGCTTAAGGAAGGGTCTCTTGAGTACATGGGTTTAAAGACAGATAAAAGAGAACTGCTTGGATAGGTTTTACTTTTGTATTATTTTTATTTCCAAAAAAGTGATTAATAATTTAGGCAATAATGACCTCCAGATCAGCCATTTCCTGGCATTTAATGACCCCCTAGGAGAACAGAAGCCAAAGGCAAATCCAGCCAGTTATTAAATGCCAGGAAATGCCCATCCCAGACATCATAATTGCCAATAAAAATCATGTAAAACTATTAATTGAAAAAAATGTAAGGTAATTACTGTCTTATCCCATTTTTTCCCTATGTTTTCTGGAACGGTCTTTTCCTAACTATTAAAAATTGGCACAGCAATCACTGAGAAAACAGGACCGTAACTTGAATGTTGTATTCTAGTTCAGATTTTTAGCCTATCCTGCTGTTTTCAGTTACTATTCTTTATTGAGAATTATGCTTAATAGCATCAAGGCTCTGTTATGCCATCTGGTGATATATTATTGAATTGCATTTGATATATTTGGTTATCACAATGAAACTTAATTGCACATAAATGTTTAATGTATTCTCTTCCTGAAATTTATACCTTTTTTAAAATCAGGTTTCTATTAGAAAAATGTTTTTCTAAATGTCATTTCACGTTTTCTTTGTATTACTTTATATAATTAGTAATCATTTCAAGTTTCCTCTCAAATGTCAGACCAAGAAGCAGTGCATTTTATTAGTTTAAAAATAATAATTTATGGCAGTTCAGCTGTGATTTTAGCGATACGTGTTTAATCCCTTTACTGAGCAGCTTTATGTATATTTCAAATGCAGTTCTACCTTGAAGAGACTCCATAAAAATGGCCCAAGGGAGTTCTGTGTTATTTTCTGTAATTACAGATCAAACTAGTTTATGTTATAGACAAAAACATTTTTCCTGTCAGCCCTGCCAATTCAACCTAACATCTGAAAGTCATATATTTATGTCAAGTTCTTTCATACTCTTACAGCTTTAATAGTAATAAAGCATGTCAAGGTATATTGTCCGTTTCACCTGTGATACCCTGTTGAAAGTTAATATTGTTCTACCTTTATCTTATGTTCACCCAGTAAAAGTGTTCTAATGATGCAATGCTTGTAGTTTTATATAAGGAATAAGATTGCCCAGTTTAACTATTTTCTAAATCACATCTTTAGTTAAAAAGGTGCCACCTTGTGTTTAGAGTAAGGTCTCTCTTATTACTCTTATTCTGGACAAAACGATTGGGTTGCTGGTTGTTTCCCCCCGCTCCCAGTTTGTCATCAGACTCTGTGCTTATAAAGACCTCTGCAGTTTGCTCTGATGGTCCTTTTTTGAGTGCCCAGCAGTGCAGCTGTGTCCCTTTTTTTGAGTTTTAAATGTGTTGTTTTTCCTCCCTCCTCCTTTTCTTTTAATGTGAATTTAATAAATGTTAAAGAATTACCTGTTTTGTGTACAAATTAAACTAAGTCCACGGCAATGGAATCCCACATTCAAGTTGCTGTTAATGTGAAATGTAGCAAATAGCCAACCCCTCTCCCTAGCCTGAGCCACAACTTCAAAAGCACTATTTTTAGAGGGCTAGCATGAGCTCTGCCAGGCTGAGTCCATTGAGCCAGGCTCAGAAGCTTGGTCCCATGGACTCCAAAATGATGTGGAGACATACTATGGGACATACCAGTTCAAGTGGGGCAGGGAGGGAAGAGAGAGATAGCTCAGTGGTTTGAGCATTAGCCTGCTAAACGCAGGGTTGTGAATTCAATCCTTGAGAGGGCCATTTAGGGATCTGGGACAAAAATGGGGATTGGTCCTATTGTGAGCAGGGGGTTGGATTATATGACCTCCTGAGGTCCCTTCCAACCCTGATATTCTCTGATTCTAAGTCCCTTCTCTGCCAGATGAAGGGATCTGAAGGATTGTCTCTCTTTGATGAGTATCAAACTGGACTATAGAACATCCTGACATATTTCCCTCAGTCCTCTTACTGGAGTTGTTCCTGTTTAATTCAACTGAATAAATAAATATTATTGGGCCAGAGAGACCAGTATAATGCACTAGAGTGTAGTAACAAGTTTCAGAGTAGCAGCCGTGTTAGTCTGTATTCGCAAAAAGAAAAGGAGTACTTGTGGCACCTTAGAGACCTAACAATTTATTAGGGCATAAGCTTTAGTGTAGTAGTAAGGGAATTCCTGTGAGAGATAGCAGAGTCCTGTCCACATCACTTCTTCTCACCAGGTGGAGCGGAGACTTCCACATAGTGGGTGAAATACACTAACCGCTGGGTAAAGGTTATAAAGAGAGGTCCTTCTTGCACTCCCCTTGCCAGCTGTTTGTGTGAAATTGGAAGTACTGGGCCTAATCCAGTAGGTGTGCTTAGAGACAGTCTAACCAGATGGGGCCTTGCATACAACCAGATGTGGCTACAAGTGCTACAACGGTATAAGTGCAGTGCTGCTCCTGTGGACACCACAGTGGCAAAAGAGGTTTTCCACTGCTGTAGTAAATCCCCCCCCTTGAGAGGCGGGAGCTAGGTGGTTGACAGAAGGATTCTGCCATAGGGATCCCTCCGCCTAGCCGTGGCTACCGTGGGGATAAGAAAGTCACACGGGGTGTGAAATCTGTCCCAAGCCGGAGCTATGCAGTTAAGAACATAAGACCGGCCATCTCGGATCAGACCATGTCAGCTAGCCCAGGCTCCCGGCCAGTGGCCAGGGCTGGCAGGAAAGGGCACGGAGGCCGGGAGGGGCTCGCAGCGGCCTCCCGCCCTTGCTCTCCAGGCCCCGCAGCGCCGCTAGCCTCTGTCCCCCGCGCTCCATGCCCCGCCCGCCCCGCCGCATGCTGGGAAGCCTTGGTTCGCTGGGATCGCTGGCGCAGCGCGTCCCGGCCCGCGCGGAGGGAGGCAGGTGGCGCCGGCTGTCAAGCTCCGGGCCCCCCCCCCGCGACGTATCTCCGAGGGTGCCGGCCCCGCGCCAGTTGGCCCCCGGTAGCGAGACGCGGGCAATAGGCGGACCGGCCCAGGAGCCGGAGCCATGAGTCCCCCCCCGCCACAATGCGCGGCGCCACGAGCGCGGACCCGCTGGGTCCTGCACCCGCGCGGGGAATGCACGCGGGCCGCCGACCGCAGGGTCGGGTCAGCGACCAGAGGCGCGCGGGGGCTGGGATGACGCGTTTCCTCAGGCTCGCTCCGCCCAGCGCTCGCGCGGGATGCCGGGGAACGTCGCCTAGGGGCGCGACGGGGTCACTCGAGACTTCGCGGCGCGCGCGCAGGAATCAGGCGGCAACGGATCGGTGGTCGCTAGCCTGGGGTCCGGTTGACCGACCAGGGCATCTCCGGCCCCGCCCCCCCCCCTAGGCCCCGGATGAACAAAGCTTCCGCTCGCTCGCTCCGCCCAACTTGCGACGGTGGCCCTGCGCAGTGTCTAATGTATGTCCGTACACAGCCGGAACGTGCTCCACAGCTCCATTACTGTAGCTGGAAGAAGACGCAACAAGATGGCTGACCAGCCTCAACCCTATAGTTGCGGGCGGACAACGTCACTGCGCCCCTCCAGGAGGGCGCGCGTGTGACCTTCGTCAGAGAGCGCCCGGAGTGAATCATGTGCGCGCTCCACACCGGGCAGACGGTTGCGGTCCGGAGCGTAGCGGACAGTTGTGGCGGCAACCTGGGGACACCGTGGAGCTGCCGCACTCGGCGGCCCGGCCGCTGCCCTGCCCGGAGATCCCGTCCTTCGCGGCCGCCTGCCGCCTGGTGCGGAGCCGCTACTCGTGCCTGGTGGCGGCGCCGCATCGGAGACACATCGCGCTGGCGCCGCGCTACCTGAACCGGAAGCGCACCGGGATCCGCGAGCAGCTCGACGGCGAGCTGCTGAGATACTCGGAGAGGTGCGGCCCGCGGGTACAAGCCCACCCCCTCCCCCACCGAGCGCTCAGAGAGGGAGCGCGCCCCCCCCACCCCTGCCGCGTGAGGTCCACCTAGTCTCCACGCCACGCGCGTTCTCGCCCTTCCGCTACGGGCCCCATGTGGCTGAGCCCTCCCTCGGCCAGACTCAGCAGCAACCCCCGCAGCCCCAGCGATGCATAGACCTAAACGTGTGAGGGAATTCCTTCGTCATCCCCCTCCCCCCCATCAAGTTTCCTGCTGAGTTTGCAGAGGTCCGGGTTGGTCAGATACATTATAACGCCTGGTCTTTCCTCATCCTTGTGTAATCCTCTGCTGAGTGCCAGTGGCTTACGATAACATCAGAGTAGTGTCGTGAATTAGGTGAATATTATGATGACCAAGGATTCATCCATTTTACATCGAAGCAGATTTTGTCATTTCACATCCCAAGAAAGGGAAAAAAGCTTGTGGTATGTAAAAAATACTTCAGTTTTATTGGTATTTGTAGTAAAGTGAGCTTATCTTAGGGTACAAGTAGATTGAACAATGAATTTAATAAATTTAATTTAAATTTGAATTTTAAACTGTTTCAGTGTAATAGACAAATACTGAACTATCTTTACTCTGTTCAGAGTAGCAGCCGTGTTAGTCTGTATCCGCAAAAAGAAAAAGGAGTACTTGTGGCTACTTTGTTAGAGACTAACAAATTTATTTGAGCATAAGCTTTCATGAGCTAGCTAGGTTTGGTAGTTTTTAAGGTGCCACAAGTCCTCCTTTTTACCTTATCTTTGTTTTGAATCTGTTTTTCCTGCTAATTTATCAACTGTAGGTATAATAATGTTATAACAATGTCGGCCCCACGGTGTTACAGTCTCACTCACCTTGTCGCTCTATCTTTTTTGAATCAGCTTCTGCTGGTGAGAGACTAGCTTTCAAGCTACATAGCTATTTGTGGGGGGGGGGTGTTTAGTGTCACGGCTAAATGCAAGATTAAACAGTTTAGCATAAGTAGTTGTGATAGACATCTGTAGGACCCATGGGTCTTGAAATGTGTGTTGTGTGGACTCCATCCTGAAAGAAATCTTTCCTAAATCTCCTCTTCTGGCCTTCAGACTGCTCTATGCTCATCATCAGAAGCAAATCCCCCACAGACCAGGACAAACCAACTCAAAGCTGCACCAAGCACTGCCAGAACAACAGATGCAAAACTGGCAGACTTATCTCCACTGCTACCATAATCAACACACCACAACCCACCTTTAAAGATCCATGGTCCTACTCGTGTCTGTCATAACAGGCCATGTACCTCACCCAGTGCACTAAATGCCCACTAACAACTATGTGGGTGAAACCAGACAATCACTATGCTCTCGAATGATCTCATACAGGAAAATAAGACAAAAACACTGTATCACCTGCGGCTGAATGCTTTTCAGTCCCTCTATATGTGACCCATCAGTCCTCATCCGCAGTGGAAATCTGCATAATACCTTCAACAGACAAACCTAGGAGCTTAAATTCATAACTTTGCTAGACAGTAAAAATCATGCTCTTAATAAAGGTGTCAGAGTAGCAGCCGTGTTAGTCCGATGAAGTGAGCTGTAGCTCACGAAAGCTTATGCTCAAATAAAGGTGCCACAAGTCTCTAAGGTGCCACAAGTACTCCTTTTCTTTTTGCTCTTAATAAAGATACTGATTTATGGTTTATTACAGCTGTCTGTAATCCACTAACCTTTTTTGTCCTATGACTGCAAGGGTGTTAATGGGCCACTTAGCATGTATCCTAAGGGACCATTCAATGCAAACTACTTATGCTACACTATCGGTTCAATCTTGTATTTAGTTGTGACACTGTTAGTACCTTTCCTAGATTTGAGGAAGAGCTTTGGGCAGGTATACACTTAAAATGCTGCACTGATGCAGCTGCACCACTGTAGCGCTTAAGTGAAGATGCTCCTAAGCCAATGGGGAAAGCTTCTTCCATCGTAGCTAATCCACCTCTGCGAGAGGCGGTAGCTATGTCGATGGGAGAAGCTCTCCTGTCAACATAGTGCTGTCTACATTGGGGGTTAGGTCGATATAACTACGTCACTCGTGTGTAGATTTTTCACACCCCTGAGTGACGTAGTTTTATCGATATAAGTCTGTAGTGTAGACCTGACCTCTGTGTAGCTCAAAGGCTTGTCTCTTTCTCCAACAGAAGTTGGTCCAATAAAAGATATTACTTCACCCACCTTCTCTCTCAATTGTAGGTGTGCTTTTCCTCCCAAAGAAGGGCTGGTAACCTGGTACCGGTACAGGCTTATATCTAAAGTAATACAGAGTCTTCTCTATTAATCATAGGCACAAGTATGTGTGGTTATGAAGTGCTCTCTATTGTGATTCTGTTCTCTTTGCAGAAAAGAATGAAACGCAGAATTTTTGGCCCTGAGCATTTCAAAATAAAGAGTAGGCATATGGATCTCCTAAGAGCTTTAACCACATACCTCTGTGTGAATGCTTGCAAGCTTCAGAATTCAAAAAAGTAGGTCAGAATATTGGCCTACTCACATTGACACATTGCATTTTTTTAGGCACAGTAGTTTAATATATTAATATTCTATTCTAGCTTTGGCAATTTTTGATTAAAGTCTACTCTAGGAAAAATTCTGCTCTCAGGCCACTGTACGTATCAGTGGAGAGACTATCTAGAGCGGCAGTTCTCAACCTATTTACCATTGAGAGCTACATATGCAGCTTTCTGTGTGTTACGTGGGCCCCATCTACACACTATATTACTAAGTTCTGTACATCATGTTAAAAAAAAAAAAGGGTTAGTATTGTGTTATGACAGCAATACGATTCAAATTGATGTAGTAGCTTTCATTTCAACACTGTAATGTGCCACCAGAGCATTTTAAATTAGCAAAATAAGTTCCAAAACATTAACTGCTAAAATTAATTTAGAGTAAGGGTAGCGGCGCGACGGCTGAGTGCCCAGAGACCATGGGGCGGACTCTGCATGCAAAGCTGGAGAGAGTATAGAGTGCTCCCCAGCCAGGGGACTGCCCCCCCATCACCCAACCTCCCTGCGACCTGTCCCCCCAGCATCCAGCCAACACTGGGCTGGCACACGGTGCCTGCCTGCAGAGACCGGTGCCTGTCCATGAAAAAATGCCACCTTCCCCAGAGACTGCCCCTCCAGCATTCTAGCCCCAATCGAGGGACCGCCCCATGCCACCATTCCCTCCACCTAGAATCTGCCGCCCTTGCCCTGGCTGCAATCCCTGCTCCCCGCAGGTATAGCCCCTACAACTTCCTCTCCATGCCTGCTGGCCTTCTATCTTGGTTGTATGTAGCTCAGCCTGCCCTGCTGCTTGCCACTGCATCCTAGTGCCTGGTTCACTGGACCTGCAATAGTGCAGGGGCGTTGAGGCACCGGTGATCTCCTGCCGATGCTGGGTTCTGCTGGGGGGAATCGATGTTGATGCTGCTCAGCCTGATCCTGCTGATAGGGGGTGATATTGGGGCCTGATTCTGCACCGTCCATTTTTTGCACCTCCTGCAGGCTCTGCACCTAGGGCAGGTGCCCCCTTCCTGCCCTACTTACAGCTCTGAGGATGTCACATGGGCTACAATGGTGTGCTGATGGGCCACAAGCAGCCTACGCCAGAGGAGAGCCACTGATCTAGAGACTTAGTGGGCCTGAAGGTGAAAAATAAGTGTTTAGAATGTCAAATAGAAACACCAATAGTATAGTGCTATTTATGGAAATAGAACATTTAAATTCTCTTAACAAATGTATATATGCCATTTCCCCCCCCCCCATGCTGCCTTTTCCCTCCACACACCTCAAAAAAGCATGTAGAGTATTGAAAGAGCGCTTCAATTGCAGCCGCATTAGGCTGACGGAGAGAGCTCTCCCGTTGACATCATAAAACAATCTCAATGGAGTGTAGTAGCTGTGTCGGCACGAGAGCATCTCCCGCCAACATAGCACTGTCCACACCGGTGCTTCTGCGGTGAAACTTAAGTCACTAAGGGGGTTTCACATCCGTGAGCGACCAGGTTTGCCTGAAATAAGTGCTAGTGTAGAAGTGGCCTGATTCTTTACTTTAATTTGAAAGAAGTAGCAACAATTTATAAATGGGCTTCCATTTGTACAAGTGCTAAACCCATTTGCCATGCATTTGATGGTGTTAGATTTGCATGTGTAAACTTTCTTATGTACAAGAATCTAGAGACAAATTTACAGTATGTGGAGGAATGAGGTCTCTTACAAGTTGTGGCCCTTAAATGTAGTATAGTCTTTCTTGCATGGTTTTCTTTTCTTCTTTCAGGGTGTGATCAATAAAGTGGCCCCAAGTCATATTGGCTGTCTGATACATGGGTGTTCAATGCTTCCATCCCTAAACCTGATCGAATGTCGGCTATAGAGTGGCAAGACCTTGGGTTGAAAATAGGAGATAAACTGGAATTTGAAGTGTGCATTTAGATTCCGATGCTGCTGGAGTATTCTTCATTCGAGGGAGACTGAATAAAGACAGGTACAGTGCTATATTAAAGGATTTTTTCAAACTGAGCTGATTTAGTGGATTTATTTAAAAACATTATACTTAAAATCAGTGTCTTGCAGTAAGTCTGATTTTTTTTCCCCCCTATAAAGCTATCAATATTATATTTAAGTCAGATTTAAAATCTGCTAATAAAGTCCATAACGGGGTAAGACCAATGGTCTGTCTATCCCATTGCCCTGTCTGACAGGGCCAGTAACACATGCTTCTGAGGGATGAAAGAACAGGACAATTTTGAGTGATCTATCCCTGTTGTCCACTCCGAGGCTTCTGGCACTTGGAGGTTTAAGGACACCTGAAGGGCAGAGATTGTATCACGGAGCATCTTGACTATAGTCATTGAAGGACAACCTTTTCTAAAGGTTTTTTTTAAACCGGTTATACTTCTGGTCTTCATACATCCCTGACAATAAGTTCCACAGGCTGACTGTGCATTGTGTGAAGTACTTCCTTGCATTTTAAACCTGCTGCTTGTTTAATTGGGTGACCCTGGTTCTTGTGTTATGTGGTGGAATAAATAACATTTCCCTATTCATGTTCCATACCATTCATGATTTTATAGACCTCTGTCATATCCCCCTCTTAGTTATCTTTTCTAATCAGAACAGTTCCAGTCCCTCTAATATGTCCATCATATGGAAACTGTTCCATTACCCCTAATAATTTGTTACTTTTCCTCGCATCTTTCCAAATCTAATGTGTGTATTTTTTTGAGGTGGAGCAACTAGAACTTCATGCGATATTCAAGGTGTGGGCAAACCGTGGATTTATATAGTGGCATTATATTTTGTCTTCTCTATCCCTTTCCTAATGGTTCCTGACAATTTTGTTAGCTTTTTGGACTGTTGCTGCACTTTTAGCAGATGTTTCAGAGAACTATCCATGAGTGGTAACAACTAATGTAGAGACCATCATTTTTTGTGTATAGCTGGATTATGCTTTCCAAATGTGCATTACTTTGCACTTAAAACCATTGAATTTCATCTGCCATTTGTGCACAGTTACCCAGTTTTGTAAGGTCCCTTTGCAGTCAGCTTTGGACATAACTATCTTGAGTAATTTTAGTATCATCTGCAAGTTTTGCCACCTCGCTGTTCATCCCTTTTCCGGATCACTTGTGAATATGTTGAACAGCACAGGCCCCAGTCAGGTCCGTGGGGTTCTGATGAGATATATGGTATACTTTTTTGTGTTTGGAGACTTTTTGTGTTAGAGGATAATCCAAATATTTTTAAGATCAAGGGTTTTAATGTGAGTAACTTGACTTGCATATCACTAACTGCATGCAGTTATAGAATGTCTTGTTCAGTGTCTAGATTCATTTTTAAACAAGTATTTATGTGCAGTATGAGTTTTCAGGTTTAACCTCACACGACCATGGTCATAAATCATTTACCTAAACCAATCGGAGCTAGTTCTAATCTGTCAGCATCTGTAATATTGTGTTTCAGCAAGATTCCCAAGCACATTTTCATGGCTTAATATTTGTACTCATACGAGAACTTACCTTGGCTACAGAGCCAGGCAAGTTTGGTGTTCAATTTTGTATTAATCCTTTTTTTTTAAATATCTGACTTCGCAACTCAATGGGGTGCTTTTTTAGACAGAATATGTGGAAGTTGCCTAGAGACCGCTACTTTTTCATCTTCATAACTATATTTGCAACTGTTGTTTGGATTCTGAAGGTTGTTTGTTATTCATTATTTCATCATGTAGTTATTCCCTTATCGTCTACAAGTATAGGTGGTCTCTACTAGACTAGTGATCTAAAGCACTAGAAGTTATAACCTTGTCAGGTGTATTAAATTCCTTGAGGATGAAATCTTGATAGTTCAGCTGCATTCCCATGAGTCTGAAGAAACTAAGCATGTCCCTGTGTTATCTAGTACTGATCATCTATGTAGTCAGACTCCAGCCATTTACATACTTTTCATTTATGTGCTTACGTAATCTGGCGTGTATTTGCCTAACTAGAATGACTGAATCGGAGAACTACATAAAAAGGAAAAATAATCAGAATGAACCCAAGGTAGATAATACTAATCGGAGGAATTGGAATTTAAGAACTAATGCTAATTCTTTAACAGAATAGAGGACTTAAGGAGCTTGGCTTGTTTAGCCTAACTAAAAGAAGGTTGAGGGGAGATATGATTGCTCTCTATAAATATATGCAGAGGGATAAATACAGGAGAGGGAGAAGAATTATTCAGCTCAGCACCAATGTGGACACAAGAACAAATGGGTATAAACTGGCCACCAGGAAGTTAGACTTGAAATCAGACGAAGGTTTTTAACCATCAGAGGAGTGAGTTTTGGAATAGCCTCCAAGGGAAAGCAGTAGGGGCAAAAGATCTATCTGGTTTTAAGATTCTACTTGATAAGTTTATGGAGGAGATGGTATGATGGGATAATGGATTTTTGGTAAGTAATCTTTAAATATTCAGGTGAAATAGGCCAAATCCCCTGAGATGGGATATTGGATGGATGGGATCTGAGTTACCCAGGAAAGAAGTGTTCTGTAGTATCTGGCTGGTGAATCTTGCCCATATGCTCAGGGTTTAGCTGATTGCCATATTTGGGGTCGGGAAGGAATTTTCCTCCAGGGCAGATTGGAGAGGCCCTGGACGTTTTTTCGCCTTCCTCTTAGCATGGGGCATGGTTGACTTGAGGTGAGGCTTCTCTGCTCTTGAAGTCTTTAAACCATGATTAAGGACTTCAATAGTCAGACATGGGTGAGGGTTTTCATAGGAGTGGGTGGGTGAGATTCTGTGGCCTGCACTGTGCAAGAGGTCGGACTAGATGATCAGAATGGGCCCTTCTGACCTTAGTATCTATGATCTAACCAAGTATTGGAAATTGACTTGTATTAACAGATATAAGTTCCTTTGTTGTTACTAAAAGACCACCTAAATCTTTTTTTCTACTTGAATTGCTGTGGGTTTAGCACAACTCCCAATCTTCAGTTAGTGCTCCATGTAATTATTGCATTTCAGAAAAAGCTTATCATGATGTATTAATACCTATAGAGATCTCATTCTGTAAACTTTTGCTTATTTGTATGTTCCTTACAGTATGCAATCCAAATATCCTGAAACCAGTAACTGAAGATATGAACAGTAGAGATGAAATACCAAAGAAAAAACCACAAGAACAAGAGACAGAAGGAATTGTGAGTTAGAAAATGACACAGAGCTTACGGACCATGCAGATACTACTGTGGTGGAAGATGCAGAAGAGCAAAATGCTGATCACAATAAAATGGATTTTTTTGATAAAAAGCCGAAGAAAAAGAAAAAGCATAAGCAAGAAAAGCAGAAACCTGTATTTAATGGAAGTGACTGTAGTGGTTACCAAAGTGACCATAAAAAGGTTAAGAGAAAGACAAGAGAACACTGTGATGTAGATGAAGAAGTGAATTATCTCAATTGTCACAAGACCCCCAAGGCAAAAAGAGAAAGGAATGACAAATGGACTGAAGAGGTCCAAAACTCCCTTGCTTGTCATCTTCTTTCAGAAGTATTTGATAACTTCCAATAAAATCATATTTTCAGTTTGTGTATTTCAACTTTCATTTATATGACAGTAGCACTTAGATGTCCCAACCAAGATCAAGGCCTGCTTATATTAGTGCAATGTGTATATATATTCATACTATACTTCGTATTATATACTTAAGAGCAGTTGACAAACACCTGTCGGGGATGGTCTAGGTAATCTTAGTCCTGCCATGAGTGCAGGGGACTGGACGAGATGACTCTTGACATCACTTCCTATGATTCTGTACATCTTTCAGGATAGGAGATGCCTCCTACTCTCCAGAGGTAAAACAAAGGGTGGTAAAGAGGCAGTACATATTCCTGTTTTACAGATGAGGAAACGAGGTACAGAGATTAAGTGACTTGCCCAAAGAGATACACAAAGTGTTTTGGCAGAGCTGGGAGGTGAACCAGATGTCTTGAGTGGTTGTCAGTGCCTTAACTACAAGAACATGTTTCTTTTGTTAGTGAAATTAAACGTGTACTCAAATTCAGGCTTTAAGTCCTTAAATTTAGTATTTTTAATGCCTCCAAACAAACTGATTTCTAAAAAGGAGGTTTAAAGGCTAGATTCTAATGAATGTGCAGTGAACATAGTGCTTAAGATGACTCTTAAATTCCAGAGTGTACAAGCATGCCAGGGAGTACCTGAAACATTTGCAACCAAATTTACAGTATGCTGCTCTAAATGGAAAAACATCTATTTGGAGAATTGGTCATGTATTCCAGGTGTGTTGGGGGTAGGAGGGAAATTAGGTTGTAAGTGTCACAATAGTGCAGTTCATTTCATTTTGTTACTATATGGTTCCATTTCCTTGTTAATTAGATCTTACTGGACTTCCACTGAGAGACTGACAGTTTTATCAGATTGTAACTCATCACCAGGATTCCTAGTTCTCCATGATTAAAAAACAAAAATTCTCTGATGAAAAAAACAAAAATCCTGTTTTTCCATGATTAAAATGAAAAAAAAATGTTTCCCAAAAAATATTTGAACGTTTTATTGATAAATTTACAATTTTTAAGCAAGTTCAAAGCCTACTGATGCCATCATCATAATAGAATTAAATACTTCTATGTCTCTATTCTATATTTTCAGGATCTCTTAAGAGTGCACCAAAAAAACCCAAAAATTACTTTAATATTACTCACTTTGAGTTAGTCCTGGTTGTTAAAAATAGAGTTGCAGCGTTTCAGCCACATTTTCATCTTTCAGACGTTGGCGCTGAGCAGAGAAAAGAACCCTGAGTTTGCTGAAACTTCTTTCCACATCTGCTAAATTTACAGTCAGTTGGAGGGGAACCATTGTGTGTTTTGCCAGGTTAGGAACATGATCTTCAACAGCCATCCAGAAGTAAATGGGATTCTCAACGTCTCCAAATTAAGTCTTCGACAATCTCTAACTACACTCAGATAGCTTTAACTGCAGTTTCACAATCTTCATTTTGGATCCAGTGCACGAACAGCACAGAGAAAATTAAGTGCTGGTTGTTCATTTTTTAGCTTGTACTGTCTCCATTCATCAGCAGTGCTTTGAGCAGCTGCAGAGCTGTTAGCATTTTCAGTTGATGCAAGATGCTCCAGCCATGAAATTAAATCCAGGAAAATTTTGTACACTTTGTGTATTTGGTGTTTTTAGGACTGCAAAACAGCCAGTACTGTCACCAAGTGTCCGCAGTTCTCTGCAATGTATTTCAGGTCTGCATGCACATCTGCCGCTAACAGGCTAGCTAGTTCCTGCAGAACAGATGTATCCCCATGTTCCATTTGTTCATCCTCCTTGAACCTATGGTAGAACTGGTAGTACTGTACATGGTATTTTATATAATTGAATCATGTATTCCACCTCGTCCCAATTGGTTTAGGTGGAAGTGTTGGTGAATCAACACTTTGTTTACTCAGGTATCTCAAGTATCGTTTACAATGAGCTGGAGACTTCACTAAAATTGACTTCATCTCAAAGCGATCCGCTTAAAGGTATCTCGACAAGTATTTCTTGCCAGAGCGCCTATATGTGAATATGAACACAGTTTGACCACAGGTTGCAAAGCACATCATTTCAAGCCTTTGCCATGTAGCTCGCACTGTCTTGTTACAAATGCTAATATTCGATCAAGTGGTGGGATGCTGAATTCCACCATACAAGACATCAAGGCTTGTGAAACAGTGGCATATATAACTTTGCAGAGGTACACCCTCTTTACAAGCTGTGGTGTGGTAATGTCAGCATGCTTAGGAGAATCTACCTTGAGCAGCTGAAATAAAATGTTGAAAACTGATCTATTTTGGAAGTGTTGTTTTGTCGGCAATCATAGCAATAGAGTCTCCTTTCAGGTCATTGAGAAGGCACTGTTTTTCTCTTCAAAAAGAGTTGTTAAGTAATGGGAATACAATTGATCTGACTTGGGAATGGCACTGCCTCCCTTAATGAGCTTGCTCAAAAAAATCTCTGACAACGGGTAAATCCATTTTGTGCAGAGGAATGTCTGCATTTACGCACATTTGAACAAAATCTGAAGTGACAGTTTCACTCAGTTCTTTGGCAGTTGTCAAAACGCTGGAACGATCCAGTCACGATGCATTGTTTCTTTACTGTTGTCGATGACCCTGCTGTTTCAACCTCATTTTCACTTAGTTTGTTTAGCATTTCCCACGTGTTCTACAGTTGTCTGCCTTCTAACGTAATCAACAGCCTTGCTCCATACAGTACAGAACAGACATTACCATTAATGTGAAATTTGTCCTTGCCAGACTGAGTGAGACGGTCTTTAGGAGTGATTTTTAAGGTTTTCAGCATCTTTCATAACTTTAAATACATCTGCTGGCTGAAGTGAAATTTGAGATGCATTAAAACAAACCCCTATCCCCAGTTGAGTAACTTCTACAAACCAGAAGCTGTTGGAGTATTTTTAGTTATGTAAATTTAATGCTCATTCAAAAATCAACCACAAGAGGGGGAGTTTGCATGCATTGAATAAGTGATACTGGAATTTTCAGTAAAATTTAGTTAATTTGTTTTTATTTTATCTCAAAATGTACAAACTAAAGATTCTCTGTAAAGATGCAAATTCTGTATTTTTCCATGGCAAACTGATTTCTAGGATCCCTGCTCACTACATTTTCCCCCAAACTTTCTTCAGTTTTATTCATGAGTTAGTAACTGCCTGAGTTATGGTATAAAATGTGTGCTGCATATGTGTGGCTTGAAGCCTTCCTTGTGTTAGCTGCAAATTTCAACATATGCTAGGTGCACAGAATCATAGGACTGGAAGAGACCTCGAGAGGTCTTCTAGTCCAGTCCCCTGCAGGATGAGGGCAGGACTAAGTATTATCTAGACCATCCCTGACAGGTGTTTTGGAGATTTTAAGAGCAGGTTAGACAATAATGAAGATTCCACAACCTCCCTGCTTAACCACCCTGACAGGAATTTTTTCCTAATGTCCAACCTAAACTGCCCTTGCTGCAGTTTAAGCCCATTGCTTCTTATCCTATCCTCAGAGGTTAAAGAAAACAATTTTATCCTCCTCATTGTAACAACCTTTTATGTACTTGAAAACTTATCATGTCCTGCTTCAGTATTCTCTTCTCCAGACTAAACAAACACATGTTTTCAAACTTTCCTCATAGGTCATGTTTTCTAGACCTTTAAATCATTTTTTGCTGCTCTTCTCTTGACTTTGTCCAGTTTCTCCACGTTTTTCATGAAATATGGCATCCAGAACTGGACACAATACTCCGGTTGAGGCCTAATTGGCATGGAGTAGAGCAGAAGAATTACGTTCCTGTGTCTTACTTACAACACTCCTCTATATCATCCCAGAATGATGTTTGCTTTTTGCAACAGTGTTACACTGTTGACACATATTTAACTTGTGATCCTCTGTGGTACTCCTTCCTAGGCAGTCATTTCCATTTGTATGTGTGCAACTGATTGTTCCTTCTTAAGTGGAGAACTTTACATTTGTCCTTTATTGGATTTCATCCTATTTACTTCAGACCATTTCTGCAGTTTGTCCAGATCCTTTTGAATTTTAATCTTATCCTCCAAAGCACTTCCAACCCCTCCCAGCTTGGTATCATCTGCAAACTTTATAAGAGTAACTCTCTGTGCCATTATCTAATCAGTGATGAAGACATTGACAGACCCCCGAACTGATCCCCACAGGACCCCATTTGATATGCCCTTCCAGTTGACTGAACCACTGATGACTAGTCTTTGGTAATGGTTTTCCATTCAGTTTTGCACCCACCTTATAGTAGCTCCATCTAGGCTGTGTTTCTTGTCTACGCTGGCAATTAACAGCGCTGCAACTTTTTATCTTCTAGGGTCTCTGCAAATTGATTGCTTAATTATTTTTTCCATTATCTTTCTGGGTATTGAAGTTAAGCTGACTGGTCTGTAATTCCCTGGGTTGTCCTTGTTCCCCTTTTTACAGATTGGCACTATATTTGCCCTTTTCCAGTCCTGTTTTCTATGACATCTATTTCAAATAATTTAAGATTTCCTGTGTAAGCCAGGGTGGTCTCTTGCCATACTTCCTATCTTTCCTTCACAGTAGGATAGTTTGCTCTTGTGCCCTTATAATGTCTCTCTGAAAAGCTGCCAACTCTCTTGAACTGTTTTTCCTCCTTAGACTTGCTTCCGAGGGATCTTATCCACCAACTCCAATTTGCTAAAGTCTGGCCTTCTTAAAATCCATTTTTATTGTGCTGTTTTCCCTCCTACCATCCCTTAGAATAAGAACTCTATCATTTCATGATCACTTTCACCCAAGCTGCCTTTCAAATTCTCAACCAGTTCTTCCCTTTTTGTCAAAAGCAAATCTTACAACAGCCTCTCACCCAAGTGGCTTTCTCCACCTTCTGAAATAAAAACGTGTCTCCAGTACATTCTAAGAACTTGTTGGGAACATGCAGATACGGTGACAGTCCTGATTGTTGGACTAGGGCCACTGTGATATCAGTCCTCTTTCAGTCACCAAACATAGCTTTTTATATGCTGGAAAAATGAAGTATTAAGTGTTATCTCACATTTTAATTAAGAGTGCCTAATTTCCATATGCGGTGGATTGTCACTGTGGAATTTTTGGGCTTCCATAATATGTGTAACTGCATTCTTCTGAACAGCTATTATGCTAGGAGTTCAAGATGATTGTGTCCGAGCTGTTCTCTCATCTTTTTCACCCTCCGTTTGCTCTTATAAATTAAGTAACCTTGTTTTTGGCATTACTAGTTGGCATCATCAGCAACTTAGACATAATAATCTTCCACTTTCTCTTCAGATATAGAAACAATTTTGTGGGCACTCACTTTTCCTCAGTGAATATTTTTAGCCATTAACGGGCCATTTTTCAGGTTAGTGCAATCATCTGCTTGATTGTTGCATTAGCATTCCTATTGATTTTTAGGTTGTTTTCCCCCTTTATGATACTGTGACAGGGTGCTGGCTAAGGAAATCTGAGCCAGGCCTATGTCAAGCCAGCTCTAATCAAGAAAGGGGAATTGGAGCTGGCTGAGTAAGTCCAGGCCTGATTGACAAATGGGGAACAGCTGCCGGCCTCCTTAGCTGGCGCTACATAAAGGCCTGGCAGGAAAGTAGCCAGTGGGAGAAAAAAAGAGAGGAGCATAGAATTAGAGGGAGCAGGAGCTCTTCTCTTCCTTCTGGTGCAGAGTTAGCGTCCCTGAGGCTGTAAGACTGAAGCTGTTAGTAGCTAGAAGTGGTGGGAAAGTAACTGTAAATAAAGAGCAGGTGGTGATTACACCAATGCAGAGGTCTCTGGCTGGTTTTGTGGCACAGCACGGCAGAAGGGAGGAGGACGCTGTGGTGCCCCACCACGTGTGGGGGCTTGTCTGAGATTGTGAGCCAGCGCAGACCTGAGCAGATGCAGAAGGCCCTGCAAGGCTTCCAGCAGTCCCACCAGGCTGAGAGACAGCCTTCCTAACTTGGCAGCCGAACAGCAAAAACGTCTACCAGGACTTTATAAGAAAGCAGGCCAGCATGCAGCAGCAGCTCTTGCACAAATGGTGAGCCCTGTGATAGGGGATGGCATCTGGCTGCTGGGCTTGGAACTCTGTAAATGGGCCCGGCAGATGACCCGGATGCCTTCCTTGGCATGTTTGAGTGGTAGGCTATGGGCGCCGATGGGATAGGGCAATCTGGCCCTACGCTGGCTCCCTACTTTTGCGGATGAAGCTCAAGTGGCCTACATGGCATTGAGCGATGACAAAGGCCCAGAACTAATGAGGCAGTGAGGGTGGCCATCCTATTGGGTGGCCTGTCAGCGGAAAAATAGTGCCAAAAGTTCCGGTTGGCCAGATGGACGGGGGAGGGGCCATGTGGCCCTGGACATTTGCCCAGAGACAGATGGACTGGGCCCCCACTGGTTGAAGCCTGAGATACAAATGATGGGGGAAATAATGGATGCCCTAGTCCTAGAACAATGCTACGGAGCAAGGCTGCATATGGAATGTGCTGGGTGTGCCCAGGCACACCCTAATAGGTATTTAGAATTAGCCCATCAAGGACGCAGCATGTTTGCTTTGACTGCCATTTCTTCTCCTCTAATGATGCAGCAAACAAAGGTCACACTGATCCAGTATTTATTGATAAGGGATTCAGAAACTGGCATAGGGCTAACGAATGTTTTAAAAACCACCAACTGTCAAAATCTCATGTGTGGAAGCTGTTCTTCATGGTCAAGTTTTAATGAAGGGAAACCTACTGAGTATTGGTTGGATGAGGGCAAGCAGGCTTATCTGTCAAAACAAGAAGAACTGTGCCATAACCGAAGTGTAATGGAGCAACTGATAGACATTGTTCTGTGTTTGGCGAAAGGTGGGAGACCATTCAGGGTCATAATGAAAAAGCTGACAATTTTGAGAGGCTAATTTCTAAATCTTGTCAATATGCTCCAAAAATATGATCCTGTAATGGCAAAGCATTGTGCAACAATCTCCTCAAAACACTATCTATCTGAGTAATCGCATCCAAAATGATTAATTGTAACCTGCACAACGTTGTGCAACAGAAGATTGTCTCTTCGCTAAATGGAAAATGATCTCAATAATTGCTGATGACACTATTCACTGTGGACACCGTGAACAGATGTCCATTGTGGTGCGGTATTTTGACAATGAAAAACTAGTCCAGTTGAACATTTTGTGTCTGTTCAGAGACTATTACAGTTGATGCTCAGTCTATTTTTTTGACCAGTTAAATGACGTCCTTGGCATTCTTAAAATTGACTGGTCATCAGTGATATCTGTCTGTTTTGATGGTGCATCTACTATGTCTGGATGTACTGCGGGAGTTCAAATGAAATGTAAAGAAAGAAATGGTGAAATACTCTATGTATACTGCTATGCGCATTGCTTGAAACCTCGTCCTAGTAGATGCATACACTTCAAGTAAACAAACAGAACTGTCTGATGTTTTGGTGTTATTCAGATTCTTTTATGCCTTCATGGAGGGGAGTTCTGTGCAACATGAAGTAATGTTGAAGATTCACAAGAAGTAGGATCCCAGCTGAAGACTTTGAAGTCCCTGTCAAATACAAGATGGGCATGCAGAGCGGACACGGTGGCTACTGTATAACAAACTACTCCATCATTTCACAAGCTTTACAAGAGATTATCGAAACAACTCGCCTTGCTGATGCTAAAATAAAAGCTAGGGTCCTTATCCATTAACTAAATTCATTCAAGTTCATCTTTGCCCTTCTCATGATGCATCCTATTCTCCAGATGGTAGTAAAAGTGAGTAAGGCTCTTCAAGCTCCACATCTCAACTTACTTACTGCAATGACAGGGGTGAAAAGCTTGTGTAACTCTTTGGCTGCGATGAGAAGTGGCCCAGAATATTTTCAATTTTCAATGACAGTGTGAAAATGTGTGTCGAGAATGATATATCGATTCCTCCAGTTAAGAAGAGAAAAACGTCCACTCGTATTGATGATGCGTTTGAGTCCCAGCATCAGTTTGATACAGAATAGGAGCAGGAGAGAATAACTTCATTTTACCCACTCCTAGACTCAATTATTACCAGCAGTGACCAGCGATTTGAACAGGAGACTTGTAAAATTGTGACTGCAATGGGAAAACTGCTGAGCTTATACATTGGCAGGGACGATATGAGAATAATTGCCAATAAATTTAAAGTGTCCTTGGATGAGTTGGAAATTGAAGTCGGATTGCTTCGGGGTTATGACGAATCTGTTCCTAAAGGTAGCACTACGAACACCACCAGAGAGTGACTTGATTGGCTAAAGGCATCTGATTGATCTTCCATGTTCCAGGCCTTTTACAAATCTATTCAATGCTTTGCAGTCTTACTTGTTACAAGCTGTTCAGGTGAAAGAACCTTTTCAAAACTAACACATGTAAAAAACAAACTAAGAAGCACAATGTCCCAACAGCGCCTCGACTCACTCATGATTTGTACATTGAACAAGAATGGCTTCGTCAGTTAATTACAATGATGTGATTGAGGAGTTTAAGGTTTCTTCATCTTCCTGTCCTAGAGAATGAAATGTCGCTCACCAGGTGTTATGGACTTAATCTGTTTTGGTCAATTTGGGTTAGCTCATTATCTGGTTAAAGATGCAGTCAATTTTCATGATCTTTATCTTTGTATACACCTGGTTATCACTACAGCAAAAATTTTGATATTTTGTGTCTCATTTTTTAAATTTGTATTTTTTAAGTTAAGTTTAGTTTTTAATTTTTTTAAAAAATAAGTTTAGTTTTTTTAGTGTGTTTGATGAATAAAATAATATCCTTTGTGACTGAGTATTCAATAAATGGTTGCCTTTTAAAAAAAAAAAAAAAAAAAAAAAAAAAGAAATCCTTGGGAGCACACCCTAATGAAATGTGCTGCACATGCCTACGCTACTGAGTCTCCCTGAGAATATCCAAGTTTGGGCCAGGAGACATCAGCCAAGTACGCTTGATGCAGCGGTCAAGCTGACTGAGGAATACATGGAGGCAGATGTCCCCTGAAGGGCGGGCTGCTGACCTTATAAAGACACAGAGTTTGGGGAAAAAGTCAAGGGAACCCCCACCATGGCAAAGGCCTGGAGAGGAAGAAGGAGGAACCCTGAGGAACTCCCAGTAGAGCCAGCACAATTGTTTGCTGGCAGTGCGGGTGGTCAGGATATAAAAATGGAGACTGTCCAGACATGGAAGGTGGTTAGGTCGAATTTTGTGGCTGGACTAACGCTGGAGGGTGTGAAAAGGGGCAGAGGCTGTCCACCATCCCGGTGAGGGGCCTGGTAGATACAGCTTCGCTCGTCCAGAGGGGGCTTATAAAACTGCACTGGATAATTCCAGGTGCGTGGATGACCCTGGAGTATATCCACGGGGAGGGAAATACTGCCTGCTAGCCCAGGTGCCCCTAAAAGTGTGGGGCAGATTTAAATGGAAGCAGGTCAGGGTCGTAGAGGTGTTACCATACCCCATTGTGTTGGCTATGGACTCGGGCCTTCTCCCTAGTGGGAAAAGGAAAGGTTCCCCAAAGAAGGGGGTGGTGATCCCTAGACTGAGAAGCCCTGGTGAGGAAGAGGAGCAGGGTCTCGGGAAAGCGAACATAGAAACCCCAAACAGAGCCCAGATAGGGTAAAAAGAGGGGAAGGAGGTGTGGGGGAGATGGCCATCTCAAACCCCTTAGAGGGAGAAAAGGGGCAACTGGAACTCCACGCAATGCAGCTTCTATGAGAGGAAACATGGACTCTGCTTGGTGGCTTGGGAGAACCTGAGGCCCAGGGTGTCCTGCAGAAGGCTGGGAAAGGATAAAGGAGAAGGGACATCCACAGGGATGTGATTGGCTTGATGACCTGTGGCAACAGAGCTATGGGGGAATCCACCCCTCACACAGTTCAGTTTCTGTGGGTGGGGGATGAAGGAACCCCAGAAATGACACCGGGGATCACCCAAAAGAAGGGGAGAGACTCCCCCGGACGAACTCCGCTTGCAGGCGGCAGAGGCTGAGGAAGGATGAACCTGGCGGTTCGTAAGTGGGGAGGTGTGACAGGGTGTTGGCAAAGGAAATCTGAGCCAGGCCTATGTCAAGCCAGCTCCAATCCAGGAAGGGGAATTGGCTGAGTAAATCCAGGCCTGATTAACAAATGAGAAACAGCTGCCAGCCTCGTTAGCCAGGGGCTACATAAAGGCTGGCAGGAAAGAAGCCATGGGGGAAGGAAAGGGAGGAGTCAGAGAATTAGAGAGTGTGTGGGAAGTGCTTCCTGGCTGGCTGCAGGAGATAGCTGTCCCTGGAGCTGCAAGACTGAAGCTGTTTGTAGCTAGAAGATTGTGGGAAAGTAAACTGTAAATAAAAAGCAGGGGTGATTGCACCAATGCACAGGTCTCTGGGTGGTTTGTGCATGCAGCATAGGCAGAAGCAAGGAGGATGTCTTTCAAAAGTTACTCATTTTGTATTTTGCTCAAGGTAATGTTGACATTACATTTGTTTAAGCAGGTTGTCTCTGCTTTCCAGTTGTCTTTGACACAAGCAGCTACCCTTTTTTCTAATGAAGATAGATTTGACCTAAAAAGAAGTCAACTAAGAGCTCCTGGAGCTTTGAAACAGGGCCTTAAATTGCTGTTGTCAAAACCATGATAGCAAAAATGTCAGACTTTGCAGGATCAAACCTAATGTTCTGTTTTCCTTTAGACAGTCTCATTGAATTGTACCCTGGATCATGTACTCCAAATCAAAACTTGGATTCCAGTACCTCTTGAGATGGGAGAATCCTACTATTGGGCTACTTCACTCATGACTTAGAATGGCTTTCACTACTGTTCATTTATTTGCTTGTTTCCTACCACTTCCTTCAACATGACTAAAGTTGAAAGGTCAGATAGCGCTCTCTCTCTCTCTCTCTGTTTACAGTGGTGCCTAAGGACCAGTGAAGCACGGGGCTGTCTTGTGCTTGGCACTATATAAATAGTAGTGGATAGTCCTTGCCCTGAAGAGCCTACAGTCTAAATAGACAAGACAGAGACAATGTGGGGGAAGAGGTATAACATAAGCAAAGTGAACAGTGTGGTGGCTGCAAGTGGCATATTAGTGCTACAACATTTTTTTGATAGGGGATGGGGAGTTATCAGGGGATAAGCTAAAGGGGAATGGAAGGAGGGTGAGGGGGACAGGGCAGGCAGGAAGAAGGAGTGAATCCATGCTGAGGAGGCTAAGGGAGGGAGAGTTTTGGAGCAAACAGTCAATCAGCACCGATAACATATGATTGTTTCAAAAATCACTAGTATTCATCAAGAGCTTTTATATATATTACAGTTAAAATGAGAAACAGGCCACTTGTAACAGCCATTGAAGGCTCATAAATGAGATGAGCCAGCCAGCTTCCTATAGGACTCTTAACACTTGCCCTGCCAATGTTCCAGAAGCTTCTAGATGCCAGCCATACCCCTCTGCACTTCTCTACCCGTTATCTTGTATCAAATAAGTTGAGCACAGCTTACTGCAGAGCTCTATTACCAGTGCCTCAACCAGTTTCCCTGCCACCTTCTAGATAGTTCTCACTCTTGTTTCCTAATAGGCATAAGAAGAACCTTGATGATCTCATCACTTAACTATTTAGAATAGCTTTCAATCACCACTGGAAGAGTAATTTCCAGTACCAAACTTCTAAGAGTAAAATAGAAGCTAAAGCTCTATTACATTGTCTTTTTACTGCAAAAAAATAAAAATAAAAAAATGAGGTTTTCATAACCCTGTCAAAAGCAGCATAGTACAAAAATAAGTTTCTCGGCACCACTTCTGCTCGTAATCCAGCCAGAGACATTTGACTGCAGTTCTACAGTTCCAGCGAGCTAAAGAATAGCCTAATCTGGGGATGCTGAAACCAGCCCTCTGAAAAAATGCAAAATGCATTGATCACAGACTCTTTCTTTAACCCAAAATCTATACATCTGTATGTCAGATGTTGTGCCATTTTCTAGATGCTACCATTCCACCCCTGGCCTTTTGACAGATAAAATAAAAATAAAAATAAATGCATGGCTTTTTGGCAATAATTGTGCAGTCTGAACAACCTGTTGTTCCTATGTTGCAAATTATATTATATTCCACAGATTAGATTTCTGGTCAGGGAGCATGATACCATACTACCAGTTAAATCTATGCAATTGGATATGTCAGGCAATGGGATCTACAAAATAGTTGATTGTTTTCTGTCTTAGAGGATAAATCAAGAAAAGACAAAAGTTTTTCGCAGTTGGAGCCAGTTCTGGCAGCTTCACAGATACACTGTTGATGTTGCTGACAACACTGTTTTGGATTAGCTAACTATGGGAAGAAAACTTGGATTTTGAAAAGCAAATTGTCACTCCATGCATGACTCTAAAGGAAAAAAAACAAAACTGATTAAAAGAAAAATGTAAGATTTCAAATAAACTAAGGAAAGAGCCAAATTCAGACATTTTTCCATTAGAGTTCACATGAAGTCCGGTCACTATAATGTTTAGCTTGCTTTTTTCTCCAGGACTACAAATGGTGAGTTGTGTAGCAGTTTGATTCAGGCCAAGATTTTAATTGTAAAGAACAAGGCTGCCTGCAAGGCAGGTATTAATGTGGATTTTGTGGATTTCACATTTGTAGGTTTACTTTTGCCTTTTTACACTTCATTGTAGATTATGCATATGGCTGTTAATCAGGGATTTGTTTGTGTACATGTGGCAAATAGAGGACTGTAAAATCGGATTTAAACCCAAATATTTAGACTGATGCAGATGCCATTAAGACCTTTGTCATCTACACTGAAAACTAAACTAGGCACTTACTCCAAATCTAACTGAAGAGAAAGGGGACTTTATATAAACTATTTTGAAATGTACTTTAACTTTTGAATTAAGATTTTTTTTTAAATAAGCATGTCAGATAGCCTAAGAAGTTTGAACATTTTAGCTTGTATTTTACTCATTTGCTTAAAGCTAACAACAGATGACAGGAGACCAGTCTTCCTGCCAGTAGTTGATAACCTGAAAACTTTTTATCTAGTATGAAAAATACATTTGCAATTTAACAGCTTTACAACAGGGATTCTTAGATGTTTTAAGAACATAGACCACCTCTTAACATTGTTTTGATTCATGATTACACAGACTATCTGACTGCATAACATTCCTGTGGCAATTGAAGCAATTGCTTACAGAAGAAAGTACTGATATTTTTAGCTGTCTTTAATACAATAGCAGTTTGTCCTCTTAGAGCAGTGATTTTCAAACTTTTTGACCTGAGCCCCCCCAATCTTTGATTTACAATTTTGATTGTGCTCCCCAATACCTACCCCTGTTACACGCTGTACCTCAGAGTCATACCTGGGAACCCTGATATTCACCACTGTCATAAAATTATGTTTGTACAAAGTATGCCTTGTGAGGTATCATTCTAAGTCTTGTTCTATTGAACATCAATATCATGTTGGATTGTATGTGCTATCATTATATGTGAGATTATGAAGTATTGCAATATGTTGTAAGATGGGAAACCCACAGTCAGTCTCTCAGGTACAACAACGCAGTAGCCAGATGTTCCGATGGCTTATTAAATGGAATCTATTTTCCCAACAGCCATCCCAGAAGACTTGAGCATAGACAATGGAAACTGCTTGACCAGTGGGGGAAGACCCCACATCATAGCAAAAGATCTTTCCAGCAGCTGGAAGAAATTATAAAAGAGGGGAACAGACATCATCACTTGGCCTCACTCCCCCCCCGTCTGCCCCCCGCACCTCAACACCTGGAAACACATCTGGATGACAGACTTTGAACTGGGGGAGGGTGGTCCAGGGCTCGATATTGAAGATCTGCAACCTGTTTGTACCATCTGTCAGGGTGAGAGACTGCTTTATTCAAATCCTGTTTAGTTTGTAGAACTGACTGTGAATTTATCTTTATTTCTTAAGTAACCAACTTTGATCTCTACACTTGCTGCTTACAATCACTTAAAATCTATCTTTCTGTAGTTAATAAACCTGTTTTATATTTTACCTAAAACAGTGTGTTTTGGCTGAAGTTCCTGGGAAATCTCAGCTCAGTTTACAAAGGCTAGTGTGTGTCCTCTCCACATTGAGGGACAGGCAGACTGGGTAATGAACTTCCATTGGCCAGGCTTCTGACCAGTGCAAGATGGTACAGGTCTGGGGTGCAAGGCTGGGAAGCTGGGGGGAATTGGCTGGAGCCTCCTTAATGATGGTTCATGAGTGGCTGAGAGAGCATTCATGTAATTTAGTTGGGTGTGTCCCTGCCTGTGGATGTCATACCCCTGGTCTACACTATAAGTTTAGGTCGAATTTAGCAGCATTAGATTGATTTAACCCTGCACCTGTCCACACAACAAAGCCATTTTTGTCGACTTAATGGGCTCTTAAAATCGATTTCTGTACTCCTCCCCGACAAGGGGATTAGCTCTGAAATCAACATCGCCGGGTCAAATTTGGGTTAGTGTGGATGCAATTTGCTGTTATTGAGTTCCGGGAGCAATCCCACAGTGCTCCATTGTGACCACTCTGGACAGCACTCTCAACTCGGATGCACTGGCCAGGTAGACAGGAAAAGCACTGTGAACTTTTGAATTTCATTTCCTGTTTGGCCAGCATGGCAAGCTGATCAGCACAGGTGAGCATGGAGTCCCAGAATCACAAAAGAGCTCCAGCATGGACCAAATGGGAGGTACTGGATCTGATCGCTGTATGGGGAGACGAATCCGTGCTATCAGAACTCCGTTCCAAAAGACACAATGCCAAAATATTTGAAAAAATCTCCAAGGACATGAAGGACAGAGGCTATCACTGGGACCCGCAACAGTGCTGTGTGAAACTTAAGGAGTTCAGGCAAGCCTACCAAAAAACTCAAGAGGCAAACGCCCACTCGGGGTCAGAGCCCTAGACATGCCACTTCCATGATGAGCTGCATGCAATTCTAGGGGTGCCCCTACAACTACCCCACACCCGTATGTGGACTCCTGCAAGGGAGTTTCACACAACAGGGATGAGGATTTTGGAGACGGGGAAAATGGTAGCGCACAAAAGGCAAGTGGAGAAACTGTTCTCCCTGACAGCCAGAAACTGTTTATCACCCTGGAGACAGTACCCTCCCAACACGGGCTCCTGGACCCTGAAGTCAGAGAAGGTGCCTCTGGTGAATGTACCTTTGTAAATATAATACACGGTTTAAAAGCAAGTGTGTTTAATGATTAATTTGCCCTGAAGACTTGGGATGCATTCACAGCCAGTACAGCTACTGGAAAAGTCTGTTAACGCGTCTGGGGATGGAGTGGAAATCCTCCAGGGACATGTCAATGAAGCTTTCCTGGAGGTAGTCCTCTCCCAAAGCCTTTGCAAAAGGTTTCTGGGGAGGGCAGCCTTATTGCATCCTCCATGGTAGGACACTTTACCATGGCCAGCCAGTAGCATGTAGTCTGGAATCATTGCATAAGAATGCATGGCAGCATGTGGTCCCAGTGTTTGCTGGCATTCAAGCAACATCCGTTCTTTATCTCTCTGTGTTATCCTCAGGAGAGTGATATCATTCATGGTCACTTGGTTGAAATAGGGGAATTTTATTAAGGGGACATTCAGAGGTGGCTGTGCCTGCTGGGCTGTTTGCCAGTGGCTGAAAAGAAATCATTCCCACTGTTAGCTATGCAGTAGTGGGGGAGGTAAGGTGATCATCCCAGAGAATTGGGTGTGTGGGGGGGGGTTTAGTTGGGTTTGTGCTGCACGTTAACCCCAAAATGTCAGCCCCTCCTTTTAAGTGGCCAATGTGTCTTTTTCAATTTTACTCTCCCTTTTTTTCCCTCCCACAGCTGCAAATGTTTCAACACTGCCACTAGCATCTCCATCCCAGAGGCTAGCACAGATAAGAAGGTGAAAAAAACCGCACTCGCGATGAAATGTTCTCTGAGCTCATGCAGTCCACCCAAACTGAAAGAGTCCAGCAGAATGCATGGAGGCAGACAATGGCAGAGTCCAGGAAAGCACAAAATGAACGTGAGGACAGGAAGCGGGAGCAACAGGAGGGGTGGCGGGATCAAGAGGAAAAGTGGCAGCAGCATGATGAGAGGAGGCAGGATGCAATGCTAAGGCTACTGGAGGATCAAACTGATATGCTCCGGCATATGGTTGAGGTGCAGGAAAAGCACAGATCGCCATTGCAGCCCCTGCATAACCAACTGCCCTCCTCCCCAGGTCCATAGCCTCCTCACCCAGACACCCAAGAATGCCCCTATTTGTGTGATGAATTAATAAAGAATGCATGAATTTGAAACAACAATGACTTTATTGCCTCTGCAAGCGGTGATCAAAGGGGGAGAGGATGGAGGTTGTCTTACAGGGAAGTAGAGTTAACCAAGGGAGTGGGTTTTCATCAAGGAGAAACAAACAGAACTGTCACACTGTAGCCTGGTCAGCCATGAAACTGGTTTTCATAGCTTCTCTGATCTACAGCACACCCGGCTGTGCTCTTCTAACCGCCCTGGTGTTTGGCTGCGTGTAATCAGCGGCCAGGCAATTTGCCTCAACTTCCCACCCCACCATAAACATCTCCCCCTTACTCTCATAGATATTGTGGAGCGTGCCACAAGCAGTAATAACAATGGGAATATTGGTTTCTCTGAGGGCTGAGTCAGTAAACTGCGCCAGCACACTTTTAAATGTCCAAAAGCACATTCTGTTCTTGCTCAGCCTATGGTTGAACAGCTCCTGACTACTATCCAGGGTGCCTGTGTATGACTTCATGAGCCATGACATTAAGGGGTAGGCTGGGTCCCCAAGGTTAACTATAGGCATTTCAACATCTCCAATGGCTATTTTCTGGTCTGGAAAGTAAGTCCCTTGCTACAGCTGTTCATACAGACCAGATTTCCTGAAGATGTGAGCATTATGTTCCTTTCCTGGCCATCCCACGTTGATGTTGGTGAAATATCCCTTGTGATCCACCAGTGCTTGCAGCACCATTAAAAAGTACCCCTTTTGGTTTATGTACTGGATGCCTTGGTGGTCTGGTCCCAAGATAGGGATATGCGTTCCATCTATCGCCCCACCACAGTTAGGGAATCCTATTTCAGCAAAGCCATCTACTATGACTTGCACATTTTCCAGGGTCACTACCCTTGATAGCAGCAGCTCAGTGAATGCTTTGGCTACTTGGATCACAGCAGCCCCCACAGTAGATTTGCACACTCCAAATTGATTCCCTACTACGAGACCACCAGGAGAGGAGAGTGCCAGCGGAAGCGGTGGATGACGACAGTCATATAGAGAGGATCTGTGAGGTGGATTCATAGCATCAGGAGAGCAGAGTGGCAGTGGAAGCAGTGGATGACAACGACCGTTAGCAGTCCTACTGCACCGTCTGCTGAAAGTACTATGGCGCCCGCATGGAAAAAAGGCGTGAAATGATTGTCTGCCATTGTTTTCACGGAGGGAGGGGTCACTGACAACATGTACCCCAAACCACCCGCGACAATGTTTTTGCCCCATCAGGCATTGGGAGCTTAACCCAGAATTCCAATGGGCAGCGGAGACTGGGGTAACTATGGGATAGCTATCCACAGTGCAATGCTCCGAAAGTTGACGCTAGCCTCGGTACTGTGGATGCACTCCACCGACTTAATGCACTTAGTGCATTAGTGCAGGGACACACACAATTGACTGTATAAAATTGCTTTCTAAAAAATTGACTTCTAAAAATTTGACCGAATTTTGTACCTTAAGAGTGGGACCTGCCAGAGGTTTGTGACTTGACATAGCATCACAATGTGAGAGGGATACCCCAGGTTGGTGGGAGAGGTTCAGCAGTGCCACAGTTCAGGTTGCACCCCGGGAACTCTATCGCACCCTCTCCCCTAGAGTTTTCAGGGTGGGGGAAAGCATGTATCTCAGTCTCTGAGGGCAGCCTTGCAAACTCCTCCTGGCTTCTGAAAATCAAGATGAGTATTTTTTGTATACCATCACCAGTAAATAATAGTTCTACAGACAAATTACATGTCACTTGTGCCATTTAACACCAATCTGTTTACAATTTGGAGCTTAGTAAACGTTGGTGATGCATGAGAAAGGAACAGATTACAGCTTGTCCTGTTTTAGCGGTGGTGATTCTATACAGTTAACCTGGCTAAACTGGTGTCATTTCAAGTCAGGACAGTTGATTAAATAGGCTGTTTTCCCCTTCTTCAGAGAACTTATGAGAACAGATCACTATTGCTTGTTTCTTTGTTTGTTTTTTATTTTGAGCTGAAAGTAAATACAAAAAAGCTTCCCCTCCAAAAGGAGTTTGTTTGAGACAGTCATGCTCTGCAGAGAAGGGTATAATAGAATAGAAACTGGAATTCACACTTGATACTTGTGGCCACTACATTTGGTGTGCTTTTAAAAAAACCTCAGAGGACTAATATGGTGAGCAATCACAATGTAGCAATAAAAAAAAAACTGTAGAAGAAAAATCTATCAGGCAACTTCTCACCTTTAGAAATCATCCTAAAGTTTCCCCACCCACAGTTAGAAAACAATGTGTTAAGCTGATTTTGTTGGTCTATCATGGGGTTAGCTACTTACTACTGTGGCCACATGTGGGGATTAGCTCTCAACCACAGAGCACCAACTTTCTAATCTGCCAGGGAAGGATTGACCCCCGCACACACTCTGCCTGAGGCCCCACCCCCACTCCACCCTTCCCCCAAGTCGCTGCTCTGTTCTGCCCCCTCCCATCCAGCTCCACCCCTTGCCTGAGCGCACCCCACCCTTGCTCCTCTCCCTCCTCCCCAGTGCCTCCTCCATGCCACAGAACAGCTGATCGCGGTAGGCGGGAGGAGGGAGAGGAGCTGATCGAGGTGGGTGCTCAGCACCCAGCATTTTTTCCCATGGGTGCTCCAGCCCCAAAGCACCCATGAAGTCAGTGCCCTCTCTGGACTCTGTTGCTCCATCTTTGTGTCTTCTTGGCTCTTCAGTCAGCTCACAATAGCTTTCCCCTTCTGGAGTAACAAAGTCACTTTGGACAAACTGTCTCAGTCTTCTGCTCCACTGCCCAGACTGCACCATTTCCCCAATGGCTGATAGGGAAACCTACCCGCTACTCCAGGTTCCAGCCCAGGGATCTTATGTCTAGCAACCACGTCTGCTTGCTCCCAGACCCTATTGCTATCTCCCTGGACTCCTGCCTACCCTTCTTTGCTATCGTGTGGCCAAGCCCTGGGTTCCACTGGAACCGCCTCTGTTCTTTGGGGATACTTCACCCTGTCTCGGTTTCTAGCTGGATTCTGTATTCCACAGCAGAACCTCAGGGTTTACTCCCCTGCCTAGAATTCCTCCTTGTCTGTTACTAACTTCCCTGCTCTCTAGGTCTAGGGAGTGACTGCGGAGTTCCTTCCTGCAGCTTCTTCTTGCTACCAACTTCCTCTTTATATGCTTCTGGCAGTTCTTCCCCCCTCCCCCCCCCGTCTCCCCACCCCCTGCTGGGCTTCATCAGCTATTAGGCCTTATCAATCCTGACTTTCCTTCAGGTGCAGACTGTCACAGGGTTAATTGATCCTTTTATTCCCTCCTCAGGCCTTGTATGGGATAGACACGCGTGTGTTTGCTGGGAGGGAGCCTGAGTGAGTGTCTGATTGGCTGCTAGCCTGCAGGGGGCGGGCATTAGGGTGTCTGTGTGTTTGCGTCAGGGAAGCCTGGCTGTTTAAAAATAGCCGGAGCCTCGCGAACCAGCTGAGCGGCAGCGAACCAGCGGGGACAGCAGAGCAGCTCACAGCAGGAGTTTGCCTGGGAGTTCGCCTGGAGTGAGCCCAGTGAGGCTTACATCTTGCCAACGTCTCTGAGGAAGCTCCGTAGTAGGTAGGTGATATGGAAGGGGGGAATTCAGCTGTTGTGACCTGCACTGGATGTGCCATGTTTGTCTTTCTTCCACAGGACAGAAGCGACTTTGTCTGTACAAAGTGCAAGCTGGTCTCCATATTGGAAGAGAAGATTGAAGGTCTGGAGCAACAGGTAACGACCCTGCGTTGTATACGAGAGACTGAGGATTTTCTGGACCAAACTCAGGATAGCCTTCTAGGGGCACAAAGCTCTAAAGATGTAGAGCAGGTTGCACAGAGGAGCCAAGAGGCCAGTGAAGAAGCTTGGCAACATGTGACCTCCAGAAGAGGTAAGCGGAATGTCCGGGTTCCAGTAACACAGACACAGGTAACTAACCGCTTTCATGTTCTCTCCACAGGTACCAATGCGGAGAGTGGACCAGATGATATGGCTGGGGGGAGAAAGCGGAAGGAGACTCCGCTGGTTGGGAGGCATGAGATGCGATGTCCTGAGGTTGGAGGTTCCACGACCACCACTCCCAAGAGGAGAAGGCGGGTGGTGGTGGTCGGGGACTCTCTCCTCCGGGGGACTGAGTCATCTATCTGCCGCCCTGACCGGGAAAACCGAGAAGTCTGCTGCTTGCCAGGGGCGAAGATTCGTGATGTGACGGAGAGACTGCCGAGACTCATCAAGCCCTCGGATCGCTACCCCTTCCTGCTTCTCCACGTGGGCACCAATGATACTGCCAAGAATGACCTTGAGCGGATCACTGCGGACTACGTGGCTCTGGGAAGAAGGATAAAGGAGTTGGAGGCGCAAGTGGTGTTCTCGTCCATCCTCCCCGTGGAAGGAAAAGGCCTGGGTAGGGACCGTCGAATCGTGGAGGTCAACGAATGGCTACGCAGGTGGTGTCGGAGAGAAGGCTTTGGATTCTTTGACCATGGGATGGTGTTCCATGAAGGAGGAGTGCTGGGCAGAGACGGGCTCCATCTTACGAAGAGAGGGAAGAACATCTTTGCCAGCAGGCTGGCTAACCTAGTGAGGAGGGCTTTAAACTAGGTTCACCGGGGGAAGGAGACCAAAGCCCTGAGGTAAGTGGGAAAGCGGGATACCGGGAGGAAGCACAGGCAGGAAGGTCTGTGAGGAGAGGGCTCCTGCCTCATACTGGGAATGAGGGGCGATCAACAGGTTATCTCAAGTGCTTATATACAAATGCACAAAGCCTTGGAAACAAGCAGGGAGAACTGGAGGTCCTGGTGATGTCAAGGAATTATGACGTGATTGGAATAACAGAGACTTGGTGGGATAACTCACATGACTGGAGTACAGTCATGGATGGTTATAAACTGTTCAGGAAGGACAGGCAGGGCAGAAAAGGTGGGGGAGTAGCACTGTATGTAAGGGAGCAGTATGACTGCTCAGAGCTCCGGTACGAAACTGTGGAAAAACCTGAGTGTCTCTGGATTAAGTTTAGAAGTGTGTGCAACAAGAGTGATGTCATGGTGGGAGTCTGCTATAGACCACCGGACCAGGGGGATGAGGTGGATGAGGCTTTCTTCCGGCAACTCACGGAAGCTACTAGATCGCATGCCCTGATTCTCATGGGTGACTTTAATTTTCCTGATATCTGCTGGGAGAGCAATACAGCGGTGCATAGACAATCCAGGAAGTTTTTGGAAAGCGTAGGGGACAATTTCCTGGTGCAAGTGCTAGGGGAGCCAACTAGGGGGAGCGCTTTTCTTGACCTGCTGCTCACAAACCGGGTAGAATTAGTGGGGGAAGCAAAAGTGGATGGGAATCTGGGAGGCAGTGACCATGAGTTGGTTGAGTTCAGGATCCTGACGCAGGGAAGAAAGGTAAGCAGCAGGATACGGACCCTGGACTTCAGGAAAGCAGACTTTGACTCCCTCAGGGAACAGATGGCCAGGATCCCCTGGGGGACTAACATGAAAGGGAAGGGAGTCCAGGAGAGCTGGCTGTATTTCAAGGAATCCCTGTTGAGGTTACAGGGACAAACCATCCCGATGAGTCGAAAGAATAGTAAATATGGCAGGCGACCAGCTTGGCTTAATGGTGAAATCCTAGCGGATCTTAAACATAAAAAAGAAGCTTACAAGAAGTGGAAGCTTGGACATATGACCAGGGAAGAGTATAAAAATATTGCTCGGGCATGTAGGAAAGATATCAGGAGGGCCAAATCGCACCTGGAGCTGCAGCTAGCAAGAGATGTCAAGAGTAACAAGAAGGGTTTCTTCAGGTATGTTGGCAACAAGAAGAAAGCCAAGGAAAGTGTGGGCCCCTTACTGAATGAGGGAGGCAAGCTAGTGACAGAGGATGTGGAAAAAGCTAATGTACTCAATGCTTTTTTTGCCTCTGTTTTCACTAACAAGGTCAGCTCCCAGACTGCTGTGCTGGGCAACACAAAATGGGGAAGAGATGGCCAGCCCTCTGTAGAGATAGAGGTGGTTAGGGACTATTTAGAAAAGCTGGACGTGCACAAGTCCATGGGGCCGGACGAATTGCATCCGAGAGTGCTGAAGGAATTGGCGGCTGTGATTGCAGAGCCCTTAGCCATTATCTTTGAAAACTCGTGGCGAACGGGGGAAGTCCCGGATGACTGGAAAAAGGCTAATGTAGTGCCCATCTTTAAAAAAGGGAAGAAGGAGGATCCTGGGAGCTACAGGCCGGTCAGCCTCACCTCAGTCCCTGGAAAAATCATGGAGCAGGTCCTCAAAGAATCAATCCTGAAGCACTTAGAGGAGAGGAAAGTGATCAGGAACAGTCAGCATGGATTCACCAAGGGAAGGTCATGCCTGACTAATCTAATCGCCTTTTATGATGAGATTACTGGTTCTGTGGATGAAGGGAAAGCAGTGGATGTATTGTTTCTTGACTTTAGCAAAGCTTTTGACACGGTCTCCCACAGCATTCTTGTCAGCAAGTTAAGGAAGTATGGGCTGGATGAATGCACTATAAGGTGGGTAGAAAGCTGGCTAGATTGTCGGGCTCAACGGGTAGTGATCAATGGCTCCATGTCTAGTTGGCAGCCGGTGTCAAGTGGAGTGCCCCAGGGGTCGGTCCTGGGGCCCGTTTTGTTCAATATCTTCATAAATGATCTGGAGGATGGTGTGGATTGCACTCTCAGCAAATTTGCGGATGATACTAAACTGGGAGGAGTGGTAGATACGCTGGAGGGGAGGGATAGGATACAGAAGGACCTAGACAAATTGGAGGATTGGGCCAAAAGAAATCTAATGAGGTTCAATAAGGATAAATGCAGGGTCCTGCACTTAGGATGGAAGAATCCAATGCACCGCTACAGACTAGGGACCGAATGGCTCGGCAGCAGTTCTGCGGAAAAGGACCTAGGGGTGACAGTGGACGAGAAGCTGGATATGAGTCAGCAGTGTGCCCTTGTTGCCAAGAAGGCCAATGGCATTTTGGGTTGTATAAGTAGGGGCATAGCGAGCAGATCGAGGGACGTGATCGTTCCCCTCTATTCGACACTGGTGAGGCCTCATCTGGAGTACTGTGTCCAGTTTTGGGCCCCACACTACAGGAAGGATGTGGATAAATTGGAAAGAGTACAACGAAGGGCAACGAAAATGATTAGGGGTCTAGAGCACATGACTTATGAGGAGAGGCTGAGGGAGCTGGGATTGTTTAGTCTGGAGAAGAGAAGAATGAGGGGGGATTTGATAGCTGCTTTCAACTACCTGAAAGGGGGTTTCAAAGAGGATGGCTCTAGACTGTTCTCAATGGTAGCAGATGACAGAACGAGGAGTAATGGTCTCAAGTTGCAATGGGGGAGGTTTAGATTGGATATTAGGAAAAACTTTTTCACTAAGAGGGTGGTGAAACACTGGAATGCGTTACCTAGGGAGGTGGTAGAATCTCCTTCCTTAGAGGTTTTTAAGGTCAGGCTTGACAAAGCCCTAGCTGGGATGATTTAACTGGGACTTGGTCCTGCTTTGAGCAGGGGGTTGGACTAGATGACCTTCTGGGGTCCCTTCCAACCCTGATATTCTATGATTCTATGATTCTATGACACCCCATCACATATTATATTTCAGGGATCGGCAACCTTCTGGGGTCCCTTCCAACCCTGATATTCTATGATTCTATGATTCTATGACACCCCATCACATATTATATTTCAGGGATCGGCAACCTTTGGCACGTGGCCCACCAGGGTAAGGTGAGATGGGACGGTTTGTTTACCTGCCACGTCTGCAGGTTTGGCCGATCGCGGCTCCCACTGGCCGTAGTTCGCCACTCCAGGCCAATGGGGCTGTGGGAAGCAGCACAGGCCAAGGGATGTGCTGGCTGCCACTTCCCGCAGCCCCCTGTGGCCTGGTGCGGCGAACCACAGCCAGTGGGAGCTGCAATCGGCCAAACCTGTGGACGCAGCTGGTAAACAAACTGGCCCATCATGAGGCTTACCCTGGTGGGCTGTGTGCCACAGGTTGCTGATCCCTGTTATATTTATTAAGGAAACAAGCAAAAACATAAGACTGACACTGTGGGATATTCACACTTGAAAGCCTACTTGCCCCTCTGCCCCCCCGCCCTTCCCATTCGCTCTCCTTTTTTTTTCCTTCTAGTGCCTAATGGGTATGGAAATTCTCTGCCTGGGGAAAAAGAGAAGCAAATCTGCTTCTTCAAGGCTTCTTTCAGATGACATTCTGATTACAAGTATAGCACTGTTAAAAATGATCTTGTGTAAACTGCTCCCTCTGGAAACTTTGAGTCTATTATTATTTATTTGCATCACTGTAGCACTCAGAGGCTCCAGCCAATATTGGGGCTCCATTTTATGAAGTATTGCACAAATATATTTTCTATTATTTACATTGCAGTAGTGCCAACAAGGCCCTAATCAGCATTTCATTGTGCTAGGTTCTGTATGATAACTAGAACAGGGACAATTCCTTCCTGAGAACTCACAATCTTGGATTATGAAAAAATGCACCAGGTGGCTAGATGAGCAGTTAAGGGTCCAATGGGATCAAAGATAGGGAAGCAGTAAAGATGGATATGCTTTGAAGAAAACAGGTTCTGGTCTGAATACCTATAGTGGAACATATTTTGTAATGTTAATCCTAGCTGCAGTTTACAATGATCACAGTCCTGGAATTAAAAATAAATAGTAAAACTAATAAAGAGAATTCTTTTGTATTTTTTACAAGAATTTCTTTTGTTGCAAGAACCATGTTTCAGTGTAGAGAAAGGAGATTGGAAAAGCAGATAAAAACTCAACCACATTCTTTCATATTCTGTGTTTGAATTTGGTCCAGCAAAGGTTTATAGACTGGGACAGATCAAGTCATAAATGTGACAGCCATAATCTCAAATAGACCATATTACTGAAGCACAAATCATAACCACAGATTTTGTTCCATTTTTCTTTGGTGCTTCAGATAGTCAAGGATGTTCAGTGCTGTCTGAATTTTAGTTACTACTTAATTGCATATTTGTTTTATGCTACTTTATTGTCAGAATATAGCTAAAACAGAAAACAAAAATATTTAACAAATGAATTACTTGGAGGTAAAAATTACAACTTTGCCCACTCTTTCGAATATATATATTGTGCTCATTGCTTTAGTTAGTATTAAAGTGCTTTTGTAGTTTGCAATACTGGACAAAGTTTTATAAATGTACTTAATTTCCAGTTTAATTTCCCTGCTGGAAAGCAGTGCCTACTTCAGGGCCACCCTACTGCAGTGTATTGAGATATTGGACATGAGGATTCCCAAGAAAGACACAAGTGTAACTCTTTTACATTGTTCTGATGTATTGTGGAAGGAGAGAGAGAGTCTGCAGTCACCTTAGTTTGTTGCCATTTCCCTTGATAGGACAAATGCCACAAAGACAATGGCATAAGCAGTAGATTGATAGCTGAGCAATAAAAAAAATGCAAGTTGGGGTTCCCTACAAATTGATGTTCTCCACAGCTGTGTATTGCCTTTGTCTGTGTAGACCATTTGTCAATGAAAACATCTTACCAAAAGTTAGTTTAAAGAAGCTCTTATCAACTCAAGGACTTGTTTCAATTCCCATTGAAGTCAAAAATATTCCAATTGACTTCAAAGGAAGTTGGACTGAACACCAGTTAGCCTTGATGCCACTGTTTGATTTGCATTTTACATAATATTACATATAATATACTACAGTGTTTTGTTTTTGTATTCTCCTCATAAAAGTGATAGCTTCTTAGTAAGGCAACAATTCTGTTCTGGACTGAATTATTCAGATAGATGGATGGATATCAGGTATCAATAATTTGTCACGCCTAACCTAGGCAGGATTTAATAAACTATCTATATGAGAGAGAGAGAAATATATCATTTGCATTACAGTAGTGCTTAGGCCCCAACAAGGATCAGGGTCTCAATTTGGTAGGTACTGTTCAAATGCATACTGAGAATCTATCTTTGCCTCAAAGAATTTACAGTCTAACTAGACAGATACAATTCTCCACAACACTTCCACCACGCCCCAACTCAGGCGTTAGCTGGAGATTAAGAAATTTACTCAAAGTCACACAGATGATTGATTGACTCAAACCATTCCCTACAGAGTAGTTGTCCATCTCATTATGAAAATGGAAAAGCAATGTAATTGGCGTAGATGTTGGTAATATCAGAGGCCAAAGAAAAGGGTGACCATATTTCCTTATGCTGAATATGGGACACCTGGTAAATTACTTGTTTTCAAACGAGTTCAATGGCAATCAGTCAGAACTATGCAGGTTTCAGAGTAGCAGCTGTGTTAGTCTGTATTCGCAAAAAGAAAAGGAGTACTTGTGGCACCTTAGAGACTAACAAATTTATTTGAGCATAAGCTTTCGTGAGCTACAGCTCACTTCATCGGATGCATTTGCAGTACAACTGTTCAAATTAACATCAAGTTGATTGAATCCTTGTTAAAAAGAAATACTGTGTAGTTGGATTCTTTTTTATTTACCTTCTTATCTCTAAGTCTTTAGGGTTTACATGGAGACAGGTGACAGACACACACTCCTGTACACCCCTCTCTCACACTGGGGATATGTGACCGACCAACCCGACCCTCCCTGCCTAGCGCTCTCCACCCTCCATGCCTGGCTGGGCCCCTGGGATAGACCCACCTCTCCTGGTACGTGGCGCCATGTCTTCCCAAGGGAACACGTGGAACACGTCACATTCCCCCCCCCCCCGGCAGATTTTTGCCAGAGTTCACTCCAGAATGTGGCCAGCAGCAGCCTTTTGGCACTGTGCAGAAGGGAAGGGACAGGAGCTGCTTCCAGCTGCAGGGAGGAGGAGGTGAGGAAGGGATGACCTGGCCCGTGTCTTTGCAGAGCTCATCTCTTCCCGCTTCTTCCCCCCCATTGCCACTTTGCACCCCCTTATCCCTCCCCCCATGGCTGGAAGCAGCTTGTCCCTTCCTGCCCACACAGTGTTGAAAGGCAACTAACATTGGCTGCTGCTGGCCAATGACAAAACGCAGCTGCCTCCTGTCCCCTGACTAAAATGTGGGCAGAAAGGGGTTAAGTCCTAAGGATTCATTGTGCACCAGGGCCCAGGGAACTTTACTGCAAGGGCATCAGCGAACCCGGCCAGAGAGGTGGCTCACAGGGGAGGGTGCCTAGGGGACGGAGCAGCCCCACGCTCCCTGCGGGTAGGACCCAGGCGTGGGTGTGCGTGAAGAGGGTGCTATGGAGCCTGCAGGGTTGGGGCATGAACAGGCTGAAAATCACTTTTTCCCCACCACTCCAGAGCTGAGCTGAGGGGCAAAGAGGCTTCTCATGCCAGCGCTGTGTGGTGCTTTGGCACATTCAGGGCTCAGCTCCTCCTGGCCAGTGCACCAGGCCAGAGGGTCTTGGGATTTCCTGGGGCACTGGCCCAGCCAGAGGCAGTGGGGGAAGGAAGAAGCTTGCTGGCCAGGCTGCTGGTGAGCTGAGTGCTCCGACCAGGGGCTGGTGCTCCGCACAGCGCTAGGAATGGGACATGCCCCACCATGGGGGATATGGTGGAACAGCGGGGCTAGGGGGAGCAAAGGGGCAAAGCAGGGAGAAGACAGCAAGAGGGGGAGCACATAAAGGGCCAAAGGGTGGGCAGCAGAAGCGACACATAACTGGTCATTGCCTGGAGCCTGCCTGCAGTCACCAGCCACTGCAGCACGCAGCTAGAGCTGGCTGGAAATGGGACGGGGGCAGGGACCTGGTGGCCAAGAGCCAGCACACAGCAGGGGCTGTGCTGATGCACCAGCATGGGGAGTGGCCAGCCCCACGCACTGCAACTTCGCTCCACCACCAGCCTTGCACACCCACCCCCATCGTCAGCCTCCCACTCACCACTGGTGGGCAGGCAGCTGGCGAGCAGGACCAACCAGTACTGATGGGGGATAGACAGAAAATATGGGACAATTTGCCTGTTTTTAAGAAAAAGTTGGGACACTTGCAGGAGGGCTTAAATACGGGACTGTTCCTTTAAAAATGGGACCTCTGGTCACCCTACCAAAGACTAAATGGCAATAGAGACTGAACTCCTGGAGGGAAATGTCTCACCACAATATATAAAAATGGGTCAGAAGCGAAGCCCCACATGTTAATGTATGATGTGATTAAAAAAAATTCTTGGATTTCAAGGCCATCTCTAAGAATGCGGTTGAGAAATAGTATATAGGGAAATTTGCAATGGTGCTGCAAGTACTTGATCTATAATTTGTCTTGTGTGGGGATTTTCTTGTTTGAAGTGAATTTATGAAGTTCACTATTAACACTTTTAAGGGTAAATACTAAATACTACATTTTCCTGGTTTCTTCAGAAAGAGAACAGTTAGTATTACCCATGCATAGTTTTAAAGTTCACTTCTCTATAATTTTTAAAGAAATACTGTAACAAGGAGCTTGGAGGACCAGAAAGCCAAATGGTTGGAACGCTTGACTTCCAGCCCCTTTGTTTCCCTGGTTAAGGTGCCTCAGTCATTAAGGCAGTGGGGTAGGGGGACCCAGACCCTCCCAATCCACCATTTCCCAGCCCAGGATCCTGGATAAGTCAGGCCCTGAACAGGGGACCTCCCAGTAGGGAGTCTACATCCACTGCCATGAACTACTTCCTACCACTATCCCTTCAGTTTGGGGCATGGCCCCTATAGTCCAAGTCCGTCTGGTGGCTTGTCTCGAGTCATCATTATTGGTGATCCCTCGAAGTCGAGGATGATTGTCTTTGATGGATTATCCATTTCAAGTTATTTGTGAGTCCACTGATGACTGATGAGGCCTATTCTAGAGTTACAGACTGTGCCACATTGCAGACTCATATTTCCAAGGAGGGTGGGTGAACCTGGGATGTTGGTTTGAGCTACGGCGCGCTCTTTCTGTTGCTCCCGTTTTTCCATTACTGTAGTTGCATCTGGTTCTCAAAGTGATGAGTTCCCTACCTGAAACAATTTCCCCATTGTTGTTGGTCCTGGGCTATACATTCCCATGAGTTGATGCCAGTGTTGCATTTCTTCATATTAGCCTTGAAGACATCTCTGTAGAATTTTTTCTGCCCTCCTATAGAATGTTTGCCTTGGCTGAGTTGAGAACAGAAAACTTGTTTTGGCAGTCTGGAATCAGGCATCCGAACAACATTACCTGCCCAGTGAAGTTGATGATAGATAATCATTGCTCTGATGCTCGTAACATCGGCTTGCGAGAGGACGCTGATGTAAGCACGTCTATCAGCCCATTTAATTAGAAGAATCTTTTACATACAGCATGGATGTTTATGTCTCCAGAGCCTTAAGAAGTCTTCTATATGTTGTCCATGTTTCAGCCCCAGATAATAGGGTGGGGATCACAACAGCTTTGTAAACCATAAGTAAGGATAAGATTATGTCACAGAGGTCACATATTTCATGACTTCCAGAGACCTCTGTGACGTTTTCCACTTCATCCCCAGGGCGCAGGTCTGGAGCTGTCATCTGTCAGGGGCCCAGGAGCTCCAAGCTACCATGCATGGCGGGGGCCCCCATAGCTCTCAGCCGCTGTGGGTGGTGAGGGGACCCAGAGCTCTGAGCCACTGGCCCCTGAGCTCCAAGCTGCAGTGAGTGGCAGGGGCCCCCGCAGCTCTCAGCCACCCTGGGCTGTGAGGGGACCTGGAGCTCCCAGTCACCATGGGCAGAGGGGTGCCCCTGCAGCTCCCACCCACTGTGGGTGGTGGAGGGACCCCAGAGCTGTCAGACAATGGGTGCTGGACCCCCATACACCCTTCCCTCCCACAGTAGGGTTCAGGCTATCATTCCCCCGTCAGCCCCATTTTGTCACGGTTATTTTTAGTAAAAGTCAGGGACAGGTCATGGACTTCCATGAATTTTTGCTTATTGTCCGTGACCTGCCCCTGACTTTTACTAAAAATAACCGTGACAAAATCTTAACCTTAACCATAAGTTTGATTTTATTTCTGATGTCACAATCTTCAAACACCCTCTTTCTCAGATGACCAAAGCTTGGCTAGAACATTTGAACAGGTACTGGATTTCTTTGTCAATGTCAGCAGTCTGTGAGAGGTGGCTTCCAAAATATGGGAAATGCACAACATTCTCTAGAAGGTTATCATGGATCTGTATAGCTGGTGCTGGGAGCTGTGCACCAGGAGCTTGCTGATAGAGGACCTTTGTCTTCCAGATGTCAAGTATCAGTCCCATTTTCTGGTATGCTTCAGCAAAGACGTTGATGATGGCCTGAAGATCTCTTTCTGAGTGAGCACAAGCTACAGTGTCATCCGCATACTGAAGCTCAATGACTAAGGTCGGCAATGTTTTGGTTCTGGATTGGAAGTGGCCCAGACTGAACAGCTTCCCATCCATTCAATAGATTAGCTGCACTACTGCTGGGATCTTGTCAGTGATCAAATAGAGCACTGCAGTGAGGAAGCTGGAGAAGAGTGTCGGGGCAATGACACAGCCCTGCTTAACCCCTATCTTAACCTTAAAAGGAGCCATAGTAAATCCATTATAAAGGATCAGTGCTTGCATGTCATTGTGAAGGAATTGAAGAATGGTGATAAATTTTGATGGACATCCATAGTTCAGGAGGATTTTCCACAGCACTTCCTTGTTGATGGAGTCAAAGGCTTTTGTCAAGTCAATGAACACCGATATAATGGTCTGTGTTCTCTACATTTTTCCTGCAGCTGGCAAGTAGTAAAGATCATATCAGTAGTGCCTTTAGATGGTCTAAAGACACATTGAAATTCACAAAGTCCCAGCTTCCTCTGGGCAGGGCAGCTATAAATTTGGCAGGTCCAGAACCCCATAAGGTCTCTGTGATTCAGTCATCCAGTTATCTCATAGCCCAAGTGCTCCTAAGTCTCTCCCACTGTCTCCTTTAGCCAGGGAGATGGCAGGCTTGTAATCCTTCCCCTCACATAGCTAGCTCATGCATCTTTGCCAGTCAGCCCCAAACTGAGCCAGATTCTTTCCTTTTCTTCTAACTCCAGGCCTGAAGTTTCTCTGCTTCATCACAAACACATGAAGATATTAAAACTTGGACTGCCAGCATTTCTTTAGTAAAGTGAATGATGTTAGGGGATGATTGTAAGGTCTCTGCGGCGGTAAAGAGTTAATGTGGATTTGTGGGCAATTATATATATTTTATCTAGGCATTTGGGGCCATATCCAAAGCTCATTGAAATCCATTGAAAGACATTCATTGAGTTCAGTGGGTTTAGGATTAGGCCTCTGTATCATAGTTATTTCCATGATAACGGAGTGCATAAATGCATCCAAATTTTGCAAAAAACATCTTAAAATATGATCCCAAACACTAATTCAAGTTAAGCATCACTTTGCTCCTGGTTGGTTTGAACTTATTCTTTAAGTCAGTGAGAAAAGTATTATGATTAATGTTAGGAAATGCTGTTTCAAAACTTTTTATCTTCATATGAATTAAATCCAACAGCATGCCCCTTTTGTAGGCAAAACAAATTCCCAAAAGTTTAACTCTCCTTTTAGTTCATGAAAAGGTCTTATAAATATACAGGCAATTATTATGGTTGTGAGTACAAGTCATTTCAACTTCTCAAAATGTAAACTGGGCTTCAGAGAGAAGATACCAGAAAGACGTTGACAAACTGGAGTAAATTCAGACTAATAACAAAACAAAACAAAACAAAAAAAGATTCCAGGGCTGGTGGGCTTGTTTTATGAGTAAAAATGAAAAAGACATACATTTGTAGTCAAACACTGACTAAAGGAAAGGAGAAAATTAGATAAATGTAGGCTGAATATCAGTGAGATTCACTGGAGTGACAGTTTCCCAATGGCAATGGTATAAATCCCAATACTTAAGTCATTTAGGTGTGGTGGATTCAGCAAAAGCACTTAATATTCCCTTTCAGCTGTGCTAGACATGGGCAGCACCTGTGCTTGCCAGCAGGACTGTGCCGGTTCCCTGGCAAAAGTAGGAGGGTCATGGGGCAGGCTCTTTGCCCTCAATACCTTGTGTTGAATACATGTAACAGTTTGTAAACTAACTAACTAGGGGCAAGATAAGTAAATGAACTGCCATGGTCTATGCTTCTTCTAGTTTAGTATTGGTTTTAATGAGTTTTTATTGATTCTGTGGAAGAGCTAAAACTCAAATACATTTCTATACTTCAATCATTGTTGGTGTTTTCTTTTGGGCAGAAAATACAGATAATTCTGCCGCATAAACATTTTTCTTTTATATTTGAAGTGATATGTTATTGTTGTCTGGAGCAGATTTAATTTTGTAATTTGGGCTTATTTTCTTTTAGCGCATGATGAAGAAAACAATTCTCCATAGTCCCAAAATATATTTTAAGTAGAGATGTGTGGAGGATAAAAGTTCTGTTTTGCAAAGTATTTGGAAATTTCAGAGTTTGGCTCAGTTTTGAATAGGAACAAAAACTGAAAGTTTCAAAAATTCTATGTGAAGGAAAATTTTAAAAAAATCATTTTGGGTCTTTCTAAATGTTTTGTTTGAATTGCAACTTTTTTATTTTGTATTTTATTATGTAATACAAAATAACAAAAATCAAAATGAAAAATCAAACGTTTTGTTCCAAAAATATTGAAATGGTGCATTTTAACATTAGAAAGAACTCTATCAAAAAATTTTTGCCTAAACAAAATTCTGGCAAAATTGACTTGAATTCATGAAATGTTACAATTTCAACAATAGTGCATATTCTGATGAAAAGAGTTCCTTCCAAATTTGTCTGACCAGCCGTAATTTTAAGGGTAATTTTTATTTGAACAATTTATTTTGAAATTCCTTTGCTATAGTGGGAATTTCAGGAAAGCTTGTCTTGGTAGAGAATGCTGTTTTCTTTCACATAGTGCCACATGGTGGAGTATTGCTTTATCTATAGGTCCTTTTCACCATATGGGTTTCTAAAGAGCTCAGTGCTCCTCTTGTACTTAAATGACCATTTTAAGTTTCTGGTAGGCATAGAAAGATTACAGTATATTTCAGTATTTACGACACTAAACAATTATTGCTGTACTACTGAAACATTTACATTTGAGCAATCTTGATGATTGATAAAATCATTAATCAAAGCCTGGGACATTTTGATCCAGAGGGGACATCTATGCACATTGTAAGACTTAAACTTTTTGACTATTATTATTTCAAAGTCTCAACTAAAATAATAATTGCTTTTTAAAATTAATATTGTTTTTACAGTCTCGTATGTAATCAGACACATTTTTTCTTCCCTTCTTGCTACATACAAGCCACCTTGGTTATAGCAGTTCACTCTAGCATCTTTACTGGAAAACTGTTCATTCAGATAAATAATGAACTAAACTAAAATACAACACTTCCCCATAGGCAATATTCCAGCAGGATAAGATATAGGTATTGCAACAACAGAAAAGCATATTGTACTAACTGAAAAAAGACTATAAAAGTTATTTCTATACTACAAGACTTAAACAGATTTTAGACTCCTTTGTACTTCAATGGCAAATTGTAAGTACCTAGCCAGATTATCCTGATAATTTTAGTATAGTTCATTTTCCAGTTATTAAAATACTAGAACAATCTATTGTTAATATATATTATTCCAGTTTGCTATCTGTATATTATTACTATCTGCATTTTTGCTTTCTATTCTCTCTCCACACTTTTTCTTAGGATGTTATATATATTACTTTACATTTATCCACAATGAAATTTAAGCCCATTGATTTTCTTCCATATTTTCTGAACTCTCTGGGTCAGATCCTGGTTTCACACTATCCCCTTTGCTCTGCACAGGTGGGGCAAAGAAGCCAAAAAGCAAAAGCAATTAAGCATGCACTATGTCCATCCCGATTCAGACAGCACTTAACATTTGCTTAACTTTATGCATATGCTTACTTCACATTGCCTTCAACGGCCTAAGGGCTTTGCTGAATCAGGGTCTTAAAGAGCAAGGAGGGGTGATTCCCCATGTATAGTTACATAGCCAGCCCTATACCAACTGATCATAACAGCCCCAGTTTAGTGCACATTTGGGGGCTGTGTTGGTGCAATGACCAGCATTTTCAAACCTCAGATCAAGGTTAGTTAAGATTTAAGACTCCTCCATGCATATACCACAACTTCTATTGAATTCAAACTTCTTTTATTTAGGTGCTTACCCTTAGGGTCAAAAGCCTAACAGTAGTTGTTACCCAGATTTGAAAATTCTAGTTAATATATTTTTCAGGAAGTTTTCTCCTGATCTTGATATATTTTTTTAAAATTAACTGCAATGTTTAATGGCTCTACTTTCACATCCCCTGCCCGCAATGCATCTTGCAGGGTCCTTGCAAGAAATCATCGGGTTCAATTGATTTCAGAATGTGTCCAAGCATTTTAAATATGCTTTTTGTCTCTCATTAGGCCCAACTCATTCTGATTATCAATGCTACACAAGTTCTCAACTTTTCCAACTTTTGCTTTTTTAACTTAAAGACAGAAGGAAAGTTTTTGCTACATAATTTATACTCTTCCAGTAGGCTTTCCTCAGTGGTTGGATTTACTTCTATTCTGGTTTTCCAAATTCCCCTGATACATTTTTTTAAAAAAAGTTCCATATGATTTCTTTGGCTAAATAAATTTCATGTTATATCTCTGCCTTCTGCAGTTGACTTTTACAAGTTATGTGGCTGATAGCAGGTTGATGACTTCTCTGAACATTAATGCAAATATTGAGAAGATGTTTGAAGAAGTCATCCACAACTGTTCTCCTGAAATTCATGTTTTACTAGTACCATTGTAAGAAACACTATTTACTAAAAGTATGCAAATGGGGGCAACTCCCACCCTCTAGCGTATTGTCCTACAACTCTTATTCACTGCATAATCCTCATTTATGCATCTTGTCCAATTGACTTAATTGAGACTACTCAAATGCTTAGAGTTTAGTCAATTGCATAAGAGTTTGCAGAATTGGAACCAATCTGCGAGAGGGAATTGGAAGAGGAAACAGCTCCCATTGACATCAATTAGTTTTACACAAAGAACAAGAGTAGAATATGGTCCAAAGTGCCAACTACAATTAATAATTTTAGTAAATGGGAATTATTATTGTGGTCCAGATTCTGCCACTCCTATTTGCACTGAGGAATACCTTACATCACAAGTACCTTCTGGAGCTTTGTCTGCACCCATTCACCACTCTTCCTCACCCATCTGTTCTGGAGGAAGGGGAGTAGCCCGCATACAGTGTCCACCTACCTCTGTCTGTCAGACCTGACCCAATTTACGAGAAGCCCATGCAGGGACAGAAAGGGAAAGACGGCTTTCCAGTTCAGGGCAAAATCTAATCCATTGAGGTCAGTGGGACTACTCACAGTGTAATGCACTCTTCATTGTAAAGAGGGGTGCAGAATATGGCACTCTGTTTCTGGAATTGCCAACAATGTGCTAGATGCTGTATCAATGTGAATGAGGCATGGCCTCTGTTCTGAAGAGGTTATGGAATTCCTTCACCTGATGGATTATGTACATTACATGTGTTTTGTAAGTCTAGTATTTATAGTATTTTTAACACTTATCCTTAATTCTGCAGTCCTTATTTGGGTAAAGTCCCCATTGAGTCACTGAGTTAAGGACTGCAGGATTTGGACCCCATCCTCAAAGTTAAATGCAAATTGGAGTTCAAATGGAATTATTTAGTATCTGAACCATAAAAACTATAATTTACAGTGTTATTGATAAAATTAAACACATACACAATGAAAAAGACAGTTAATGGAAAACAGTAAACTTTTACTATTCTTCTAATTCATGGAAGATATCCACATTGCATTGTAACAAATAATAAAGTTAGAATAGGACTCGTCTAGAAAAAATGATTTATCTTTGGGATTTGTGTTCATCCAGCTGCACTTACTAAAACTATAAGAAAGCAATCCCAAATCTTTCACAGATATCATTCCCAAAGCCTTTAATCCATTTCTTCTTGTTAAAAGATGCTTCACAACTATCTGTCATCATTACATCCTCTCTCACTATTGAAATTCAGCAAAATACTCTGATTGTAGTTGCTTATAAGAAAATGCATCTTTCAAAAGGACATCTGGAAGTAAACTCCAGCAAACTGGCAGTGCCCATTAATGTTTAGATTCAGTAACCCTTATTCTAAATCCCTTATCTCTTTTCCCTTTGTGCCATTTTGTCAAAATTAGATCTGAGAAAACTTCAAAACAAATTTAAGAGGCAGCTAGGTCGCACACTGGCTTACATACTAATATTTCATCTGAGACAGTGTTAAAATATTGATTAAGTGACAAGGTAAGTTTGGTGGTCTCATTTCTCTGTGTGCACTTAAAACTACTACACAATCAGAAGCAATGTAGCACAATTGATAGTATTTTACAGGATGGAACAAGGAAAGATCCTGTTTAAGGGCTGAAGTAAGCTAGCCAGTGCTCTGTATCGAGTGGAGGAATGAGTGGAAATAAAAAGCTGTGATATCTTTTTTTTTTAAATCTTCATGGCTTAGCCTATTAGTCTTCATGATGTAAAAAGGACTGAATTTGTGATTGCTCAGTGTTTTTCTACTATTTTAGACTGAGTGTCCTAGAGCATTGCTATGGTGTTTGTGAGGGGATCTACCACCAGGCCCTTTGAGGCCCCTGGCTGGAGGCATCATGATCCTAGCACACCTGCCCCACGACAGGAACAGTGAAGATGGGTCCTCCAGGCCTGCTTAAAGAGGCTGCAGGGAAGCAGCCAATCAGAGCTCAGCAGGCTCAGATAACAGGCACTGCAGGGCCTGAGCAGGTTAGTTGCTGGCTGGGACCAGAAGGGTGGAGAAGGAGTAGAAGGCTGTGAAACTCCACAGATAAAGTGACTGGGGAGAAACCCTGCTCCAGCAGGAATAGGATTGTGAAGCTCTCCAGGCGGAGAAGTCTGGGAAAGAGAACCTTGACTAAAGGGGACCAGATTGTTGCAAGCTCTCCAGGCAAAGAGGCCTCAGAGAAGACCCCGAGAAATCAGTACAGAGACTGAGAAACTCTCCAGGCAAGGAGGCTTGGGAGAGACTCTGCTCTAGGGTGACCAGACGTCCTGATTTTAAAGGGACAGTCCCAATTTTGGGATCTTTTTCTTACATAGGCTCCTATTACCCCCCACCTCCTGTCCCAATTTTTCACATTTGCTGTCTGGTCACCCTACCCTGCTCAAACAGAGAACAGATGGAGAACCCCGTAGGTGATGGAACAGAACAGGAACCCAGGGTATGCAGCAGCAGCAACTATTAAAGAAAGCAGCACATGGCTGCTATTTATAGCGTCCCTGGGTTGGGATCTGGAGTAGTGGGTGGGCCTGGCCACTGAGGACGTGGCCTAAGCTCCAAGAAGGGGATAAGACTCAGTATTAAAAGCTGGAGAAAGGGGCTAGAATTTAAACAAGCCTAGAGATGAGGCTGAAGACCCTGGAGAGGGCCAACCATTTGATGGACTGTGTTACTCTAGATAGCATTCCTTCATGCATTTGGACTACGTGACTTAGCCAGAGAGCAGAACCACTGAAGACCCACTTGGCAAGGGCAACAGCCAACAGAAGGCACCAGGGACAGAGAAAGGAAAGAGTGCACGATTGCACTTAGCTGACAGGAGGCGCTCGCGAGAGGTGCATCACAGTGTTGCATTAAGACTATACAGCATGATTGCGGTCTCCTGGGCCCTTAGGAAAATGAGAGGAAGCTCTCCCCAGTGTTCCAAAAGTTTAAATAAATAAATAATGTGTTCAGAAATATGTTCAGGACAATACCCAGCTAAAGTAGACTTTAAAGTGTCATTAGCTGAGAGAAAACTGACAAAACGAGTTACATTCTAAAGGTGAAGACTTCAGAAATGACTGATCCAATGGAAGAAACAGCTTGTTGATCTGGAAACATCATTGGGTAAGAAATAATGAGCAAAATTCAAATGGTTTGGAAGCTATGAAGCTATGATCATCCAAGAATATAGATGTTTCTCTGAACTTCTTTCAAACCCACTTCAACTAGTTTGGCCTGGAAATCTCATGAGCTTGAATTGTGTTGTGACATACGTTGTGTTGGTGTCACCTGGGCTGTACAATACATACAAGGACAGCCATTCACTATTTTAAAATTCCTGTTTCCAGCTGAAACCAATAAGCAAGGAGATGCATGTATTTTTAAAAAAAGTTTAGAGAACTCCAGAAATGCTTTTGGGTAAAAGCTTGGATCACTTCTTGCCTACCTCTAAGCCAAGCATCGCTAGCCAGTTCCAAACTAGAGAGAGAGGAACAAAACCCCTCTCCTCTTTCCCCGCTGCCATATATTAAATATAATCTTCAATCCCATGCCATGTAATACATAGCTGCCAATATCACAAATACTGTATAGTAAGCAATCACACAGTCAGCGATGATAATTTGAAAATTATAAGTAAATTGTAAAACTCATGGCAATTTTTTTCCCCCTTGACACAACAGCAATCCTCCCTTGCCTTTGGAACACCCATTCCCTATTTTAAAAAGGAGTCTGGAGCCCAGCATGCTGGGGATGATCCTTCTTAGTTGCTTGATGGAGTCTGGCGCACCAAATTATGATTCTGTCTTGGGCTCCAGGTCTATTTTTCAAGGTAGGGGGAAATGCTGCATGGCTGGAGATTGGGGTATGGTAGCAGACAGAAAGTCTGTAAAGACAGTGAGGGGACGAAAAATCCCAGGAGCAGGCACCTTAGTAACATGTATCCCAACCTTTCATTCACTCCTAGTCACATGCACACAGCCAGTCTGGAACTGGGTTGGAGATTATTGTTACTAGGGGAAAGGAGGATTTGGCACTTGGGAGGGGTTAGAGAATTCTGAGAGATGTGGGAGGGTTTTGCCAATTCAGGGGACTGGACTGAGAGTCCTTTCCCTAGGAACATCCATTCCATGGATCTTTCCCCTCCCTCTACTTATCACGCACCGCTCTTTAGCTGCCAGCCCCGCTATCTACTTGTTTCTAATTGTCAGATTCCCTGGCTCCTCACCCTCTTATTTTAGTTCTGGCCCTTGACCAATATATATAAATCTCTGTAGTGGTTGATGGTAAATCCTGCACGAAGCAAACTCTATCCAGCAGCTCCTGGTCCTAGTTTATTGCAGGTCAAGCTCTCTCTCCTTTGGACTTGTATATTCTTCTGCATTTCCTATGTCTTTTGTCCCAGCTGATTTCTCATGCCTATTTTTTGGAATGTCTTTTTAATCATACTTAAATTGGTTTACCTCTTTATTCACAATTTAGAGCTACCTTTCAGAACATAACACACTGCTATATTTACTTATTGTATTTATGTAATTATCTTCTCCCCTAAAAACTATATCTCAGCTTTGTGCTTTCTACTTTGTCACTCTTCTCTCTTGCACAACCAACAACATTCCTGGCCTCAATGGCATTTTTCTTTCCTCAGTGTCTTCTTTGCTCCCATTTATTAGGTGCTCTCTGTCACTCTGTTCTTCTCAATATGACTCCAGGGAGTTAATTCTATTCCTAACATTCTTCAAAGCATCACAGATTTCCTTTAAGTTTCTAATCACCAAGGCCTGGTTTCTGCTGCTGAGGCAGAGGTTAAATGGGGATCCCCACCTGTATTTAATGTGCACTTGGCACAATGCCACCATTATTTTTTTATGCTTTTTCCCCTCTATTTTAAAGACCAAGGTTGAAATCCTGGCCTCCTTGAAGTCAATGAGAGTTTTCCCATTGACTTCAATAGGCCCTGGATTTCACCTTGAGAGAACTAATCCTGAGAGACAGATCTTATATTCCTGAAATCAAGGTGACTCTTCTCTCTGATTCCTTCATTATGTTCCCTTTATCAGCACTAGATTGTAGTCTTACAAGGTCTTCAATCAGCTACAAGGGGTGGAAATATAGTTCTCTAAACCAAGTCTATTTTCATTTCTTCCTATTTTATTTGATTTTTAGATTGCTTTAGTTTTACATATGGCAGCAAAAGATTACCTTTTTCTAAACCTTCAAGAACTTCTTTAAATCTTAAAGATAGACTTGTTACTTGGGGAGAAATTTCAAATGTATTAGATTTTAAATGTAAATCCATCCAACTTTTCACTGTTTTTTTCCTTCCTCTTTTGATAATGATCAAAGATGTGTTTAAACAGGAGTTTTCCCCTCTTAACAGCCCATCTTCTCCTAACTGCTCAGGTAGTGAAGAAATAATGCTGACTTTGCAACATTACAAGCCATAGAAACAGATTGATGTCAAAAGCAAGATTCTGAGTTCATTCCAGAATCTAGCAAAAGGGGAAACTGGGTAAAATCTTCAGTAAATAGGAAGAACTAGAAAATGCCAGCAAAAATCAATTGATTTTCTCCATTGAGCCCAGAGAATGAACAGATAGAGGCAGTAACAAGATAGCCTCTTATGAGATCACTAGTAGCTGAAAGCCTATGTTGACCCACAGGTGTGGCAGCTGGACCAAATAACCACCATCTGTGCAATTTACATCATACACCAATGCAAGGAAATTAGCTGTAGAGTAAGGGGGGAGGGGTGATTGAATTACCTCTATCAAACTGGTCTAGGATTTTTGGCATGGCCTTACTGTAGCTGTACACCACATTGATGTCATTTGTAAAGTCAAAATGGCTGAGAACTTAAAACTTGGAGGGAAATTCTTACTATGAAATGCCACCATTTTCTTTGAAGTTGCTTTGAAAAGGGGTATACCCCTGCTGGATAACTAACCAAGGGAACCACCCATGCAGACACTCCTTGTACAGATCCTCCTCAGGATAAATGTGGTATTTCATTCCCCGAAGGCTGAGTCAGAGTGCTCTCTTACATATAAAAGAAATCTCCCCTAGGCTTTGCCCCCTGTCACAGGGAGACTCGCCTCTAAGAGGGAACAGGGCCAAGTGCACCTGGGTTGATTACCTGCTGCCCAGTTGGGGCTTAGGGGGATGCACCTGGGCCTTATAAAAATGAATCAGGCAGAGGGCTGTGGACATTGAGAGAGGCTCCTGTGGGCTGTAGAGAGCTGTTACTTATGGTATGTCTACACTATAAGCTTAAGTCAATTTAAGTTGATATCCAGCCACTGGAGTAATTAAATAGGTTGTGCATATCTACATCACACTCCTTGTGTCGGTGGAGTGTATCCTCATTAGCAGCTCTTGCATTGGAAGCAGAGAGCTGTGCAGAGTGCAGCTTACTGCAGGGAGTTTTGGGAGGGGCTTGAAATCCCTCATGAGACCAAAACATTCTCGCTAGGATGACTGGGACTTTGGCTTTAATGTTCCATGATGCAGTTTTCTCCCTCCTTTGATTTCATCTGCAGCCCATAGTATTTTGTGCCTTTTTTAAACAGGCTGGCATAGCTGTGCATATGCCATCTCCAGAGAAGTATGGACCCTGATCAGCTGTGCACTATTGTGGTGAGTGTAGGGTGACCAGATGTCCCAATTTTATAGGGACAGCCCTGATTTTTGGGTCTTTTTCTTATATAGGCTCCTATTACCCCCCCCCATCCCAATTTTTCACACTTGCTGTCTGGTCACCCTAGGTGAGTGTTGCAAACGCCACACGCCTAATTCGGCAGTATTTCCAGAGCCACAAGAGAAACTGCTGTGCAGAACATGGCAATGTACTTCAAGTTTCACTGCTGGAAGCCATGGAACAAAACAATTCCTGGTTGCTGTCAGCTGAACATGATGGAGCGCTGGTTCTTGTCCCAAGAAACAAGCACTGACTGGTGGGGTTGCATCGTTATGCAGGTATGGAATGATGAGCAGTGGCTGCAGATCTTTCATATGCATAAAGCCACTTTCCAGGAACTGTGTGCAGCGCAGCGACATTAAAATGACAGTGGAGAAGCAAGTGGCAATTGCTGTGTGGAAGCTTGCAATGTCAGACTGCTACTGGTCAGTGGGGAATCAATTTGGAGCTGGTAAATCCACCTGCTGTGTGCTTCATAATATACACAGAGGTGGGGCATGGAGGTCAATAGGCTGTCCGCTAATTTTGAACAGCCAGATACCACAGCTATAAGAAGAGGTCAGCGTGGAGCAATGCATCTCAGGGAGGCTTTGAAAACCCATTTTAGTAATATCCCACAGTAATGTGAGCTGGTTTTCTGTATTGTGCCTACCCATAGTCTGAATCTTGCTGTGACAGAAACACAGTATTCTCATGCACATCCCCTGTGCCTCAGTTTCCCTATATCTCCCCTTCCCCTACCCTGTGTTTTGAATTAATCAAGATGATTTCATTTTCACAACATGGACTTCTATTGCACACAGATACAGACATTGAGAGAACTGACAAAGAATTAAACCTTGGAAAGATGGTGGAATAAAACTGGGAGGGGGAAAACACGTTCATCTTGTCTCTAAAAACACAGTCGCCTTGCCTGTTGTACATCAGTGTGTGTGTGTGTGTGTGCGGCTGTTATTCTTCCCATCCTCCCTTGGGGTTGAGTGGAAGGACTGTTGCCTAGTAGAATGTGTGTGTTGTGGGGATGGGGAGTTTGGCGATGTTGGAATGCCATTCTATAAGGACTGCAGAGGGAATCGAGCCTCAAGATGTTTCTCCTGAAGGTCAACAAGATGCCTCAACATGTCTGTCTATTCCTTCAGGCTCCCTAGCATCTCCTGCTGTGTACCACACTCATTCTCCTGGGCTGCTCTCCTGCTCATAATGTCCATGTCCAGTTTTTCAGAGAGAGCAACCCTCCATGCCCTCTGCTCAGTGTCCACTGTCCCAGAGGCGTTCATTATCTCATTAAACATGTCATCACCGGTTCTCTTTTGCCTGTGTCTTATCTGGGAGATCCTCTCCACCAGAGTGGAGAAAGAGCTGAAGGCCACACTTTCAGCTGCAAATCATGCAAAGCACAAAAGAACCCTTGTCAGTGCAGACCCAGCATCTAGTACAAAGATGCTAAATAAAAACCATTCTCCTCATTCACACAAATATAAAGCTGAACATTTTCATCTCTACAAGGTATTTGTTGAACTGGTTTGCTCTCCCAGCTACAGTGAGTCATGCCTGGAGGCAGGGGCACCAGACCCTCTGTGGCATTGGGTGGGCAACTTGCAGTGGAACAGGAGGTGGTCTGGGGGTCATACCACCACCCCTATGTAACATGGACATTGTTTGGAGGTCAGGGACCAGCGTTCCCGCTCCCAAACTGCAAGCCTTGTCAGAAGTGGTGCTGAGGGGAGTGCTTAGATGGCATCTGGCCACCACAACATTTTTCTTCCCCCACAACTCCTCTCCAGTGCCTGCGGCTTGCAGTTTCTGAGGTCAATGCTGACCTTGCTACCCAAATTACGGCTATGTTTTTAAAGTGTGAGGGAAGGGATGAAAAATCACAAGGCGGGGGGAAGGGCCTGCAGGCACTACCATTTGCGATTTGAGCAACTGAAATGAATACTACCACAGTCTCCCATAGGTCACCTTAGCTAATATCGCACTCCTGAGAGTAACAGAGGTAGCAAGTGAACAGCTGCTGCAAGCATTGGGGAACAGACTGGGTCCTTCTGTTGTGTACTGCAATGATACCTGCTGAATTAATACTGGAGTGGTGTAGGAAGTGTCCTACCATGGTGGAAGAAATAAGGCAGCTCTCCCTGGAAACCTTCTATAATGGATTGCAGAGTACCTCCATGAAAGTTTCTTGGGGATCTCTGTGGAGGATTCCCAGGACATCCCTGTGTACATAAATCTTTTTTGCAGGGCACTCTCTGCCTAGCTGGTGCGGCCACTGGGAAGCAGATAGCCACTTTACCTCAACTGGATACAAGAACATGTATCCCAGAATATTACTTGAAATTGCGTACTCACCAGAGGTTCCTTCTCTGGCATCGTGCTCAACCATGCTGCAACTGGCGGGAGTGCTCCGGGGTTATAAACAGCTCCTGGCTCTCTGGGAAAATGAATCCCCCACTCACTTGTCTCCCATTCTCCTCCTCCTCTTCCTTGTCTAAGACTTTCTCCTCAGTGTAGCTTGCGGTGGCCCGGGACTCTGACTCCTCAGAGGTATCCACGCATCTCTTGGGGGTCGTGGTGGGGCCGCTGCTGAGAATAGCACGCTGCTACTTGTAAAAGTGGCATGTCTGGGATGCTGAACCAGAGCAACTCTTCATCTGCCTTTTCTTCTGGTATGCCAACCGCAGTTCCTTAATAGTGTAGCCCTTCTCCCCCATGCCATGAGCAATCTGCTTGAATATGTCTACGTTTCTTCGGCTGGATCAGAGCTGTGCCTACACAGCCTCTTTTCCCCACAGACCCAGCAGATCCACCACCTCCTTTGTACTCCAGGCAGAAGCGAATTTGGAGCGTGGAGCTGGCATAATCAGGTGGGCTGGTGAGCTCTCCACGCCAACAAACCAAGAAATTGAAATTCAGAAGTCCCTGGTCCTATAGCAGGGGAGGGTCTGTTTACTGTGTGCCAGGATGCTGGGAAGCAGAGTTGAGAATGGTGACCAGAGTGATCACAGTGGAGCATTGTTGGACACCTCCTGGAGGCCAGTTAAGTCAACATAAGCAATGAAGTGTCTACACTTCCATAGTGTCAACCTAACTACATCCAATTAAATGCTATGCCTCTCACAGAGGTGGAGTAATTTAATTGACATATCAGGGGAGTTACATTGGCTGAAGGAACCTGTTAGTGTATACACAGATATTATTAGGTCAATGTAAGGCAGCTTATGTAGATGTGTAATGTAGATCAGGCCTCATAGCTCACTCTCTCTGCCTAGAGATAAGGAGAAGGATTATCTAAGAAATTGCTGAATGGGTCCTGAAGGGAGTAGCTAAAAGAGCTGTTGGGTGCAGGAGTACACATGTCAAGATATAGGTTAAGACCAAATACATAAGCATTTTGACTGACCTTAAAGCATCAGCTGAAGGAAAATATTTTCAATCTGTTATTAGTCATGTTGAACAGAGGAAGCTAGCAAGATTGCCTAAATTTAAGCAGGGAGAAATAGGCAATGGAAGAGGCCCTGATGCTATGAAAAGAAGAGAAGGTCACAACATTTAGGGTGTCGTCTATTGTCCATAGAACGATCACTTTCAATATTATACAATGGCAGGATCCATCTTGAATCTCCAGTTGGGTGCACAGGTCCAGGAGAGTGCAATGTTCGGCCCATGCACCAGAAGTGGGGAATCAAGCCTTGCGTAAATGCCAAAAGCAGGAGGAGGGTTTGGCACTACCCAGTTACCATATATAGAGAGTATAGTATTTAAGATATCTCATCACATCCTGTTATTCAGCTAAGTGTGCTGTCTCTGTAGAAGACAGAGGAATGGTTCAAGCAATTTCTTAAATAAAGTTTTATATTAGCAAATAAACAAAACAAAGGCCATTGTAGTGCTATAATAATCCATTGATTGCTATAGACCTACACAGGACCAAGTCCTCAATGTTCCAATTTCTGCCTTAGGGCCTAGCTCCTTCTGAAATCAAGGGGAGCTGTTTGTCCACAGTGGAAGGCAGAACTTGTCTCAATTTAACTGGGCTTATTTACCTCACAATAGTGAATCCATGACAGTGAACTGAGTGTGGGGGGGAGAGAATGTATGTCAGTCTCTGGGTCCTCTCTGGGTTGATTAAAGGAGTGGTTTTGGCAGGCTTCAAACTGAGATAAATTCCACCCTTCTAGGGTATTCCCCAGTTATGGGATGGTCACCAAATGCTAATACACCTTCTAACTAACTCTCACCCCACTCCTGCCTCCACTGTAGACCAAGATCAACACCCCTATTTTGGCTCAGAAAGCAAGCCAATAAGATCTCCCATGCAATAAAGCAAGCTCATTCACAGTTGAACCCCCAAGCAATTACTAATAGAATATTTCTGACTAAATGTCATCACTTTCTCAGAGTTAAAAAACAACTTGATGTGTTTTCCATACTTGTAGGGCCTCGGCCATTTGGCACTGTAATAAGCATCCAGAAATCTTGTTTGGCTTTGGTGATGATGAAATATTGAAAACAAAAATGAACATAAATCTTGTGTGAGATTAATTTGGAATCCTCATCTGAAGTGTACCTGGCTCATCAGACTTATCTCACCTAACTGAAGTGACACATTCAGTATTAGTCATGTCTAGTTTATCTTGTCATGGCCTGAAACAGATAGGAAAAACTTTTAAACATTGTACTTCAAAAAATTGTAACCAGACTGATAAATCAATTTATTTTTCCTTTAAATGTGCCCTGGTTTCCATAAGAGAGGCAGCTTGCATGCATGCTGATGAATGGCAACTCTCCCATCACAGACCTTTATGGACACATTGCTAAGAAACTTGTTGTAGCGGGGTGGTCACGCCGCTCCTGCCCTGAAGGAGTTAAAAACAGCCCTGGGGAGGGCTGCAGCTGGGAAAAGCTGAGTGAGTAGCTGACCACAGGTGTGGCCAGCTCAATCAGGGCCCACCTGGCCATTATAAGAGGGCTGGGGGCCAGGGTCTGGGGGATATCTCACTCTAGCCCTGGAGTGGGAAGGGCTAGCTGCTGTGGGAGAAGGTACCCGAAGTGGAACAGTGCTGGAGAAGGGCAAAGGGAATTGGGGAGCTCCAGCTTGGTAAACCCCCAGGCTGTAGGCCTTGTTAAGGGGCCAAAAGGTACTGGGACTGCAGAGGTGCAGCCCGGGGACAAGCAGAGGCAGCTGGTCTTACCCCCTTGCCAGTGATGAGTGGCCATTCCAGATTGCAGTCTGCCCCAGTGAAAGGGGGCTAGATGATGACTGGCAATAGCCACTGAGGCAAGGTGGGTTTAGAGCAGGGGTCCCCAATGCGGTGCCTGTGGGCGCAATGGTGCCTGCCGGGGCAGTTCTGTGCGCCTGCAGGACACCGTGCCGCTGCAATGCCGCCGAGAAGCGTTGCTGTTTCTTGGTGGCATTTCAGCAGTGACGCTTCTTGCCACTGCCGCTTCTAGGTGGCATTTCAGTGGCGGGGTGCCTGGTGCCCGCCACAGTGTTCTGGGAATATAAATATGCTGTTGCCACAGAAAGGTTGGGGATGACTGGTTTAGAGGGTTGGGGGTTCCCCTGGGAGGGGAAGCCCAGAGTAAGGGGGTACTGCTAGGGGCAAAACCCTGAGGTAAAGAGGCACTTGGGTCTGGGAGGGACACAGGAGCCAGTGGCAGGCTAATTCCCAGACAACCAGCAGGAGGTGCTGCACTGGTGAGCCTGTGAGCACTCTCACTGAAATCACTTTCAGCAGGACTACTCATGTAGTTAAAGTTAAGCATGTGCATAAGTGCTTTGCTGGCCGGGGGCCAGATTTTTTTTTAAAGGTATTTAGGTGATAAAGATGCATGTAGGTGGCTCGTGGGATTTCAGAAGTACCTCGACACCTATACTTAGATTCACAAAGGTATTTAGGATTTACTTCAATGGGAATACATTGACTTTAATGGGAGTTAGGTACCTAAATACCTTTGTGAATCTCAGTTCTAGTTACCGTGGGAGTTAGGTACCTAGGCATTTTTGAAAATCCCACTAGGTGGCCATGTGCATCTGTAGACTCCTAAATACCTTTAAAAATCTGGCCCTCAGTGGCTAACATTTAGCACCCAAGATTGAATGTTCTGGCCTAAGTAATTTGAAGTGAAATAGTAAATCAATTTCTCACTAGCCTCAAAGCCATTCAACAGAATGGGATAGAAAGTTCTTTAATTTGACTCATAAGAAATAATGTCATATATAATACTGCTGGCTCTAGACACAGATTTTTCATGTTCAAACATTTTACCTTGGTTCCTACAAGAAATTAGCTGAGTAATTAGCTTTGTAGAGGAGTAGTTGGGGACAGCTGATATTTATGAGCTCTCTTTCCCTGTTGGATCTATGAAGCTCTGTTCAGCTTAGAGGATATGGCTTTCCTGGCCTTTTTGCTGTATAGTAAGTTTGAGCATAGTAACAAGCCCTCTTCCTACTGCAAGGATGTTTCTTCCCCATTCTGAAGAGCTTCAGATATTATGATGACTGGGTGATGAGCCTTCTAGAAATACCTGTTAAAAATACTGAGATTCCATGATCTAGTCAATCTTTCTGTTGTATAGATCAGCTAGCATGCCTCCAAGTAGAGATCCATCACTTTCTGCAGCTCCCATGTCACACAAAGTTACAGATTATTATGGTTGTACTGAAAATCTGGGGAAGAAGCTTCCAATTACAAGTTTCATGATCTAGTGTTCAGAGGATAGATTATTTTAGTTTACAGATATATCAATATGGAACCTTCTACCAGCACTCAACTCCATTTAAAATATTATGTTACTATACACATTGTAAAAAAAAAAAAAAAAAAAAAAAAGACACAACAACAACAACAAACCACAAAAAACAACATTGAGCTAAATAGGATTTAGGACATGGTAATTTTTATATTAAGCACAAAATTCAACAATTTAAGATGACATTAAAGTTGTGAAAATAATGGAGAATAAGTTCTCTCCAGTTAGAGTGCAAATGAATAAAATTTGTTATCCTTTTATTTTTTATATAATAAAAAACTGATTTAAGTGAAACTTTGTTAAAAACATTTACCCTCCAATCCCTCCCTATGATAGGATTCTGCATGCCAAATTTCTGTTCACAACAATTTTTAATAAGAAAATCATACCCTAAAAACAGGGTTTTTACATGGAACCGCTTATGCCTTAACCTTAAATGTTGTGGAACTAATACCAGTCTTACTAGACCAAAGAGTAACAGAACAGAGACCTAAGGGCAGAGAATATACAAACGTATTTAACCTGTTCTTTCAATTATAGGGAATATTAATATATATTTACATTTATTTAAATCATGCTACTACTACTACTACAATATTCGCAGATTCCTACAAAATAAGACTAACACCAAAAGTTATTGCTATTGCTTACTAGCTTAGACTTTGCTAGGCCTTCTGTGACTGAGGTGGTCAGCTCAGTTAAAATCTTGCTGAAACTCCATGGTGGTTTTGTTTTGTGATGCAGACTAATAGCATTTAACTGAGTTGACTGACTAAAAAGTATATCTCATTGTATTTATGTTCTAAGACAGATATGAATCCAGGTTTCCAAAGTGGAAACTATTAATGAGCCTGCTTATTTATCATCACCAAAATTAACACCTCTGAAGTTTAAGAATAGATTACATCTGTATTTAACGGCACAGAAATTTGTCCCTAGGATTTTTAAATTCTCTTCTATCTCTCTTTTTTTAAAATTTTTTTTAAAGCTAGATATAGTCAGTTTTATTTTTTATTTTATTTAAGTTATGCTTTTATTCAGTCCAGACCTCCCTAGATATATATGTAGTAATATGATGATATCTTTTTATCAGAACCTGAAAGTGAAAAACTCAGTGGAAAGAGACTATTTAAAAAAAAATGAAATTTACAAATCTGTTTTCATTTTCCAAGCTCAAAGAATTGCAAAAACTCCGCAAACAGCATGTGAACAGAAAGAGATTTTTTTCAGTTTGTGTTATAAAGTGCTTAAAAGTGTACATAAGAATATTTTTTTAAAATACTGTATATGATTTTTAACCTGACTGCACCCTTTTCAAAACATGCTTTTATGAGCTTATTGTATGGAGATACCATGTGCAGTGGCATCTTTTCATACACAAAAAGTTCAAATTATTCCTATATTTCCTCATTGTGCTATGTCTCGTTTAGCATCTTGGAATCTGAAACCACCTGCCTATTCTTTTATTTACTCATATTTTCTCCAAAATTAAAAATTCAAAATATAAGGATGAGTAGTTCATCCATTCTTATCCTAACCCATAAAATGTAAAACCAACCCGAATATACAGGGAAACATCTCTCAAATCATTTCTAAACATGTTGTGAGATTAGTTTGATAATCTGGTGTAGGGTTATCGTACGTCTGGGTTTTCCTGGACATTTCCTCTTTTTTGATCCTCTGCCCTCTGTCCAGGAGGATTTTTCAAATAAGAGAAAATGTCTGGGATTTTTGTGGAGCAGACGTTGCCGCTCAGAAAGAGCTGGCTCTGCATCCTGATTGGTCCCTCTGCTGCAGCTGCTAGATCCAACCCATCCAGGCCCCAGCTCCCAGCCCTGGGAAGGGGGAGAGGCAGAGAGGTGCTGACAAATGGCTGGCGCTGCTTCCTGGGCCTGCCCCAGCCGCCCTGCCACTGTGAGAGAGTAAGGCTGCAGATACCCTTTACAGCACCCTCCAGGTACTCCTCCCAGGGCGCACACACCTCTCCAGCATCCCCCAAATATCCTATCCAAGAACACACACCCCTCCAGCACCTCCCAACTGTACCTCCCTCCAGGTCCCCCTCCGCCCCTCCTCTTTTTGGGAACCTGAAAGATGGTAACCCTAATCTGGCATCATCATTCATTTCAGGTACTATCTGATTCATAAGGTACCCTTGCACCCCCATCTTTTCTTGAGTGGATCATTGCAACAGTTTCTTGGATAACTGTCCATACTTATCCAGTATATAGCTACAGTCTATCTAGAAATTTGTAGTATATCAACTTTGTACCATTTCTCCTAGTAACACATCTCAATTCAGGTTTCCTGGGCATCTAATAATTCAGTGTAAATTAGCACATTTTGTGCCATTTTCATGAATTAAGTCAGCAGAGAATTTGATTTGGATTACATGAGATGTAAATCAAAGAAGAATTTGGCCCTCAGTCTTTAAAGTACTTTGTACTTCATGATATGTTTTAAGTTTAATGTTCCAGCTCTGGTTTTGGATGGGAGCTATGAAGGGCCTTAGGCCTTGCAACGCTAAGCATCACAGACCTAACTTTTAGACATCTAGAAAATCACAGGAACAATAGTGATGGCCACAAAGCCTGAGTTAAGTGCCTAGGCACCCTATAGAATGAATGGGGAGAGAGGGGTACCCAAGAATGTGACCCACAAAAGCCAGAATGCTAGGTGCAGAGCTGCTTAAACTAGCCAGTGGGAGATGGTGATGACAGGGAGGTGTGCTAAACCCTGCCATTTCTCTCAGACAGAGACACCTAAGTCTAGGCTACAGGAAGGTGTCTACCTCTGCTTAATAATCCATGAAAGGGAACCAACCTCCTATAGGCACCTAAGGTGTTTCTTCTGGGAATGAGATAGGCACCCATCTCACTCCACATAAAATAGCTACTGAAGGAGCCTCTGCCACACACCTCACAACTTTTAGCCCAGAAGTTAGAATCATAGAATCATAGAATCATAGAATATCAGGGTTGGAAGGGACCCCAGAAGGTCATCTAGTCCAACCCCCTGCTCAAAGCAGGACCAAGTCCCAGTTAAATCATCCCAGCTAGGGCTTTGTCAAGCCTGACCTTAAAAACCTCTAAGGAAGGAGATTCTACCACCTCCCGAGGTAACGCATTCCAGTGTTTCACCACCCTCTTAGTGAAAAAGTTTTTCCTAATATCCAATCTAAACCTCCCCCATTGCAACTTGAGACCATTACTCCTCGTTCTGTCATCTGCTACCATTGAGAACAGTCTAGAGCCATCCTCTTTGAAACCCCCTTTCAGGTAGTTGAAAGCAGCTATCAAATCCCCCCTCATTCTTCTCTTCTGCAGACTAAACAATCCCAGCTCCCTCAGCCTCTCCTCATAAGTCATGTGCTCTAGACCCCTAATCATTTTCGTTGCCCTTCGTTGTACTCTTTCCAATTTATCCATATCCTTCCTGTAGTGTGGGGCCCAAAACTGGACACAGTACTCCAGATGAGGCCTCACCAGTGTCGAATAGAGGGGAACGATCACGTCCCTCGATCTGCTCGCTATGCCCCTACTTATACATCCCAAAATGCCATTGGCCTTCTTGGCAACAAGGGCACACTGCTGACTCATATCCAGCTTCTCGTCCACTGTCACCCCTAGGTCCTTTTCCGCAGAACTGCTGCCGAGCCATTCGGTCCCTAGTCTGTAGCGGTGCATTGGATTCTTCCATCCTAAGTGCAGGACCCTGCACTTATCCTTATTGAACCTCATTAGATTTCTTTTGGCCCAATCCTCCAATTTGTCTAGGTCCTTCTGTATCCTATCCCTCCCCTCCAGCGTATCTACCACTCCTCCCAGTTTAGTATCATCCGCAAATTTGCTGAGAGTGCAATCCACACCATCCTCCAGATCATTTATGAAGATATTGAACAAAACGGGCCCCAGGACCGACCCCTGGGGCACTCCACTTGACACCGGCTGCCAACTAGACATGGAGCCATTGATCACTACCCGTTGAGCCCGACAATCTAGCCAGCTTTCTACCCACCTTATAGTGCATTCATCCAGCCCATACTTCCTTAACTTGCTGACAAGAATGCTGTGGGAGACCGTGTCAAAAGCTTTGCTAAAGTCAAGAAACAATACATCCACTGCTTTCCCTTCATCCACAGAACCAGTAATCTCATCATAAAAGGCGATTAGATTAGTCAGGCATGACCTTCCCTTGGTGAATCCATGCTGACTGTTCCTGATCACTTTCCTCTCCTCTAAGTGCTTCAGGATTGATTCTTTGAGGACCTGCTCCATGATTTTTCCAGGGACTGAGGTGAGGCTGACCGGCCTGTAGTTCCCAGGATCTTCCTTCTTCCCTTTTTTAAAGATGGGCACTACATTAGCCTTTTTCCAGTCATCCGGGACTTCCCCCGTTCGCCACGAGTTTTCAAAGATAATGGCCAAGGGCTCTGCAATCACAGCCGCCAATTCCTTCAGCACTCTCGGATGCAATTCGTCCGGCCCCATGGACTTGTGCACGTCCAGCTTTTCTAAATAGTCCCTAACCACCTCTATCTCTACAGAGGGCTGGCCATCTCTTCCCCATTTTGTGTTGCCCAGCACAGCAGTCTGGGAGCTGACCTTGTTAGTGAAAACAGAGGCAAAAAAAGCATTGAGTACATTAGCTTTTTCCACATCCTCTGTCACTAGCTTGCCTCCCTCATTCAGTAAGGGGCCCACACTTTCCTTGGCTTTCTTCTTGTTGCCAACATACCTGAAGAAACCCTTCTTGTTACTCTTGACATCTCTTGCTAAGAGCACTAAGCTGGGATATAGGAGACCAGGTTCAATTCCCCCCACTCTCTGTTAGAGTGGATTTGAACAGGTGATGTTACCCGAGGTTATCTGGACCCAATCTGTTTTCCTGGTGATGTCAGGAAATAAATCAGTGGGTGACACAGCACCTCTGTCTGATAAATGATTGGTACGCACAAGAGTGTTTCCAACCCCAAATCCTTGTTTTTACTGAATACAAAGCACATATCTAAAAATCACAATAGTCTAGATCGGTGGTTCTCAAAGTCGGTCCGCTGCTTGTTCAGGGAAAGCCCCTGGCAGGCCGTACCGATTTGTTTACCTGCCGTGTCCGCAGGTTTGGCCAATCATGGATGTCCCTTGGCCCGCGCCACTTCCCACAGCCCCCATTGGCCTGGAGCGGTGAACCGTGGCCAGTGGGAGCCGCAATTGGCCGAACCTGCGGATGCGGCAGGTAAACAAACTGGTCCAGCCCACCAGGGGCTTTTCATGAACAAGCGGCGGACTGGCTTTGAGAACCACTGGTCTAGATCACCCCAAACATAGTTACCCAAAATCTGAGATGGTGTTGTAGTCAGCAGCAGGTTTCTGGTGGCTAGCCTTCCTCCTAGCTGCTGGGGAGTCACATGTCAGTTTCCTAGCTTGTTGAAATCGTCTCTGAACTTTCTACAAAGTGCACATGCTAACTAATTTCTTTTATAAGTCACTCAAAACAAAGGCTAACTCAAAATAACCCCTAATGGGCTGACAATTTCCCTAGCAACAGCAAAGAACTCCTAATTTCTACTTATCAGCAAAGCAACTCCCAGCAAGATTCAAGGTCAGCTATTCATAGTCCCTTCCATTCTGATGAATCTGTCACTTTACTGTTATCTATTCTTGTTAGTAACCCTTCAGCTGTGCAGATATTTTTGACTGCCTATGCAAGGCCAAATTTGTCCTGACTATGCGGTTTCCTTGCTTCCAGCTTAGCGTGGCTGAGTACACACAATGGCTGCAGTTATGTCAAGTCCAGTTCTCTCATAACAGAGGGGTCTCCCACCTCTCATGAGAGTGCTCTAACCATTGAGCTAGGGGATATTCTGATATGGGGCTCAGTCAGTTTCTCCTGAGGAAGCTGTTACACTGTGGATAAATAATGAAAGAGTGGTTGGAGCAGCAGGTCTGGACCCAGGGTATCCCAGCTCCCAGGTGAGTGCCTACCCACTTATTTAAGTATTTATCCATAGTGGAACAGTCACTGGGCCAGAGAGAATCACTCTGTAGTCCGGTGGTTTGGGTACCCACATGCGTGATCCAGTACTCCTGCTTCAATCACTCTTTCATTGTTTATCCAGAGTACCACAGCTTCAACAGGAGAGCCTGGGGATGCCCCACATCAGAAAGTCCATAGCTCAGTCGCTAGGGCACTTCAAGTAGGAGACCCCCATTCAAATCCTTTCTCCCACTCTGACAGGAAGGGGGGGAATTGAACCTGGGTCTCCCACATCCCAGGCAAGTGCAGTAACCACTGGGCTAAAAGTTGTAAGGTAGGCACCACTGCCTCCTCCTACCAGATTTAGAATGGGATTCAATCCAATAGGTGGTCTCTGAGCATGCCTACCAGCTTGGGTCCTGCACGCAATTTAGATGGAAGAATTTCTGTCTTCCCCTGGTTTGTGAATCTGGCTTAGGCCAGAGATAGGCAGTAGTGCACATGCTCAGAGGGAGAAACTTAGGTTGCTGTGGAAACTTTTACCTTAAAATGTAGGCACTGAGTGAATTCAGGTGCCTACTGAGTTTGGCAGGAATTTTGTGGATTGCAGTGTGTAACCATACCTCAGTGGGCCATAACTGAGAGTGCCAAATTCAGGACAACCTGTTGAGAAATAGGGCAGATACACCCCAAGACTGGTGGCTATTGCCCCCAGAGGATACACCAAACCAGCAACAAAGATAAACTTCTGTTTCACCATACTGGCTAACAAGATGTCATAAAAGCAGGGGTTTTTTAGGCATTCCAGTCCTTGTATCACTACTTAAAACACTAGACTTAGAGATGAGTGGTTCTTTAAAACCAGTCTCTTCAAATAAAAGGTTATTTGATCCCAAAGGACCAGCCACACATCCAGGTCAATATATAACTTAGATCTGACCCAAAAATCACACTGATGCCAATCCTTTAGTATCTAAAATCTAAAGGATTTTCATAATAAGAAAGAAAGGCGAGGGTTAAAATTGGTTAAAGGAATCAAATGCATCCAGTAATTGCAAAGTTCTTGGTTCAGGCTTGTAACAGTGATGGAATAAACTGCTGGCTTGATAAGTCTCTGGTTGCTTCTAAATCATTGGAAAGACCTCAGTCTCTTGGTTGGAATGCTCCCATTAGTGTAAGTCCATAGTCCAGAGGTTTGAGCAAGAAAGAGGCTGGAGCAGGATAGAGGCAAAATGGAGGTGTTTCCAGGGCCTTTTATAGCTTCTGTCATGTGGAGGGAAACCCATTTTTTTCAAACAAAGCCCTCAGCATAGATAGTGGAAAATCACAGATGACCAGATAGTGTTTGGAGTCATAAGGGCAAGTCACATGTACATGCATGATTCCATCTGGACATGTAGAAACCATTACCTATACCTCAAACAGCACATTTACAGGACAGTCCATTCAGTGTACATGGGTGTCTTCCATTGTTAGTTAAGTGTCCCTTTGATGAGCCATTTAATGTGAATAGTCCCTTCAGGATGTGCTGGCTGGCTACCTTGTGGGCGTTACCACAGGAGTAAATATATTTGAAATATAAGTATAGAGCCAATGCTCATAACTTTAAATACAAAAATGATACATGCATACAAAGAGCATAATCATATTCAACAAATCATAACCTTTTCATAGGCATCATGTCACATTTTGTACAAGATTTGTTGCAAATATATAAGAGTGGTTGCAACAGTGATCTATATGGTCATATTTTAATCAGATAACATCACACAGTGGAGCCAAAACTAGGCCTTGGGTCTAAATCTTACTACCTTTCTGGATCTGGGCCTTTGTGCTTTGCATTTTCTCTGACAGACTGCTAGTGATACTATCTGTAGCAGGTACAATAACAAGATACTGTGTCTTTGCATATTTAGCACCCAAATGGGGGAATTCACTCTGGCACAATATCCATACGTTATAAGAGGATTCTTTTCTAATGCTGCTTTTAATGTAGTTGCTATGTTATGTCACTGCTATCTGTATAGTGTTGTGATGGCAATAAAGAGTACCTTGCAATCCAATAAATAATAATAAGAGGGAGCTATAAAAATGTTAAGAGAAAATAACAGTCCCCACAAGAAAAAAACTCCCACAAAAAGTCCTTTGGATACAGAATTCCACCCACCAACTAAATGACAGAGCTAATGGTATTCCATGAGTCAGCCATAAAGTACTGCCATATAACACTACTACCACATATGTTATGATCTACCTCAGAGTAGTCAGGTCTAAGCCAAAAGATCTAGGAGAGCTGTTAGGTCCAGTTTTATAAGGATTTCTATTGGACCTAATTAGGATAGAGTAATAAGAAGGCTTGGTTCTATTGAGTGCTATTGGAGCTCTGCCTGCAGTTATAGAGGCCTCAGTTGTGAACTCAGCAAGAGACAGAGCTAGTAGGTGGTTTGTGAAAAGAGTACTCTCAAAGTTGTTTTCCTTAAGGGTCATTTTTCTGAACAGAGGTTTTATCTAGAGAGCAATTGCACAGAAGCATTTTCCATTGCTGGAGTGTTATCTACAGTGGTATTTCCCAGGAGATTCTTTTTCTCTTAGCAAGTGAATTTATTTATGGTAAAATACTTTTAATGTTTTTTTTCATGAACTAAACACTCCTGGACAGAGAAGTTGTAACTATGGGGACTCTGAGTTATGTCCTGACCTTGGGTCAGTGCTGCTGAATAATCACTGTTACCACTATCCTACCAATGCTTTTGGAGATAATTCATTAGATGTTACCCTTTTTATCCATATAAATTTATGTGCTTTTTGTTTTGTTTTTTTGAGGGGGTAAATTGTGATTCATCATTTTCTGAACATCCTATACTGCTTTGATTAGTTTTCAATCCACTAATAGCATGTTAACTACTTTATAAATTACAAATAAGTTAGAACTGGGTGGGAAATGATTTTTCTGTCCTATGAACACTTTCAAGATATCAGAAAAATATCGGTCCTGAATGGGGACCAAAAAAAACAAACCACCCCTCAACTTGTCAAAAACCAAAAGTCCAAACAACAACATAAAAACCAAACAAGAAACAATCTGGGTCATTCTAAACTTTGTTTCAGTTTTGACCATTTTAAAATTATTTTTATTAAAATTATCTTAAATTTCTAAATGTCATTTTAATTGAACTGCAATTTTTCATTTCAAAGATCTTGAAATAGGACAGTGACAATTTTGAAACCCCTTTCAACACTTTTTGAGTTGAGAAACTTGTCAAAACCAACCCTTTTGTGCAAAAAGTTTTGGTTTTGACAAATCAGTAGTAAAAAAAAAAAACATTCTGTCAAAAAAAATTCCCAACCAGCTCTAAATTAATATATATTTACCAACTTCCACCCAAGAACCTTCAAGCATGTTACAAAACATTAATTTTTCAAGCCTCGCAGTTTCCCTGTGCGGTTGGCATATATATGGCATATATATGCGGTTGGTCTCTTGTTAGAGGGGGGATTTCAGGCAGAACAAGGTTAAGTGATTTGCCTAAGTAATTGGCCTTGCTGGAATTAGAATCCCAGTGTCTCAGGCCTGTCTTCAAACCACAGTACCAAAAGAAGCAGTGAAAATGTTAGAAGGTGTTTATCAAAAGTGTCCAATAGGGACAAAAGAGACCTCAAGAGCTCATCTAGTAAGTTCACCCTCCTGCCTCCAACACTGAGGCAGGAATATACCTAAACCATCCCTGACAGTTCATCTTTGTAGCACACTCTATTTATACCAAATACTGTTATATATATATTTTCTTTTGTACTGGCTAAATTTCACTCCTGTCACAGGGTATGTTTCAGCATTATGGCTAAGAAACAAGAAGAAGGATTTTCAGCGGCATATTTCAACAGATAGGTAGCAAAAACAGATTAAGTCGATCACAGCTGTCTTTTCAGAGTCATCTTGTGGGACTGATATTACTATTATCCACATAAGTAGCATTCAGCCAACTATTCACTTAATGGGCTATAATTTTAAAATCTTCTTTACCCGTGAGACTCACTTTGTGGGTGTGTTGATTTTACAGCAACAGTATATAGTTCCAAATGCACAACAATACCACAGTGAAAACACTGATTGTTAGCTCTGAATATAAAAATAAATGTGCATTTCACCATTATCACAATATTTTGATATACATAACGTTTACTTTTATCTTTGCTGTTCTAAATCAGTTACATATGTGTATGTCCCATATTTCAGGACAAAATCACTATTGGTTTATTCACCACAAATTGTCCCTTCCCTCAACATGAAAATATAGTAGAAGATGTTTTTCTGAATAGGCTTGTTAGTGCATTGGCAGATTGAAATTTCTCATAGTTGAGCCATTTTCTCATTCTCTTTTGGATTAAAAAGAGAAAAGCCATTGTTCTGAGAAGGTGAAGTTGCAATTTTTCTGCCTATAAGGTGGGTTCCTAATTGCTTAAACACATGCAGTCCTTCAGTTTTGTGACCAAAGTAACTGACTAGCAACCTTATGCATATATATAAAACTTACCAGGTTTTAAGTTAGTATAAAGTGAGAAAAACTAATTGGCTGAAGGGTAAGTATAATAAATTCTGAGGAAAAAGCGTAGCTGATACCATCATAAAACAATCCGAATGAGAATGTGCTACATAATAAACTAAGTATTGCTATTTTCTACAATTACTCAGGCCCTACATTTTGATTAATTGCAGATTCTGAATTACTGAGAAAATGGCAGTTAATTACCTCTAACACCTTTGCAGGAACAATTTGGAGGAGACTATGAAATTAGCACTCTGATGTTTGAGTAAAAAAACATTTAGTTTAATGGAATTTAATAATTTTGTAATTGAAATTTATGTTTCACAAAACTAATAGCTTTTAATACTGAAATGCTTTATTTGATCTATCCCATATTTTATGTACACTGACTTTTATTGATTTCTTCTGAAATAACCCTCACTTCCAGAAGCTGAACTAGGAATATGTATTTCAGCTCTCATATTATTCATAATCCAGAACTCACAGTACTGGTCTGATGTGTTTATATTTATATTTTGGATGACTGTTTGCTCTGTATTTTACTTTTCTAAATGGTTATTCCTAGTTCTAAGGCTAAGAGCTGAATTCTGGCTTAAACCACAGCCCTTGGTAGGGGGCGGTAGAGAGGTGCATCACCCATGCCGGAATCTCCAGAATAATTGTCTAAAGCCTTGAGCTTGCAAATTGTTCTGCACCGTTGGATTCCTGCACCATTCCAGACTCTGGATTCCAGAGTCCCATTGGTTTCAGGGGTTCAATCATATGGAGCAGCTTGCAGGACTGGGGGTTAACCTTATCCTCTTATTACAGTGCACTAAAATAAATTTTAAAATGTTGTTTAGAGAGCAACAAAATCCTGTAAGCATTCAAAAAAAAATTAAATAACCCAGCTTGTTCCACTATGTATTTGTGACAGGCTGGGAGCTAAAGCAGAAGGTAGATGATCTCATGAGACTTTTGGCAACTTTTGAGTCACAGGAATGATTTGTTTGTTTTTAACAAAGCCCACAGGGTGGTGCTAATCTGTGTGCAGCTACAAAAACCTGATCACTCAATACTCATTCCAGTTCACTTTAACACTGCACATTACTAACTATGTTGAAATTTGCTTGGGCATATTAGAGTGGAAAAATAGAACCTGATGTCCACTCAATCCATCAAATTGCACAATAAAAATTATAAATGGAGTAACTACAGTAATACAAAGCAAACTAAACAATGGGAAATTCTAGGTAGTCATTCTTAAAAATGTCAGATTAGATTTTATACTTAGGAAAAACGATTTAGATCTCCTTTCAGACACCCATTATTGTATTTGTATTGCAATATCACCCACAAGTTCTAACCCAGGTCCCATTACTATGTGCTGTACAAACCCATAGGATGACACAATCCCTGATGACATCAAGGTGGCAGTGGTTTTTGAGGAGTGATTTGAAGGACAGGTTCACGGGTATTTCAGAATCATACATTTTTCAATCATTATTTCAAGATAATTTTGAAAGTCTAAAATAAAATCTCAGCTGTTTTTTTAATCTTTTCATATAATACACTGGACAAGGCCTGGGTTTAGATTAATATATTTCATAATGAGTATTAAATGGTTTTACGTGTTCATGCAAGTCTGAAAAAGGAACAATTAACAAAAATAAATCTTACTGGAAAAAAATCAATTAATTCAATTAAAAAAAGATATGGCAGAAACTGATGGAGGCTAAAGACCACCAATGAACATTTAAAGTATTTTTATGTGTCAGTACAGACATTTATGCAAAGAAATTGCACAGAGTAGGATTATTTAGCAGGAAAGTTAGAGGGATCGGGAGGAATTGTTGAATATTATGAAGGGTACAATTGATCACTCTTATCCTGCTCCATAATACTTGAACAAGGGGACAGATAGAACCCTAGGTATCTGAAGGTTTCAGGCAGTACCCAACATCTTCAGATAAACAGGGGTTTGGTTGATCAGGGAGCACAGTATTTGTTGCTGTGCTCCGGGTTTAGGGGACCCAAATTGCAGTCTCCTCCATATTGCCAGGCAGCCTTTGGGAAGCCAGCTTGCACTTCTTTTCCTCTTCAGCTGGATGGTGTTGGTGGTGTGGGGGTGGGAGAGAAGGTGTCTCCTCTCTTCACAAGAAGACCTCTCAACCTGCCGAAGCCCAAATATGGGACACAATATATGACAAAGATCCAAAATGAGGATCACCTATAAAATATTCATGTAAGTAACTTCAGATGCTATAGAATTCATTCCTTTATGGTAACTACTTTCCATAACCTCATGATTATAACCCTTATAAGTTTTCAACAATTAAAGGGCACCGGATTTGTGTGAAAATGTAGGTATCTTTGGGACTAAAGTGTGTGACCCTCAAAAATGAGACATTTGAGAGGTATGCTCACAATATTAGGAGTCAGGGAGGGCAGTTTTTCTCCCACAACACTCCATCTATTTAGTCTCTCTCCATCTGTTCATAGGAGCTTGGGTATTTCAGCCAGCCTCTCCTCTAGCCCAGAGTGCAGTGAAGACCTGCAGCACAGACTCCCACAGAGTGCCACGTAATCCTGTAGAAGCCACACTGTACTCCTTCACCTCTTCAAATGGCCAGCCTTGGAGAATCTGGTTAGTTGCTCTCACTGAATTCTGGGTTATACAAAAGATGGATCTTGATTTTCATGTTTAGCATCAGTGTCAGAGTGCCTGGCAGCAGGTAAGACTCTATTGAGTTTAATTATTTATAACAGCTTTGGCAGGTTCTTGCATAACAGATGATTATTTTCAGTCCTTGCCCCCAAAAAGTTATTTTAAATGCAATTTTACCACCAGAAACAAATGAATTATGGCCTTTAAATCATTTGTAGTGAGACTAGAAATGCTTGTGTATTTTTAAAGGGACCACTTGTTACCCTGAACTATTTGTTTCCTGCTTTGCCTTCGAATATCAACCTTAAAGTAGCTAGAGATTATTCATGTCCCATGATTCTTCATCACTGGATTATAGAGGGGGTCCTTCAGGTGAGTTAGCGAAGAAGCCATTGCGTAGCAAAGGGAGGCCTAACCTTCAAAATAGATACATGTAACAGATTAATCTCCTAATATGGAATCCTTCATGCTTCTCTGGGATGTGATAAAGGAAAACCAATTCTAATGTGGAGGCTGCTTTTAAGCTTTTTAGCCTGTGGAGTAACTAAGTCTGTCTAGGTTTCAGAGTAGCAGCCGTGTTAGTCTGTATTCGCAAAAAGAAAAGGAGTACTTGTGGCACCTTAGAGACTAACAAATTTATTAGAGCATAAGCTTTCATGAGCTACAGCTCACTTCATCGGATGCATTTGGTGGAAAAAACAGATGGGAGATTGATATATACACACACACAGAGAACATGAAACAATGGGTTTATCATACACACTGTAAGGAGAGTGATCACTTAAGATAGGCCATCACTAGCAGCGGGGGGGGGGGGGGGGAAAGGAGGAAAACCTTTCATGGTGACAAGCAAGGTAGGCTAATTCCAGCAGTTAACAAGAATATCAGAGGAACAGTGGGGGGTGGGGTGGGAGAAATACCATGGGGAAATAGTTTTACTTTGTGTAATGACTCATCCATTCCCAGTCTCTATTCAAGCCTAAATTAATTGTATCCAGTTTGCAAATTAATTCCAATTCAGCAGTCTCTCGTTGGAGTCTGTTTTTGAAGCTTTTTTGTTGAAGGATAGCCACTCTTAGGTCTGTAATAGAATGACCAGAGAGACTGAAGTGTTCTCCAACTGGTTTTTGAATGTTATAATTCTTGACGTCTGATTTGTGTCCATTTATTCTTTTACGTAGAGACTGTCCAGTTTGACCAATGTACATGGCAGAGGGGCATTGCTGGCACATGATGGCATATATCACATTGGTAGATGCGCAGGTGAACGAGCCTCTGATAGTGTGGCTGATGTGATTAGGCCCTATGATGGTGTCCCCTGAATAGATATGTGGACAGAGTTGGCAACGGGCTTTGTTGCAAGGATAGGTTCCTGGGTTGGTGGTTCTGTTGTGTGGTGTGTGGTTGCTGGTGAGTATTTGCTTCAGATTGGGGGGCTGTCTGTAAGCAAGGACTGGCCTGTCTCCCAAGATCTGTGAGAGTGATGGGTCGTCCTTCAGGATAGGTTGTAAATCCTTGATGATGCGCTGGAGAGGTTTTAGGTGGGGGCTGAAGGTGATGGCTAGTGGTGTTCTGTTGTTTTCTTTGTTGGGCCTGTCCTGTAGTAGGTGACTTCTGGGTACTCTTCTGGCTCTGTCAATCTGTTTCTTCACTTCAGTAGGTAGGTATTGTAGTTGTAGGAATGCATGATAGAGATCTTGTAGGTGTTTGTCTCTGTCTGAGGGGTTGGAGCAAATGCGGTTATATCGTAGAGCTTGGCTGTAGACAATGGATCGTGTGGTATGATCTGGATGAAAGCTAGAGGCATATAGGTTGGAATAGCGGTCAGTAGGTTTCCGATATAGGGTGGTGTTTATGTGACCGTCGCTTATTAGCACCGTAGTGTCCAGGAAGTGGATCTCTTGTGTGGACTGGTCCAGGCTGAGGTTGATGGTGGGATGGAAATTGTTGAAATCATGGTGGAATTCCTCAAGGGCTTCTTTTCCATGGGTCCAGATGATGAAGATGTCATCAATGTAGCGCAAGAAGAGTAGGGGCATTAGGAGACGAGAGCTGAGGAAGCGTTGTTCTAAGTCAGCCATAAAAATGTTGGCATACTGTGGGGCCATGCGGGTACCCATCGCAGTGCCGCTGATTTGAAGGAACTGGGAATGGATGAGTCATTACACAAAGTAAAACTATTTCCCCATGTTGTTTCTCCCCCTCACCCCACCCCACCCCCCCACTATTCCTCAGATATTCTTGTTAACTGTTGGAAATAGCCTACCTTGCTTGTCACCATGAAAGGTTTTCCTCCTTTTCCCCCACCCCCTGCTGCTGGTGACGGCTTATCTTAAGTAATCACTCTCCTTACAGTGTGTATGATAAACCCATTGTTTCATGTTCTCTGTGTGTGTGTATATATCAATCTCCCATCTGTTTTTTCCACCAAATGCATCCGATGAAGTGAGCTGTAGCTCACGAAAGCTTATGCTCTAATAAATTTGTTAGTCTCTAAGGTGCCACAAGTACTCCTTTTCTTTTTAAGTCTGTCTAGTAAGTCTATTGAAAGGAAAAACTTCGCACAGCTGTAACCAAAGAAGATTGCCGAAGAAGGACTCCAGACAAATTTTCCTTTGAAGTGAATTTGATATCCTCTTTAATTTCCCTCACCCCCTTTGTCCATCAAAGCTCCAATTTGTTGGCCTTCTGTGGATACTACAAGGCTCCTCTTTTCTCAGGCTTCTGGGGAGGTAATGAGCTGGGGGTTTGGGCGAGTATATTCCTGGGCAGTCCTTTTGTAATTTCTGTGTTTTGACCTACAGAAAGGCATCCAGAATGCAGGATGGGGAGCCTGTGTTCAAAGCTTGTATTAGCTGGAAGAGAAATGGTCATGTTTTTGTTCAGATACATATTTTTATAGGACTATTTGAGTCTTCCTTGACTTCAAAATTTGGCCCTTAACTATAATTAACTGTGACACACTTTTATGTAAATACAATAGTACTTAGAAAAAACAGCTAGCAGTATTTTTATAGGTAGGTCTGCTTGATTTTAGGTTCTTAATTCTTAGCTAACACATACCATCTCATGTTCCCATCACTGTCACCCTTGTCTTCCCCTTTCCCTGTCTCTCGAGTTCTACTCCGATCTGTTAAATTTTTGTTCTTATTTGTCTTCAGGGGGAAAGGACTATCTTCTATTTTTTAGCTTGTACAACACGACACCCAGCACAGAGCAAACTATCATCCCTTTCCTTTAAATCTAATGGAAAGTACTACACTATTTTGTACTAAGGCCATGATTAAAACAATAGGCTGATACAACCACATTACATATACATGTAAAGATGAATTTGGTCCATTATACTCATTATTTTAAAATAATACGTCAGTTTATTTCCATCAGACCACATCATCAGCAGATGCAGCATATGTAATTTCCCTTGCAATCTTTGTCCCACTTAGTTTATAGTTTCTCCCCACAAAAATGAACCCATAAGGCAGCTTATGAGAATGGGAACAGTGACAGAATAGAATTTAAAGGCAGCACAGTATAACAGTACATTTTGTTCGGCTGATCAGATAGAAAGTGCTGCATATGCCCTTCTCTATTAAGTTCTATTTTTCTTATCCCTTAATTTGATTTTAAAAACCTCCTACATTTTATATTCAGCTAGAAGCTACCATTTTACCTGCTGATTTGGTAAGGACATAATGAAGATCTTGGGCCAAGAAAAGAACCTCATGACAAGGGAGTGCCCTCAACATGTCTAGAAAAACAACATAAATGAGCAGTTGGTAAAGCAATCAGCCCTTCATATTGGAGCATACAGCACACATATGCAATGACCTTAGCCTTTCTACTTTGATTTACATCAGCGTTGGAAAGTAACTTAACAAGGTGGTATGGAGCTTCAAGAGCAGTTGAAGTCAATTTATTGTCTAAGTTGCTATGGATGTTAATTAGATTAGGAATTTGCAGAGAGAAGAGTATGTTCCCTTTGAAACTAAGTTTTTGTGGCATGAAAACAGAGGAAAGAAGAAATCCTACACTCAAGGAAATTGTAGGGTCCCACTGAATTCCACAAAATTGTAAAAATTCCAGCAATAACAATAGTTATGAAAGAGCCAAGAAAGTACCAGACCGTTTAAAAAAAATAATATACCCCAACTATTCTTGCATTATTTGGTACAGTCATGACAACAAATAGAGGATGATGGGTAAATGGCATGGTTACTGACATTTTCTACATAGTACCATCTAGCTAGTGGATGGATTGACTATTTAGTGTCAAAACAGAAATATACATTAAAAAAAGAAATAAAACTTGACTAAGGGTTTTATACTGCTACCCATCACCTCTGAATCCAAGTCTTCCACATAAATCAATAGTGACGTCCCCAGTAGACTTCATGGAGTCTCTGGCACTTCTCCCTGATCTAGAAAAACAAGAGGATCTTTTTAATCCTGCAAATTAACATTCTCTTGCATGTCTTTTATAAATGCCATAATTCAGTGCTTTAACAGTGCAATTGGAATTTGCTAGACACTTTCCCCATAACATAACTCTTTTGCATCATTCTAATTCAAAGAACTATATTCTCTTTGAAGCCTTTCACCAAAAAGGTAATCTGGAACCTCCAAATTCAGATAGGAGCAAGAATGATGCACCTAACTGCAGCTGGCGTAAATGTTTTGACATTCAGTATTCAGGAAAATGTTTAAGCACCTGAGTAGTCCCATTGAAATCAGTGGAATTATTCAGGTGCTTGAAGTTAAATATCTTGCTGAACAGGAACCATAGAGGAAATAGGGATATCTACTGAATTATCAGTCCCTCTTCGTGCAGCCTTCTGGTTTTTCTTGAAGATATTCCATCCAAGAATTGACCAGATCTGAAAAGGGCCATATGAGAGGTTGATGTGAGGCTACAGTGCAGAGAATCAGTATCTGAATCTGTAAATAGGTTATTCCAAAAGCTGGAATCTCATGCCTGGTATTCGCTGGGAACATTTGTCCCATTTTATTGAAAAATATTATAAGGTGAATCTTAGAGTTACAGGTTCAGTTGTGTGACTAACTGATTTATTGTTTTGTTTTGTTTTGTTTGCTGACTGAACCAAAAGTTGAACACTTTGTTTCAGGGTGAGCTCACCATTTGGTTCAACCAAAACATTTTGTTTCAGATTTTTTTAATGGTGTAAATAAAAATTGAAGTAAAAATTCAAAACAGCCATTTCATTTGGCAAATGTGGAAACAAAATATTATTTTTTCAGATTTTGTTTTGGGGTCTTTTTTTACTGAAAAAGATCAGCAAATTTGTCACAAATTTACAAGATGTTTTCATCAACCTGAGTCTGGATTGGTCAGTGGAAAAAGGTTTCAGCTGAAAAACTTCACCCAACGCTAGCTACAAGAGCTAGAAAACACTCTAATCACTCTAACAGAAAACATAGGGCTGGATCCTTGGCTGATGCAAGTCAGGGTAACTCTATTGAAGTCAATGCACCCAAGCCGATTTAGATCGGCTGGGGAGCTGGCTCATAATTTATCAGCTGTCATCTGTCTCCAAAGCCAGTAGAATGTTGAACAGTCAGAATGAGTGGAATGTTCTTGGGGAAGGTTGTGTGCAGTTTGCATGTCTAGCTTAGTCTTTTATTTTGCGCTGCTCTTTTCACTTACATCTCTCCCAGGCCCCCTTGGAAGCAGAGCACAAGGGATTTCTCCCCATTCAGATATATACCACTAAGTAACGTTCTTGTAAATGAAGTACTGGAGTCCATATTACCACTGTCTATTGATCCCTCCTCTACAGTCAGTCCCTGCACCTCTTCTGGCACACAGGACCACAGTTTCAAATATGCTAACAAAACATATATGCAAACACATTGCATGTTCATAATCAGCATCAGTATCCTTCAATCCATACAATTATTCAGAATGCAGATGCAAACAACACTGTGCATTTCTATAGTGCCTTTCATCTGATCTCAAAGTACTTAATATGCGTTAGTTATCCCTTACACAAATGCCTATTTGTGCCCCCAGAAAGGTGGCTTTTTCATGTGCAGTGTTACCCAGGAACAGTTTAGGAAATAATGTTTGAAAGATTGCCCTCGGCTGTCATCCTAGAAGATCAGTGAGTACAAAACGCTGAAAAGAGTAACAGTCACAGTAATGCCATCAGGGTCAGTTCCAACAGCAAAAACAAAACAGAAAAACCATTACTGCATCTCTGCCAGTTCTGATTGCTGCAAGGCTTATGGATAGCTTAGTGTTGTCATTTTCTCATCAGCTTGGATGAGAGCAAGACATAACTGTGCTGCAGACTCAATACTCTGTATCAGTAGAAAAATATTTCTGTAATAAAATATGCACACCTTAGGGAACCCCCTGTAATATCTTAAAAGTCAGCGGTGGTTAGTGCTGCAAAATCTGTAATGATCCATTATAGTTAATGTACTACTATCCAGCATTCATCTTCACTGATTTTGGTGTCATTCATTTGTGAGTGAGTGTGTGTGTGTATTTACATATACTCTAAGTGCAGCTAGTTATAAGGTTTGGGCCAAATTTTTCAATTACAACCATAAAACCCTGTTGAAGTCACAGAAGTAGCATGGATGTAACAGAGGGCAGAATTTGCTGTTACAGATCAACATTCTTATAGAATTTGCAAGATTATATATCTTGCATTCTGACATGTAATCCAGAACAAAGGATAGGTCAACATTCATGCAGCCCTGTGGAGTCTGCTAACTACACAAGGATCTACATCATCACTTGATCTTATTTTCTCTGGAACAGCTGTAGGTGTTCCCCTTGTTTATTCCCCAACCCCTCCTTCCAACCTTGCTGCTGGCTCGCTAACAGTTACACACTGAAATAACTATGCATTGCATATGCTCAGCTGTATGAATGCTGGTGTTGGTGATCCAGCTGGGGAGCACGTACACATAACAGAATTAGGAATTCTCCTTTGTTTTTCTCCATTGTTCTCATTTCATTCATCTCTCAGATTACATTTCTGCTATTTGCCTTCCCCCATCCCCCTCACCCCTTTCTATAGCAGATGGGCTATGTACTGATGAGATAATACTAGGTGCAATTCTGAGCAATCATTCTCAAAAACATCTGGGTTTCTTGCATAGCTAATGTCCAGCTCACACTGTTTCAGGCAGTACGAGGATCAGGATTCTGGATCATGCTTAAATAATCAAACAGAGTTAGAAAGGGGGACTATATGCATGCGATGGGGAGTGTATATCAGTGTTTGTCCACTGATAATTTTTCATTTAGATCTTTTTAAGTATTTGTATAGATTCATAGGGTCAACTGGTCTAAATCTGTGTAGCTCTGATTACAGTGGAACTACTCCAATTTACACCAGCTCAGGATCTAACCTTGAGATTTTATTATGAATACATTTTGCAGCTTCTCAAATCAGTAGGACCAGCATCTAAGTTTTAATTTATGCTTGCAATCTGTGTGGCATTTAAGATATAAAAGACTGTAAATGATAAAATAATTAAGCCTATCTGGAATTTCTTCTATGTCCATTTGTAAAAAAATCCAATAATAGATTTTCTATTCCCCTTAATTTACTGGTTGGGGTGTGGGGAGGAATCTATTAATGGGAACAATTATTTTGAAAAGCTAAGCAAGTGTAATTACAGATCCGTAAATCAAGTAATTTCTGTCTGTTTGTTTGTCAAATGAGACCAGTGGTTCTAGAAGAGAAAAACAACAAGGAAGTAGTTAAATTGGTTAAAAATAGCCTTTGCTTTGAATTTTTTAAAGCCATGTGTGTGGGACTGTTAACTACAGGGATTTATTTAATGGATTTTTTTTTTTGCTAACGGTGACAGAATTTAATCAGTGAATCTTGTACAAAAGGTGGTTTTGGCTACAAAAATTAATAGTTTGAATATTTCATGACATCACTTTATTTTGAAGAGTTGTAAGTATACATTTCTGAACTTGGAATAGCTTGTTAAATAGCTGTTTTTGCAGGCTGACCTTTTGAATTTCTGATTCTCTATAGGAATGTGAATGTAGGTCTTTTGTGAAACTTTACACACACATATACACACCCTCTCCCCACTATGAAACTGACAGGCTGGTGGCAAGTAAACATTTATTAACACTGGACCATCCCAAAACTAGTGGATTCAAACTAGAAAATATCTTATGGATAGAAAAGTTCAAGACATGTCAAATTAATGTGTGCCCTCTGAATTGGCCAGAAGTAACAAAAGTGTTTAGTTTTGACTAGAGCCTGTAATACTGTAGCATTTTGTTATTGTACAATATGACACAAAAGTAACATGATGTAATCTGCAGCACATTGACTATCAAACAAAGTGCTCCAATTTGTGGGCTAGATTGTACAAGCACAATCTGCCTTGTTAAGGGACAATGCAGAGGTGCAGTGCCTCAGAAGCACAATTTATTTTCTGCTTCTCTATTTTACCCTGGTGGATAGCAATTTGCTACTTGTCCTGACCAGTGGCTGCTTACAACCCTCCCACCCCGACTCATGCCAATTCAGCTGGCCTGATAATGCACTGAGAAAGGCAGAACCCAGGTTCTGATCACTCTCTGTCCATTTGCTCAAGGGGAGAAATGTAGCTGGTGCACAGTGCCCTGCTTACTTTACACATCTGCACTCCAGGTCTGGGGATGCCACATGGGACCATGTGGTGGCGGGAGGGGAGATGGTCTGAGGTGAGGGCTTTTTTTTTAAATACCCTTGGCATATAGCTCCTCCTCTCTCTGTATGTAATTGTCCAATGGATGCAAAGTTTACTTGGTAAGAGAAAAGATGCTCACTTCATACTACAGCATTTACAGCCACTCCACATTTTCCAGTGCACACACCATCAGGTACAAGAGTACAGGCTGCTCCTGAAAGAACTCAAACTGCCATGAATGTCAGCAACAAAGGGGGCTGAGGCTGTTTGTAAAGTGGAAAGGCAGGTGGGGCATGGAGTTAAGCACCTTTGGTAGAGATTTGTTTAACATTTTGAAATATGCTACTGGATTTGCAATCAGTTTGGCAGTGGAATCTTATAACCAACCAGATGATTCCTATGAAAATCTTTGTATGTCTGAACTGGAAGAGTTTTACCTCTCAAGCATGAAGCCTAATGCAGAGCTTACACAGTGATATATTTTCAGTCATGTGGCCAGGACAATAAACCTGTATCTTTTGATACGTGTGACAGTAGTGCATGAGCTGTAGTTTTGTGCAGGGCTGGAATGAGATGCAAATCTGTCAGAAGTGAGTCTGTGCTCCTGGAGCGCTTCCACACATCCTAAATTCATCAAGTTGAGACCAGAGGATTTCAAATAAATGTCTAAAGAACCCATAAAAAATATCCAGCTAGCATGATGGCTTAAGTCCTAATGTTAAAACGCCATCTATATTGTATGAAACATTTTTGTCCCAGGATCTATAAATTAAATATCTTTTTTTGCAAATATAAATGTATCTGCACCCTCTCTACTTCACATTATATGAATGAATGCAGAAATATCTGTCCTGGAATGGTTAAGGGCCTGGCTAGAATTTTAAAACATACAGTAATTTAAAATGATCTCCTATTAATTGCTGTATTGCTCAAATTGAGATAATATCCTCAGGATATTAACTAGCACTGGTTCCTTTATACCTCTTTGCCTTAGAATGTTATGCAGCTAACTGCAGTGGAACATTATTTCATAGATTGCCTCTATTTACAAATCAAAGTGCCTAGTTTAAGCACAGTTTGCTGAAATACAGTGCTGTTATTAGGAAATGTGAGTGGGCTGAAGTGGGGATCCCTGTAGAGTTAACTTGGCAGCATTTGAGATCCTGGCTCAACCTGATATTAAAAGTGAGTCATCAGTTTACCCACACAGCAGGCCCTCACTTTGTACTTCTCACTGTGAGCAACTCAGCAGAGGGCCAGAAGATTCAGGGTTAGCTTCTATAATTAATAGCCCACTGAAAGGAACTCCTTGTTAAGGAAGACTTGTTTCACTCTTGTATTTTTGTTCTTCAGTGTTAGCCTCTGATAAATAACAAAAGCACAAGTCAAATCTACCACCTGGAAGGTTAGTTTACAGTACTTGTTAGTCATCTGATCCAGACTGCTTCATTTCTACTTCAAGTCTAAGGCTTTGGAACTGTCTCAGTTCACTCAAAAGCTATTTTTATATCTGCCAGAAACTGTTTGCAGTGCAAAGCTTTCATTTTCATCAGCTCTGTACTGGCTTGTTTTCCGAAGAAAATCCATGCTTACATGGGGCCTCTATCAGGAAGTACTTCGCTATTCACCTCTCTGTGGTAAGTAAGGGAATAGCAGAATCATAGAAATTAGAGATGCAAAAGCAGTGTTAGGTTAACTAGCCTATACCTCTCCCAGGACAGGATTGTCTCTGATAGTACATATTCCAGTGCTTTGTCCGGTCTAGTTTTTAAATGTCCTACCCATCTGGATTTTGCCTTCCAGGGAGTATCTATCCATCTTGGTTGTTTCCAAAGTAGCACCTAGCACTGTAGTATCTAAGCGCTGTATAAGACCATTACATTGAATAGACTGTTTCACTCTTTAACAGAATGAGGAAATTTTCCTCATACTGACTCTAAATTTTCCCTTCCTTAACATCATCCAATTAATCACAATTATACCCTTTTGTACTATTGTAGGAATCTCTTCTGCCTTTTTTACAGTCTTAAAAACTTGTAAATGATTTCCAGAACCCTCAGTCTTCACTAATCCAAGCTATTGAGTACATATTTTGTTCTCATCTTCCCTCCCCCCCCCCCCCGATCCTTATGTTTTATTCTCTGTGGCCCTGATTTGCAAAAGAACATAAGCCCGTGCTTAAAAGTTCCATTTACTTCAGTGCATGTGCTTAAGTGCCCTTCCTAAATAGGGATGCTTTACTGAACTGGGACCTGTATTTCCACCATGATTTTTCAACAATTTTTTTGGCTCTGAGGAGACCAGAACTGAATAAAATATTTCAGCTATGATCTCGTTGGATCCATGTTGCAGTAAGGAGAAAACAGAGTTACAGGAACTACCACGAAGCTTATGAAATCTAGTAAGTGGGTGCAACAAAAGTTCTAAGCGTATACAAATGCAACCAAGGAAGTTTAACCCCAGAATATAGCTTTGCACATGCCTTTCACTTTGTACCCTTGTTAATATATAGGGGTTCTTCCAAACCTCTTCTCTTGATTTGTGTCAAGATCCATCAGTTTTACAAACTCTTCTCAGTATTTTATCCTATACTTGTGTGTATTTATGATAACACTCTCATTTCCAATTCTTCGATGCAGTACTGTTAATTACAACATATAATCTCCCTTTCTTGCAACATCATACCAGTTACTCTAAATGCACACCATTCAGTCATATGTATTCTCTTGATTTCAGTTTTGTGGGTGTTCAAAGTATTCTTCCCCCCCCCCGAAAAACAAAACACAAATATAGGGAAGAGATCAAAAAATGTACAAAATCTATAGAAAACATAGCTATGAGAGACAGGAATGGAAGGAAAAAATTAAGCCACTCTGATGGATGGTCAAATGAGTTGTATTATGAAAAGGAGAATGGCTTATGTCAAGTGCCTCTTCACCCTGTAATGATACTGTGAAATATGATCACTTGTCTTGAATAGTCTTTGTCCTAACAGCTACATTCTTGAACTTATAAACACTATTAATTGTGTCAAACATGGAATTTGAATCCAGCAACCCCTTTTTACATTTAAACTGAATGGGTCTCATAAATTGTTGGTGTAAAATCTACTGGAAACAGTGGAGTTATATGCCAGACAGGAATTTAGTGCAGTATTTAAAATTGTGGTACTGAAGACTTTTGCCTATAGATAATACAAGATTTTTTTTATGCCCGCAAGGATCCTCATTACTCTTATATTGTTCCTGTTTGCAAATCTTCTGTGTTTGGACTCTTTATTCTAACCTACATTTTACACATTTTGGACCAGACTCTCTGACTGACCCTGTGCAGGTGGTACAAGGGCATGGTACAATGAGGCTGGGGAATGCAGACATAATGGGAATGATTGGAAGGATGAAGGGAGGCTAAATCCCCGTGTAGTGGGGCAGCTGCCACACTCCTGGAGAAAAGGATTAAGAGCAGCTGAGGGAGTCTGCTGATGCAGTTGGCCCCAGGTGTGGCTGGCTTAATCAGGCCACAGCTGGCCTGTATAAAAGGGCTGTGGGGCCAGGAGATAGAGGAGTCTTACTCTAGCTCTGGAGTGGGAAGGGCTAGCTCTCTGAGAGGAAGGTACCTGAAGTAGAGCAGGGCTGGGGAAAGGCAAGAGGAGCTGGGGAGCTCCAGCCTGGTAAACCTCCAGGCTAAAGGCCTTGGTGAAGGCCTACAAAAGGTACTGGGGCTGAAGATGGGTAGACCACGGATAGGCAAAGGCAGCAGGTCCTACCCCCTTGCCAATGATAAGTGGCTATTATAGGCTGCAGTCTGCCCCAGGGAAAGAGTGCTAGATGATGACTGGCAGTAGCCATTGAGGCAAGGTGGGCTTAGAGGGTTGGGCATTCCCCTGGAGGGGAGACCCAGAGTGTGGGGGTACTGCTGGGGCAGCACCGGGGTCCAGGAGGGACATGGGGCCTAAGGCAGGTGAGAGGGTGCTCCGGGCTGGACAAGAGCAAATTGCCAAGATGGCCAGCAGGAGGCACAGTGCCGGTGAGTCTTCGACTTTGCTACATCCTGGTATCTGTTCCCTGCTTTGGACAGCAGAATGAACTTTCCAAAAGCCTGTTCCCATTGGTGCTGATTTGTGTGCCTCACCATTACTGCACACTGGAGCTTTTGCTTGCAAAGGACAGTGACTCGTATCATACTGACTCTATATAAATCCAGGTTTCAGAGTAGCAGCCGTGTTAGTCTGTATTCGCAAAAAGAAAAGGAGTACTTGTGGCACCTTAGTTTTTTTCCACCAAATGCATCCGATGAAGTGAGCTGTAGCTCACGAAAGCTTATGCTCTAATAAATTTGTTAGTCTCTAAGGTGCCACAAGTACTCCTTTTCTTTTTATATAAATCCATGAATCTTGAATACTGAGTGCAGATGTGGTCGCTCCATCTCAAAAAAAGATGTATTGGAATTGGAAAAGGTTCAGAAAAGGGCAACAGAAATTATTAGGGGTATGGAATGGCTGCCATATGAGGAGAGATTAATAAGACTGGGACTCTTCAGTCTGGAAAAGAGATGATTAAGGGGCGATATGATGGGTCTATAAAACCATGACTGGTGTGGAGAAAGTAAATAAGAAAGTATTATTTACTCCTTCTCATAACACAAGAACTAGGAGTCACCAAATGAAATTAATAGGCAGCAAGTTTAAAACAAACAAAAGGAAGTATTTTTTTCACAGAACGCACAGTCAACCTGTGGAACTCCTTGCCAGAGGAGGATGTGAAGACCAAGATTATAACTGGGTTCAAAAAAGAACTAGATAAGTTCATGGAGGATAGATCCATCAATGGCTATTAGCCAGGATGGGCAGGGATGGTCTCTGTAGCCTCTGTTTGCCAGAAGCTGGGAATGAGTGACGGGGCTGGATCACTTGATGGTTATCTGTTCTGTTCATTCCCTCTGGGGCACCTGGCATTGGCCATTGTTGGAAGACAGGATACTGGGCTAGATGGACCTTTGGTCTGACCCAGTATGGCCGTTCTTATAACAGACTGGAAATGGTTGGACTCAGTTTTCTGAAGTTTATCTATCAAAATCCTTCTAGTCTGAATAACTTAACTAGGCACTGGGGAACTCCACCAAGGGCCTGGGAGAAGGAACCATTCCCCAACCCAGGTTGTAGAGTAGCAGGGGAGATGCAGATCTATGGCTGCTAATCCTAGTGGCGGGGAATAGTCCTTGACTCTATCACATCCCCTCTCCCATGAGATGGAAAGTTTCTGTGCAGTAGCCTCACATCTGCCCTGCCACCCCAGCCCATCCTTGCCTTGTCCCTACTCTCTCTATGATGGCATCAGGCAGGGAGCACCTTACAGAGCTAGATTCTGCTCTAGGCAGGAGTTCAACACCCCTTATGTGGTCCTTCTATATGCAGACTCCCCTTGCATAGCAGAACTATTGAAGGTTCTACTGCCTGAAAGCCCCTACAACTGGGAAGGAGCAGGCAAGATTTTCTTCAATGGTGCTAATCCTGAAACAGTGATCAAAATGGGGAGAACTGCCCAAAGCAAATCCTAAAACTGATGCTTCTCCATGTGAATTCCACTGTTTGAATTGAAAAAGCAAACTGACTTTGGCAGCGACCCAAACTGAGTTAGACATTATGTGATGCCAAAAAAAGCCCATGTACGTTTTGGTACAGCGTCTATGTGCAGTGCATGAGAGAGGGTAATGTAGTTCATATGGAAGAAATGTGAAATGTGTCAGGAAGGGAACCATTTTACCAAAGTAGGCAGGAATATGCACATGTTGTGGAAGCATTTACTATGATCCTGGACCCCAAAGTGCAGCATGAGTGGCTGGAATGTAACCCTGGACCAGGGGAGGGTATCCTCCCCAAATACCCAGGCTTCTCAATGACAATTGCAGTAGCTGCTGTATCCAGTGCACTCCTGGTCCAAAGGGGAGAATGGCTTGTGTCATAACCCCCTAGCTCACCTCTCCCTGCCTCTCAAAGTCGCTGTGCACTGAATTGCTGAGTATCTCCACGGGTTAGGCCAAGAATGGTACAGAATGCTAACACTCCAGAAGAAAATGTGACCATGGAGGGATGATGGCCTGTGATGGGATGTTTAGATGGGGTGGGATCTGAGTTACTACAGAGAATTCTTTCCTGGGTGTCTAGCTGGTGAGTCTTGCCCATATGTTCAAGGTTCAGCTGATCTCCACATTTGGGGTTGGGAAGGAATTTTCCTTCAGGGGAGACTGGAACAGGTCCTGGAGGTTTTTTGCCTTCCTCTGTAGCATGGGGCATGAGGCACTTGCTGGAGGATTCTCTGCTCCTTGAAGTCTTTAAACCATGATTTGAGGACTTCAATAGCTCAGACTTAGGTGAGAGGTTTATTGCAGGAGTGCGTGGGTGAGATTCTGTGGCCTGCATTGTGCAGGAGGTCAGACTAGATGATCATAATGGTCCCTTCTGACCTTAATATCTATGGATATCTCTATATCTTGAAACAGAATACACTAAAATAATAAGCACTTATATAGTGTTCTACATTTTCAAGCATTAACTAATGAATATAAAAACACTCTTACCAGGGAATGTAGTTCACAGCCTAAAATTATGATGATCAGACAACTTTAATCCAAATGACTTTTGTTCATGAAAAATACTAGTATCAAATTGTGCATAAAACATCAGTGTAAATTAGTGGTCAGCTAAAAGCAATAAAACTAAATGAGTTAATAGATTTCCAAAACTTTCTGAATGACAGCTGTAGGCAATTTTATTTGTGTGCAAAGTTAATGTGACAAATAGAAGCTGGCTACTGTTAAGATTCCAACGCCTTTATGCATGTTCAGCCATAGCTTAGCCTTCAAACAGTACTGTTGAAATGAATGAGACTACCCCTGTGGTAAAGTACTTCTCAGTGTTTGTAAGGCTAACAGAATCTAGCCCACAGAAAATACCTATCTCAGCTAAAGTGCATTCAACAATCCTTTATCTCAAAAGTTATCCAGAAAAGAAGATGGAATTATTTGAGACACATGTTAAGAATGAAACCAGCGTCTGCTATGGCAGGCGTGCCATTGGGCAGCCAGAAGAACATGCAAAAGGAGCAGACTAAAATAATCCCTCCTAAAGACGCCACTCAGAGAGGGAAAACTTATGTGACTTAACAATATAGCGGACATGCAAAGAGCAGCTCAGGCTAAACAGAGATGATGGAGCCTTGTCTGTGCCCTAACTGACATCTGATTGTGTGGGATGAATTCTGATATATAATAAATACCCGTAGGAGTAAAATATTATGATAAAAACCTACTACATAGAAAAAGAAAAGCAAGCTGGCATAAAAAAGGGTTGGGAGACCAAGCACAGGGAAACACCAACCACAGATTATTGTATAATTTAAAAATAAAAGCCATGAAAGAGATGAAACCAGCAGTTCTCAAACTGTGGGTTGGGACCCAAAGTGAGTCATGACCCCCTTTGAATGGGGGTCCCCAGGGCTGGCTTAGACTTGTTGGGGCCCACGGCAGAAGCCCAAGACCCACTGCCCAGAGCCGAAGCCAAAGCTTGAGGGTGGCGGGGCTGAAACCTTGAGCTTCAGCTTTGGCCCCCTTTCCCAGAGCGGTGAGGCTCATACTGTGGCCCCCCACACCCAGGGCAGTGGGACTTGGGTGGTCTCAGGCTTCGGTCCCCCCTCCTGGGGTGATGAAGTAATTTTTGTTGTCAGAAGGGGGGGTCACGGTGCAATGAAGTTTAAGAATCCCGGATGAAACTATAGAGTGCAGTGGATATTCTATCAAGATACAAAACAGCCTGTGGAGGAGTAATCCACAAACCAGTGGGCTATGGAAATCTTAGCCACTTTCTGTCCTTACTTAGACCTCTGATTCAGGACAGCACTTAGGCATGTGCTTCAAGTTTAAACACATGCTTAGGGAATGTTCCTGAACTGGGGCGTTACAGTGGGGACATGCAATCATGTTAAAATCAGTAGAGTTGCATAGGGTATAAGCCAGGTCACCATTTGGCCAGGCATATTACAACTAAAGAATAGGAGAAATAGGAGTAGGTGAAACAAAGGCTATGTCTGCGTTTGAGCTGGGAGGTCTGATTCCCAGCTCATGTAGGCATACCCATGCTAGCTGTGCTTGAGCTGGCATGCTAACAGTAGAAATGTAGCTGGTGGAGCATGGGTGGTGGCTCAGTTTGGCCACCTGAGTACCCATAGGATCCAGGCAGCCGTGTACTCGGGCAGCTAGCCTGAGCTGCTGCCTGTGCTATCCTGCTAGTTTTAGAATGTTTGTTTGAGCACGTCTAACATGAGCTGGAAATGACACCTCCCACCTCAAATGTAGACACAGCCCAAGTGGCAAAGGAATTTAATAGACTAACCTGAACACCAGGCTGTGACAGAGCAAAAACCAGAGTTCTTTGATAATTCTGAATTAGCAATTCTAGTACTCCTAAAGAGAAATGGTGATTGAATATTCCTCCTTATAAGTATAAACAGATGGGAAACCACCCTATGAGCCAAAGAAAATGTCTTCTGAGAGTAAGTCTAGGGCATTCTGTAGAATAAAACACTTTTTTTGTTTACAGGTTTTCATAACCATTTTAGTGTCAGTGTTCTGACATATGACAGTTAGTACTGTATGTATATACTGAGACCACTTTCACAGGACTGTGTGCCAGAGCCTGAAGCCAATGCTCCGGTTTTCCTCAGTTGACTTTTACCTGAGTAAAGATGTCAGGAGCTGGCCCTCTGAGATCCACATGAGAATCAACAGTTTGTTTTCTGCTTTTCTTCAGCTTGCAGTTTGAAGGAAAGGGGTAGCTTCTCTTCACATTCATATTTTCCTGTGCTGAATAGGGGACACCTCGTAAAATTACTTGCATTCAAGAAAGTTCAATGGCAATCAATCAGAACTATGCAGCACAAACATTCAAATTAACATCAAGTTGACTGAGCCCCTGTTACAAATAAATACTGTGTAGTTAGATTATTTTTATTTATCTTCTTATCTTTAAGTCTTTAGGGTTTACACGGGGAGAAGTCACACACACACACACACACACACACACCCCCAGAGGATGACCGACTGACCTGACCATCCATGCCTGGCGCTCTCTGCCCTCCATGCCTAGCTGGTACCTCTCCTGGTACCTGGCCCCATGTCTTCCCAAGCCAACACAGGCAGGGAGAACACAGGGTCACATGTTTGCACCCCCCCCATTTCTGCCAGCATTCACCCCAGAATGTGACCAGCAGCAGCCTTTTGGCACTGGTAGGGAGGGAGGAGACAGGAGCTGCTTTCAGCAGCAGGGGAGGAGGAAGGGATGACCTGGCCTATGTTTTTGCAGAGCTCATCTCTTTCCCTCCCTCCCCTGTGGCTGGAAGCAGCTTGGCCCTTCCTGCCTGCACAGTGTGGAAAGGCAGTTAATACCTCCAGGCTGCTGCTGGCCACCGAGATAACACAGCTGCCTCCTGTCCCCCAGCTACAGCATGGGCAGGAAGGGGTTAAGTCCTAAGGAGGCATTGTGCACCAGGGCCCAGGAAACCTGACTGCAGGGGCTTCAGGGAACCTGGCCAGAGAGGTGGCTCAGTAGGGGATGGATTAGCCCCATGCTCCCTGGGGGAAGGACCCAGGTCTGGGCGGGGTGTGTGTGAAGAGGGTGCTAAGCCCCTACCCCAGGATCTGCTGTGGAGCCTACAGGGTTGGGGCATGACTAAGCTGAAAATCGCTTTCCCACCTGACGCTCCAGAGCTTAGCTGAGGGGCATAGAGGCTACCCGTGCCAGTGCTATGTGGGGCTTTGGCACACGCAGGGCTTGGCTCCTCCTGGTCAGTGACCCGGGCTGGAGGGTCTTGGGCTTTCCCAGGGTGCTGGCTCAGCCAGAGGCAGTGGGGGGAGGAAGGAGCTTGCCGGCTAGGCTGCTGGTGAACTGAGCACTCCGACCGGGGCTGGTTCTCAGCAAAGAGCTGGGAGCTGGATGCGTCCTGCTGGGGGGAGGGGAGTATGGAGGAGCAGTGGGGCTGGGGGAGGTGAAAGGGCAAAGTAGGGAGAGGACAATGAGAGGGGGAGCATGTAAAGGACCGATGGGTGGGCAGCAGAGGAGACACATAACCAGCCTCTGCCTGGCACTTGTTCACACTCACCAGCCATCGCAGCTCGGAGCCAGTGCTCGCCGGAAACAGGATGGGGAGTGGCTGAGAACCGGCACGCCGCAGAGGCTCTGCTGATGGACCAGCAGGGGAACTGTTGGCCCTGTGCGCTGCATCTTTGCTCTGCTACCAGCCTTGCACACCCATCCACATCGTCGGCCACTGGACCCCTCCCCCCCACTCACTGCTCGTGGGCGGGTGGCTGGTGAGAGGGATCCAGCCAGCAGCAGGACCTGCCAGTACTGATCGGGGGTGGGAGCTGAAAATACAGGACAATTTGCCTGTTTTAAAGAAAAAGTCAGGACACCTGCAGGAGGGCCTAATATGGGACTGTCCCTTTAAAAATGGGACATCTGGTCACCCTAGTTATTGGGTTAGGCATGAGGATGTGTTCCATGGTCTCACTTCAGCTGGAGTTCTGAAGTGAAATCTTGGCCTCCTTGAAGTCAATGATAAAACTCTCATTGGCTTCATTAGGGACAGGATTTCATCCCGGGAAGCTAATTGGGCTATAAAAGCCAAGATAAAGGCAAAGATGGAGCAATCTAAGCTCCATAGATCTCATGATGGGCTGGAGGAGCTTGTTTTATGTTTATTTTCTTTTTACTGCCCAATACTCTATTTAAATGTGTGAAGTCAGTTTCTGAATTGTAACATGGGTCATAATTCTTCTCTTCTTCTGCACCAGTCAAATCCCTTCTCCTTCAAACCCTCCCTCAAAACTCATTATTTCCTTTAAGCTTTCTGTGACTAGTCTCACCTCTGTTGTTATCTATCCACTTTGTCATGCCTGCCTGCATTAAAATAAATGTGTCCATATGATTTGTTATCACTTCTCCTTAATCCATTTAATTTTGATGGTAGTAACACCTTAGGCAGCATCTTGGCACTTACATCCATAAGTAACTAGGTACTTTTAAGTATGTAAATTTATGTGCACTAATTAGGGATGTAAATATCATTTAAAAAGTTAACTGTTTAAACGATTAAAATTATATCATTTAACCGGTTAACCAATTAAAGGGAGAGGAGCTGGGGTTACTCCATCCGGCCAGTGTGGCTAAGGCCTGGGTCTGCGGGGGCGGCTCAGAGTGGGGGTTGGCCAGCGTGGCTTGGGCCTGGGGTAGCTCCGGGTGGCTGGGGTTGCCGTGACCAGCCGGCGTGGCTCAGGCTGTGATCTGCCAGGGCGACTTGGGGCAGGAGTCTGCTGGCACAGCTCACGGTGGGTCAGCGGGCATGGCTTGGGGATGGGGTCGCTCTGGCCAGCCCAGGTCTGGGGGCTAACGGTTAGGATGAGTTAACCGGTAAGACTAATGCTTGCTGATTAACTGGTTAATATTTTACATTCTTAGCGCTAATTAGTGTAAAAAGAAGAATAAAAATCAGCCCAAAGTTTAGTTAAACCCCAATTTTTTTGAGGCTCCAACATCATCAGCTGTAAGTTCATCTATGAACGTTTATATATAAAGACAGATATTCATTGCACTCTTGGGGCCAGGTTTTCAGCTGGTATAAATTGGCACTGCTCGATTGATGGTAATGGAACTATGCTACTTTATACCAATTCAGGCTCTGGTCCTTGCATTTTAGAAGACACGTTATATCTCTCACACACATAGGAAGTCACTGTCTAGCCTTATAGGATATACACATGAAATAAAAGCAATGTGCAAGTGAATGGAGAATATTTGGAAGTGGGTTTTGTTCTTGTCCTTCAACGTGGATTTTTAAAGTTTCACAATGTTAGGACTATGTAATGCAAAGGTAGTTTTAATATTATGAAGACTGGTGCTTCTCCCTCACCGTCAATGATTGTATGTTACTTTATCAAGATAGATCCAACCCAGCAACTCAAATCAGTTATCAGTGATTATTCTAAAAAATTATATCAATACTGAAGTTGTGGAGCATTTTCTATTGATATTATTTTATGATTGTTAGAATGTTAAGTAAATAATATCAATTTTGCAAGTAAAATAAAATAAAACCTTGAATAGAATAGCTTGGAAATATTAAATACTGAAAAGTAACGGAGGGAAGGCAATTAATCATTTCATTTCTGGCACAGGAAAAAAAAAAAAGCACCACACAACCAATGTCCCCATCTCTTATTTTCTATCTCCACCAACACAAAACAAGATTTGTTTATGCCCCTGTAACCACTATCATTACATAACCTCTATCAAGATGAATTCACCAGTGGGAATGAAGGCAAGTGTGCTATAAGGCTGTACAGTGTATAGGCTGTATGCTGTACAGCATCCACTTTCATTGGAACCAGGGGGTCCAAGAGGGCATGGCCCCCCACATTTTAACAAAAGAAACGTATGCGCTCTCTGTGGGATATTTAAGTATTAATTCCTCCACTACTTTGGCCTGGGCCATCCCACTTCTACAAAGGTTCCAGCACCCGAAAGACCATTGTCCCCCACCCCCCTTTAAAGCCTGGCTGGGAGGGAATGTGCTGTGACCTGGCCCAGTTGGCTGGCACTCAGACCCTGCTCTGCATTGAGCCACATGTAGCAGCCTCACCTGTCAGCTACCAAAACTGCAGCGGAAGCTCCTCTAAGTGCAGGGGATCCCTCAGGTCTGGGAAGCAGGAAGGACCCATCATCTGAGGCTTCGGGTTGGTCAGCAGGGAGAGTAAGGTAAGGAGAGCATGTGGGGGCGGGCAGGGACTCTTGGAGGGTGAAGCTGGTGGGAGGGCAGGGGCTCTAATAGGGTAGGACGGGGAGCCTGGGGCTCCAGTAGGAGGTACTGGGAGTCGGGGTCTCTGGGAGTCACCCAGGCTCCAGGGGAGTGAAGCTGGTGGGAGGGGTAGAGGCTCTGGTAGGGTGCGACTTGGGGAGAGGGACTGGGCTCTGGGAGGATCAGGCTGTTGCAGTCCTTCTGGCACCCGTGACAGTACCTAGTCTTTTCCTACTGAGTGGCTATACCTCTCCTAGCATTACCTCAGGTATTAGGGATCTGAAGACTGTCCTTCAATCTGTGCTGCTGTTACCCAGGTCAGCTATTCTTCTGGATACTTCACATCTTCTATGCCTTCAGACCCGTGTATACTGACTGTTCTATGAACAATAATAATATTGTTCATTTAATGTATTTTAACCCAGCACATCTGATGAGAATTTGCCTAATAGACTTTCAGATCTAGAAAGTTATCCAAGGAGTTCCAAACTCCTATCTTTCTGATCTCTGCTGGAAGTTCCTCTGTTGTAGCTAAGATAGTGGGTGTATACAAGACAATGTTACGTCGTGATTTATAGCATGTTACTGTAACTTCAGCCATATAGTCAGAGTTCCCTTGACTTTAGTAAATACAGCCAAAGGACTGAAGCCTACCATTAGAAATGAATATGCAGTTAGTCACTAGATTTGATATAGCTTGAAATACAAAAAGGAAAATCTGAATAAAAAAATCTTCTTTACAAAATAGTTTATTTCAAACCATTCTAAGACTGATAAATCACAGTTTACCCCTAAGATTCCTGTAGGTAGAAATCTGAGATTATGATTGAATTTCCTCCTCTGTTGGATCTTTCTCGCTCAGGTATTCTACACAGGGGGCAATGCTCCGTTATTTTTCTGCCACATTCCAGACTCAGCGCATAGTAAAATCCTTCTCTGCAGACTTTCATTTTCTTTTGCGTGGGTAAGTTATCAATTTTCTGCAGGATACTTGAATATTTTCTTGTTTGACAAGTCACAGGTTAAGCTGTGTCTTAATTAATTGAATCTGGCTAACTCTCCATTCTCTATCAAGCTTTCCAGACCTGCAAAGCTTTGAACTTTGCACATGAAAGCAGGCGGTATTTATTGGAATCTGCAGTGGCCCTCATCTGCTCATCTGTATCACTTGTATTCCACTTCATAAAATAATGAACACTGGAACTGTCTTATGGGACCTAGACCAGCAGTCTTGTCCAATTTTAGTGGTAAAAGTAATAAAATTTAAGTGTTCCAGCAGTGAGACCAGCTCTGTGGTAGTCTTCAAAGGACTTGCTTCTGTCTTGGCCTCAGCACTAGGGATATAAGAACATCAAAAGCTTAACATAGAACAAGGCCTAATTTTAACTACATTTCCATGTTACAGAAGTTGACTAAAGGTTTATTGAGAGTTTAAGGTGTTCCAGCCTCTTTATTGTGATAGGAATTATATTTATGGAAGCTGTTTGTCAAAGGAGTTTAGACTTTATCATTTTTAATTTTAATTCTTTGCTGTATTTTCCATTTTATGGGGGGCTTTCCCTGTCTCCTAACCCTTTGAAACCTTAATCTGACTTCATCTGAAACCTGTTTTACTTACGTTTTAATGAAAGCATTTACAATAAACTTCACAGTATATTTTTAAATCAAATCATAATTTGTAGAGGAGTTGCCCTTTCCAGACAGGTTAACCAGATATTTTCTCAGGTCACTTACCTCTTCCACATTTGATTCTGCTATCTTGGTCGGCATTATTGAGTATTGAGTATTGAACCAGTGTCACAGCATGGTGGTACAAGGCACGGCGCTGCTTTTTATATTAGATTAGATGGAAACCCAAGTCCTACTCGTGGTCTTTAAATAAGCAAAGATAGATCATCAATTGGTGTAAATTGGCATAGCAATATTGAAGTTATGAAATTACACTGATATGCATGATCTGAGGGTCTGACCCACAGTGTTCACAGTACTTCTTTTGCAAGACTATGGCTATTAATCCCAAAGTCATGCCCTGATACAAATCTGGATAATTAACATTGTTGAGCATATAATTTGCAATTGATAATTTAGCTGACTAATTTAACTGATAAATATCCCTCTTTTCCTGCTGGCAGAATATCCATAAGCAGATCATGATTTCCACATATGTATTAGTATTTATAAAAACAGAATAATTTCAAATAATTTAAACTCGATCAATTGATCATGGACCATTCTTTGCAAGTATTTGCTGTTTGTCACTTGAGCTGCATTGTTTCACTGTGATTGGTCAGATAGGTCACATGGTATTGTTTCTGGTCTCTAAGAGGATGAATGTGTTAAGCACTTCTGAGGCAAATATATAGTGTATTAGAATATTCATGCATAGTTCTTCAGGTTTTACTGGCACAAATGTCCAGGGAAAGTGAATTCCAATTTCACAAATTTGTGCAGAAAGTAAATACAAATAGTAGGAGTGGCAACGAAAGGTAATACACTTAAAAAATCAAGCAAATATTTGCAGTAGGCATCTAGCTCTAGTAAGTACATTCTGCTTACCTAAAATCTCCTTGTGGTTTCAAATGGATGTGTTAGTCTTCACTTCCTGTCACAATCTGTTATGCAATATTATTGTGCGCTCTTAAACTGCTGCCACATTCCATCTTAGATGTGGCTGAACCAACTCAGAGAAATAGTCGGCAAGGCCCCATGGAAAGATCAGTTAGGAAGAAAAGGAGTGAAAGGGGGCTGGCAGTTCCTAAAAAATGTAATACAAGAGGCTCAACCTCAAGCTATTCCGATGAAGAGGAAAGATAAGAAGAGCCACAGGAGGCCAATGTGGCTGCACAAGGAGCTTTTTAGCTATCTAAAAACCAAAAGGGATATATAGGAAATAGAAGGAGGGGCATGTCACCCAGGAAGTATACATGGGAATAGTGCAAGCATGTAGGGACAAAAACAGGAAAGCCAAGGCAAAGAATGAGTTACAGCTGGCAAGGAATATTACAGACAACAATAAGGGGTTCTTCAAATACATCAGACAAAAAAGAAAGATCAGGGATGGTGTGGGTGCACTGCTCATTGGAGAAGTGAGCTGGTAATGGAAGATGACAGGAAGGCAGAGCTGCTCAGTGCCTACTTTGCTTCAGTCTTCACACAAAAAATAACATGTGACCGGATGACTAGCAACGTTATCATCGACAATAAAGGGGAAGGGATGCAAATCAGGATAAGTAAAGAACGCGTCGGAGATTCTCTGACTTATTTGAATGAATTCAGGTCAGTGGGACCTGTTGGTATTCATCCTAGAATGGTGAAGGAATTAACTGAAGAAATCTCAGAACCACTGGCAATAATATTTGCAAACTCATGGATGAAAGGAGAGGTCCCAGAAGATTGGAGAAGGGCAAACGTAGTGCCCATATTTAAAAAGGGGGCAAAGAAGGAGCTAGGGAACTCTAGACCAGTTAGCCTGACTTCGATACCTGGGAAACTACTAGGGCAATATATAAAACATTCAATTTGCGAATACCTGAAGGATGAAGGGCTGATCACAAGCAACCAACATGGATTTACTATGAACAAATCATGCCAAACCAGCTTGATTTCCTTCTTTGATAATGTAACTGGTTTGGTGGATGGGGAAATATAGTGGTCATAATATACCTGGACTTTAGCAAGGCTTTTAACACAGTCCCACATGATATTCTGATAAGTAAGCTGGAGAAATGTGGGCTTGGCAGAACTTCCATTAAGTGGAAACATAATTGGTTAAACAACCACAAACAAAGAGTAACTATTAATGTAATGATGTCAGATTGGAAGGAGGTCTCAAGTGGGGTTCCAAAGGAATCTGTTCTGGATCCAGTGTTGTTTAACGTCTTTATTAATGACCTGGATGTAGGTATAGAGAGCAGACTGATCAAATCTGCAAATGACACAAAGCTAAGGGTGTTGCAAACACCTTGGAGGATAGAGCTAAAATTCAGAGGGATCTTGATAAATTGGAGGACTGGGCTATAGACAACAAAATGAAATTCAACAAAGACAAAGGTAAGGTGCTACACTTAGGGGAAAAATAACAAATGCACAAATAGAGGATGGGGGACAACTGGCTTGGCAGCAGCACTGTTGAGAAGGATCTGGGAGTTGTGGTGGATCACAACCTCAACATGAATCAACAATGCCGTGCAGTTGCAAAAAAAATAAAAAAAATAAAAATAAAAATGCAATTTTAAATTGCACTAACAGAGACATAGCATCCAAGTCATGGGAGGTGATAGTACTGTTCTACTCAGTGCTGGTTAGGCCTCAGTTGGAGTACTGTGTCCAGTTTTGGTCACCAATGTCTAGACAGAATGTAGAGAAACTGGAAGTGTTCAAGAGGTGAGTGACAAAGATGATCAGAGGGATGGAATGCAAGCCATATAAGCAAAGGCTGAAGGAACTGGGTTATGTTTAGTTTGGAAAAGAGGAGATTAAGGAGGACATGATAGTAGTCTTCAAATACTTGAAAGGATGCCATAAAATGGATGGAGAAACATTGTTCCCTCTTGCCACAGAGGGTAGGACAAGAGGCAATGGGCTCAAACTACAGCATAACAGATTTAGATTAAATCTTATGAAAAACTTCCTAATTGTAAGAAAAGTAGGACAATGGAACAAGCTGCCTAGGGAAGCTTCTTCACTGGAGATTTACAAAAAAAGACTTGATAGCCATCTGTTATGGATGGTTTAGACACAACAAATCCTGCATCTTGGCAGGGGATTAGACTAGATGGCCCTTGTGGTCCCTTCTAACCCTATGATTCACTGATAGGTGAAGTGACTTGACTCTCTATGAGCACTGGGGGAGCACTATAACACCCTTTCATAACAGCGTGGTGCCATTCACTATTTTCTGTACATTTTTTATTTTAATTGAAAGCGATTTTTGAATGAATAAATGTTGACCAGTTCTAGCTCTCCAGCAGGCAGAAGAGCCCCAAAATATGGTCATCATTGGCTGGAAAGAGTGTCTGGCTATAACAGCGGGGGGATATACTGATTCAGTGCCTCCCCACTATACCCAGCATGATCGCTTTGGAGTCCCAAACAGAGATTAAAGTTGCTCTTGATTTTTTATTAAGGAAAGCCTAGATCCTGTGGAAAATGGACTAAGTGCCTGTGATGACAAATACTTATATGCATTTTCCACTGTACTGAGATTTTAACTCCCCTTTCTCACATTAATTTATTTGGTTTGATCATATGATACAATAAAATTTACTTTTCAAAAACACCAGACAAATACTGAAAATAATACACAACCCACAACTCAGTATCTTTCCATAGTTACCAAAGTACTATGCAAGCCTACAATTAATGTCACATTTGATTTGTCTTGCATTTTGCTGTCCTTATTACACCAAACATTTTTATTTCCCCCTCTAATCCTGTCTAAGGCTTTATAATGGCATTTATCATCCTCCACTTTCTTCCCTCTTTTATATCACTCTGGGTTTTTTATTCCTTATTATTGCCTCCATATTACCTTATTCTGATTTTTGTTCTGCCCTACCTTCCACTCTTCCATCTCAGTATCACTTACTCCACCCTAGTTTCCTCATATCCTCTGGTGGTGGTTTATGGGAAAAGTCTTCAGCAGAGTGGTGCTGGAGGATGGTTGCTGGTTTGTTTGTGAGGTGTCTACACCATGTCTGCTTCAACCACTTGATACAGATTATTTTACAGTCCTACTGGTTTGGCAGAGCTAATATATACTTTGGAATCCTTTTACTTGGAATGTTGATCTGCTTTTTCTAGTCTGCTCTGTAGCATTCAAAGTTGACTTTCTACCAATATTAAAAAAGTATATTGATTACTATATCAGGCAAAGAATAGTGAGACTTAACGCTGCAAGTTAATACTTGAGAATACAAATAAAACATGAAATCTAAATATTTTCTATTCCTAACTTTGTTTAGTGATCTGAAATGAGAAGGATATTTTGAATTTTGTTCCAAGCTAATTTTTTTTTTGATCTGAGGATATTTTCCCCAAACCTATTATGGTCTGTTGGCTTTTCCCCAAAAAACAAAAAAATATTTCTGAATCAGGGTTTCATCCAAAATTATTCTGACTATTTTCAGTTTATTATTGTGACTGATATTTTTTGTGTGTGTCAGGTTGGCATTCTCTCTGCCTTCAGAAACATTTGTTTTTCCTTCCCACTAAAAAGCCAAGATAATAATTTAGAAGCTTAATAACTATGCTGCAAACTTGTCACTGATGTTCAGATTACAGTTTTTCTGCTACATAAACATAAACCCACTTTTAAGGGAAAGTGCTGTGGGGCAGAGTATCTGTGCTGTTCTGAAAGCTGGTGACTAGAGGGAGCTCCTTTCCTTCTTGCAGACAGTGACTCTTGGAAGGTAATGAGTCTTTTGCTAAAGAAAAGCAATCAGTTAAAAAAAAAAGACAGGAAAATAAGAGAAATAACACATTAACTTGGACTAAGGATCATTCAGGGTGGAAGGGAGGATTGGCAGGCAATTTAATTAAATTTTCCATTTCTACAGAAATTTAAAAAAAAATCAGGTGCCCCAAAGTCAGATATAGTCATTGGTTACACATGGTTAATTGCCTTCTTAGTAGTCGATTCACTGGCAGCTATTAGACTAGTTATGCCAATTTGGGTTACCTGGTTCCAATAGTGGATCTTTTTGCTTCATGCACTTGGGAAGTGAAGGCATATACCACAATTAAGAGCCGTGAGTTTACAGAGGTAAGTGAGGGAGTTTACTGGATAGGGGCCTAAAAGTATAAAACTATTAGTTAAGTATGTAACCACATGCTTAGCTTTAAATATATGAGTCTTTCCATTGACTTAAGTTGAACTAATTGCATGCTTAAAGTTAGCATGTGCTTAAGCATTGGATCAGGGCTTTAGAGCATATACATCCATTGTGCCCAATCCATGGCATCTCATAGACCTATTTTTCATTTATCAGACTCTCATAATGTGCTGCAATATTACGTAGCTGAGAAGACTGGGTGAGGGGGACAAAGTAAAGACGAAGGAAGGTCAGATGAGGAAAGCACATTTATTAATGCTAGTAATTAGCATAAAAATCTAAATGTCTAACTCATTACTGCAATTTTATGCCAGTACAACTCTGAGATCAGTGGAGTTGCACTAGTGTAAAACTGGTGTAAAGCATAGTGCCCCTTTCTCCATCATTTGGGTCATCAGAAAAGTTTGAACCTGGGACCTTCAGGGATAAAGCATTAGCCTTGACCATGTAGTAGGCACCTATCCTCTTACGTGTACCAGCCACTAGAAGAAGACAAAGACCCATAGTATCCTAGTGTGGATTACTAATGCAATGGTGAATAATGCCTAGTTGTTTTAATAATATCCATTTTAGCAAGCATGCTTGTTATGTCCCAGTCCTAGACCACTAGGAGCCTAAATTAATTATATGAAGGCTCATTAATGAAAGGGGTTATCTTTCTTGAACATACTCACTTGGGCTGGTCTCCTACAATAGACTTTATCAAAAACTTTCAAAAATGTACAGTCTTGCATTCAGATGGTCTTATGAAACCTTGGCTGGGTTCTTTTCAAAGTCTTGTAGATCATGGAGAGAGTCTTTTCAAAACTGTATGTTGTTTTCTTCTTTTCACTTACTTCAGTGGGACTTTTCAAGTGCTTAACACACACCTCTTCAATTTCTAATTTTCCATTGTGTGACAGAAGAAATCAAAACGTGTGACAAATGATAAAAATGTGGAACAACAGTGTTTTGTTGTGAATCATGCCATAACTGATACATTATACAGGGGTGTTTTTTTAGTATACAACGCCTTTAAGGATGTTTTCTCACTGTGTGAATCAAATACAATTGTTTATTTTTAATGGTATGTGTTTGAACCCAGCATATTCAGATTCCAGGCACAGACTTCTACCATTTGAGCTAAAGGAGTGACTATTATCTTTCAGGATCCAGCCACTACAGGGGAAAGAGTGATACAGGAGGTTACATATGTGTTAGACAGCAGTAGAATGTTGGAGATCAGGATTCCTGAGTCATCTTCCTGGTTTTAGAGAGGAGTGTGTTCTAGTGTTCAGAACAATGTTTTACAGAGAGGATAAACAAGCCCATAGATGAAGGATAGGTCCATTAATGGCTATTAGCCAGGATGGGCTGGAATGGTGTCCCTAGCCTCTGTTTGCCAGAAGCTGGGAATGAGTGACAGGGTTGGATCACTTGATGATTACCTGTTCTGTTCATTCCCTCTGGGGCACCTGGCACTGGCCACTGTCAGAAGACAGGACACTGGGCTAGATAGACCTTCGGTCTGACCCAGTAGGTCATTCTTATGTTCTTATAGACTTGCCACATTCATTCTGAGAAGCAATGCACTTGAGTATAGAAGACTTGGATCTGCCATAATACAGACCTGAGTTTCATTCCCAGGTCTGCCTAAAATGGCTTGTAGAACCTCTTAATTAACTTACTTGTAAAATGGGGAAATTATACTTGACTGCCTTCTAGGGTAAAAGATTAGGCCTTGTTCAATAATAAGGACTCTGAAGTGCACAGAAATATAAACAGCATGCAGTAGAGTTGAAGCCAGAAACCTAGAAACCTGACTCCCAGCTTAGTGCTCTGAGAGTAAGTCTGTCTGTCTTTTTCATGAATGTCTGTGGAACTTTCCTTGATTTGATAGCTCAATGGATGAGGCAGTTCAAGGCAACTAAAATGAGGAATATCCCACAAAATCTGATACATTCAGTAGCTCTGACTTAAAGTTAAGCACATGTGACTGCATATGCAGAATCAGGGCCTAAATCCCTCCTACAGGCCTGGAGTCACAGCAGCAGCCGTGGAACTACTCCACAGGAAGGCACTGGGTTGGAGGGACAATTCCTATCCTCAGTCTTTGTTTTTTTTTACAGTATTTAGCCCCATATCCTTAATTTATGAATACTAATGAAGTATGCTTGTCAAATAATGAATGATGAAACAGGTTTTTAGTTATAAATGTTGAGCTTGGTTTAATGTATTTTGTTTCCTGTTATTCTTAACAGTGTTTGTCCTAAGGAGGTCTAGGTACTTGGTAGAAATATGAGTTTTAAGACAGCAGGAAAGTAAAGCAATGCAGTTGTGCCCATACAGAGATCCCTTTATCTCCCGCGACTGACTGCTGTTCATGACCTTTTGAGGATTGATCCCCAGGTGAGTATTTTCATAACCCAGAAAGTTCTTTTAAATATTTTTAGGCTTAAGGTATTGGGAGGGAATTGAAATATTTGTGCCAAGATTTTCAGAGGTGCATTGCCAAAAATGTCTGTGCAGGGAGAGCAAAAAACAATTTTAAAAAAATTAAGGGTATTTAGTTCCTTAAATACAAATTTCAACCCCTGTAAGTGTACCCGATTTCATTCACATAATCAAATAACAGGTTAAAATGATACATGAATACTCATGCACAATACACACATCCCTCTTTGATTTATCTGATCCAGAAGGTTCACTCTAGTTTTTATAACATGTTGACAGTATAAACTTAGAGAGGGTTCTTCTGGAATCTGTTTTTCTTCTACTTACTTTCCCTTTATAACTTTTCTCTCTCTTTTTTCCACTTTAAAACTGCACTAGGAATTTATAGAGCTATATCTTAAAAGACTAGACTTTTTAAATCCCTTCTGAAAACATATACAAGTCTTTCCTAACCGCTTAGCATTCTGAGTCTCTGCTATTATTCAACACAGTGCAATCTTTTTAGATACATTTTGTAAAAAAGACAATGAAAAATACAATTATGTTGTAAAAGATTTGTGAATATCAAATTACTAATGTCAAGAAAAGAACAAGAGAATTTCAGAATAAAGGTCTTTCTAATGACAGGTTTCAGAGTAGCAGCCGTGTTAGTCTGTATTTGCAAAAAGAAAAGGAGTACTTGTGGCACCTTAGAGACTAACAAATTTATTAGAGCATAAGCTTTCGTGAGCTACAGCTCACTTCATCGGATGCATTTGGTGGAAAAAACAGAGGAGAGATTTATATACACACACACAGAGAACATGAAACAATGGGTTTATCATACACACTGTAAGGAGAGTGATCACTTAAGATAGGCCATCACTAGCAGCGGGGGGGGGGGGGGGGGGGGAAAGGAGGAAAACCTTTCATGGTGACAAGCAAGGTAGGCTAATTCCAGCAGTTAACAAGAATATCAGAGGAACAGTGGGGGGTGGGGTGGGAGAAATACCATGGGGAAATAGTTTTACTTTGTGTAATGACTCATCCATTCCCAGTCTCTATTCAAGCCTAAGTTAATTGTATCCAGTTTGCAAATTAATTCCAATTCAGCAGTCTCTCGTTGGAGTCTGTTTTTGAAGCTTTTTTGTTGAAGTATAGCCACTCTTAGGTCTGTGATCGAGTGACCAGAGAGATTGAAGTGTTCTCCAACTGGTTTTTGAATGTTATAATTCTTGACGTCTGATTTGTGTCCATTCATTCTTTTACGTAGAGACTGTCCAGTTTGGCCAATGTACATGGCAGAGGGGCATTGCTGGCACATGATGGCATATATCACATTGGTAGATGCGCAGGTGAACGAGCCTCTGATAGTGTGGCTGATGTGATTAGGCCCTATGATGGTATCCCCTGAATAGATGTGTGGACAGAGTTGGCAACGGGCTTTGTTGCAAGGATAGGTTCCTGGGTTAGTGGTTCTGTTGTGTGGTGTGTGGTTGCTGGTGAGTATTTGCTTCAGATTGGGGGGCTGTCTGTAAGCAAGGACTGGTCTGTCTCCCAAGATCTGAGAGAGCGATGGCTCGTCCTTCAGGATAGGTTGTAGATCCTTGATGATGCGTTGGAGAGGTTTTAGTTGGGGGCTGAAGGTGATGGCTAGTGGCGTTCTGTTGTTTTCTTTGTTGGGCCTGTCCTGTAGTAGGTGACTTCTGGGTACTCTTCTGGCTCTGTCAATCTGTTTCTTCACTTCAGCAGGTGGGTATTGTAGTTGTAGGAATGCATGATAGAGATCTTGTAGGTGTTTGTCTCTGTCTGAGGGGTTGGAGCAAATGCGGTTATATCGTAGCGCTTGGCTGTAGACAATGGATCGAGTGGTATGATCTGGATGAAAGCTAGAGGCATGTAGGTAGGAATAGCGGTCAGTAGGTTTCCGATATAGGGTGGTGTTTATGTGACCATCGCTTATTAGCACTGTAGTGTCCAGGAAGTGGATCTCTTGTGTGGACTGGTCCAGGCTGAGGTTGATGGTGGGATGGAAATCAATTTCCATCCAACGAGAGACTGCTGAATTGGAATTAATTTGCAAACTGGATACAATTAACTTAGGCTTGAATAGAGACTGGGAATGGATGAGTCATTACACAAAGTAAAACTATTTCCCCATGGTATTTCTCCCTCCCACCCCACCCCCCACTGTTCCTCTGATATTCTTGTTAACTGCTGGAATTAGCCTACCTGCTTGTCACCATGAAAGGTTTTCCTCCTTCCCCCCCCTGCTGTTGGTGATGACTTATCTTAAGTGATCACTCTCCTTACAGTGTGTATGATAAACCCATTGTTTCATGTTCTCTGTGTGTGTGTATATAAATCTCTCCTCTGTTTTTTCCACCAAATGCATCCGATGAAGTGAGCTGTAGCTCACGAAAGCTTATGCTCTAATAAATTTGTTAGTCTCTAAGGTGCCACAAGTACTCCTGGTCTTTCTAATGAGTGTATTGCTATGACACATATCATGCTTACATGGGATTTAAATATTCCCACTGAGTGTTTGCAACCCAAACATTATACCTTAGTGATAACTCATGAGAACCAGAAAGTGAAATTGAGTATAAACTGATTAGAAAAAAAAGTGGTCTGTTTTCATTGCCCCAAAAGTACACATAAAATATAAGCAATAAATTAGATATTAAAATTATTTCAGTTTTAATAATATAAGAGCTTGACTGCACATACCCTTACTTAGTTACAGTGAAATTAATGGGACTGCTTTACTACGATAAATACTATGTGAATGAGTTGAGTGTTTGCGGGATCAGGCTGTAAGCTGTTTTTCGTAAGAACCATATCTCTTCTTTATATTTCAGTGATTTAAAGAAAGGAAAGAGCAAGGAACACACACAGAGGAGGAAATACAGGAAACCTGTCTAGCCTGTGGGTGTCCTCGCTAGGATTTGTGGGGTGCGTGTGAGATGGGATCTATCTCCATAACCCAGGGGAAATAATAGGGCTTCAGCATAACCACTCCAGCCTAAGGACTAGCACTGCATTCATAGATCCTCAGCACTCTCATTACGTGGGGGGACTAGTCACTGGATTTCCATAAGTATGGAACCAACCCCAGCCCACCACAACCTCTCCTACTGTTCACACAATCAGATATCCTACAAATAATAGAAAAGCTACCCTCATTCTGGTAGAATCCTTTGACTGTAAGGTAACAATTCTCCATTTGCCAGAACAGAGAGGACGCTAGTACATTAGAGTAGCAGCTGTGCATCCGATGAAGTGAGCTGTAGCTCACAAAAGCTTATGCTCAAATAAATTTGTTAGTCTCTATAGTACATTAGAGACGTTCATGTATTTTTATTGATTTTTTACTCCCTTTTTAAAAAGAGTTGTGCTGTACATATTACAGAAACTCAGACTTTTACAAAGCATTGAATTAAATTTTTATTAGGGTGCATTTTCCTCTTTTACAAAAATAAATAAATGAATAATAATTCTCCACCTATTCTGATGGTATATGTTTATTTGAACTGCCTTTGCCAATTAATAGTGTTTTTTTAAACTACAACAGTTATTATTTTAGGCCATGCTGCATGAGTTAGAAAAGTTAAACTTGCTAAAAAAATCACTCTTTACATTAAAATAGGTTATTGAACTGGACAATGTGTGTTATTAAAGTACTGTGTATGTCAAATGATATATGTGTGAACAGATTTCCAATTTAACCAAATGACTTAAAAACACAGATTCAAATAGTTTAAGTGGTCAGAAATCAACCAGGAAACAATCATACTCTATTTCTAATAATCAAGACAGGGGATTTATTTTGAATGACTCACTTCTTTTTAAATTAAATGCCAGGCATCCTTAAACTGTAATTTACCAGCACAGCTGAATTCCCCAAGGTAACAAAGCAAATTCAAATTCTGTGTTGTGGAATGCTCAGTAACCTTCTACCACTGGACACCAACAAGTCTACAGTGTCTCAGAAGTGCACAGACTCAGGAGCAGAGATGTAGCAAAGCATCCACTAGAACTGTAAACAGAGAGAAAATAAAACTCCCTCTCCCAAGCTCTTTAGTGTACTGATATTTGCCTGGTAATATTACTCAAGACTGGTGCTGAGCAAATAAGATTTTTTTAGTTTGTAAGCAATTCTAAAATATTTCTTTTTAAAAATTGTCAAACCAAAAACATTTTTTTAAAAAAATGTAGCAAATTAAAATATGAAAAAAATGTTTCAGATCAAATGTAATAGCTCACCCCTTAGGGTACATCTACACAGTGATTGGCAGCATGCTACAGTAAGTCTGAAAGCCCAGACTGGTAGACTTGGGCTTGCAAGACTCATGCTACAGCTCTAAAAAATAACTGTGTAGGCTCAGACTCTGAAGCATAGGGAGGTAGTCTATGCAGCTATTTGTAGCATGAGCCTGAGTCTATTAACCTGGGTTTTGAGACTCACTGCTGTGCACAGCCACTTGCTGTTTAGGTGTATGAGGGCCCTGATTACAGAATGAGTCACACATGGGTGCAATCAGGTAATTCCCTATAAAGGCAGCAGGTGGCTGTAGTAAAGGGGTAAAGACTAGGAAGTCTTGTTACAGTCTGTAGAGAGTGAGGATAAGCTTCTTCAGGGGAGTTGATGCAAGTATGGAGGCCTGGGAGAGACTGCAAAGACCCCAGGCAGGAAGAGAAAACTTGTGTTGTATGGATTTAGGAATAGACTGTTTGGGGATTTTGAGTTTTATTTGCAGTTTGTTATATTAATAAATGTAGTCCCCAAGGATGGTATTTTGACTAGCAAAAAGTCTGAAGGGCAGTTTTATTTGAACAGTGCAAGAAGGGAAACTGAGGTAGGCTGCCTATAGGTTAGCCCTAGGCCAGCATGGAAGGCAGCTGGCCCAGTTACATTACAAAAACATTAGGTTAAACTCACAATTAAACATTTTGTTTTGATTGCAACAATTTTAAAATAAAAATTAAAGTAATTTCAAAAAAGCTTATTTTCCCCTCCCCATTCAAATAAAACACTTCATTTAAAAAATGTCAAAATGAAACATTGCTTCATTGTTTTCAGAATTTTTTGATTTGTTTTTGACTAAAGCAAATAAGCAAATTGATACACAATTCACAATATGTTTCGGTGTCATTTTTTTCCTGCGTTTTTTTTTTTTTTCTGGAAAAAAAGTTTAGTCAAGACTTCTGCCCAGCCCTACTTGAGATGTCCATTTTGCTCATCGGACTTGGTGTTTTTGGTTGATGATGACAATCCAAAAAGGGTAATGCTGTTATTTGAATTGTGAGGAATATTGAGGAGAGCTTGCTTTCATTGTGAAATTTGACCCCTTTTTTCCGATCCTGCTAAGTCATCCATTTCACTTTAATTGCTGCCTCAGAAAGATGTTTTTGAAGAACACTTTTTTGCCTCTGAAATACAGTAGGTTGCACCAAAGGGCAGGTATTTGCACATTTTTTTCTATTTTGATTACCCCTGGGCTTTCCACAATAACACTATAGCCTCTGCACTCACTGCTATCCAAGGCCCTGTTTCAACAAGGTAGTAAGCTGAGTACCTAACTAAATGTGCAAGTAGTCCCCTTGACTTCAAGTTGGATATATTCTTAGTACCTTGCTGAATCAGGTCCTGAATCACTCACTTCAGACACTGGGTAGCATCATAAGGAAGGTGCAATAGCATCATATTTTTTCTGAGTGAGGATTTTCCCCATTTGTGAGTGTGTGGGCATCCCAGATCTTTCCCTTCGAGATTCCATCCGAAAGGAACCAGCCAAATTCATCATTGTTTCCCATCTCTTTAGGCCATGTCATGTGTCTCTTCAAAACTCTTCACTACTTTCTCTTGGCCTTTGTTATCAAGCTCAAGCTTTTCATCCTCCTCTTCAAGGCTCCATGTAACTCTGCTCTGGAATACATTTGTGGTTTCCCTTCCTCATTATTACTGCTAATTACTTGTATTTTGATATTGCCTAGAAACCCCATCTGAGCTCAGTTTCTCATTGTATGAAGTACTGTGCAAACACAAAGTAAGAAACAGTTCCTGCCCTGAAGACTTACAAGATAGATGAATGGTGGGAGGGAAAACAGAAGCAAAGAGATTTGCTGATAGTCACAAAGCAAGTCGCTGTAAAGGTGGGAATAGAACTTGGCTCTCCTGGTTCCCAGTTAAGTGCTCTACTAGATAAGCTATTTGTTCTTTTTATTTTGGCAAGACTTCCCTCCCAACTGTTCCTGTTAGATTCTGCTCTCACCCTCCTCTTTGTTTGTCCATGTTGCTTCTTAAGATATGTCTACACTAGAGCTGAACGATGTAAATTCCAGCTCAAGGTGACATGCCTGCACTAGCTCAAATCTAACTAACAAGCTAAAAATAGAAGTGTAGCTGCCACAGTGCAAGCAAACATACTTATGAACTGGGACAGGATCATACTTGGGTAGCTAGCCCCTCTTGCTGCTCAGGTTGCTGTGGCTACATTTCTATATTTAGCATGCTAGCTCAATCAGAGCTAGTGTGGGTATGTCTCCTTGAGTTGGAATTTACACCTTCCAGCTTTAGTGTAGACAAACCCGTACACTTGGAATTGCCTCTCTGCTCCTGTGCACCAAAGGTCTGACACAAAGCCCATTGAAGTCAAATGAAAATACTCCCATTTACTTCAGTAGGCTTTGTACCAGACCCCAAGCTAGTTTATTCTCTTCCATCAAAACTCTTTTTTGGAACCCAGTGTTTCATGGGTGAGAAGATCTGCCTGCTTTCATCATCTCTGTCACCTTGTATGTTATGTGCCTCCATACTCCACATCTGTTTCTGAATTAGACTCTAGACTTTGTGGGGCAAGCAGGACTGTGTCCTATTACATTTGTACAGCACTAATACATCAGCAGTTCTCATTAAATAATAATGGAAAGTATGGTATGCTTGGATGAACAATTCATAACCAAAAAAACAGCAACGAGTCCGGTAGACCTTAAAGACTAACAGATTTATTTGGGCATAAGCTTTCGTGGGTAAAAAACCCACTTCTTCAGATGCATGGAGTGAAAATTACAGATATAGGCATAAATATATTGGCACGTGAAGAGAAGGGAGTTACCTTACAAGTGGAGAACCAGTGTTGACAAGGCCAATTCAGTCACAGTGGATGTGGTCCATTCCCAATAATTGATGAGGAGGTGTCAATACCAAGAGAGGGAAAATTGCATTTGTAGTGAGACAGCCAGTTTTTGTGGATACAGACTAACACGGCTACCCCTCTAATTCATAGAATCTATCCAGCCAAATTAGCTCTTTTTCTGTTAATTAATTGTCTACAAACAAGACACAATTTTATGAATTTGTTCTCACTTCCAAACAGTGTGGTGAACATTTTTTGTCAATACATTTCAGCCTGTGGATTGCTCGTGAACTGTTTGCTGTGATTTTTCCTTCAGGAATTTGGTACTCATGATTCAATAGCCAGATTGTGTCATTGGCCACCTAAGTCACATGATACTGTTTCTTCTCCTTGAGTGGATGACCTAAGTTTTACAAATTGCTTCTGTGTCATAAACTAATTTATTTTGATCATAAAATGATTTTTGTAATTATTAAACGAATCTCAGCTATGAGAGTTGGGACTGGCTTTTATTTAGAAATCACTAAACTGTTTGCAAATGATTTTTCTTGTTATTCACCCAGTCCCAAAACAGTGACTAGAATACTGCATTCTAGTAAAGAAAGTCTGACAGTCAAATTCAACTGTTGCATATGCCAGTACCCAGTTTAGCTTGTGCGCGGAGGGAGGAAATATAAGAGAAATATATATCAATCGGCAAGACACTGAAGGCAGGACCTGAAGCTCTATATAATCTAAAAGAATTGTAGAGAAAGATGGTCTGTTTCTCATTTACACTGCAGGTTAAAGGGCTTTTAAACTGGGAGTAAATGTTACTCCCATTCTCAGGCCCCTTTACATTGCAAGAGCAGCACTAAGGGGCCTTAACGTAAATGAGAATTGGGCCCAGAGCAAGGAAAGGAAGAATGGCAAAGGTCATTATAAAAGAGTGCTTTGATTTCAAGGATCACCAGTCATACAGTACCAAAAGGAGAAGATTGGCAGAAAGCATGGACCAAGGGATAAAGAGTTCACAATGCAAATCCCACAAATAAGTTGTTGTTATTTAAGTTCTTCAAGTGTTACAAATCCCAAAAGACCAACTTTTAAACGCTCAATTTTCTCCATTGACTGTAATTAAGGTTTTCCTTGGCTCGTGATCCTGGTGAACTTGTAGAATTTTAAGTACTACATCTAATTATTAATAATAAAAATCTGCTTTTCTCACCAGGTGGAGTTTTCCCTTGCAAATACCAAGCTTTCCAATATATTTTGTAAGATACTTTTGTCCACAAGTTTGATTGAAGATGGAGGCATTCCACAAATCCCTGAGCAGAGATCATTTTTATTAGCAAGTTTGAGCGCTGTATATATAGGAGAATATGGGATTATTTGTTAAGAAATTTACTGCCCCAAAATTTATGGCAGTAATATAAACTCACAAGTGTCCCTTTCTGCTATGGGGGAGTCCAGTCGGTAGCTGTATGACTGATGATGTGACAAAGTGTGATAGTGAGTGCAGCTGCTGGAACAAAAAATAATAATTTCGGAAAGACTGAGATAAAACAGGAAAATACTTTAAAGTGGATATCTATTTTTTAATTATTGTGCTAATTAATCCCCACAAATCTGCTGCTTTCCAAAAGTATGAAGAAACATTTCTCTGTTCATATTTTTGAACTAGATTAAAAGTAAATAGGTTACTTCTGTTAAGCAGAAGTCTCATTCCTTCAATATATTTCCCCCAACCTTTTGAGGTGCCACAGAGTTCTGTGGTTCTTGTTTGACAGCTGAAGGTTCTATCAGTGGTTGTTTGTGAGCACATTAGGGAACTAAGGATATCCTGTTGACCTTTTAAATGAGACAGTTATTCCTTGCTTTTACTATAAGCCATTTTGGGTTTCTTCTAGCACCCTCTCTCTCCTTTGCTTCCTCTTCTCCCTCCCCGCCCCCCACAAAGTTTGAGGAATTTAAAATTTGGATTTGAACTTTGCAGCTGGACCCTCTTTCTAAAACAGGCTGAACAAAAACTCCAGATGTGAACAGTCCTTGGCTTTGCATATTAATAGTGTTTTTCTATTTGTTTATACAGAGTCTAGTACAATGGCACTTTGATCTAACTGAGGTGTCTGGACCGTATTGCAATCTAAATAGTAATTTGTTCTTCTATGTAATCAAGGCTACTGGTGCTTTTCCCTGATGATAGTGTACAAAAGTCACATTACTAGCCCTTCAGCATTAATTAAAACTTGGCTAAATACAGATTAGTTCTTATTAATATTAGAAATGTCCCAATTCACTTGTCCAATCTACTTTGAGTATAAAATTATCTACTAATTATGCAGAAGAATTTGGGTCAGGAAGCAAGTACTCTCTTTCTTTTTTCTTATTTTTGTAAATAATAAATAAATAAAATATATCTAATAAACATGTTAAAACAAGATTTCCATATTTTGTGATTGGTAGCATAACACTATCTAGGTTCATACTGGATTTTGTATGGGTGATCCTATGTTATGATGGATTTGTGATATAACAGCCAACTTCTCATTTCCATAATCTAATGCTACTAACCTTTGAAAAAAGAGGGAACTGTTTATCATCACTATTAGCAATAATGTTTCTTCTAGAGGGTAAATAAAGCTATTGGATGTGGGAAATTGAAATAAATTTGTTAGTCTCCAAGGTGCCACAAGTACTCCTGTTCTTTTTGTGAGTGTTTAATGATACTCACATTTCAATTTCTACTATTTTTCACCTTTCTAGTTAATAAACATATTGTTGTTCTGACTGATATTTACACTCCTTTTGGGTATGTCATGCTTGGCTCTTTTTGTTTGTTTGTTTATAGTTTGGTCAGTGTTTTATTTTGACAGTTTATTTTTGTGCTTTACTTTCTTTTTCCTCATTCACCATCTAAGAAGACCAGTTCATTAGAAACTGTATGGAAGTAATATGTATGGTATGGTAGCTGTAATCTTTGTTTATGTAAGCTAGAATTTTTAGAAAGATGTAATATAAGCAAGTGAGAAAGCTAATAGAGGAGGTGGTGGAAATCCATTTAGTACTAGGGATGCATGAATCCTTCATAGTGCAGGTGTCATGGGCTGTGCTAACAGAATCCAGCAGAGGTCTGTCAACAGGGATTGACCTCAGATGAAACTCTGCTGGTTCACACACAGATTTTGCTTCCTGTAGGACACAGACCATCATGAAAAAAAATCTAGTATCTCCACTCTTAGCTGTCCCATCTCTTCCCTATTTATAGGGAGTCACGAAGATTCATTCATTCTCTGTGTTTCTGTATCTGTCTCTCTAACACCAGCCACACTCCCACTGTTCAGGAACTGACTAGGGGGAAGTATCACCACATAAGGTGAACATGAAAGTATCCTAGCAACTGTTCTGACAGTTTATTGACAGTTTCTGTTTATTGACAGTTGTTCGAGCACATAGTGACTAGGGAGCTACCACAGAAGGTCCCTAGCTGTTCAGCAGTAAGGCACTTTTTTATTCCTCATCGCTCCCTTATTCACTACAGGGCTAAACCTTGACTGTGACTGTTTTCCAGCTCCTGCAGCCCTGTGTGCGGGCGAGCTTCTAGAACACCTTTGGAGGACCAAAGAAGGCTGTTGCTTTTTCCGGGTAGCACCTTCTTTCCTGAAACATCTGCATGAGGGATGAATGGCACCCAAGATCCCTGAAGATCCAGAGATGGGAGAGAGATGCTGCCCCAAGAACTTGGTAGGTTCAGGACACTATCCCTTCTAAAGGTAGCATCTAATTGCGAAGAGAGTGCTCCTGTATCTGAAATTACAGAAGCATTCGGGGATGGGTGGTGGGGGGAGTGAATTCAGTCCTAAAATAATTGAATTGGCCCTGTCTATGAAATTTTTGTAGAGCTGGGATGATGTTCACTATTTGAGTTAAAAATAGAAAGCTTTTCCATCCTGATCTCTGGTTTCCTCTCAAATGCTTCACACATACACTTCTATTTACATAAATATTCAAATAATGCATGCAACTAACCCTTGTTTTAGTAATGAAAAGGAGTTCCACACATTAATTCTGTGTTGTATACAAATATATTTCCTTTTCTCTGGTTTAATATTCTCTCTTGATTTAAATATGTTCCCTTTTCCTTCCATTAAGATAAATAGGCCTTCCCTAGAACATTTGTTAATACATAAACAATTAACTCATATTTTTTCATATAGAGCAGGTGCTTAAACTTTTAATAGTTAATTTAGAGTTTGATCCAATGCCCATTGCATAGATTCCTATTGATGGCAATGGTCACTGCATCAGGTCCTCCGTGGTGGAAGATTAGGAAGGAAGAATGGCTGCCATTGGCTTTCAGTGGTAAGACTCTTTTCTCAGTCCCGTGTCAATGTAGTGCATCCTTTCCATATTTAGCGAATAAAATGAGAAGATCATGCATTCTTCCCTCCCCCCATCCCTTGATCTGTGTCTTTGCACAGTGATAATGTAGTGTTAAGGTGTCACTGTTTACACTCTATTAAATGAATTAGCCAGGAAGAAAATAGTTAAACTGTAACAAAATCCCAAGAGCACTATGAACCTCCCAGAGCAATATTTAGAAGCCAAAAGATAATCCTGCCAAAAGCTGGACTAATTACAAACTGCAGTCATAGATTGGTTTCTTGTTTTACTTTACTGCTGTATCAGCGTTTGCAAAGGGGAAAGTGTACATTTTGAGCATATTTGTATTTCTTTTGGAAGACATTGTTCTCTAGTGGTTAGGGCAGGTGAGTCAGGATTCCTGGATACTGTTCCTAGTTCTAGACTCATCTGCTGTGTGACCTTGGCCAAGTCATTCTGCCTTCTCTGTGGACCATCTGGCCCATCTGTAAAATGGTATCATTATACCTACTTCACAGGAGGACTGTGAAATATCTGTTAAGCACTGTTAAGATCCTATGATGAAAGGCACTTTAGAATTGCAAAGTATATTGTGTTAGATTGTGTCATTTAGTTACAACCCTCTAGGGGAAGAAGCTGCCAAGCAAGGGGGATCATCACACACTCCTGATGCTCCCAGTTGCATTGTATGCAGAGCAATCAGTGACACTGATTAAGGGTGCTGCATAGTCTCCTCTATGTAGCCAGCAAATTCTGTTGGCTTGTGCATGGTGGGTTGGTTGCAGGTGTGGTGGGGAAGGGAAGCATGGAGTCATGGTTCTACCTGCTCCCCTCCTCCCTTTCAGGCAAGTTGCTCCCAGGGGACCAACTTTGTCTGAGAGTAGGAGTTGTAACTTGCTCTTATGTGGGACATGAAAGGGAAAGACTCCTTACTGCCTCCGTTCCCCTCACCCCCACTGTGCTGTCACGTAATGGGGCACCATGATCAGACCCATCAATTAAAATAATTTTATTCATTGTTTATCCTGATGATCTGCTGAACTCTGTCACAGAAACTTGGCAAGGAAGGGAAATCTTGAGGTGAGCCTTGCAGTAGTAATACAGCATATTACAATGTCTTTCTTCTGAGAACCTTGGGGGGAGTTACAAACATTTCTTCAGCTTCATAACACTCAGGTGAGGTAGGGATTACCCTCATTTTACAGATGGGAAAGGCACAAAAAGATTAAAAGACTTGCCAGAGGACATGGAATGAACCAATGGCAGAGCCAAGAAAGGAACCCTAGCAGCTGTTTTTTTGCTCTAACCTCTGGACAACTCTGCCTCCCAAAGGAAGTGTTGTATTATGTGGAAATTGTCCATTATTTCAAAGATCATGGCTAAAAGTCTGACACACTTTTTCTACCAAATAATCATGCCTTAGGACTGATATTTTTTCAACTCCCGGGATGAGTTTATTACTGACCTGATAAATATGTGCGAGACAAAGCATCATAATGTAAGAGCTGGATCCTACTCCCATCCAGAAAGGCTGGATGTGGGATGTCTTGGCTGGCCTGCCCTTGAAAAAGAAAAAGGTGCTATATTTGGTTTAAACTTTTTCCTTTACTTGTGTGAGAACTGCAGAATACATAGTCATGGATGTGAAAAGACATATGCTATCACATGTACCCTTTAAATTCCTGGGGGCAAGGCTTTTCTTCAAATAATAAAGTTGGAAAAGACAAACTGGAAATAACATGCAGCTTTTTAGCAGTGTGTGTAATTAACCATTCATCATCACTTGAAGTCCTTACATTGAATCTGAGTGTCTTCCTAAAAGCTTTGCTCTAATTCAGCTGCAGTTTATTGGGCTAGATAGTGTTCAGCTAAGTAGAAGAGAATATTTCTTTCCATTTTAGGGAGTGAAATTCTATGGCCTTTATGTAGGAGGTTAGACTTGATGATTGTTATAGTGGTCCATTCTGGTCTCAAAGTAAAGCATCTCCTTATGTATAATTACATTCACTGTGCTAATGCTTATGTTGGGCCTAGTGCTACAAGTCCTCCATGTGCAGAACTCTTATTTTATGACTGAACAGACAGATACTATAGGAGCCCAGCTTGGAATCATGCTTCTCAGACAGTCACCTAGTGCAATAAACCATCAGAGAAATTATTTTCCTGTTTTTAGTTAATCCTTTCCTATTTTGTCAAGAACTTTCCTAGCAGGACATAGAGCAAAGCTGCAATTATCCTGCAGACAGTTGGTTTGGGATGGTGCTATTTGATATGAAGTACTGTTGTAAAGGAAACATTATTGAAATAACTAATAATGTTGCAGAAACATCCATTGTATTGGGATTACTCCAAGTGGAGAAAGGGAGCCAGGCAGCAGAGAAGCGGGTACAGGAGAGTAGGAGCAAAGAGAGGAACAGAACAGGTGTGATTGGGAATTAAATGAAGAGCAAAAGGTAGGGAGAGTGAGCTAATTACTTTTTAAGGCAATGTTTCAACACAGTTAAAATATACAAAGACTTTTTTGATATTACTTCCCATGTAAGTGATGTGTTTTTTGCTCTTTATGCAACAAAACCAATATGAAAAACCACAGGAGCACAATTGGATCCCAAATAACTGTTTACAAAATACACACAGGCCTAACTACATCCATATTGCTGCTCCTGCTGGTTTCTGGGGGCTTCTAAAGCAGAGAACATAGTAATCACCACTAGAGGGCTCATATAATATTTAAAGAGATGCCCTAAACCCCAGAGGCATAATAGGAACATGATGATGATGATGAACCTATTTCTATATACAGCAAAAAGCAACTGCTGTAGGTCCCACAAGAATGTTGCTCAATCAGGAATGAGCAGGGAGATGGCTAATGAGATTCTCTCGCTATTAAGATGTGATCCTCACTATATAAAAGTTGAAACTTTTGTTTTGTATGATTTATAGCCGAGGCTAATTCTGCTTACCTTTGGCACAATGGTTCATAGATTCATAGATATTAAGGTCAGAAGGGACCATTATGATCATCTAATCCGACCTCCTGCACAACGCAGGCCACAGAATCTCACCCGCCCACTCCTGCGAAAAACCTCTCACCTATGTCTGAGCTACTGAAGTCCTCAAATCGTGGTTTAAAGACTTCAAGGAGCAGAGAATCCTCCAGCAAGTGACCCGTGCCCCGTGCTACAGAGAAAGGCGAAAAACCTCCAGGTCCACTTCCAATCTGCCCTGGAGGAAAATTCCTTCCCGACCCCAAATATGGTGATCAGCTAAACCCTGAGAATATGGGCAAGATTCACCAGCCAGATACCCAGGAAAGAATTTTCTGTAGTAACTCAGATCCCACCCCATCTAACATCCCATCACAGGCCCTGCACAAATTATACATGTTCTATGTTGCCGGTTCTGTGGTACTTTTGTGTGGCTGATGTGATCTGGCAAATCAGGATATATGTGATCTTTGATTTTGACCCTTGTGTGATTTCCTCAATAAAACAGTCATGTGTTGAATGTACTATACCTGTTTCTGACAAGGTCTCTGTTTCGAACCATCATTAGTGTTGCCTGTGGGGCCACCTTTCTTATGGATGCAGATAAGGACTTGTGAGTCCAGTGAAGACCTGTGCACTGTGAAGGTCTGTATGGTGATTGTCTTGTGGCACTTGAGCAGTGAATCCTTCGATCTACTACATCAACTGTATCTGTATCTTAGCACATTGAGTGCTGCCATGTGTATTTTTGCTTGCGAGTGATGACTTCCTTCCCAGTGTCCTTGGAGCTAGGAAATGTGTATGATATTGTTTTAGGGCTCACATCAGAGACAAGACTGTTTATGGATTGATGGGCTATTTGGCAGACATTGTGAATGGTGTTCAGGTAACCTTTAACAGTCATGTAATCCTGTTCACTCCTGAGTACTGCAAGCTCAGATGGATAGTGCAGGGTGGGCTTGAGATGGCATCCATCACATTGCACATACCTGAGGAAAATTTATGCTTCCTTTATCACGTGGGTGATTTTGCCCCTATGACCTGCTTTCACCATCCTGAAATTTTGTTCGATTCATTAGCTGTGAGGTGAAAATTTAGGTAGCCATGTTTGTCTTTTGTTCTGTCCAGGCACCCTCTATCTGTTTGTTTCTCTGTGGCCTTCTTCACATGCCCTGATCTCAATAGCAGTGCTGGATGCACCGTGATTTCATTGGTGTTGCTGGTTCTTCTGTTTTGTCTTCCTATCCTTGATAGTAGGGACCTGCCTTTTTAGTATCCATAGAATCACCTGCTATATGAACAATTGTATTGCTATGCTAAAAGCCTAGTCCTTCCTCTTCTCATTCCCTCCCTAGAGATTCATCACAACACGTTTAAAAATTAGATGATCTCTAATGTTGTAATCATTCCTGGTTTTGCCCTTCTCTAAATGAGTCTTACTTCTGCTAATGTAATAGTCAGTCAGACTATTGGTGATCATGTTTGCTTGGTGGTTAGCTGAGCTATTGGTGTAGCTTCTGCTTTTTGCTGTTATCCTTTATTTATTTTTACAAGAATAATTCAAAGGTTATCTTTATTCTGTGTAGAACAGTAGTCAGTATTTTCTATAGACATGGAACGTGAGCCAGTATTTCCACATGTGTAGAATTGAAACCGTTTCTTTTTTTTTTTTTTTTAGAACCAAGGACTCATTGCAGTGAAAGTTGAGACTATTATCAATAGTTAGGAAGCTCATTTAAAAATTTATTTTCAAGGCAGGATTAAAGAGAAATCTCTCTGGAAATTTTCATAAAAGATGCTACACTGCTAGGTAACAGTATTGCACGGTCAATTCTGATATTTCAAGAATCCATTCAGGGATTTTGAGCTCCAGTATAAAACCATATGGTCTATCAGCATATCCCTTTACTCTGTGAATGCAGAGATACCAATCGGGATACTCTAGTCTATATACTATATCTCTTGGTCAACAAAGTCACCTCCAAATCTAGTTAGTAGAAGATGGCATGGCCAAACCAGGGGCCTGCTCTTTAAAAAATGGTGAGGTGTTGAAGGATCCGCCCTGGTTTGGGCAGAAGTTAGAGTATTTTTGGCTATGAAGGTCAATATGCATCTAGAAGAGCAGAGCATAATCTTCTGTTTTCACTCATAAATAATACTTGATCTGAAAAAAGAGTTTCAAAAAGTAGCTAATTTTTATTGTACAAACAGCTTTTCTTCAATTTTGTCTTGGGCTGGGTGGCTAATAAGAATATTTTGCTTGTGAAAATCTTTCTTGACTGTAGTCTCAATTTTCTCAGCTTTTTTGTTTGTTCGTTTAACATGGAAACAGTGAGTTTTGTTTCTCATCCAAGTGGGAAATATTTGATTTTTTCACATGCTTTTTCTTCTAGTCAGCATTGGATGATGATCCAGAATTGATCATGTACCACTCACCATGTCTGTTGAGTTGGTCAGTTTAGACAGTCATTTGAGATAATTTAACATAGGAAGAAATGTGTAAGGCCATCAATTTGGCTCAATAGTCCCTTCATGTGTCATGTAACCTACTACTTCACAAGAGCCATTTAGGCCAATTCCATCTAAGATTTGTGCATATCAGCAGCTACATTTAAGTCAATGGGACTGATCTCGTGCATAAGGTTAAACGTGTGAAAGTCTTAGCAGGATCAGGGCCTTATTTTGTGTCTAACTAAAATAGGCTACCAATATACCAGAATCAGAAGAAAAAAATAATAAAACCTTCAAAACTGTGTTGAAATACTATGCAACTAAATCTGTAGTCCTTACTCGGGCAAAACTCCCATTTGTTTCAGGTGAAAGGGGAATATTCCTAGCCACATTTTCACTGGGCTATATGACAAGCAAACTGTTCAAAATACCCAGAAAACTTTGCATTGCACAATAAGGGCATTTGTATTTTGCATAGCCTTCCTATTGTAAATCCAGACTAGTGAGTGATAGTGAAATTTATATCACTGTTTGGTTTTTTTTTGTAGGACTGGGTATTATATGTGTGGAGATATTTTTTTATACACTGACCAGCCTTGCAACCTGGATGGAAGAAATAAAGGGAGGATGGAAAGCATTTTAGAAATAAAATATTAGAACAAAAATGGCTGACAATGTTGGGAATGGTGAGGGGTTGTTGGTTTCCCCACCCCCTTCTTTCTTTCTGTTCTGGCTGCGTGTAAGCATAATATTACATCCCATTTCACAGCCAGTTTGTGATTGCATGCACTATTTTTATTCTCTAGGCAGGGATTACTCATTTCATACATCATTTAGCGTTAACTGTAGTGATTCCGCAAAGTCAGTACATATCCCCAACACAAGGTTACGAGAAATAGATTTTGCCAGTCCTCTGACATCTCTGTCTATAAATATTTCCTTTTGCTTCACCACAACAAACAATTGTACAATAATCCACACAATTCTCTGTTCTAGCTTTTGAAAAATAAGGATTTTCCAAATTGCCTCAATACGCACATTCATACCCTACCACTGCAAACTAGAAAATTAGATGAAACCTGAGTCAGATAGGCATTATAAAGCCAGGTGAGAAGAAAACTTTAAGAGTAATCCCAAATGTGCTTGAGGGATAAGAGCTCGTATCCACTTACTCCAACCAATGTGATAAAAATTCCACCTTGGGGATGGACAACATATCCTAGAATGGTAGATCATTTCGATCTCAAATGTGTATGATTCTCCCCCTCTTCCCTGGGCAGAGTAGGAACAGCCCACAAACTTGTAGGCTTCACAGTGCTGAAGAGAAACTGAATCACGCCTCCCAGTCATCCATGGAGTTTTCTTCAGGGTTCAAGGGTTCCATATTCTTCCCTTCCAGCAAAGCAGAAGACCGTCACTAGCATTTAAACTCAAATTCCTGGGCATGTTACATTTAGTTTGCATCGAGCTAAAGCTTTTCTCGTTAAGACCATTACAGACTTTATTTTGGAGGATTTAGAGACCGATTTTCAGGATAAATCTGACAATTTTAGAGAGATCGTATTTGGACTAGGTCAGCCTTGACAATGTCAATTAATGAGTACTTGTGCTCTTTAAAAAAAAATGATTCAGAAGAATGTACAAGTAAATGCTGCTGAAAACAGAATTAGCTGTGTTATGATTGTGACTTGCAGTTTAATTATAATTGTAGATTCACAGTCTCATTTTTTCAGTATAGAATAAAAAGATTTAATATGTTTCATCAGTTCTTAATTGAGCTAAAGCGATCTTTCCATTTTCCTCTCACATTGTAGACTTCAGGTAATTTAATATCACATTAAACTGTTTGCAAAAGAGCTAATACAATTTTGCAAGGCCTGATTACAATAATTTTCCATTTCTATTTGGCATGATCTGATCTCATAATTGGAAATACTAACAGATGGATTGTCCCAAAATATGGTGGTGTATGCATCATATTTCACGATGAATGAAACAAGCCAATCAGGATATTTTGATATCTTTACTTATGTTGGGGCCAGTGGAAAACTGAACTCAAAACTGAAAGATAGAAACAATATTAGTAAAATTGTACAGAATTTTTTCAGTTTTTACAGGGATTTTTTGTTTATATTGCCATAATGCAGTCTAATAACCCTTCACTTATTTCCTCTTTGTCGTCCGAATCATGGCATTTACCCATTTATGCCAATAGATAGCAGACATGCACTGGCCAAATTCAGCTCACCAAGTCAGCCATTAATAAGTGGCTTTGATATAGAGCCTTTCATTCCATCAGTAGATATATAGCACTTTACTGTCAGGGACCTGGACATGGACAGTTGGGCTTCATTGGTCAGAGCTAGTGTCAATAGCCAGGAATCGGAGCCCAGAACCAAGGGTCAGGGCCAAGGTCAGAAGCCAGGAATTGGCACCGAGGGTCAGAATTGGGTTACCTGGAGAGAGGCAAGGCAGGGCTGGGTCTGAGGTGGAGCAGGGCAGGAGCAGGCTAGGAACAAGCAGGTACAGGAGCTATTACAGCCAGGGGCAAATGCTTTAAGCAGCCAGTGAACTGTGCTCATTAGGCAGTCAGGAGACTGGGTAGGCTCAGCAGCAGGCCCTTATTCCTGACATTTACAAGGGATCATTATCCCTACTTTATAGATGGGTAACTTCAGTGGTGAAGTGATTTGTTCAAGGTCACCCAGCAGGCTATTGGCATAGCCAAGAATGGAACCCAGATCTTCTGAGTCCCATTCCAGTGCTCTAACCACTAGACAAACCGACTCTCCTCTATTAAGCATCTCTGTGCAGCAAAATGGGTGAGACCCTAACCTAAGGGATAAATAGTATCTGGTTCCTGCATGGCTGTATAGGTGAAGGACACCAGGAGTCTTCCACTTCTTTTGCAAAGGCCAGGGACAACTGCAATCTCTGTGCAAACAGGGAAAGAGGAAATGTGGTTGTGGTCCTGTCCCTACAATAAACTTACGTAAATGCATTCTATACAAAAATGATATTAAAAGTATGTTATTAAGGTTGCAAAGTCAGGTACACAGAACTTGGGGAAAAGCATATGCAACCTTAATTTGACCTTCTTGTGTGTCTGCATTACACTAGTCAGTCGTTGACTATATGCTCAGATACTATTTTGGAACAGTCCCTCTTTCAGCACAGATGTGGGATGGTGCTCAGGGAAGGATCAGTGTAGTGTAATAAATGAGGTTGTTGCATGGAGGACCTTCCTCATTGACTGTAGAAGTTGGAAAGTGTGTAGAAAATGAGGTAGGGGACTACAGGGAGAGAGGATGGTTGGGGGCTAAGACAGTTAAAATCCTTCTGAGACAGAATCAACCCATTGTTTCATGTTCTCTGTGTGTGTATATAAATCTCCCCTCTGTATTTTCCACCAAATGCATCCGATGAAGTGAGCTGTAGCTCACGAAAGCTTATGCTCAAATAAATTTGTTAGTCTCTAAGGTGCCACAAGTACTCCTTTTCTTTTTGAGAATCAACCCAGTGCACATAATACTTGGCCAAAGGCTATTTTGAAGGTGAGGAAGGTCCATTTTATCCGTGTCCCATCTGGAGACTCAGTTCTGTGTGGGATGCTGATAGAAGACTCTGGGAAGCATGTTCAGTGAGTAATTTGAAAATAATTCAGAGTGCAAGTGGTGATTTAAAATGCTTCTAACTCAACCAAATCTAAATAGATTTTGATGGGGATAGCAAAAGGCAGCTCCCTGACCCCAGGAATTCTCCCCTGCCAAATTTCAAAATCCTGGTGCAATCCATGGAGGGACTAGAACACTTTAAAAAAGTCTGGATTTTTTTCTTATAATGGGAAATGTTTAGTAATTGTAATATTAGGGTCACTAGTAGCAGTTCCTGGTGTGTGTGTATAGATAGATATGTGAAATAATGCACAAGCTCATTTTGGGCTGAGCTCTTTATGGACAACATACGCCTGCTTTGTTTTTTCAGTTTGCTTGTTGTGGTATTAAATGCTCACAGGTTCCTTCATATCACAAACTTGTTCTTTGTACTGGAAGTCATTTTTGTATTGTAAGTTCAGTAATGCATATATTGTTTATACAGTGCTTTCTCAACTCTTTAATTTACCTGGCCTTCATTCTTCTGATGCTCTTTTCCCCTCATCTTTTATATGAATGAGAGGGAAGACCAAGACTATCATGCTAGTGTTAGAAAAAAGGTTTTTTTTAATATCCTATTTAATGTGTTATATATATATCATGCCGTCAATAGAGAAGTGTAAGGTGGTGGTCTAATAATCTATACTAACTGGCCTGTTGTTCCTTTATGTCATCCATGTCAGTTAACATGATTATCTTATTTCTTTTTATCTAATATATAGATATTTCTGTGATAATTGCTAGGTACAGCTGAGCAAAAACTTCAGTCACCCAATCAGGAATATATCATGTGACATAAGCACCCAATCAAAACAGCTTGAGGTTTGAATATCTGGAATGCTAGCTAAGTACATGCCAAGAATTATTTGCATAAATTATTCAATAAATAACTTCAAACAATTATATTTGAGAAACTTGTGATCTGTTCATGATAGGGACAATTTGTGACCAGAAAGAGAAGTGAAATTCATAATATGAATGATGCATTATGAATTATTCACCCCAGCTATTCTACTTCTGTGTGTGTGTGTGTGTGTGTGTGTGTGTGTGTGTGTGTGAAGGAATTGAACTCTTTTAAAGACAATGATACTTTAAATAGATTAGGAGTTGTTTCTCCAGTGTTTCAGTGTATTGTCACTGAAATTATGAAACCTATTCTGTCTGCTGTTTGTTAATAATCCTAATAATATTAGTTGCATAACTAATAGTAATTGAATAATGTCAGTAGGAGGGATACAAATTCTAGTACTCTTAAAGTGAATTGTGAATTGCAAATATTTATCACAACACCTGTTGGAAGTAGCTAAGTAACATCATTCTTACTTTACTAATGTGTAATGTGAGGCACTGAAAGATCAAAAGACTCTCCTAAGCCCATACAGCAAATTAGTTGCAGGACTGAAATACAATGCAAGGCAACTGACTCCCGGTCTTGCTCTCTACTCACTGGACTACCTGAATCTCCCTATCCTACAGGGACAGTATCTCAGCACCCACCCTGGAGCTCCAGTAGGGAATTCCATTGGGTTTCCTCACCGCATTATAGTAACAAATATTGTTTCTTAAACTCAGCACATCAGAACAGAGTTACTAGCTGGTGATCACAATGTAAACATGATTTATAAATAGCTGAGAAAGTTTATCTCTTTGGATTTACAGAAACATGCTGTCATGAAAACAGATTGTTGCTATTGTAAATCTTATGGGTGCATGACATAGATGAGGCTAAAGATGAAGCCGTTCTGTAATTATCTATCTTTTATATGGTCCCCATCTCTGTAGTATCTTAGCTCCTCAAAGTATTTATAAATTGAAATAACAAATAAAAGATACTGAGAGCAATTGTTTAGAGGGACATTGTATACTTTCACTAGTCTCTGTGGAGTCATGATTCCTCTGCATTCTGTTTCATTGGCATGAATACTTTGGTCTGTATTCTCTTCCCCTTTCAGCTATGGGATGCAATTAGTTCATGTGAAATTGCATACCAAAAGGGCATGTTTTGATGGCTTGTCATATATAATCTTACATTGTGTTGGCTTTGAAATTTCTACTTCCCACACCCACTTAGGGTAATGTGGCTGGTGTTGGTCTCTGTCACAAGATAAATACTAGACACAGTATTGTTAAGATATGGAAGGCATAACCATTATTTTATCTAGGGAAATTCAATTTTAAAGCCATAGTGTCACTTTTTCCTTAAGGAGGAAAACTACATTTAAATTTCAAAATTATATAATGTACTGAATGTGTACAATACGATATAGATGTACACTATAGATTATCTCCTTGATGTCCACAGCACTATCTTTGCATACCATGGAAAAGGTGGGCAGAAATCTGCATTTCCAATTTGCATTGGCTTCAGTGGGGCCAGGATTTCACTCATTAACATTTTGATGCATAGATGGAATTAACCTCCATATTTCTAGTGGCTCCATCCAACATTCCAATGAGAGAGGAGGGATGATTCTGAATTTGGGTCACCTTGGGAGAAGGCCTCTAACCTCCTTGCCAAGGAATCTCCTAAAACAGCACTCCTACATTCATATCTGACCTGGCTGCAAAATAGAGTGGCAAGAACATCTAAAACTCACAGCATTTGCGCTATATTGGAATACTCTGGCCCCTGTCTTAATTAGCAAGTACCAAGGAAGGCTGAGTGAGTAACCAGGCCTGGATAAGGGCAAATCCAGGAGGTTTCCTCTTCATGCTGAGCCTGAAGGCAAAAGCGAGTAGTCTCAGTGCAGTCTTGCTTTACTAATAACAGATATTCTGACTGGAGAGGGGGGTTGAGAACTCAAAGTCTTTTTGCTAGTTTGTTTCCTGATTAAAGAGTTTTAGAATGTGGTTTTACTCTATTCTATTATCTTCTAACAGGTGCTGGCTTGAATTCAAATTTAAAAAAAATTACTTCACCAAAACCAGAGCTTAATCAGAACCAGAATCCCTTCTGATTCTTCCATTGCTAATTTATACAGTAGTAAAGAATACTGCCTTCAATTAGATGCAATCGTCATTTATATCATATAATTTACAATTGAGTTAACTCATTAGAAATAATGGATTACAGAATGAACTTTACAATGGAATAAATGTCTCGCCTCATGCAAGAGATGCAGAGGTAAAGCTTTTATGCAAGCAAATACTAAACAGCTTATTGGGAAAGGGAGGAAATATTCATTCCACATTCACATTCATTGGGTGAATGGAAGATTTTTCGGTAAAAGAGATGTCAGGCCACTGAGATGTCAGCTTTTCCTAACTGCTCCAACTAACACTTCCTTGCTCTCCATGTCGTCCAGAGAGACAGCAGCTTTTCAGGACAGGAAACAGCATGAGCCCTTGCAAGCTATTGGTTGAGATGTTTATTTCCTAAACATCATGGGTTTTAAAAGATTTTCTTTTGGCAAATAGCAATGTCTCCCGTTTTGCTGCTAGACATAATTACAGTGGCTTTTAAATTAACATGTAGTGATCTTTTTTTTTTTAATATAGCCATTAACCATTAAGTCAATTTCTTTTTTCCTTTCACCATAGATTCAATAAAATCAGTCCCCTCTGGATATTTGCTCCAACTCTGCGTGAAGCTGTATCATGTTTCCAATTCATTTTTAAAAAGCCTTTTGGTAATATATGCTATTGAAGAATACAAGTACTCTGGCTTCTGACTCAGTCCCTCCTGCAGCATCCTGGTAAGCAGAGACAGTGTACTTTGGTGTCTCCTCCTCCTCCACCATGGTATGCCCATCCCTGTACCCTGCTCCTCCTTCAGCCTGTGCTACAGGTGGCAGATGCTCTCTTTGAGGGTGTCAGGGTAGGTGCTCTGCATAGGGAGCAAGCAGAGAAACTGAGACTTGGGGGTGGGGGAGCCAGCTCTAGGCTGGGAAGGGGGATCCCAGCAGTTCACACCTCTCTTTCCAGGGATAGCTACTGGTCCCAGCCCAATCACAGAGGTTCTTATCTGCTCTCAGCCGTATCCCTGACAGCTACTCCAGTCCCTTTGGGTCCTGCCCTCGTCTCCACCTCCCAGCCCTACCCCGCCCTACCTGTCCTGAGCATGTGAAACAACTTGCTTAAAAACAACATGCAGGGTCAGAAACCTAGATCAGCCCTCCTCCAATATTTCCATGGTGGGGGCACTAACCCCAGTTCCGCCATCCAGGCCTGTGTTCTGGGCCTGCCTCCTCACTGCCCCTTGGAGCGTCCAGGGTTGCTAGGAGGGGAGCTGTGCCTATGCTCCTCAGGCTTGGGGACTGAAAATGTGCCTATCTCTTGCACGGGCTATGCAAGGAGTGGGGGTGACCTTAACCTGGTCATTAATGTAACCAAGTTTAGATAACGGTGCAGCCCATAAAGGCTTTCAGGGAATAGGCAATATTAAAAGCCTGATCCTAATTTATTCTAAACCCTTGCAGTACAAAAGGGGCCTTACAGTGGGTGAAAATACATTTTGCTCACATTTTAAGACCCCTTTACACTGGCTATGCCTGTGTAAAGGAGCCTTAGTGAAGATGAAAATCAGGCCCTCCATCGGTTATACGAAGCTACTTAATCTAGTTTAATCCTCGTCCACTGAATGGAAAGGAAGTAAGGGCAGGGATAGGTGGTCTCCTACTGGTTGGCCCTCAGTAACTTACCCTGTAAAAGCGAAATATGTTATGCTACACTGAATGTGTTTCCTCTGTTTCCTGCTGCACCTCATAATCCTCACTCAACCCTCACCAGCAAATCATTCTCCTCTCAATCAAGCCGATGCTTGTTTTGTGTTTGGAGTTCCAGGAACACTAACGCTTTGGAACTTTGCCACACTGTTTCGAGGAGCTTAAAAAATTAGAACTGTTTCCACAGTGCAGTTGGGGATGTTTATCATTCAAGTGGGTGGTAATGTGACCAAAGAGGCTTGGGAAACTAACGTGTCCTATTTCTCTCCGTACTCCTTGCGCTATTTGACTCTGTTTGGTTTTATTTGTCTGTAATGGGCATTGCTGAGAATACAGTGCTTGTGCACAGGTGATGTGTATGTATGAACTGACACAACCTGCAGGTGGAACAAGTCCTTTGATATCTTCCACTTTGGTTAATGGTGGGTGAGTGTCTGTCATTCCCATGTGTACCAGCTTTCAAAAGCCTGCATTTGGGAGATCTAGAAAGGCAGAGAGGAATTGCAGCTCGCATAAGAAGAGTATGTTTCTTATCCTTTTCCTTGCAAAGGTAGCCTGGAAAATGTAGGGTAACATGGTGCAAAATGATGTGAACCAATCACAAGGAATGGAAGAAACAAGTAGTTGGGCTTCGGGGGGACACCTGAAGATTACCCCCATCCCAGGACAGAAATATATTTATTATGTAGACTGAGCCAGTTAAGTGTTTGGGGTGCGGGGGGGGGGTGGGCATCTCAAAGAATCCCCTCACTAACCTCGTCTCAAATTGATAGGCTGGCCCAGTGCAAAGAGGTGTGATAATGGTGAACAGGAATTGTTTACACATGGGAGTGGGACAGCAAAAAGTGGCTTTGACCTGAATTGCCCAGAATTGCTAATGCCTGTTCATCTTGAGTAAGTACAGCCTAGATGATGTGTGTGTGCGCCTGGAAGTTGGGGATATGTGGGTGATACCAGGGTGTGAGTAGACATGGGTATCAGGTAGTGAGCTCTGTGAAAATGCAGAAAGCAGTGATAGCCTAAACTCAACTGAGCTACAACTCAAAGAAAGCCAATAAGTTATCTGAGCTGCTCTCCTAATTCTTAAGTTATTACCAAAGAAGCAGTTCCAAATATTATAGCACTAGTGTACAGAGCAATCTCATGGTAATAGCTTGCATGTTTTCCTGTGTAATCTTGCAGTGATCTCTATTATTGCAAAGCCATTGTTTCTATGTTTAAATTCTTGCTCCCTAGGCATGGTCTATATTATAGAAAGTATGTTACTGCCTGGACATGGTGACTTCACACTAGGGTGACCACCCATCCCTTATTTAAGGGACCATCCCTTATTTCATTGATTTGTCCCTTAGGATGACCACATGTCCCTTATTTTAAGATGCATTTAAATGTATTAAAACTGATCCTAAGTACCATTTTAAACATTAAATTGAAGCTAATGATAATTCCATTATACATTTGAGGGTAATAGAAATGTACATTTGCCAGAAAAATACATCATATTCTAAAGGAAATGGTGTTTCCCTAAAATGTCCCTTAAATTGAAGTGTTAGCTCTTATTTTTCATGTGGCTTTCCATCCAATAAAGGTGGTCACCCTACTTCACACATCTCATGCCATGCTAAATGTTACTGAATTTTGTATTAGTCCTTAAAAATGAGAAATCTTTACTCTTTGCACCATAGATTATGAGACATGTCAGGAATGCAGAAGCCAGATCCTCAGCTAGTGTAAAATGGCACTGCTCCCTCAGTTTTCACTGCCAGCTTTTATCTGAATACAACACCAAAACCCCCATTTTTCACTGGTTAGCCAAACCTTTTGCAACAGAGAAGGCAGTCATTGCAGGTTGGACTTTCTTCCATCTCATGATTATTAGCCACTTTTAACCCTGCACAACTAGATAAATATCCATATATAATTAAAAAAACCCACAAGAAACTCTGGACTCTGGAACTGCCTCTTGTATCTATGATGATGAAGAAAGAAGTGTCCTTCAAAAGTTCAGCCAGTTATATTCCATGAATTAGCCATTGGGGGAAGTGAAAACCTGCATTGTCAGCACTTTTCTTCCCAGGAGGGTAAGGTTCAATAAATCCAGTCCTAGGAATAGGGAATAATGGGTAAGGTAATTATGTGGAAAGACAAAAAAGCATTAATGATTGACACTTGTTTCTCCATGTATATTTAAGCAAAGTATGAATGTGTATATAACTGCTTGTTAACACAAACCGGAGACTAATTCTTCACTGTCTTGCTGCAGATGCATTGTTATTTCAGTGTCCAGTGTTATTGCCAAATGTTATCCTGAGCACATTTTGAGTGATAAGTAATTCATTAATCTGAGAGAATCAGTCAGCACGTTTTATTGAGGTTGTATATCGTTAGCATGTCAGTCAGCTTGATTCAGTTCAGCATACCTATCCTGAGAAGGCATGTTGCTAGTTCCCAAGCTGCAGTCTCATTATCGCTCCCTGAATCCAAGCAAATAAATAAAAATACAGACTGACTACATTGTCAAACTCTGTGGCTCCACTTTTAGGGCCAGATCCTCAGCTGGTGGAAACTGGCCTCAGTGGTGCTATGTAATTTACACCAGCTGGGTATGTGGTTTCATTTGGTTTTCAGCTCTGGTTATCTAATTCTTGCCTTTGGGTGTGTGCAACTATTGTACTACTGAATGTGAGTAGTTAATAACACTGCAATATAACCATACAATAATCCAACTTCCCCTACATCTAGTTCTCATGCCTTAATTTTTAATACACTAGGGCAGCTTTGTGCTCCTCTCCCATTGCAACGCTACACTAAACCCAACTTGGCCAACAGCTGGAGGATCCCCAATTGATAGGGGAGTCTTTCATGATGTAGAATCTCTGTAATGGCTCCAAGGCCACACCTTACAGGCCTCTGGCACAGGGGTGTGGATGAGGTTCTCTTATGTACATCTGATCCCTGACTGCTGAAAATGTCCCCTTGGAGCCATAAGTAGTCATCATAGATCAGCCTCCAAGGTATTGTAATTTATATCGGGGGACCAAACTGGTGCAGGGATTTCCGAGGATCAGGGGAGTATAAAGTTGGCTTAAAGCCATCTTTATGCCCCACATCTGGAGCTGCACTGAATGCTCTTGGCTTGCAGCCCAGGATCTGGCCCCTCAAGTCAGGCCTGCTGTGTAATATCCCTGCCAATCCTAAAACAAGCTGCATATCTTGCTGAATTGTGTGGCAGTTTTGTGGTACATGTACATTTTTCTGAAAGACGGAGATGAGACCACCAAGCTCATTTATACTTGTGATCTATTCAGCATTTGAATCCAAATCACCAGAGGTGAATGGCTTTTACATATGCTTGCTGTGTGATAAAATTACAGGCAAACAACCAAAGAAAACACACAAATGAGGGAAATGATTTAATTTTTTGAGGGGGAGGGGTAAAGGGCACGTAAGATGGACACAATCTATTTGGGGTTTGATTCTCATTCACCCTATGGCCCTTTTACACCACTACTGCAATGCAAACGAGTCTTAAAATGGGTGAAAATTACATTGCTATTACATTTACATCTGCTTTAAGACCCCTATATGCTGCTAGAGTGGTGTATAATGAAAATAAGAAATCAGGCCCAGAATATTCATCCCCTCTCATTTTCTTATTCACACACTTTTCTTTACAATGGCCAGTTTTCAATAATTTTCTTTTACCATGTACCCTTAGATGCTGTATTGCCAGTTCTAGTGCAATTTCCTATCATCAGTACAGGAACTACTTGCTCAAACTTGTAACATCTTACTACCAGTAAAGGAATAAAGAAAACTTTTTAACTGTGTCCTTTGTACCTGTCCTTTTACAAGCATTTTGTAACTGCCCTTGAAATGCAATATATTTTACACTAATTATATAAAACAGAAAACTGTTAAACTCATTTACTCCATCTCTACAATTTAAGAGTGCACCATTTCACTTAATACACAGTTTGGTTTTATTACATTTTTCCTCTAAGTTGAAGCTTTAATATTTAGACGTTTTTGAATATTGCTTTTTAATGTTTATAAATGTCAGATGATTTTGAGCAGACCAGAGTTCAGTGTCCTGTAATGTGTGCCCTTTTGAATTTTTGGGCTCTGGAAATAAGTGTTGAAAAGAGCAGGTAATCAGTTGTATAAAGTGCTGATATTATATTTTATCATTTTATCATATAATTAAGGTGGGCATTTCATTACTTAAAGCCAACCTGAGGCAAACTAAGACCAGTAGTTAAAAGTAGAATGGTCTCCTCTGAAAGAATTATAGAAATTTCAGATTGAAAATACCTGTTAGGTTATCCAATCTATTCCTCTTCTAATGCAACATTTCCACCATAATACCTATATATTCTCCATTGCTTTATCCAGTCCTGTTTTAAATGACTTGGCAGATGGGCTTTTCAAACTTCCTGTAGAAGAGTCCTCAGTGGGACAGGAGCTGGTTATTACATGCAGGGATCATACATATTGTAAGGACATAGGATCTGATTCCCCATTAATACGAGTGTAAATCAGTAGGGTTTGCAACAGTATAAAACTGGAAAAGTGAGAGGAGAATCAGGCTTTCAAAATATACGGCTCTCAGTTTCTGATGGAACTCCCATGGAAATGCAACCTTGGACCTAGGGTAGTACATCACCCCCACAATTCCCAGTGTCGGCACTTTACTGTTGGTTGGAACTTCCCTTCCTTACCTCTTTCTAGTTTAGACAAATGATGCTGGCACCACTAATTGCCTAGTTTCTTTTTTTCCAGATCTTTCTAGCCATGTGCATTTTTTTCTATTTGAGTCAAATGTCTGCCTTGCATTTTTACTTTTGAACCATTTGATCTATCAATTAATAAGCCTTTAACTAAACATTGTAAAGAAGGGGACAATTGGACAAGCCTTTGCATTTGGCTGGAATCTTTAAGACTCACTGTGAACAGCTGGACTCTTTACAGTCCTAGTGATGCCGATTAAATGAAAATAATACATGGCAGAAAAAAGCTAAATCATTTGAACTTCACAAGTTATAGCCTAGAGCCATTTCACTACAGCTCATTAGGGAGTTTATGTTTATAATGTAATGCCTTTAAATAGATTTGATATTTCTAAACAGGGTTTTGTAAATTAGAACTTTCCCAGGGGGCTAACCTAGTGCAAGCTATTCCAGTTGTGGAATACATCCTGATTGAATAGGCTACAGAAGAAATGCTTCACTTAAAAATGCAGAGTCCTGTGTATAGTAATTACTTGTAGATTTAGGAATGTCACAGCCATACAAGGGAATAGGGAAATAATACCCATACTAGGTATAAATAATAACCAGTTCCCTTGTGATGCATGATTCACATCAAAAATACAGCAAAATAAATTAATGAAAAAGGTCATTCTGCTCCTCCTTTATATTGATGCAGAGGTGGACCCATATAATCAAGAGCAGAATTTGATTTAGAGTGTTAATATATTGCTGATAGATGACTGAGAAAAGGTGAGTGAGATAATATCTTTTATTGGACCAACTTCTATTGGTGAGAGAGACAAGCTTTCCAGCTTACACAGAGCTCTTCCTCAGGTCTGGGAAAGGTACTCCAGCTAAATACAAGGTGGAACAGATTGTTTAGCATAAGTAGTTAACACATATTTCAAGGGACCATTCAAGGTGAAGTGGCCCATTAACACCCCTCCAGTCATAGGGGGAACAGCAGGCAGGGGAGGAGAAAAAAGGCATCTGAGGGACAGGGAGCAGGGTGTTAGTGGGTTATAGATTGTTGTAATAAGCCATAAATCCAGTGTCCATAAATTCAGTCCATGTTGTTTAATGTCTAGCAAAGTTATGAATTTAAATGCCCAGGATTGTCTTTTGCAGGTTCTGTGCAGATTTCCTTTGAGAATGAGGACTGAGAGGCCAAATATAGAGCAATTGTTTTGTGAAAAGTGTTCGCCATGGAGTGATATGATGTTTTTGTCTTTTAACGTTTTCCTGTCATTTTAGTTTTTTCCTATTTATAACAAAAAAGATACAGTTTTCAGTGATAAATACCAAACTGTTTTGTCCTCCACTTTGTTTTGAATAAAAAGGTTGACTCACATCCATGCTATTGTTGCCTAGAAATCTCAGGAGATAAGAATGTTCATTTTTTTAAATTTTCCACTACCTGGTTTTTCACAAGGACAGGTACACTTTGAGAACAACCTTATGTTGTATTTCAATTCATCTTCTTCTGGTGCTAGATGAAACCAGGATCTCCAGAGGCAGTATAAAAATTGTTTTTAAAATTAGTTAACTAAGCTTTATTGAATCTCAAAACAGGATGATATTCTGTAAGCAAATAAAACCAATCCTGGTCCCATTGAAATCGCTGGTTATTTTGCCAATTCATCAATTGCCATTTATTTCTTCTGTAATCTCTCACCCTTATATATCAGCAGCTGGAATGATATATCTGTCATCTTTTTTCTCTCTTTTGTTTCACACCATTTATTTATTTGAGACCATACAAACTAACACACAGTCCTATAATAATTTATACAAATGCATGAGAAAAGAAAAAATACAAAATCTAAAACTATTTAAAAACTGAGGTGTAAATCCTCTACCTTGCACCTGGTCTGAATAATTTAGTGGGGGGTGTTGGGAAAGTTGCATGGGGCAAGGTAGGTGAGGACTCTTCCTTCCTGTGCTTCAGAATAAGAGCAGAAAAACTAACAGCTGGTGCTCTGGCCCAAATCACTCTGCAGAGAATCAGACCAGATCATGTCTTAAATTCTCATAAAGTATTTCCTGGAGCCCCCCATGCCCATCCCTAACATGCTATAAAAACTCTAGGGGAATTAAAAATATTTACCAGAGCTCTGCTCCAGACAGCACTGGCTGACTTTAAGCCCTGGATCATATGATCCATGTAGCAATGGATCCTCTGACCCGCTCCAGATGATCTATGTGCAATGGGCACAGACATTCCCTGGAGACCTGAATTCCAGGGATTAGATCCCCAGGGAATCCCTGCGTTATGGGACACCCTACACCAGAGCAGGATTTCCCTGTGTGGGAGACTCTTCAGCTGCTGCCTTACAACAGCTTTAAGAGCCAGGGTTTAGAGGAGCTGAGGCTCTGGATCTGTGTCTGCTGAGGGTGCGCACCTCTTGTGCAGCCTCCCCAGATGGGATCCCCCTTGCCAAATCAGTTCCACTCCACGTAAGGCCGTCTCATCCAGGGAGGCAGGAGGAAGAATTGTCCCCTCCCCAAATATTTAACATACATAATTAGAGGTGCCATATAAAGCAAGTATCCATCAAATTCTCCAGGTGCAAGTTCAGAAAACAAAGCTTTTTGGCTTCATTATCAAAGACGTTACATACGTTTGTATGTCCCCAAGAGTCCCTCGTCTCCCCAATGTGTTCTGCATTTATGGTATACAACTGAGAAGAGTCCATTTTGTTTGCACAAACGAAGTGGGAAGTTGAGTTCAGCAGAAAAACACTGATTACATACGTGGCAACTTATTCTGCATATCTCACCACTGCCCGAGATGCCTTTTGCAGGCCCCAGCACCAAGTTAAAGTTAGCAGTAGTATACACTATCATTCAAAATTGTTTAGAATTTTTCTTTTGATTCATGCCGTTGCTGTATTTTGTACATCCTCCCAACCACACTTAGCAGCTGTAACAACACTTGTGGTATTACCAGTAATTTGCAACTTATCAAACATGATTGAACCTTGTTCTTTTGTGTAAACGAAACAGAACTCTCTGGTTAGCTTTCTTTATACTTTGGAAATAGTGCAAAGGAAACCAAGGCTATATTTGCATGCCAGACAATGAAACATAACACAGAGTGTATACATGCCTTTGACATTGTAATTACTAGCTGTTGTTTAGATTCCATGTATGGTCACTGGTTTTGGCTGTGTTGAAATCAGCTGTATCAACATTTAATCAAAGTCTTATAGATTTTGGTTGTATATTTTTCTAATGTCAAAATGGAAATGCTGAGACTAAAAAATAAGTTCTTAAGGATGAAAATGCATGCCTGATCCACTGCAAAAATAATGAACATTTGTAGCATAATGAACAAAGCCCACTCTGAGGTTTTGTCCCTAATGAAAGAAATCAGAGCAGGCCATTTAAAATCTGAATTCTTTCTTTGGGGTTTGAGCAATTCTTCTGGAATTCATATTCAGAATTGAATTTTAATGTACTCTCATTTATCATGCTTAGGCTGACTACCTCTTCTTAGAAAATGAGTCCACGTAGAGAACTAGAATATATGCAAGTGTTGCCTGGGCTGAAACATATCTGGGTCTTTGAGAAATTGTACCGTTAGTGCACAGTTGCACCCAGTAACTCAGACTGTCAGCGACAGACTGATTAGCGTGTGTAGGTTATGAATGAAACTGTATAAAACCATCACCTGCAATACAGAATATGCACAGACAGCATTTCTAAATCTTTGTGAGGCAAACATATAACAATGAAGCCCCTGAGACTATCCCTGTGTGTTCTAGAATGCTTGGAACATGTATCAGTGAGAGGTACAAGGTCTGTACTTAACAGGAACTGTTAAAATGGAAGCTTTAAAAGTTATATAGCAAAATATGCACTTCTAATAACCCCCTACTCTACAAACCTTATAGCCCAGCTCACTTTTATCCTTTGGAAAACATTTGAACATTATTAAACCCCAGTTACTTTGCTAAATATGGTACCGCTAAATTTAGGGCTTTATTGAACTGCTCCTCCTGCTAGCAAACACTCTTCTTAAAGGTGTCTTGACTGATTTTTTTATATTAGAAATATTTACTTCTGACTTCCCTGTTTTTGAGGGAGATCTCTTTGGAGGACTGGAGATCCAGTGGGATTAGCACATCTCCAGGGCCTGAAACCTGACCAATTAAAAAGAAAAAGGATTTTTAGTCATTATTTGTTCTTTTTAATTACTATTATTATATGAATAGCTCAAGCTCCAGATGAACACATGGGATAAGAGCTTTCTTTGTGAAAGTTGCAACACTTCTGCCCCTTCAACTGACAGTTGAGAGAGTCCACAATCTATTTCTTGAGCCATTCAAGGAGTTTGCCAGCAGCCACAGGGAAAAGAGAGCTTAATAGTCATGATGTTTCTAAAGTTAAAAGTAAGTTGAGAACACCTCAGGAAAAAAACCCAATAAAACTTATTTATGCTTCAGAATGAAGCAAAAAGGACAAATTTTTCTCCTTATTAGGTTTCCTTTAAATAAAGCAATCTGACTGTAGTCTTCACAGTAAACTAACTTATCCTTCTGTTTCATTTTGCCCACCAGGCTCACTAAAAAAGGAAAAGCTTAATAATAGCTTCGCTAACAAGATACTAGGAGAGAGCAACTTTTCTAAGCAAAGTAATTAACAGAATTGTTGATAAAAAGCTTAATGTTCAAACCGCGATCCCATCATTATAGTAGTGATTGGAGCGAAGCTTTTGAGGATAATAATAGATAATAATAATACTAGCTCATATATAGCTCTTGTCATAAGTAGGTCTGAGAGAGGGGGAGGCAATTACTGTATAATACTGCAGTGAATGAAATAATGCTTAGCTGGTGGCATTTGCAAGCCTCTTTAAAAATATCATTATGAAAATTCATAGAAACATCATTTATTTCTCAAGTTAAATTTTCAAGAAATTTCTCTTGATATTTTTAGTTTTTTTTTTCAAGGATCATTTTAAAAAAATCCGGAAGCTTCCTAATTGATTAATTTTGCTATGGACTCTTCTCCAAGGTTTCTGTCTTGGGTTTTCTTTTAGATAAACCATAGATCTGGGATGTGCTTTGTGGTGGTGTTGCCTTTTTTATTGCATGAGATCATTTGTCAGTGAGCCCAAGCCTTGACTTATTGGCTGTCTCAGAAGAGAGGGGGAGAGGATTCTATCAACATAAAGATATTTCTACAGAGTGCATTTGATCAAATGGTGATCAACAGCAATTTTCTACTGTGTATCTACACATCAGTGATTGAAAAATAACGAGAGAAACTCTGGCACTTCTAATACAGCACTGCTTTTAGCAAAGAGTTTTTCCATGAAGATATATGAGGGCAAAATTCTACTCTTAGTTCTACATGTGTAAATGCAAAGTAAGAGTGTGATTCAAAGCCCAGTGAAGTCAACGGAAGGTTTCCATTGATTTCCCTGGACTTTGGATCAGGCTTTAAGGTCACAGAAATCAATGGAGTCTTTCTGGAATCTGATTTCTACCAATTTCACTGAGAACAGAATTTGGCCCTATAGTATGTAGGGGAAGCATACGAAAACCAGTGAAATCACTTCCAAGATACTTCCCTTGTAGAGAGATTTAATTATACAAATCAGTCAGCAGGCAAAAAGAATCTAAGTAAAATGAGATTTTTTTTTAACGTAGACATTTTTTGTTACTACTTTTAAAGATTTTATTATTAGGGGAGTGGCAGAAGCAGCAAGTATAGTGATTTGCAAAATGCTTTCCATTATAAACCCCTATTTTCCCATGATCAAAATTTGCTAAACATTTGCCTTTGGGGCTGACATTTTCCATGCTTGATTTTTGAAAGTTTGAGTAAAAATGATTCTGCTGTTTTTGAGATAATAGAAGATGGGAAAAAATGTGTCTCATTTTAGAAGAGTGCTTGTGCTATTTTGCTGTTTGTCAGACCTACAGCTGAAATAGCTGATGTTTGTAGGTTGCAGTTTGACTTGCAAATAGTCCTCCCAGTGAGGAGCAGTACATGACCTTGCTACATGGAGGAACCTGGTTTTGATTGGAGGAACCAAGTGTTGAGTGTTTGAATATTGCATACTGAGTAAGATGAAAACAGGAATAGATTTTCCTTCACTCTAATGGTTCATGGTCCATTTATATTGCCCCCCCCAAATAACCCACACAGCAAGTCTCAGACCTTTGGTCATCTGACTCAGTTTCACAGGACTTGCACATGGGGCTAAAAACAGCAGTATAGACTCTCCCACTCAGGCTGGAGCCCAGGCTTTGAGTCCCTTACCATCATCAGGTTTCAGAGCTGGGGCTCTAGCCCAAGCAGAAACATCTAGCTGGGGCACATGACTTACAAGGAGAGGCTGAGGGAACTGGGGTTATTTAGTCTGTAAAAGAGAAGAGTGAGGGGGGATTGGACAGCAGCCTTCAACTACCTGAAGGGGGGTCCAAAGAGGATGGAATTAGGCTGTTCTTAGTGGTGGCAGATGACAGAACAAGGAGTAATGATCTCAAGGTGCAGTGGGAACAGTCTAGGTTGGATATTAGGAAACACTATTTCACTAGGAGGGTGGTGAAGCACTGGAGTGGGTTACCTAGAGAGGTGGTGGAATCTCCATCCTTGGAGGTTTTTAAGGCCTGGCTTGACAAAGCCCTGGCTGGGATGATTTATTTGGGGTTGGTCCTGCTTTGAGCAGGGGCTTGGACTAGATGACCTCCTGAGGTCTCTTCCAACCCTAATCTTCTATGATTCTATGATCTACACTACTATTTTTAGCTCTGTAGCACGAGCCCCACAACCTTGAGTGTATTACCCAGCTCTGAAACTTGCTGCCACGTGGGTTTTTTTGGTTTGGGTTGGTTTTTTTTTTGCAGTGTAGATGTACTTTAAGTGTTCCCTTGAGGAACCACATGCTGCACATATGTTCAGCAGTGAACTAGCTTATTAAATTCTTCACATCACAACCCTTATTTAGCAGAAGTTTGAAACTTGCCATTTAAGGTGTTTGTTGATGGGCAAATCCATAGCCATCCAAGGTTTCCTTGCAGCAAAAGCAGTGTTCTGCTGAGCAAAGGGTGGGCCCAGGATTTGGGGAGAAGCCCCATTTCATGGGTGTGGGCTACGTGGCAGAGAGTGGGTGCAGATGGAGCTCCTGAAGCAAGTAGATGGGACTGTATTGTTGTCTAGTTAGCAAGCTATTGACAACTTCTTTATCAAATATCTTTATTGCATAAAGGAAAACAAAGAACAATAAAATTTACAACAAAATGAGAAAAAAATACAAAGGTCAGTATGGCAGAATATAAAGGTTTATGTGTTTGCTGATTCAGAGCCACTGTGTTCTGCACCTTGCAGGATAAAGCTCTTACTGAGGCAAAGCTACACTGAAGCCAAGTGTTCTGGTTTTTGTTCTGAAATGATGGGGTCCAATGTTATTATTTCTCTTGTGGAAGTGCAGACTATAGTCTCAATCCTGCTTCGCTGAAAGTTTTCTCTCTCACTCTCACAAACTTCTCCTTAATGTTGACAACTTCATTGGTCCAGAGGAACGTAGCTGTTGTGGAAAGTCATGTTCTCAGAGGAAGAGAGGGGGTCTGTCATATAGCTAAGGCCAATCCCATATTGGGTTCTGAATATGAGAACAGAAATCTTGATCTGGACTCTGTATTCAGAGCACAGAGTGGAGCATTGGAGTAATGTGTTAATGACAATCTGTGTTACTAAGTGGTTGGGCAACGGAGTTTTGTACCAGCTGAAGCTTTTTCAGGGTCGTTTCATTCCTAGATGTATTGAGCTGTAGTTATCCAGTTTAAAGGTCCTAAATGCATAACTCACCATAGTCAGGCCTGTGTTCATTAAAATATGGTGTAATTTTCTGACCAGTTGTAGATGGAAGTTGAGGTTGGGGTTGCCGCCAAAGCTATTTGAGTAACCAGTAACAGTGAGGCGTCCTAAAGGACATCAAGGCTGCTGTCAAGGTTCCTTCCCCACTCTGAACTCTAAGGTACAGATGTGGGGACCTACATGAAAAATCTTTTAAGCTTATTTTTACCATCTTAGGTTAAAACTTCCCCAAGGTACAAACTATTTGACCTTTTGCCCTGGGACTTTATTGCTGCCACCACCACACGTCTAACAAATATATAACAGGGAAAGAGCCCGCTTGGAAACGTCTTTCCTCCCACAAAATCCTCCCAAACCCTACACCCCCTTTCCTGTGGAAGGCTTGATAAAAATCCTCACCAATTTGCATAGGTGAATACAGACCCAAACCCTTGGATCTTAAGAACAATGAAAAAGCAATCAGGTTCTTTAAAGAAGAATTTTAATTGAAGAAAAAGTGAAAGAATCACCTCTGTAAAATCTGGATGGTAAATAACTTATAGGGTAATCAGATTCAAAACATAGAGAATCCCTCTAGGTAAAACCTTAAGTTACAAAAAGACACAAAAACAGGAATATACATTCCATTCAGCACAACTTATTTTATCAGCCATTTAAACAAAACAGAATCTAACGCATATCTAACTAGATTGCTTATTAGCCCTTTACAAGAGTTCTGACATGCATTTCTGTTCTGGTCCCGGGAAAGGCAACACACAGACAGAGAGAACCCTTTCTCCCCCCTCCCCCGCCCCCAGCTTTGAAAGTATCTTGTCTCCTCGTTGGTCATTTTGGTCAGGTGCCAGCGAGCTTGTCTTAGCTTCTTAACCCTTTACAGGTGAAAGGGTTTTTCCTCTGGCCAGGAGGGATTTAAAGGTGTTTACCCTTCCCTTTATATTTATGTCAGCTACTAACATACTTAACAGTTTAAGGATAGATATCCTCAACAGGGGGAATATTTTAGAGAAAGAAGATTCTTCAAAGCACTTTGTTCTTCCTTCCATCATCATCTTAGGCTACGTCTATACTCCAATTCAGTAAGGACTACTGGGATGTAAATTGCAGCCCGCCCCAACGTGTTACAATCAAAGTGCCCCATGTAGATGCTGCTGGTGCAAACTAAAAGGGACCTACTTCACACTAATGTGGTCCTATTGGAAAGAGATATTAATGCAAACTAGGTACCTTTTAGTTCACACCAGCATCATCCACATGGGGCAGTTAGATTGGAGTTCACACCCCCATAGTCAGCACTGTGGTGCCGCATAGACAAACCCTTAGTCTCACCTGTATTCAATTTTAATCAGAGATGACTTTACTTCCAGGTGTTAATTTCAGCTAAGACTTTCATTTGAGGATGCTCTTTACATTTGACGTAAAGGGGATGTAGAACTGGGATTTGGCTAGATACTGCTGGCAATTCAGCCTGTGTTAGCTCATCAGCTCTCCCAACAGATGAATATACACGTGACTAATGTGGAGGACTTATGGGAAACTCGGCAGGTGGACAAACAGGCAATAGTAACCTTGGAAGCCTTAGTGAGGGAACAGGCTACACAGTGCTGGTTCCCAGTCAGTCCAGTCCAACATACCCAGGATATTCTCAAATCAAGGAACAATTCAGAAAAGAGCTGCTGTGAGTAGAATATACATTATGTATCTATGTTAGTGGCCTTCCACTATTCCACTCTGCTTCATTGGTGAAGTAACTGTTAAAAGAACTAGACCATGAGCTGCTGTAGAACTAAATGCTAAATTTTTTTGCGCACAGTGATACCTCCTGTTGTCTTTTCATTCCGGTCAAAATGGTCTCATCTCTACCAGAATCCCCTCCTGTCCCCTAGTATTGAAGAGAAGTGTTCAGAAATAAGAGACTTAGAAGGCTGGACTCCTCTTACACTAGTGTAACAGGAGTAACTCCAGTGAGGTCAATATAAATAGCCAGTGTAAATGAGAGCAGAACCAGGTCTTCACAATCAGAAGGGAATGCATCCGGCTCAAGCACTGAGTCCACTGTGGAAAAAAATATCATCACTGCCAGTGACCATAGAAAGTTCTGTCTGTCTGCAACATTTGTGAATGATCCACTGAAAAATCCAGCTGTGTGGCAAGTACATGTATATCACATATACACAGCTGTGTATGAACCATGGCTTATCCTTCAGTAGAGTTGAATGATAGGACAATCCATCAGAGTGAAAGTACTCGTAAAATAATAAACCATTTTCTCTTTATTTTGCTGCCTTTATTAATTTCTTCTTTTTTTTTTCAATTCTCTGTTGACTTCAATTAGGGCTCAGGAGCCTGCCAAACTTTGAGATTTTTTTCTTTATATAAAGAAGCTTGCTGACAAGGCAGTTTTTCCCAAACTTGCCCAGTTCTACTGTAATTTTAGTTCTGTCTTACAGCAAAACAAAATGGTTGACATGAAAGAACAATCAATCATAACTACTCTTTGGGATGTATAAATGTGTACATTCCTGGCTTCCTGAACAGTGTTAAGCATCTGTGGTTAATATTTAAACTGCAAATATGTTAAATATATTTTGAATTTTGCAGCATTTGCAATTCCAGGCATTAATGAACTTTTCAGGTGTTTAAATTCATTGCTAATACAGGAGCTTTTTACGAAGATTGTTAGTGATATTTAAATCGAAATTCTGGAAGCCAGGCAAATTAGATAAGTTAAAAAAAGTCCAGAAATAAATAACGCCTTGATTAGTGGGATGAGTTATGCAATAACTGGAATCCTTCTGAGTAGGAAAAAATGAGAGCACTTTGAGATTATAAAGGTCTGCAACTTCATTTTAAGTGTGATACCAGATTCGACCACTTCATCTGCCTTCCTGTTTCCCTTTTACATAAACACAATTTGCTCTAAAAACAAATCCATGAATATGTTTCTCATCAAGCTGCATCATAGTATTAATGCTGATCACTAATATTTGGCTTCTGCAAGCTGTCTGCAGTGGAAAACTTGTACGGTGAAATCTTGGCCCCATTGAAGTCACTGGGAATTTTGCCATTGACTTCAGTTAGGGTAGGATTTCATCCACAACCAACATTATTCCCTATAATTATTAAAATCAATACAAAATCTTACCTTTATATAGCCTTTCACCCCAAAGAATCCTAAAACACTTGAGCCCCAATTAAGTAAAGAATTTAAGCGCATACTTAACTTTAGCATGTGCTTACATGCTTTCCTGAATGGGTGCCTCTAAGTAATGCATAAACTGAAAAGGGAGAATTTCAAACATCTTTGAAATGCAGCCATTTTTGGTGTGGAGCTATACAGCAGTTTTCCATTTTCCAGCAACTGTCCACAACACATTAGGACAGGAAGCAAAGGAAAACTTATTTACCAATTAAAACTACAGGGAACATTTTGATAGGCAGGAATCTGAGTCTGAGTAAGAACTGATGCTAATGTCATGCCTTTCAGAGCAGGGATGATTTTGTGATTAAGGCACTGGACTGGGACTCATGAGATCTGGGTACAATTTTGCTTTGATCATAGAATTCCTGCGTGACTTGAGCAAATCATTTAATCTGCGCTTCAGAAGTCCCACATCTGTAATATGGGGGAAACAATACTCTGTTTCTCCTTCCCTTTGTCTGCCTTGTCTATTTAGAATGTAAGACCATCAGGACAGCAACTGACTCTCCTATCTGATTGTGCAGTGCCTAGCACAATGGAGCCATTGGATCTTTGTTGGGGCGTTTAGGCAGTACTGAACTAATACTACTAAGAACTATAACATAAATTGGCATGGGATTTTTATGACAGCAAGTGATTATAACCACAATATTGTGTCTCTTCCAAAATTCCACACCTCCACTAGGATAGTATGTACCTCAACCCTCCTGGGACACAGTTCATTCCTGACTCAGTAAACAGTGCCACTTACTGAATAACCATAATCACTTTCTGCAGGACTTTGTTGATCTTCTGAGCTGTTCCATTCAAATTCTAATATGATCTGACACTGTTTAACATGTGAAATCTAGAAGTTATGCTGCTTCTAGGAAAAGTTAGAGGACTGGCCAAGTGGAAAAGCACCAAAATCATGGAAATAAAATTTTTTTAACAATCCAACATCACAGGTATAATTTTTTACCCAGAATAGCCTTTATTATTTTCTCTCTGTCTTTTAAATAACAAAATTTATTTCCAGATAAATTTGGAATCTACAGTTGCTGCTCTAAAGCCAGCGTTTGAGTGCATTTTTGGTTATGGGTTTAAAAGGTCACCTACTTGAACAAAAATTGTTCAGAATTGTACACAGTAGTCATGTGACTTATTTAGTCAATCACAGCCCAGGATATTTTAAACGCATTTTACAATTGCGTATAAAACCTTGTCTCAGCAACCATCTGGAGAATATTGAATTTCATAACTGGTAGGAATTATTCAATATCCTCCTTCTCAAAGGAATAACAATTTCAAAGACTTCAAAGAGTGATATCCAAGTTGAGAAAAGGTATTTAATGTTGTTAAAACTGGAAATTGTGCAGAAATAACATACTCTTTTTGATCTTCCTGAAAAATGATTTTATGGACTACGGAAATATCTTCCCCCATTGTCAAGTTTTGTGTATAACCAAAACCTTTCTTTCTCTTTTACCTGACTGAATTATATATTCTGCCCTAACCCACAACATGTCACTTTTTGACTTAACCTGTGGCTATGAAGTTGATTCTGTTAATGGGAAAGTTTTTCTAGACGTGGTTAAAAATGATTCATTATGCATTTTTACATTTTGGACCAGTTTCTGGCCACTCTTGTGCAGGTGCACAAGGTTATGATGATGATAGTGGAAATAAGGAACTTTCCCCACAACCCTCAAGACTCCTTCAGAGTGGGAAATGCAAACTTGCTCTTCGTGGGGCCAAGATCATCAGCTGATATAAATTACTGTAGCTCCACTGAAGTCAGTAGAGCTATATTGAATTACACCAGCTGAGGATCTGGCCAAGTAGGCGTCCAAGGCAGCACTTGTAGAGCCATAGAACTACCAACTGGTGCCAGATACCCCTGAAATGGTTGGGCCATGGCCCTGCCACCAAGCACTGGCCAGCAGGGCAGGCTCTACCCAAGAGGAATGCCCTTTGCACTGTGATACAATATAGAAATGGCCACATCTGTATGTGTTCCTCAAATGCTGTGCAAGCAGAATGTCTCCAGCCACTGGTGTGGGATCCTTAAATGCACCGGCTACTGCTACTTCAGCTAATACAATTTATCTGTACATACATTGATTTTTGTTTACCTGATGATATCCTCTCTCATTACTGGTGTGCACGTACACACTGCCCACCACATCAGAACGTGCTTTTTATGCCAACCTTGAGGAAGAGCAGGTTTTTTTTCCTATTGCCAGCTTCACTCAGTGTTTGTGACATAGCTTAGTATCCTGTCCTGTTGAACTTGACCAACAAAACATTACATGATTGCCTGTGTTTCTGAAACAATGTGCAAAGATATAGTAGAACAGAGACTGTTTTTTTGTATCTGTACAGGGGAAATGGAATATTAAAAACTTGAAAATTGTAACCTTCCTGCAAGAAATCAGATTTGTGAACCACTGACTGATTGTTAGCTCCTGTTCCACTGGAAAGGTATTTCTAGGTATATGGGTCATGATGCAGCTACTTCCCTCCCCAACTCAATAACAAATGCCTTTGGGGGAGTTCTAAGCAAAAACGATCTCATGCAAAACACATTAGTGCATGAACTTTTTTGAGTCAAGATTTGCTATCAATTTGAAAGGATGGTAACCCCTAGAGTAAACACTTATCTGTAAAATAGAGATTATGCACTTAATAACATTTAATATTTTGGCATTTCAAGCCTCCTGTGTAGATCAGCCTGGGAGAGTGGTGTTTATTTTTTTGCTACATGTGAAAGTTCATTCTCAGTATCAAGTTTGTTTGGTCCACTAACTTTATTAACCTTTGCATTTATTTCTGCATTTGATGGCCTTTCATGAGCAGCCACTTTAGTAGCTAGGATAAAAATGGTTACATCAGGGTTAAAGGTCATAGCCATTATGGGATTTCAACTTAAAACAGTCACTGCTTTACAGGGATCACAGTATGTTTGTGATTAATTATTTTCTTTGTGAGAGTTTCTATGCAAAAGATTATTATAGTAATATATAAACCATCTGGCTAACCTTTAATATCTACCTAGTTTCTTGATGAAATAATAATCAAAACTTTGTGAAAAATAGCTACATTCCTAACTAGAAACTATAGTACCTTTCATTTGTCAGTCACTGATGTGTCTATAGAATTTCAATTAAATATAAATGGGACTGAATCAACCTTAAGTGCAAATATATTTATTAAAAGAACCACAACACTTCACAATGCCATGCAAAGTCAAGAGTTTTACAGTTTTTAAAAGTATTGTTTGGGGCTTTCTTTCATGTTTTTTTAAACATGCACATGTTCATGAAATTCCCAACATGAACTGAATTTGTTATGCATCGCTGTCAAATGTATTTTTATTGAAGTCAAAACATCAAATAACATTTTCAAAGACTAATAAAATTATATTTATATCTTAAAAAAATACATTCCTAATCTCACAGTTGAGATTCATAGTGCTCAGGAGACATTGAAATCATTGCTTAGAAACAGTATTTGCTGACTTCACCAGGGTAACAGTTTAATCCTTAAAGTAATCAACTTTCACCCTCTTCTTTGGGTCTTTTGACTTTTAAGTTCTCACTAGTCTTTCTGAGAAAAAACAGTGCTAGGAGACAGCTATTATTCTCCTCCATGGGATAGTCCACTTCACTCAGACAAGTAATATCATCTTCTGTTTACACTCATCTGAAGCAAGTGCACAGGGTCACCCTCTCCACTCTGATGTTTTACCAAAGCAAAAGGAAAGACTTTGCAGCAAGAAACAACAGAGTTCCAAAACCAGAACAACCTGGGAAGCAGACACTGCATGCCTATTTATTTTTTGCATTTGATTCTTTTGGGAAAAAAAAATCCCAATGTCATGTCCCCAAAGCATTTCACATAAGCTGAAGTGCTGTAACAGAGAACAGCTTTGGACAGTATTTTCTTTTCTCTCTCTTTAAAGACATTGAGCCAGATCCTCATCTGGTGTAAACTCTACTCAACTCACCTGAGGACTTGGCCTTTTCACTTCAGTAAGAATACATCAGATTTAGTATGTGTGTATTAATGTTTTCACTAATCAGCAAAGTAATTTAGAAGAAAAAATACTATTTTTCTTAGCATAATTCTACAGGGTGGCAACCAAATGATAGGAATAAACCACAATATGTACCCCAAACAAAAGTCCTCATTATTTAATCAAAAAGAAAAGGAGTACTTGTGGCACCTTAGAGACTAACAAATTTATTAGAGCATAAGCTTTCGTGAGCTACAGCTCACTTCATCGGATGCATCCGATGAAGTGAGCTGTAGCTCACGAAAGCTTATGCTCTAATAAATTTGTTAGTCTCTAAGGTGCCACAAGTACTCCTTTTCTTTTTGCGAATACAGACTAACACGGCTGCTACTCTGAAACCTGTGATTATTTAATCACTAGCCCTCAATCTACTGGCTACCTCCATGATTCACACCAGCTGAGAATCTGGCCCAGTGATCCTTTCTACTGCCTGTCACTCCGAGCAGTGTGTAAGACACTTCATACAAAAACTCCTCATGCTGTGCCTCCTTCCAAAGCCTGACATTGGCTTATGTGAATATGAGGCTATCGGAAGATTACCCATGCTGTGATAATTATCCATGCTGTAAAAATCATAGCACTCCTCAAATGTTTATTAAATAAAACCCTCCACCTCTGAGGGAGAAATGCACATTTTAGCTTCATGTGACCTATTCATTGACTGGCTTGTCTACTGCGCTCAGTCTCTCCTGAGTGGTGTGGTCACCCGAAATAAGCAGGGAACTAGCTGCTGGTGCCAGCAACCTGTAATGAGACCTCTGAAAGCAAGAAAGAGACTAACAGTGTGGTTACAAACCTCTAGGCACATGGCTGGCCCTGAAAGATATATTGAGGAGCAAATACTTCAGAACAAAAGCCCTCAGTAATTTGATCACTGGCCCTAAATCTACTGCCTGTGTGATAATTGACTAAAGAGTTTCCAAAATGTGTGTCTAAAAGATCATTTTACTAGCTGCTCACTCCAGCTATGACCAACATGACCACGGTGGGAAATAGTTTAATAAATAAGGTAACATTTCTCCTGACACCTTCTTTTTCATTAATTCTGGACAACTAGAAACCTTGAAAATAAGTATTGAGATCTCGCCTCTTCCTGGTAATTGTAAATCCCTGCTGGACACTGACTGCAGCTACCACATAGCTCTGCCCTGAAAACATTCCAAAAAAGACATCCAAAAAGGCAACATCCTTCTTTAGCTACTTTATTACCCTAATGACAGGATGTGGCTTCTTAACCCGGTTATGTGGGTTCCCCTTGCTACATGACCTAAATATCTTCACTATGTGGTTGAATAACGCAGAACATAGAAGCAGGTTATATAACTATTTTCTGATTCATGCCTGAGATATGCTCAGCAGTATGATGGAGCAGCATGCAGTTTCTTTAGGATCACACCTAAAGGGGAAACCCACATGTGCTACAATGCTGGTTGATTTAATGGGACCACTATTCTCCAGCTGCTTCTCTAAATTGTTATTAAACATTTGATTTCACGTAAGGGCTGGCCTCAGGTCCCTAGCTGCCCGTTTCCTGTGCAAGAGGTGGTAACATTTTCTCAAATCCTTAAATCACAATTGCACTTTCACCTATTAGGATACTTTCACAGGAGGTCTTTGCTCTGTGATTTTGAGTGTTCTTGGTAGCACACCAAGACCTAGTTCTTCAAGTAGATGCAGACATGTATTCCACGTAGGCATGTGCACGCCCAGTGCACCAGAGCTGGAGACTTTTGCACTCACCAGGGTTTAAACACTGTCCTTCATGTGGAGGGGTGATCCCCAACCGCGACCCCCTCACACGGTGCTTGCTTTGTCTCAGCGAGGCCCACCTTAGAAAGCGCTGTTCTATTTGTAAATCGTTTAAGAAATGGACTCAGGTGGCGCATGAGCTCTGCCTAAAGCAGCAAATGCTTGAACGGCGATGCGGCCTGATACACTACGGAGGCCCTCCTCAGGCCAAAGAGTGCCCTCAGGCTCAGCACTGCTGCCTCTCATTCTGGGGTAGGTGCCTCACTAAAGAGACAGAGGAGCCATTCTCGATCAGTGGCACCAAGGAAGAGGTCTCATAAGACCAACCGGGACCACTCCAGGTCCTGGGACAACTCCTCTGCCTCCCCCGGGAGAAGCATGGACTGGTACGGGGCCAGTTCTGGCATGCAGGATGGCATGGGTACTGCTGACCCTTCCCCGGTATCGAGTGGGAAGGGAGAAACCCTGTACCATTGACTCCAGTTCCAGAGTCCAGGCCTCCACTGAGTTCAGTACCGATGAAGGAGTGAGAGTACTGCCAGTACTGACTGTATCCAAGTCAATGGCTTATCAGACAGCCACAGACCTCCTCTGCCTTTTGGTCCCGCCCTCACAGTCCAGGACTTCCCACGACTGTGCCACCTGTAGCCCCTCCTATGGAGTGAGCTGCAGAACCTCTGTGTCTGTCAGCACTGCATCCAAACACTCCCCTTCCCATGGTGGGGATGGAGCTGGTACTGGAATCAGTGTGGGGGACCTTGGCACCGGGACCTTCTTCAGCCCAGCTGCATTCGATGCCACGAGTGCCCCCATGGTATCTCTCACCTCCTTCAGCATTGGCTCATTCAGGACCTCCGGTACTGCTGTTTCCTCTGGCACTGATGTTGCCTGTAGCCTGTGTTGCCGGTTTTGTTGTTATTGTTAGTCTGATTATTAACATTTTATATTGTGATATAAGGCATCAACCTGGTCGATGCCTCATTGTGCCAGGCACTGTAAAACCAGATGATAATTGATTGTGAGCAGTTTAAGACTAGGGACTATCTAAAAGATATGACATAACGGGAGAGGAGTTAAACAACTGGGGGGAGGTCACACACAGGGTGAAATAGGTAAGAAAATAGCAGGATATTTTAGAAACCACTAGCTGTGTGTGCAGTTCTTACTTCATCAGAAGCAGCAATCACGAGTTGTTACTTGCCTAGTCGTTATCAGATGTTGTTATCGAGGGAGCTTTTGATTACACCTATAGTTAAGGTTACATAACATTTTCCATTCTAAGACTTTTTTTCAATTGCTTATAATTTGCCAAACTTTAACTATTTGGTCTGAAATTTTCCATACTTGTGTCTGCCTCACGCTGAATGTTTTTGGAAAGTTTCAGCTAAAACAGTTCAGCCATTTCTGAGAATGAGGTTAGCAAAAAATACAACATTTTGCACCATGTTAAAAAATTCTTGTTTCATTGAGAAGATCTAGCAGCTCCAATGCTTTGGATCAGGGACTTGAAATTTGCCAGAAAGAAGCACTGCGATCACATAGGTAATTTAGGTTTTCTCTATGAAAATCCACCCACCTTTGGCCTCTGAATATTTCAGGCTAGCAGCAAAATTCTCCAAAGATTCCATCTGTACTGAGTATGCGCCATCCCCAGAGAACTCTGGACAAATCACAGTGAGTATGCTCTCCCAGCACAGAACTCTGTGCCAGGCATACTGGGCAAGCTTCTAGCCCTCACAGTGCTCACCAAGCATGCCCCATGGCTCCAGTGGATGACCAGGACTTTCTCTGCAATTGCTCTTCTCAGTTGCCTGGGGCCACTTTGGTGCCAGTCACTAGTACTGAGAGAAGGGAGACTTTTTTGAGTCAAAAGACTCTCCTATGTGCCTTCAGTGCTCCCTTTGCTGATGCCCACACAGAACCGGCACCAGGCATAAGCAGACTAACCAATTGCTTAGGGCCCCACGCAGCTCAAGGCGGCCCCTGTATTTGCTTTTTATTATGTGTTGCAGGGGGCATAAAAATTCCTGCATAGGGCCCCCAATGGGTTATCACTGCCTATGTGGCAAGGCGTCATGGAGGAAGTGACATGATGGAAAACAGAAGGGTGAGGAGCAGAGGTGAGAAAGGGACAGGCTGTGGAGGGTGACAGGGGTGGCTAAGGGGAAAATAGTAGCAGAGGGGAACAAAGACAGGGATAGGAGCAGAGGAAGACAGGGATAGGAACAGAGGCAGAAAGGAGCAAAGAGGAAGGAAATATGTGATCATATTAATTAAATCATAGACCCAAGTGTATTAAGATTGCACAGACAGACTTAATTCTGGCATTTCCTAATTTTTCAGTGCTTTACTTGGGAACCTTAATATTCTTTAATATAATTTTTGTATGTAATCTATTATCTACATTATCTCCTAACAGTTATTGCCTGAGACGATCATTCCTGAGCTAGGCATTTAAGTGACATGTTTTCCAAAGTCAAATGGCAACTAACTTCAACATTATGGGACCTCATTTTTTCTTAGGGTCTTTCCCTTTCCTCAGACTCTTCCTCTATTTCCAGAGTAATAGAAATTTAGGCTCTGGTCCTGCAGAACTTAAGCATGTGTGTAACTTTACTCATGGGAGTAGGCCCACTGTGAGTAGTCATTCAGTACATTGTGTCTGAATTGCTTTGTGTTTCTTCCTAGCAAAACTGAGCCCAGCAATGGGGTGGGGCTGTAAAGAAGAGAGGTCAGTGAAGCAATGACATTTTATACCAGCTGAGGATCTGCAAAGCTACTCTGGGCTGTTTTCCTGGCTGTCTACAGTGGATAGGGAGAGGATGGAGCCATGGCTCCCTAATGTCCCTGTATCAACAACCAGAGCTGACTGGTGCCTAGGGGTGGGTTCTGGGGTGTTGGGCCACGTCACTGCCTCCAATGGGTGCCTTACAAAGACAATAGAGCCTTCTTCAGTGTGCAATCTATGTGGGGCAGGAACCCAAGGTTGTCTTTTTGTCTGTACAGCACTGAGCATACTGTTAGGTTTTAAAATACTCAGTAATAGTAATACAATATTATAACATGTATTGCCTCTAACAAGTATCTCGGCAGACATCATAAAACACAATATCACATAGAATGGAACTCTGAATGCTGTCGTTCCATACAGTATAGTTGTGGTTTTCCTCTTCCCACTACTCCAGAGAGCCTTCCGTAGCTCCATCCTGTATCTCTCATTGACTGTCTCCACCATCTTGCTCGTATCCTCGTTGTGATGCACAGGACCTTGTATAAAGCTTATTTTAGAAGCCCTGTCACATCCTACCCACTCTAATTTGCATCCTGTAAAAGAAGAAGCAACACGCCAGTTTTTGAGATGCAGTAGAGGAGAGCCACTCTTTCCTCGCCACTGTATTTGTTTCCCTTCAGTCTACTGAGTATAACAGGAACAGTGAGTCTGCGAAACCTGTATTTCTGATCCCATGCAATGCTGCCTCCTCCTTCTTGGTAGCTCTTAAACCACCCATTCTGCTGACCACTGAAAAGTAATCTGCCATTTGTGTGCTTCATATGGTCAGATTTTCTGTCGACAGCACTGAATCTTGGACATGTTGCCTTCCTAACCGGAAGTCAGTCACAATTGTCATGGAAGCAGCAGTGGTAGAACTTGGCACTGCAAGGTATATGCCATAGAAAAGGCTTCCCCTGAACCTTGGATAATAGCCCTGCTAAGGAGTAAGCTGCCTTGTAGATCTCTCATAACAGAGGCTCTTCACCTCTCACTCTGTTTCTAGCCACTGTGCTCTGCATTCAGAGGAACAGATTCTCAGCTGTTGTAAATTATCATAGCTTGACTGACTTGGATGTCAATGGAGCTACCCCAATTTACTCTAACTGAGGATCTGCCCCAGATAGAGTGACCAGATAACAAGTGTGAAAAATTGGGACAGAACCTCTGCTGGAAGAAGAACCTCAGCTGCTGTGAAAGCTCTTCTTGGGTTTTAGAACAATGGTGTTGCATCTTTTTTATCTTGGTGTCTGTAGTTGTTCTAGTAATTCTTCAGTGTTTCTTTGCAGATGCAGTAACATTTCACACACTTGTCAGGGTGGATTTGGAAAGCAAGGGGGCATGCATTCAGCAGGAGAGTGCTGTGGAAATAGGCAATGCTTGTGCAAGTTATAATGCCACCTGAGCAGTGAGGGAGGCATGCTGGGAAGTAGCATTTGCTGCCCTTGTACAACGGTGGTAACATGCACTGCCTCCACTGCTGGCCAGCCAATTCCAGCTATGTGCTGTTCCCAAGCCCGTTTTGTGGTGTGTGTGCTGGTGGTGGCACCAATAAATCCCCCGACCCTTAGCACTCCTGGAACAGAGTTAGCAGCAGTTGCCCATTTTTGGCCAACATTCAAGGCCTTGCTTGAGTTGTTTCCATTAGGAGGGGAAATTGATTATAAGAGTCAGGTATCAATTTGGTGCAGTCTTGTTTATTTACAAAGAATGTGCACAAAGTCCCATTTCCCTGAATGCAGTAGAAACAAATGACAGGAGGCAGTTTCTTTGCTCATGAATCCAAGCCTGTCTTTCCAGAGAGCACCATGCCCAAAAGAAGCTATGTGTCTCTGCTTCCTCCCAGGGCCACCCTCACCACTGCTTGTCTCACTCTCTGCTTCCCACACACAGCAACCAATCAATCCCCTAGCTCCTGCATTTTACAATCAATCCTAGGGAAACCCCTCAGTCCATATGGTTCAGCTTCTGATCAACTTTGCCATGCAGCCCATTGCCTTGGGCAGTGACCCTATTTTTTTCCAGCTATCACTACATAAGGAGGTGTTTAATTGCTCCTTGCATTTAGCCTGTAAGTAAGGTAAGATTAGTGCATTTGTCAGCTTTAACAGAGTCCGTGATTGTCTATAGATCAAAAACCCACTTGATAACAATCATTAACACCTTCCAGCATAACAGATCGTTATGTTTTTTCCTGTTTGGGAGCATTGGGAAGAGAAGAGGCACCCTGTATCTTCTCTCCTATGCAGCAAACCAATGCAGAACCGCCATAATAATAAAAATTGAAGAAAAAATGATGGGTGGGAATGGAAAATTCATAGTTCTTTATTGACCTCCGGGAGGTGATGTCAGTTTGCTTTGTATCGTTTATTCCTCAGTAGCTTGATACCAAAGATATAAAACATATTATTCTTTTCCCTCTTAATCAGTGACATTTTCCCATCTATTGATAGGTATGTTCATTTTATTTTGTGCTCTGGGTCTCATTCTATGATAACCTCTGTTCTAAAGAAAAGGATAATTTATATTTCAAGTATAGAGGTGTGGCCTCCATCCCAGGAGGAAATAACATTTGTTCCTTAGGGAATATGCCTGATCCGTGACACACCAGAACTTCTACTCAAGGAGGATTTTCTCCCAATCCTCTTACCCAATCACAACAAAAAAGCAGTGTTTAAACTAACACTATTCATCTGACTCCAGCAGAGCTATATAGCTCCTGGACTGCCTATGTTATTTGGCATTTGAGTGCAAGGATTTAAGAGCAAATACCTTTATAAAATCTTTGTTATAAATCTTTATAAGAGCCAGACCACCCTTGTGGCCAAGTGGTCGTATTTTAGGTTGATTCCTAGACCCAGCATCTAATTTCGAGGGACTGTGGGGCTAGAGATTGGGTGGAAGTGGTCCACTAACCACTAGGCAAGTGCTTCCCACTGCTCAACAGCAGCACCCCTCTGCCACATACAGTGTCTGCATATGGAAACACCAAGCAAAACACTCAAGTGATGCGCCACAGTTTAAATAATATAAGAAATCTTCCACTTTCTACTTAAAAGGACCATTTAAAACACTTTAAAGATTAAGCCTAATTCATTTACTTTATATAAAGAAAATGTCTTTGGAGATTTACTTTCCAGCTGTGTGCGCTAAGAAACCTGCAAACAGAAAGAAAGGCTCAGTTCCTCCAGGACTGGGCTTTAGGAGACATTAAAAATGTATTAATTAATGTTCTACCCAGCAGCCTGATAACATTATTCTCACTTAGATTCCCAACCACAATGGCAACTGGCTGGAGTGGCAGCTCTCCAAGCACGGGCTAGAAGCAGCTAAAGTACACTGTGTCAATGTTCCGTTTCTTTTTGGAAGGTTTCTAGTGGGAGTTCTTTATAATGGATGCATTCATTCTTACCAAACCAGGTTTTACAGTAGTTTGGCTGTCAAAAAGAAAAGAAAAGAAAAGAAAAGAAAAGAAAAGAAAAGAAAAGAAAAGATGAGCTGTTACATCTTTCACTTAAATAAAATAAAGTGGGGGGAAGGGGGGACTGGTGTGTTAATCATCAGTAATATTAAACCAAATGTCAGTGCAAAACCCATTCAAAGAACCCTGTAGGTTGGGGCTTCAGCTCTTTACTATAACTTGTGCTTTTGAATTCAGCAACACTCCTGCTAGTCTATCAAAACATGCACCAACTTTAAAAAAAAGGAAACATCTACAGATGACATGGAAACCATATTGTGACATTTCTTAATGTGTAAAATAACAAAACTGTCTGCTGGCCTGCCTAATACAATGGGGCCTCATGTACACCTCTAAATTGCAGGCTTTTACAGCCATATTATAGGCACAGCTGGTAGCAAAGCTCTCTAAGTTTCCTAACACTTTCCATTATAAGCAACTTAAAGCAGGGGCTTATAACTTTACCAAACTCCAGCCATTTGGGCTGAACTTTTCCATGCCAGGTCTCCGCCTCAGGCTGAATGTATTTAGTTATTTTTAAGTTTCAACAGAAATGGCTCAGGGGGTTGTCTGAACGAGGCTAGGGGGAAATATGTCATTTTGCCAAAGTTAAAACATTCAACCGTTTTTTCAAAGATCTTTAGAACCGGGATGTCCAGCTTGTGGCCCTGGGGCCACCTTTGTCCCTCCCTATGACCCTCGAGGGTGACAGTGTTAAGAAGGTTTCAGAGTAGCAGCCGTGTTAGTCTGTATTCGCAAAAAGAAAAGGAGTACTTGTGGCACCTTAGAGACTAACAAATTTATTAGAGCATAAGCTTTCGTGAGCTACAGCTCACTTCATCGGATGCATTCAGTGTTAAGAAGAAAATTTGTATTTCATTATTAATTGAAAATATGTCTCTGAAACATCACACTTCAATATTTAAATGGAAGGATATGGATTGGCCTCATCACCACAGGAAGGAATCAGGGGGGCACCTCCTCCCAGCCATTTCTCACTATTTCCACTGAAGCCCCAGTATAAGACAGCAGCTCCCACTTTGGCCTAGATGAAGGTCTCTGGTGCCCACCGTGATTTCTACCTTCAGCTCTTCCCCAACTCATGGTATGAATTCCCTGCACTTCACAGCCCTCATTATAAAATAAGGCCTCATAACGCTAGCTTAGAAGGTCAGGTAGGGTTGCCAGGCATCCAGTTTTTGACTGGAATGCCTGATTGAAAAGGAACTCTGGCAGTTCTGCTGACTGGGCCGTTAAAAGTCTGGTTGGTGGCGCTGCGGGGCTAAGGCAGGCTCCCTGCCTGCCCTAGCTCCGTGCAGCTCCTAGAAATATCAGTCATGTCCCTGTGGCCCCTAGGTGCAGGGGCAATCAGGGAAGCTCCACACACTGCTCCTGCCCCAAGTGCTGGCTCCGCAGACCCCATTGGCCGGGAGCAGTGGCCAATGGGAGCTGGGGGGCAGTGCCTGCAGGTGTGGGCAGCACACACTGTGCAGAGCCACCTGGCTGCCCCTGCACCTAGGGGCTGAACATGCCGGCCACTTCCAGAAGAAGTGCGGAGCTAGGGCAGGCAGGGAGCTGCCTGAGGTAAGAGCCGCCTGGCTGGAGCCTACCCCCACACTCCCACCCGCACCCCAACCCCCTGCCCCAGGTAAGAACCCCTTCTTGGAGCCCACACCCTCTCCCACACTACAACCACCTGTCCCAGTCCTGAGTCCCCTCCTGGAGCCCATACCCCGCACCCCAACCCCCAGCCCTGAGCCCCCAGCCTCAGCTCACACCCCACACTCCCTCCCACATCCCAGCCCCGATACCCCTCCTGCACTCAAACTCCCTCTTGGAACCCCCATCCAGCACCCCCTGTTGCAGCCCAATCCCAGCCCTGAGCTCCGTTTCACACCCCAAACTCCTTATCCCCAGCCCCACCCCAGAGCCTGCACCCCCAACTGGAGCCCTCACCCCTTCCTGCACCCCAACCCCCTGCCCCTGCTCAGTGAAAGTGAGTGAGGGTGGGGGAGAGTGAGCGATGGAGGGCTGGGGGATGGAGTGAGTGGGGGGTGGGACCTCGGAGAAGAGGCGGGGCGGGGCAGTGCCTCGGGGAAGGGGCAGGGCAAGGGTGTTCGGTTTTGTGCGATCAGAAAGTTGGTAACCCTAAGGTCAGTCTCCCTATTTTACAGAGGGTGTAGTTCTCAGGGGGGTTAGCACAGAAGGTGTAGCCCAGGAACAAAGGGGGCAAAATTGCCTTCCAGTTTCCAGCTGTTTCCAGGGCAGGTGCTGTGTTATTTGGGTCTCTGTGGGCTTCTTCACAGCCCTGAATTGCCAAAGAGCTCTGGGCTTCAGTCCTGTCCCTTCCCGCCCACCCTCCCCCTAGTATGCTCATACACTAGAGGGCTGTAAGGGAAGGGGCTGTGTGTGGTAACCCTACACTGTTTCTGCACTGAGGGAATTCCCCAGCATCCACCCTACTTTACTGTCCCTCCATGTTACTGGAGCAATGAAAAGGAGTAGCAGCAGGGGTATAATCTGATTCTAGGTCACTAATATGGTAGACCCTAGTTGCATCCATTTGGCCATTTCAGAAAGAATATGTCAAATATATGTGCTTAACTTTGCTCCCTGCAACCACTGGACCATGGTCATTCCCTGAGGCAGAATTAGAATCCAGGATTGCTGATTTCCAACATTCCTCCACTGTACATCAATTAGCTGTGTAACCAATGACAAAGTATGTGTTACATTAACCTCTAGTGCAGTGATACTCAGACTGAGGCTCCTGAGCTGCAAGTGGCTCTTTAATGTGTCTCATGTGGCTCTCTGCAGCACATGATATTAAAACACTGTGTGATTTAATTATTAACCAATCTAATTTGGTCAGGATGCTTTTACTATATTATTAACCAATTTTGCTGTGAGAATTATAGATAGATTGATAGCTAGATAGTACATGAAACAATGAATTCACACTACTGTGGATCTTTGGGAAATGTTGATCACTAATTGGCTCCTGAACCACTGTGGTGTGAGTATCACTGCTCTAGTGGCTGATCCACATGGAAGATATCCCAGTTGTCTGTTATTAGTTACTCCTTTAACTCAAGGAGTAGAGGTCTGTGTGGTGGATCTAAACGTATTGGACCCCAACCCTGCTGATAACCAGGCTGGGGAGAGGGATCCAATAATTTCAGCTGTCCTTTTTAATTACACTAAAAGACTACATTAAACGAATGTTAAAGTTGCAAAGTGAAGCTTTAAAAATTGTTAAGATGGTCTACTCAACCTTAATTCAGTCCCATTGTGTATGTGCATTGTGATGCAGTTTTTAGTTATGTGAGCACATCCTATATAATCAAGTTCTACTTGCTCCACAGGACCCCTGTCCAAATCACTATACAGGATATGCAGTGGATGAGACTGACAGTTGCAAGAAGAGAAACAATGTTCCCTTCTGTTTATGTATTGTACTGGTGTGCTGAGAGTTAGCTGGATTCTATACTTGTGCAACTGCAGACTTACTATTAGAATTGAGTGAATAACTGATTTTTCGGTTCAGGGTGAATGGTACTTTAAAAACAATTCACTTTGGCACAAACAGAAACAAAGTTTTTTTCTGGGGCAGGGGATATGTTTTGCTCACCAAAATGAAAAACAATCAAAAATATCATTTGGGTAAAACAAAATATTTAATTCGATCTGAATCAAACTTTTTGCAGAGAGGGGTTCTATTTCTGGTCATTTTTGAGAGGTTTTTTTTCACCCTTTTTTGTTTTGGTTTGTTTTTTTAAAATTAGCTCAGTTTTCAAACACTGTTTCAAAACAAAAAGTCAAAACAAAATATTTTTAAATGGTCGAAATAAAATGTTTCCTTTTGAATTGGCTGAAACAAACCACTTTTACTTTTTCCATATTCTTTGGCCAAAATTATTTGCTGCATTTGATGCAAATTTGCAAATAGTTTTGGTACCCCAAAAGCTACATTTTCTGGCAAATTTACTATACACTTCTGTGTTCCTTTTCTGTAAGCGATTGTATAAGCAGATTTTCCAAGCTCAAATGCTTGTGGAAAGCACATTTTAAAAACATGCTAAAAACATCATATGTAGCTATTTTTAAATTTGCTTTTTATGTTCATTTGCACCACTGATAAGAGTTATGATCATTCAATCAGAGAACAGAAACATTACCATGTGACCTATGAACAGGGACGGTTCTAGGGACAGGTGGGCAAGCAGGACAGTCGCCCTGGGTGCTAACTTCCAGGGGGCATGGCCACACTGCTGTGTTTTGTTTCACCATTGTGAAAGATGCTGAAAATGTTTTAGGATGGCAAAACGGGCCAGTCCTGCTTATGTAACCAATCATAAGTGAGTGACACATCTCAAATAGAAAGCCATAGGGTAAATGAAATTCAAAAAACAGAATGAATAAATTATTAAATGTTTATAATGTATACTATGTAATTTATTATTACAATAGATATTCCATAACAAGAAAAGGTGACAAAATTTGATGAATAAATTATTTGTTAAAAGATATCTGCTCAGCCTTGCTAACAAGTATTAAATACAGCACTTGGAATGCTTTATACTTTTGCATAACTTCTGTGTTATAAATAGTGACAGGCTTACTAATTATCACTTTCTATGTTTAATGTTAGTCAATCCTACCATGCAGTGCAGAAAAGGAACTGCTAAAGAAAGATGTTCATTGCTTTGTAAAAGTACCACCAAATCTCTATATCTATTAGTGCACTTCTTATGTCCTATGTAGAAGTGTCCCAAATGTATAATGTAAAGTGTTTGGCTTTTGAAAATTACAAATATATTAACATAATGACTTTTAGTTGGTGAAGTTTAACCAGTTAAAACATAATTAAAATGTTTGTAAATTTCAATCTTGCCATGAAAATCACAATGTGACAGCCAGAAAGTTCTTCCAGGTTAGAACCTGTAAAGCCATTTCAGATCTTATATACACCAAATGTACTCTGGCTTAGCACATTAGTTCAGCTGGGAGAGCCACATAAGAACTAATTGAATTATACAACATTCTGTAATAGGTCAAATAACATACTTATGTAATTAAAGGATAACTCTACCAAACTTTCAAGCAATAAACACCTATTTTCAATTGAGAAAGCTGATTGTAGAGCAAAGAGAAGCTTTGCCTGCTGAAATAACCTGGCAAACCAGTACAGCATGAATATGGATAGCTCATTGTAAAGCTCACAAACTGACACATCCGGCTCTCTGCACTGATAGGATCTCAATTAACAGGAAATCAAATGGCCCGGTTCTAAGATGGGGAGTTATGACCACAAGTGGGTAAGGGCTGCCTGCCATTTAAATTAGCCAGTTGTCAAGATGAAGGAACTCTTTTCTCAAAAATGATATGATACACCTTTGAAATTATAGGTTTCAGAGTAGCAGCCATGTTAGTCTGTATTTGCAAAAAGAAAAGGAGTACTTGTGGCACCTTAGAGACTAACAAATTTATTTGAGCATAAGCTTTCGTGAGCTACAGCTCACTTCATCGGATGCATTTGGTGGAAAATACAGAGGGGAGATTTATATACACACACAGAGAACATGAAACAATGGGTTTTATCATACAGACTGTAAGGAGAGTGATCACTTAAGATGAGCCATCACCAGCAGCGGGGGGGGAAAGGAGGAAAACCTTTCATGGTGACAAGCAAGGTAGGCTATTTCCAGCAGTTAACAAGAACATCTGAGGAACAGTGGGGGATGGGGTGGGGGGGAGAAAGGATAGCCACCCTCAGGTCTGTAATCGAGTGACCGGAGAGACTGAAGTGTTCTCCAACTGGTTTTTGAATGTTATAATTCTTGACGTCTCATTTGTGTCCATTTATTCTTTTACATAGAGACTGTCCAGTTTGACCAATGTACATGGCAGAGGGGCATTGCTGGCACATGATGGCATATATCACATTGGTAGATGTGCAGGTGAACGAGCCTCTGAGAGTGTGGCTGATGTGATTAGGCCCTATGATGGTATCCCCTGAATAGATATGTGGACAGAGTTGGCAATGGGCTTTGTTGCAAGGATAGGTTCCTGGGTTAGTGGTTCTGTTGTGTGGTGTGTGGTTGCTGGTGAGTATTTGCTTCAGATTGGGGGGCTGTCTGTAAGCAAGGACTGGCCTGTCTCCCAAGATCTGTGAGAGTGATGGGTCGTCCTTCAGGATAGGTTGTAGATCCTTGATGATGCGTTGGAGAGGTTTTAGTTGGGGGCTGAAGGTGATGGCTAGTGGCGTTCTGTTCTTTTCTTTGTTGGGCCTGTCCTGTAGTAGGTGACTTCTGGGTACTCTTCTGGCTCTGTCAATCTGTTTCTTCACTTCAGCAGGTGGGTATTGTAGTTGTAGGAATGCATGATAGAGATCTTGTAGGTGTTTGTCTCTGTCTGAGGGGTTGGAGCAAATGCGGTTATATCATAGAGCTTGGCTGTAGACAATGGATCGTGTGGTATGATCTGGATGAAAGCTAGAGGCATGTAGGTAGGAATAGCGGTCAATAGGTTTCCGATATAGGGTGGTGTTTATGTGACCATCGCGTATTAGCACCGTAGTGTCCAGGAAGTGGATCTCTTGTGTGGACTGGTCCGGGCTGAGGTTGATGGTGGGATGAAAACTGTTGAAATCATGGTGGAATTCCTCAAGGGCTTCTTTTCCATGGGTCCAGATGATGAAGATGTCATCAATGTAGCGCAAGTAGAGAGTAGGGGCATTAGGAGACGAGAGCTGAGAAAGCGTTGTTCTAAGTCAGCCATAAAAATGTTGGCATACTGTGGGGCCATGCGGGTACCCATCGCAGTGCCGCTGATTTGAAGGTATACATTATCCCCAAATGTGAAATAGTTATGGGTGAGGACAAAGTCACAAAGTTCAGCCACCAGGTTAGCCGTGACATTATCAGGGATACTGTTCCTGATGGCTTGTAGTCCGTCTTTGTGTGGAATGTTGGTGTAGAGGGCTTCTACATCCATAGTGGCGAGGATGGTGTTTTTAGGAAGATCACCAATGGATTGTAGTTTCCTCAGGAAGTCAGTGGTGTCTCGAAGATAGCTGGGAGTGCTGGAAACTTCAAAAACAGACTCCAACGAGAGACTGCTGAATTGGAATTAATTTGCAAACTGGATACAATTAACTTAGGCTTGAATAGAGACTGGTAATGGATGAGTCATTACACAAAGTAAAACTATTTCCCCATGAAGAAAAGGAGTACTTGTGGCACCTTAGAGACTAACAAATTTATTAGAGCATAAGCTTTCATGAGCTACAGCTCACTTCATCGGATGTAGCTCACGAAAGCTTATGCTCTAATAAATTTGTTAGTCTCTAAGGTGCCACAAGTACTCCTTTTCTTTTTGCAAATACAGACTAACATGGCTGCTACTCTGAAATATTTCCCCATGTTATTTCTCCCCCCCATCCCACCCCCCACTGTTCCTCAGATGTTCTTGTTAACTGCTGGAAATAGCCTACCTTGCTTGTCACCATGAAAGGTTTTCCTCCTTTCCCCCTCCGCTGCTGGTGATGGCTCATCGTAAGTGATTACTCTCCTTACAGTGTGTATGATAAAACCCATTGTTTCATGTTCTCTGTGTGTGTATATAAATCTCCCCTCTGTATTTTCCACCAAATGCATCCGATGAAGTGAGCTGTAGCTCATGAAAGCTTATGCTCAAATAAATTTGTTAGTCTCTAAGGTGCCACATGTACTCCTTTTCTTTCTTTGAAATTATGTATCAGAGTGGCCTCTCATGTCTTATAGCTAAACTGTTGTGACCTGTCAGAGTCAGAGCTGTGGTCAAGATTTTACTTACCCAAATCCTCCATTCTTTATCCATCAATCAACCAAGAGTGAGCATTCTTCTAAGCATAACAAAAAAAATACAGGTTTCAGAGTAGCAGCCGTGTTAGTCTGTATTCGCAAAAAGAAAAGGAGTACTTGTGGCACCTTAGAGACTAACAAATTTATTAGAGCATAAGCTTTCGTGAGCTACAGCTCACTTCATCGGATGCATTTGGTGGAAAAAAATTCCACCAAATGCATCCGATGAAGTGAGCTGTAGCTCACGAAAGCTTATGCTCTAATAAATTTGTTAGTCTCTAAGGTGCCAAAAAAAATACAGTAAAAATACCATCTTGTGAGGTGAGCTCATCAGATCTCACAGTTGAGGCAGGCTCTGATTAGTTCAATAGCGAGACAGAAAATCACCAGAAAAATCCTCTACATTTTTTTAAAAAATGGTGCTGATGATTCATAGTTGTTGGTGACATTGTTCTATCTGAATCAGTATACAGCCAATACTTTTATGTGTTGTCAAGAAACACATTTATGGATGCTGCTGTCTTCCAGATGAGATGTAAAACTGAGATCCTAGCCAGTAAAGGTCTTAAAGATTTTATGATACATTTCATAAAAGGGGGGTATCGAGTCTTCTTTCTTGTCCAAATTCCAATTCAGGTTATTATCTTAAATTAGCCCTGCAATTTCAGTTGGGCATGGATATATTTCTTCTCTTCCTATCCCAAGTTCTTGTGCAGTGTTGTTGTGTGCTATTAATTAGCTGCTTCTTTCTACTGTAGTGACCATTGAAATGATCCAATACCCCCTACCTACTTCACAGGGGTCATGAATACGGTCTAATTAATTAAAGACAGATCATCCTCAGATGCTGCATGGATGCAGTAGCCAGGGACCATTCGTAGTCCGTGTCCTCTTCTAATTACAGGAACTACAACCTTAAAGATTCCCAGATTCACAAGCCATGTCAAAGGGAGTGGGAGGAGGTATGACCATGGCCTTGCCACTCCTCCACACCAGGTGACAAAGGTGGTCTGGCACAGAATGAGGAGTGCAGTGTTGGTGTTTTTATGCTGCAACTGTCTCTGTACTTTTTCCACCCCATCATGATAGATGGAATATCCTTCCTGAACTGGCTGACTAGCTGTCTGGGGTCAGGCCAGCTAAAACCAGTTACAGGCCAGCTGTCCTGCTGACTTCACTGCTAGGCAACTAATAGGCTCAGCTACACTGCCCTACAGCTGCCTGATTAATCACAGTGCCTGATTGGCTGCAGGATCAGCAGCCTGATTTATGAGCTCACTGGCAACAGCAGAGCACCAGCTGTGTAATGCACATGCCTGCAACCCTTGGTGTAAGGAAACATGTCCACAAGAGGCACAGTGCCCCCAACAGTCCCACCTGCTGCTGCAGAGATACCTCACAACTACCATGACTTTGATGTATTTGACAAATGAAATGATGACACCCTGCCCCTGCACTGGACTGATGACTGCCCAATCAACCTTCAGCCTGGAGCCAAGGTTCTGTTCAGTCTTACGTATGCCTTCGCTGAATCACAACTTCAGGCTCCTCACACCTACCTGCTAGAAAATCTACAGAAGAGGTTTATCCATCTGTCCAGATTTCTGATGGGGCCCCCAATCTTCTTTGTAAATAAGGACAACTACTTGAGGCTCTGCATTAGTTATCTGGAACTCAACAAGGTGATTTTTCAGAACTGCTATCCACTCCCTCTCATCCACAAATCTTAGATCAACTGCACTCTGCTTGAATTCTCATGAAACTAGACCTGGTGTGTATGCAGGAGAGAGATGAGTGGAAGATAGTCTTCTGCACCTGGTATGGGTACTTGCGTATTTGGTCATGCTGTTCGGTCTGAGCAATGTCCCAGCAAACTTCCAGCACCTGATTAATGACATATTCCAGGACATGCTGGACTGATTTGTTATTATTTACCTGGATGACAGTCTTTTTTTTTCTGAGGAGCAGGCACTTCACACCACGTCTGTAGTATCCTTGAAAGACTTCACCAGAACCACCTGTATGCCAAGCTGTAGAAATGTGAATTTGATGGGACAAAATGGAAGTTATATAATCAGTTATATAATCTCTCATAAGGGAGTGGTCATGGACCCATGTAAGGTGGCAGCCATCTTGGATTGGGTGGCACCAAAGGATGTCCATGGGATACAATGCTTCTTGGGCTTCACCACCTTCTATAGGTGGTTTATTAAGGAGTTCTCCAATTTGGTTATCCCTCTTGTCACCCTGTTGAAGAAGGGAACCCATTTTGTCTTGGCCCTGGAAATGCAGGCCACCTTCGATCATTTAAAACAGAGATTCATCACAGTCCTCATCTTGATCCAGCCAGAGCCAGCTAGACCACTTACAACTATGACTTGAATTTTGCACTGGGAGCAGTCCTCTCTCAGCTGTCTGACTCCAATAAGTAAGCCTCACCTTTGTGCCTTCTATTTATGCAAACTGACTCAAGGGGAGCAGGATTGCAATGTCTTAGATAAAGGTCTACTGGCCAACAAGTTAGCCTTTGAGGAATGGTAGTATTTCCTGGAGGTGGCTAGGGCCCCAATCTAAGTTATCATTGATGATAAAAATCTGGAGTATCTAAGATGGCCATACACCTGCACAAATGACAAGCATACTGCTCCCACTTCCTTAAGTGGTTTGTTTTCATGATTGCCTACTACTCAGGGACAAGGAATGGGAAGGCTGGCACCTTGTCTAGAAAGGACAAATACTATGAACCTGGCAATGGGGCCTGTCCACAATCCTCAAATCTTTGAACTTCATTATTGGTACTGCAGTCCGTAACCTGATCACTGCCATCCATTTGCTGCTGCCCAGTGATCCCTTTGCTGTTCAAGCAATCAGACATTAGACAATGCCAACAACCCAACTACCTCAAGGTTCATGTTCCAGAATGAAATTCTGTATTGCAAGGGACACATTTATGCATTCCAGTTGAAAGCCGGACACCTGGAAACCCTAAATCTGGGCCCATGTACCTGCAGCACCACTCACTGTACCAGTGGACCAGTTGCTTGTGACGCTAAGGCCTTCTCTGTGGTCTTTGTGATAATGGGAAATAATCCAAAATATTGCTTATACAGCCTAAGTTTTGTACAAGAGTATTATAATTTCTTTGCAAACCTAGTGGAATTGGAATAATGCATTGCTCCATCTTTGGCTTGTAATACCAAATAATGTTTCTAAACACTCAGGAGGCAGGTCTGTTAGAGGAAATGGCCTAGCGCTTTTATCAACTGCACAAGCACTGAGTTCAGTCTCTGCTCTGACTGAACTTAGCAGAAGAATTGAACGGAGAGCTTGTGCAGTTAATGGAAGTGCTGGGTCTTTTCCTCCAAGACACATGCCTAGTATACACTGGCATGCTCAGACTATTAACACAGTCAATATTAGCATGGTCACACCCATTGTACTTTCTCATTTGCATCTCCAATCCCATACTAATAACTGGTGCAGGTAAACCTCAGCTAACACACCCAGAGGATTATTGAGAGCAAACAATACAGTGTTTAAAAAAAGTCATATGTCAATCAGTTTTGTGGGAGGCACATTCTATAAAGTTGTTTGTTTGAGCGTACTCAGCATGCTGTCCTTACAGCTTCCAAATCCAGCAAGAGCATACACCTCCTTGTGTGAGAGATTTTTTGTGTGAATCATGGCTTGGACGTCCAGAGTCTTTTGACTTGCAACAAAAATCACACATTTTAAACAAAAGCAAAAACAAACAACCCCTGCAAAAAACCCCACATGTATCAGTGCACAAATTTCTTTGAAGACAAAAAAATGGATTAGACCTAATTGAATTTTCAGTGTTTTGGTGCTGTGTTTACGGGATCAAATAATGCAGGTTGTGTTAGACACTGCCAGAAAGTTAAGGACCCTATACATTTTTATACTGGAAAATTCAGCTTCTTGCATGAAAGAATTGGAAAGATTATTTTTCTTTGTCAAGCACGGCAGCCTTTTTTTTCCTTCTATTTGAGGCTCTTTCAGGCAGTTTGCTGTTATCCTTCACACAAAACAGCATCAAAAGTTAGATTCAAAGAGAGGAAGCAGCACAAGATAAATTGCTGAAACTAAAACCTGCTACTGGAAAATGTGCTTTAAAAGTTTCCACCAGGCTGTAAAGTCTTTTTTTTTCCCCAGTGGTGCTAGATTATGAAAAAAAACGAATATGGACAGACCTGTCTAGAAATTAATCTATTTCAGAGCTGTTGCATACAGAGGAATTTTTATTTAAATTGTCACTCATTATATGCTTAAAAAGTTGCTCCTTTTAAAAGTTCTATAAAGTTTAGAGCATAGTAAAACAAACTTTGATTTTTAATTGTAATGTTTCATTGTAATGTCTTTATTGTTGGTAAATGTTACTTCAATCCACTTGCTGCTTAAAAAAATATCCAAATTATATATATATGTTCTTTCAACAAAGAGTTTTTGCTTGAAAGGAAAGCAGATAATCCATGGCTGAAAGTCATTTTAATGCTAATGTATTATTAAAGGGCAGTGCCAAATTCTTGACTCTGTATGGATCCACTAGCACTACTAATATGGTATATTTGGAAGAATCGGTCTTTTCCAATAGTATAGCAGTGTCAGTTATAGCTGTTGGTAATAGGATATCTCTTAAAAACACAGGTTTGGATAACTAAAAAGCATTAATTCTAGCTCTGTATTTTTAGTAGTGGAAACTGAATTGGCAAATGAGTTTTAAATGGCCACAGTTCACTTTGAATTGGAATGCACATTCTTTAAAATAACTAGAGTGAAAATTAACTTCCTTCCCGTTTCTATTGTCTTTTCCAGATTTTTCTGCTTTACAGTGTAAAATTTAATTAAAAAAAAACAGATTGTTTATTTCCAAGAGTCTGTTCTGGCACTTTGTCTCACAATGTGCTAATTGCAATATCTTTGGCACACTTTACTTGCAGGGCTGGTCTCTTTTTGCCTGCTGCATCTGTGTTTACATATCTTCTGTGATCAGTCAGAGGCCTGCTCTGGGGCCTTTCAGCTCCTTTCAAGACTGGTCCTTGAGGAGTTTAACCAAACTCTGCGTCACTAAGATCAGTTACTCCCAAGAGTCTATCCTGGTCAATTTCTCCCTTCCACTGACATTTTGACATAAATAGGCAGGCAACTGCTCACTAGTCTGGAGATATGAGGTTTAAAAAAGTGTGAATTCAAATGGTTGTTGATAAATTGCTCTATAAGGCCTTCACTATTAATTTCTGTCAGTAGACAGTAAAATGGCAATGGCTGTTCAACATTGCTCCAAAAACAACACTTCCTGCTACAGAGTAAACCACACTACACTGACAGATTGGAATTAATCTTGCTCAATTGGATATTGAGTGCTATCTAAAATTATACAGCTGGTGTTGAACAGAGGTATTGTTCTCACTTTAGTTTATGAAACTGAACCCTAACTAAATACCCTAGAGGGGATCATCCCTCACAGATCTGCTTGCAGTGGGGACCTTTCCTTTGTAGCACCATTTTCTCCTTTCTCCAGATCCCACAGAGTGTTGTGTGGTATGGGGATCCATGCAGGGACTGTGGGCGGAGAGTAGGCTGGCTGTGAAGGGAGTGGCAAAGCCACAGCCAGGGTGAAGGGAATGCAAACATGCATGAATCATCCTTCTTCCAGTTTGGATTTTAATTGGAAAACAAGATAATATAGCCAGGGGCCACATTATCTTTTATGTGAAATCCCATTCACAGTAAGAATCCCCATAGGAAAGTGATGCCTGGGTGATCCAGGTTCAGGGAGTTTTCCAGATTGCAGAGCTGCATTGGACACACACTACTTGGGGATGTGGAGCAGAGCCCCCAAGGTCAGAGCTGCAGTGAAATTATAAGGCCTCTGCAGGGATGGCCCTGGGTTCCCATGGATCTTCAGGGGATCAGATGGGTGTCTGAACAGGCTTTGTGGCCATTTCCCCCCCAAGCCCTCTCCTGCTGATTTTACCATAGGAAGGTGTGAGATGGCCCATAGTTCTGATGTTATGCCTGAAAGTGTTTGGGACTAGAGCTGTGCGAAAGTCCAAAATTGTCACTGTCCCAGGGTAAGGCTTTCTCACGACAGTGAGAACTCAGACTAGCTGAGTCATTACAACAATAATCGCTGTCACCAACATATGTATTAAACAGTTGAGTTTGAAACAGCTAATAAGGGTCAAAGAAAAACTAATGGAGGTTTCTATTGGCTAGTGCAGGAGAGACTAGTCGTCAGGATGTCTGGGTTTCATTTGTAGCTCTGCCATTAACTTGGTTGGGATTGAGAAAAATCCTCTTATCTGTAAATTGATTGTAATATAATTTACAGGGGTGTTGTGATGCTTAATTAATGTTTGTAAAGTGCTTTTAGATCTTCAGATGAAATGCACTAGATAATGGAAATTGCAAAGTGCAGTATTAATATACAAAGCTCATTCATCATCATTGTTCAAAGTGCACTATTAAGAGTCTCATGGCTTAGAACCACAAATCATTTCTATACAATGGACTCAGAATGAGGTCATAACTTGGGACATGTGCCCATCCAAACTGCAGCATTGGGTGTTTTATGCTGGTTTGCTCTTTCGCAAATCCCAGTGGCTGTCTGTGTGTTGCTGAGTGTAGAGGAAGCAGGATACCTGACTTTGTTGTAACAGTGTAAGATTGCACTGCGGGAGTGGAAGGACTGAGATATACTGTGGAAGAGAGAGAGAGAACCAATACTGAAGAAATGGTGAAAGCCCAAAGACAGTCTCCTAAAAGGGCCAACATCTCAAGTCATTTCCTGTAGGTAGTTAGAAATTCCCCTGGCGCAGTCCTTGGCTAGGGTCAAACCCAGGCAATGCAAGGCCAGAAATATAATGACTTGAAATGGTTGTTTGATCAGAGTATAAATTAATAGTGGCAAAATGAAATGGCAGTTGATAAAAGCATCAGGCCATTTCCTCTTTGCAGTCATTTTTTTTAAGCACACATGTTGCTTTGCAGGGGTCTTTCATACCGATTCCTTCAACAGTGCCATTTGACAATTGCTGCCATTGGGCAAAATTCAGTGATACCACATGAAAATCTTCCACTAACATTCTTGTGAGATAATTTTGTGTATTCTCTGTACGCCTCTCCCTATGTGTTTCACTATTAGAGACATTTGTATGGGCACAGGACGTTTATTATTTACGGCTACATTTTTAAAGCATTTTGGCTTGCAGTTGTGTCCCTCGTTTGTGAATACAATGACCACTGTTGCATATGCAAATGAGATGATTTTACATGCAAATAAGAGTGTTGATTATTTGTATGTACAATCACCCATTTTTCACATACTGTCATGGTAATTATACATGCCAGCTAGTCATATAATTGTTCACACACATTGCCTATGCTGTTGCATGCTTAAATGCTTTTAAATTCTGACTTGAGAGTTAATCTTTCCCGGCTGCTTATTCTGCACACAACTTTATATATGCATATTTCTGGTAAGAAAATAATGTGATGTCTGTTTGTGTCTTCACAGTTGATTTTCTGTGAGAGTTATGGTAATATTACAAATAGAATAATATGGGTCAAATTCACCATACCCAGTATGAATTAGGCTCTATGACTTTAAGTGAAGAATAAGCAGTGGGGGCAGACCAATTCTTAGCGATAAATACCCTAACTTCACATATGTATCCCTAATATTTTAAAAAAACAAGCAAGAGATATGTAGAACATATATTAACAGGATTCTTTTGAAATCCATTTCGCTGATACAGAGCCTTGAGAGCCTAGGCTGGAAAGGGTTATATAAGTGGAAAGTTTTCTCTGATGCATCAGCAGCTCTTTAAAGCATAAGGTAACAGAAGTGAATAGTTATCTGCAGTGTTGTTGTAGCTGTGTTGGTCCCAGGATATTAGATAGACAATGTAGGTGAAGTAATAGCTTTTATTGGAGCAACTTCTGTTGGTGAGAAAGACAAGCTTTTGACAGGTTTCAGAGTAGCAGCCATGTTAGTCTGTATTCGCAAAAAGAAAAGGAGTACTTGTGGCACCTTAGAGACTAACAAATTTATTAGAGCATAAGCTTTCGTGAGCTACAGCTCACTTCATCGGATTTGAGCGTTTGAGCATTTGAACGTGACAGAAGTTGGTCTAATAAAAGATATTACTTCACCCACCTTGTCTCTCTAAGAAGTGAATAGTGTCTTTTTAAGGAAGATAAGTGAACCGACTGCATACTTGCACCTGTGACTGCTGCTTGGAGCAATTTCCAGTGCCCCTAAAGGTCAGCCCTGGGTTTTATGTCACTCCAATGGCTTTGATGGGGTTACTAGAAAGATTCCAGTAGTCAGGCGATATAGCCGACATATTGGTAGATTTTAAGAGAAATGCATCCTTGACCCTGCAAAACAGGCAAAATGAAGTGGTCTTTCATTACTGTACCACTGTGGTCTTCTGGGCTAATTGACTGTATTAATAGGTGGTAGTGATAAAGTGAATGTTTCAAACTGGCTGCATGTAATAGTAGCTAAAGCTAAGAACAAGAGAGAGACATCGAGGTTTGATGTGAAACTGTAGAGAATGCATATGTCCCGCTGTTTATCCTCGCATCGCAAAGCTGTGGGAGAAAGAGCCAGATCAGATTTCTTTCCTACATTTTACCTGACTTTGAAAGTACAGCATTGCCTTTGAGTCCAAGAATTATAGGGAAAGAATGAACTCCTTCACAAACACGTAGATTTGACTGTATACATTCTATTTAGCTGGCATACAGCTGCATGCAGGTAAACAGATGGAGAAATTTCATCATTTCAAACATGCTTTAGAAAACTGGGAGGTAAATACCTACCATGCCCGTATTCTTTATGCCTTCATGCCTTGTTTTTTTAAGCCAAGAATTGCAAAAATAGGAGCTTAAAGTTCAGCCCCTGAATCCTTATATTTAGACCCCCTTTTGATTAAAAATGTACTCAGCATCCAACAGCTCCCATTGGCATGATTGGGACGCAGCACTTTTGAAAATCAGACAGGTGCTTAGACATAGATTTAGAAGCCTAACTTCAAAGCTTCTAGTTTTGAATACCTTGGTCTTAGAGAACAACATCAGTTTAGCATTTATCATTCACGGTTTCATCTAAGGTGGGTGAGCATTGTAGGGTGATTTTTTCCCCCCAGGACTATCAAAGGCAATGGGATTTTAAGACAATCTGTCACAGAACTTCCTATTGTAGATCTCTCCCATATTTTACTGTATGCAACAAAGGAAAATACTGCATATGCTAGGCATAAAACATTCCATTGATTTCTGTGGCTGTTCCATGCATGGTACAAGCATAGTGTATGTACTAGAGAGCAACATTATGGTTCACAGAAGAGCAGTTCATTCATAGTATTCACAGCACTTTTGTATGGGATTTTTGGAAGCATCTTATAGTGCTCATGAAAAGCACCATATTGACAATTCTAGAGATTTGCATATATCCTCTACTTATCAGGCAGAACATGAACATGTACAGTTTGGGCAAAGTGCAACCAGGGCTGGGTCCACGCTAGCTACAGAAACTGAAGGTTCTCTATGCCATTAACTAACTGTCCAGTTTCCCAACATTATTATTTCCGAAAACTTAGTTCCTAAACTGACATATGACCGAGGGGAGAACCCATAATGAGCATACTGGCACACCTCTCTGCTGCAGCTATAACCAGGCCAAGCCCAATAAATAATTGCTGGGTGTTTTTCTTTTCTAGACTGGCCGTTGTGTTGTTTTTTAAAATGTACCATGATTAAAGAAGTGTATACTAGAAACTGACTGCTCAGGCTAATTGCGGTGCTGCTCTCCAAGCTGAAGAGGAGGAAGAATAAGAGAGCCAAGTGCACGCCTACAAAAATAGCCGCACACCAAACTGTCCTTGAAATATTTCATATGGTGTTTCTTCTAACAAAAGTGAGAGGACAGTTTTCTTAGACTATGCAAGTATGTCATTTTATATGCATATTTAAAAACCATGTATGAATAGAAGAAACACATGATGTTGTTGAGATTACTTTTCATACTCTTTCATTAAAATAACTCAGGTAAATTTCTGTAAGAAATCAGGATGTTTACCCATTAAACCTTATTGAAATATCTCATTGTATGTATTGTTCTTTACACTGTCTCCTCTCTTTAACTTTCTAATTCTCTCTTCTAAAGCAGAGACCATAGGTGAAATCCTAGAACCATTGAGGTCAATGGGTGTTTTGCCGTTGACCTCAATGGGACCAAGATTTCACTCTAAGACCAAGTTCTGCAACGCCCTGATTCCCATGTAACCCCTCTGAAACCAATGGTGATGTAAGTCACTACAGAAAATCTGGCCCAGTATAAACTCATCATTAAGACCCTGAAGCATGAGCGGGAGCATTTAGCTTATCTCTTACATATATTGTAGAGGTTTCCCTTTCATCAGATTTACTTGCTCTGAACTACAAAGCTTTTGGTTCTAGTTGGTGCACAGAGTGTAGGGTTCAATGGGTTCTTCATATTTCAACTGTGGTTTAAGAACAAACCAATTAAAATTGTAACCAGAACTCTGTGGGTAGTGTGTTTATTTAATTTTTTCCGACTATTTCCTTTATTCTTTCCCCTCCCAATAGTTTATCATCTTTTTCTTCCCCTCTTCCCAGCTTCATTCTGTCACCTGTTCATCCATACACCAATAGATTATTCGGGAAAATGTGTTTTCCCCATAGGGAAAGATTTATAGACTCCTGAAGGGAATCTCCATTGCAGAGCTTGGTCTCCTGAAGAAATCTATCTCTGCACTTTTCAGCTACAGTGGATGTACCTGCTCCTTTGCCTTTCTTCTCTCTACCTTTTGGTTACCTTGTCTCCATAATTTTGAAGCTCTCACTAAGGTGAGACATTTGCTTCCATTCCTACTCGACAATGAATCTCTTTTCCAATGTGTTGCATTTTCTGCAGCTGGTGTTTCCTTTCAGTCATTGACAAGGTACAGGACAACTGGACTAGAAGGAATGTCCTTAAAAGGCCACCACACTGGCAGGAACCTCTGCAGAGTGTGTATGGGCGTGGGGACTCAGACACAAAGGACAAATTGGAGGATTGGGCCAAAAGAAATCTAATGAGGTTCAATAAGGATAAGTGCAGGGTCCTGCACTTAGGATGGAAGAATCCAATGCACCGCTACAGACTAGGGACCGAATGGCTCGGCAGCAGTTCTGCGGAAAAGGACCTAGGGGTGACAGTGGACGAGAAGCTGGATATGAGTCAGCAGTGTGCCCTTGTTGCCAAGAAGGCCAATGGCATTTTGGGATGTATAAGTAGGGGCATAGCGAGCAGATCGAGGGACATGATCGTTCCCCTCTATTCGACACTGGTGAGGCCTCATCTGGAGTACTGTGTCCAGTTTTGGGCCCCACACTACAAGAAGGATGTGGATAAATTGGAAAGAGTACAGCGAAGGGCAACAAAAATGATTAGGGGTCTAGAGCACATGACTTATGAGGAGAGGCTGAGGGAGCTGGGATTGTTTAGTCTGCAGAAGAGAAGAATGAGGGGGGATTTGATAGCTGCTTTCAACTACCTGAAAGGGGGTTTCAAAGAGGATGGCTCTAAACTGTTCTCAATGGTAGCAGATGACAGAACGAGGAGTAATGGTCTCAAGTTGCAATGGGGGAGGTTTAGATTGGATATTAGGAAAAACTTTTTCACTAAGAGGGTGGTGAAACACTGGAATGCGTTACCTAGGGAGGTGGTAGAATCTCCTTCCTTAGAGGTTTTTAAGGTCAGGCTTGACAAAGCCCTGGCTAGGATGATTTAACTGGGACTTGGTCCTGCTTTGAGCAGGGGGTTGGACTAGATGACCTTCTGGGGTCCCTTCCAACCCTGATATTCTATGATTCTATGATTCTATGACACTTCCAAGTTATTGAAGTTCTATTCCTTCTTTGGGAGATAGGAAATGTGGATTCAAATCCTTTCTCCACATCAAGTAGAGAGAAGATTTGAATCCATGTCTTCTACCTTCCAGGTGAGTGCCTTAATCGCCAGGCTGTAGAGTCATTCCCTTGCTCACTCTCTTTGGCCCAATTAATATTTATGTTTTCAACAGGAGATATTGTGAGCAGTATAGCGTGGTGATTAGGGCACTCCCCTGCTAGTGGGGGAAACGAGTTTAAGTCCATGTTCCAGTGAAAATTTAAGTATTTATACAACATGGAACAGCATCAACAGGAGAGTCGGAAAGCAGCCCACCCTAGAATGGCCTATAACCTGGTGGGTAGGCTCTCTTAGGAGGTGGGAAAGTTGAGTTCAAATACTCTGCTTCAGCATGGGGATTTAATCCTGCCTGTCCTGTGACACAAGCAAGTCCTAACCATTGAGGCAAAGCTTATAAGGGGACAAACATAGTTTTCTCAATCTGGCCTGGAATGAAAAATTTTGTATAACCCAAAATGGACTTTTCAAATTTGCTGACAAATTTTGAACATTTTCCCATTTTTTGGTTTCCTATCCAAACTGAAAAATAAATTATTCCTCCAGCTCTACTTGAGACTATATGAGACTGATGTACTGCATTCATTCATAGAAAAGCTTCCTCATAACCCTTCTTCCAACTTGACTTGGAAGGAGAAGTTGAGTAAATCTTTATGCTTATTCAGTCCTTGGTCTCTTTGCCAAGACTCCCAGGACAGTGATTAGGGTGGGGATGGTGCTTTTGGTAAGGTGCCCACTAATGTGTCTACTAAGAAGTGGACTGAGACCACCAAACTCCTTTCACACTGGACCAATATCTATTGGTTGATAAAACTGTTACCATGTATCATTACCATTGACTTGAATGGGCTGTGGATCAGCACCCCAAGGTTCTCCAGAAATCTATATAGTTTTTAGAGAGTGGTATGTTTTGGGGAGCTTTTTTCCTCCTTGTGTACTTTATTCTTTGCAAATCCTCTATACATACTGTGAAGAGCCTGTGTATGTGTTTATTTTGTCCTTTGTGTTTTCTTCCATTCTATCTCTACTTCCAAAGGCTAGCTTTTTTTTTTAGCAAGATTACTATTGTTCATGCAGCTATATTGTTTTGACTACTATGTCATGGTGTATATTCTTTAACACTAAGTCAATTTGTATTAGTCTTGCAATATAACAAGCCCAAATACATAGAAAGCTAAACAAAGCCCCCCTTAGCACTCCCACAAATCTCTTTCCAAATGTACCTTAAGGGGAAAAGGCTCTACCCTTCCAGTCCCTCCATTGCCTTCCTGTACTCACTGCTAATGGCCTCGCTCTCTTCATAAACCAAAACAGCTGATCTGCCCTCTCTTTCAGCCTAATAGTTATTTATTTTTCAACAATGGCTACATTTTATCACACTTCCGTAGTGTAAACGTAGGGAAGGTTTGTTATTTTGCCTGTCTCTATGCTGCTGTTTGATTATCCATTCCCCACTTTTCGCAGCAATTACATTCCCAGCCTTCACTTCGCCAGTGTGTCTACGCTTCAGGGACATACACATCCCTGTTGAGTCAGGAGTCAAGTGTGTTGTCTGTTTCTGAAAGGGAGCCTCAAAGGTCCTTTGTATGTATTCTACTGGAAAAATTAGCTCCGATAGCAATGCCTCTATCTTTCATGCAGCATGGCAAGAGATACACCTCTCAACTCACGAAGGCCCAGAGGTGGGATGCAACATGAGTGACATGAGAATTTCATTTTTTTAAAAGAATGTAATTTTCCAGCCCTGTGCAGTAAAAGTTTGAAATTGAGAACCCTAGAGGCTCAGAAACCCTGGCCGATAAAAAGAACTCCAATATTAGTGTTTTTCAAAATGTTATGATTTTAAATCAATCTGATTGTTTTGGGAGGCCTGGCTCATGATTTTTGAACACTTGGGTTTGTCAGTATTGCAGCACATTTCCCAAGAGCACCTGGCTTGGGGATTTCTTAGTCCCTACTGACACTTCTCAGTGCAGTGTTGTTCTCTTCTAGAAACTTTCCCATCATGTCTTTCTGGGACTGGGCTGCTAAATTTGGCAGAACCAAGCAACTGCATCTATAAGGTGGCCATTTTGCAACTGCTGTTGGTATTCGCTCCCTTTCTCTCTTCCTTTCTTCTTTCCTCCAAGCTGGCAAATGCCAGTTATGTTTCCCTTTCCTATTATTTACGCAATGGGACATTGTCACAAGGAGAAAGTGCCCGAGAGGGAAAGGAAAACAGAGTTATATTTATGTAGTGGGCCTGGCACTGAGGAATATGACACCCCACAAAAAGTTGCTGCTCAGAAATGACCTTTTACTTTAATTTAATACTTCATATGAGTTTTATGGGGACTAGTATCTCTCTCCCCACCCTGAGGGCAAATACGGGGCCTAATTCATCATGCCATATTTTCTTTACTGAATAAGACATTTTGAAGGGAGTTTTGAAATAAGACCATGATCTTTCTACTTTAGCAGCTAACTCTGGATCACCATTAAAATGGTCAATATATATATATTTATTTTTTCCAATATACCAATCGAATTACTTCTTTTGTTTTACTAATAAACCTCCCATCTGTTCTTCCTGCAGAGGGGCTGCTTTTAAGCATATCAGATGAAAATTGTCCTTTGATTTATTGAGGCTAAAGACAACTCAAGATTCTGATTTTCTTTCCTTGATTGTGTTGTGAAATAAAACAAGGCCCAGTGATCTGAACAGCAGAGGACTTGCAAGTCAATAAAGCTGCAATCCTGCAAACCCACATGGTTCAGCCTGGGTACCTGGGTCCATATGTATAGATCTCAAAGCAGAATCAGGGCCTAAATGCCTGGGGAAAAGAAAAATCTTGGCAAGTTACTGAGATATCAGTTGGTAATGAACATCATTCCTTGCAGTTCCCTAATTAGAAATGTCTCCACAAATTAAGTAACAGGATCCCTTGAAAAAATGTAACAGTTTTTAATTTAGTTTGTTAGTTGAGTTGATACTTTTCTGATTTTATGAAATTGGCATCCAACTCTGGGAACAACAATAGTACTTGAGTATAAATAGGTTTTCTTGCAAAGTCACTGGCTAATCTAATGTTTAATTGAAATTTTGCATTTGTTGACTTCATTAGGTTAATAGATATAATTTTAAAATATTTTCTCCATTTTGCTTTGCTGTTTAACAAACCCAAATGAACATTAGATTGACTTGAATTTATTAACTAGTTTTCAGAAATGTCTTAACTCTCTCTCTCTCTCTCTCTCTTTTAATTTCAGATGTAATGCCTCCCCTGATAGCAGACTTTGTAATTCATGGCACCAATTCAAAAAGGTATATTAACTGCCTGCATACTGCTTAGCATCACATCATTCACTGGACTTAATTGTGCATTGGTTTAATATTAATTAAAATAACTCCTTTTCTCAGTGTGGAGTTATAAGAGATCTAGATGTGATGTCTGTCTTCTGAGCTCTCACACCCAAACTCGGGCAAAACACTAGAGGCCCAGAACAGCACATATATGTCCCTTAAAGTCCTATAAGAGACACTCAAGGAGATGGTTTCTTTCATTCTCAGCCAGACAAAGATAGACAAACAGGTAAAAATGCGAGGAGGGAAAAGACCATTTACTCACTGTAGCAGCAGGAAATCAAGGAAAGAAAATAAACAGGGCTTGAATTCTGGGCCTTTAACCTGTTTGTCAGACAGTTTTTCTACCGTTTTATTCTGTGTGCATTTGTGTGCTGGTCAATGGTGAAGGGGAGGTAGAGGAACTGAAGGCTTCTGGGATCCCTGGGACTCCCACAGCTACCAGCACAGCTGTACAAACATATGCAAGCTTTGTTAAGGTAGGGTGGGCAATCGGCTGAAACTGCTGAGGCTATCTGACCTACAAATCCCTTGCAAAAGCTCTGCCTGAGAGAAAGCCAGAAGTTATGTGTAAATGTTTTACCCAGCCAATAGTTATTGGTTCTCTTTAAAAAAAACCCACACTCTAATGTCCTGGCTAGATAATTTTTATGTACTATATTTTGGTGCTTTAAGTAACCCTCTGAATTGCTGATTATCTACCCAGCAGGGGAAGGGGGAGAGTAGAGGAACTAATAACTCAGTGACTCATTCAAATGAATTCAGAGTTTTAAAGGGTATGTGATAAATTACACAAACTGATGCTGGGCCAGCAGTTATCAGAAGTTTATAGAAAGGTAATATGGACATCCAGCAGCTGGTACTGAGGACTAGGTTGGTATGTTGTCACATTTAGTAGCAAGAAAATTCTAACATCACCTGATCTGAAATGGTCTGATAGCCCCCTGAAGTAGCTCTAGCCTGCAGTTACAATTTAGTGTAGGGAAGCAACATTGTTACTCACTGCACAGTGTTGTGAATGTATATGCTATGACAGAGTACAGCCTGACAACTACAGAATGACGACTGCAGTAGAAGTCACATAACTACCTCTCCACACACATAGGGTTGTTGTTGGGTTTTTTGTACTTTCTCAGGCTTTTTCCCCCCTTTTCCAAACATTTCTGAACTCTGCATGACCTCCTTTAAGACTGAGTCCAACCACCTCCAAACACACAGCAGAGTTAGATGGTAGAAAGCAAAGATAACGTGAAAAACTGAAGGAAGCTAAATAAAGTAATAGGAAGTGAAACAAACAAAGCTTAAGATGAAAATTGGCCAGTCTAAACTTAAAGAAAGTTAAAATAAAACACATGGAGTAGAGTATTAAAACACTGCAAGCCATGCAGTCTTCCCCATATAATCTCCCTCCACATCCCACTCCAATACAAAACCTTCAAAATATAGGGGGATAATATCACACCTGGGATTTATGAAGCAAAATCAATGAGATCAATGGGAGTAATGTCACCCTCGTAAATGACTGAAATCTACCAGTTACAGGAAGGTGCTACTCCTCCTCAGACACTGTTGCTGTGGTGACAGCATTTGAAGTAAAGCCACCCTAGCAGTGTTCAAAAACAAGCCGTTCTGGTGGCATTCAGAGAAGTGGAGGTATTTCAGTTGAGCCCACTGCAGACTCTGGAAAAAGAGGTGAGAAGGGATTGGATAGTAGAGAATGAGAGAGAAAGAGGGATTTTTAATATGTTAATTCATACATTGTATGAAATAAAAAGTCTAGCATGGTGAATTATGGGGCTGGAATTTCATCTCAGGATTCTGGTGCACTTGCTACAGAAACTACCTGAGTTTTTCTCATATGGTTTTTAACATTACCATCAGTGGTGTTATTCCTCCATAATTTAGAGCTGCTGCTTTTTATGCTGTATATTTTATGCTTTCAGCTGATGGAACCCTCAGTTAAAGCACTGTTAATTCTGTGTTTGCTATAGAACACACTGCAGGCATTTCTAGCTTTACTGCCTAAACACCAAAGGTCTTGTATGACTGACAAATCAGTCTACTACAGTCATCATGCTTTCTAGCTCCCTGTTTTGTAAGCTAATGACTTCATTTGTCATTCCACATGCACGGGGTTTGCAGAATTGGCTCTAAAGGAGAAACAATCAAATAAAAGGCCAGAACCTAGTTTCTAAAGGGTTTTCCACACTTTCTCTTTCTTTAAAATCCAAAATAATTGTGTGTGCTACTCCGTGTGTGTGTGTATATCTGTTTTGTGGTGTGGTTAGACAGTTAAACAAGTATATACTCTTTGCTTTACCCACAATTAATTTCCCCCACAAAAATTTTTCTGCAAGTGTAAATTGTAGGCAGAATAGAGACTGGATAAAATCCTGGTCTTATGAAAGTCAGTGTCCTCACAAAACTATACACACCTGCAACATAAATAAAGGAATTCTTTATCTCTGGAGTACTGTAAATATATACTTTCTAGGATTAATATAGAAAAAAGACAGTTGCCTGGTCTCCACTGGTCATCTTAAACTATGAATGGAATTAACTACTGAACTACGGCAATTCAGGCTCACATTCACAGAATGTAGTGGATCACCACATTTAGATTCAGAAGGAAATTCTGTTGAAATTGATTGGTTTTTAACCATTCTTAAGGGTGACTAGTACATAAGATAGCTGCCTCATATATCCAAATAAATAAGTACATGTAAAAACTAGACTGTGCCCTAAGAAATGTAGTAACAAAAATAATTAAAAAATCAACTAAAATGGTGTTCACTTTTATATTGGGATTAGAACTCAGGACATGGATCACTGCTCTGTGCTAATTTCTGAAGATTACACTACATTCCTCAAGATGACCTCAGATGAAAATGATCCTTACCATCAGGTATATCTGTTTAGCAGATTTCTGACTGTAACTCTGCTTTGTGTATTGAATGTGAGAGAGTGTCATAGCTGGAAAAAAATGAAGAGGTAGCTAGTGGTACATTTGGCATGGGATCTCAACTGTAGCTATTGTAAATCCCTTTGTCTATTTGACATGCAGTAGGTGCCACAAACAAGACAGCTGCTGTGTAACCAACTCCAAACAGCAAAAAGAGCCAGATCTATGAAGCTGTGAAAATTGAGGACAGAGTTACTGTATATTGGGATAACTTTTATTTGTCAAATATATTTTTTTCTTTTTCTTTCCTTTCTGATGTAAAGACCGTCTTCTCTCTAGGTGTTAGAGGAATGAAGAAGATAAATTAAAATGAAAAATATGAACTTGATTTATTAATGATTTTGGTTTTAGAGGCAATGACTTGAGATTTTTACTAGTTTTTCGAATGCACTGGATACAGTGCACTTTTCCATCTCTGCTGTTCTCTAGTCTCATCATTGTTCATCCACAGTGCAGCACAGCAACACAAAACTGTGTGCTTTTCTGCAGGCAGTAATTTCATTAAAAGAAAATTTGCTGATGGCAAAGTCACATCCTTTCTTTAATCAGACTAAAAATATTTCGGTCTTTTCAGAACATCGTCCATTGGAAGCTTGGGCAATATTAGGAGCAATTGCTGGCTTGCTAGCAGAATGGTTATTATAAACATAGTTGAAATATGAAATTGTGCAAGGTAACAGCTGAAACCGTTTAAGCTAAATTAAATGCCATCCAGGAAATAAACCTGGTATGCCAAGTGCCTTCAGGCCCTGATTCAGCAAGAAACTGTAGGCACATGAGTAGTCCCACTGTCTAAGTCCTATGCTTAAGTTAGGCAGGTGCTTATATACTTTCTTGAATTGGGGCCTCAGTTCCAACTAAGAGCACTGGGCAATTTACAGGATTGGCCCCTAAATCATAGTAGGCTTTTATGGCTGAGTCTTTGGAACATAAGAATGGTCATTCTGGGCTAGGTTATTGGTCCATCTAGCCCGGTATCCTGTCTTCCGACAGTGGTCAATGCCAGGTGCTTCAGAGGGAATGAACAGAATAAGCAATCATTGAGTGATCCGTCCCCAGTCATCCACTTCCTTATTCACTTTTTCTACACCAGTCATGATTTTATAGACCTCTATCATAGCCCCCTTTAGCTATCTCTTTTCCAAGCTGAAAAGATTTCTTAATCTCTCCTTCTGAAGTTAGCTAAAGTGCCTATATGAAGCACTGAGTCCTGTTCCAAATGTAGTGGCAGAGTAAAGTAAGCAAGAAATTAATGATATTTTGTACTTTTCCTGCATAGTTCTGTATGCACAATTTTTCACTCTGTATACTATTTTAGTGAAGCCTTATCTCTATAGTCTGCTGATATATATAATGAAAAAGTATCAAATAATGATAAAATGAGGCTATAGTTTCCTTTTCAAAAGGCAGGTTCAAAAACGTCAGCCCAAAGTGCAGTTACAAAGCCATAATCCTACTTATGCCACCATTGTTTCCATTCCTTTCTGTAAAATGTTATCAAGTATTATCCAGCAAAACCATTTGATCTGCTGATGAAAATCAGTGCTATCTGCTTATCTGAAGAAACAAAGATCTAATGAGGGTGGATTATCCCTTTCCCATTTGCTTTTCTCTACTGCATGAAAACAATAACTCTTTTTTAAAATATGAAATAACTTACTGTAGGTATAATGTGGTGGCACAGAACATGTTTGTGCCAATCAGTGTCCCAAAGATAAATCTTACACCTAGTCTGGAAGACAAGGGATGAAATTCTGACCCCATTGAAGTCAAAGGCAAAATTCTCATTGACTGCAGTAGGACTAGGACTTTACCTAAGGCCTAGCAGTGGCTCTGGTTCTAGGGCTGGTATGAACACTGCTGCCACACATGCAGCCACTGAAGGTCCCCAGGATATGGGGGAATCCAGCCCTCCAAGAACAGATGAATATGCTAGTTACTAATCATGCTCCAGAGTTGCTTGGTGTGGAGTACAAAGTGCTTAATGCTGACAGTGCTCTGTGAAGATGACTTGAGATGCCTGGAAAAAAATACACACACCATTTCTATACATATACCCTACTGCCATGCCATGATGCCATCCAAAATAGCGTTCACTTTAGTGGCACATAGCCCTTTTGTTGTCTTATGCACAGAGGTAAATTTCACCCCTTGAGAAAACTCTTGAAATAGGAAAATTCAGTGATATGAATTGTCATAAAAACTAATAAAGGGGTTGTGAATATATTGATGCAAATTTGTGGTTTTAAATCTAATGAGTATTAAAAAATACTTGATGGCAATATTTATCCAGATCTTGTGAAGCATACTATTTTTCAAATTATTTCAGAGTTTAGTAATATAGAGAATTATTAATAGTATTGATAAAGACAGTAAAATATAGATTTTTTTAACTCGAGAGTCCCTTAAAGATAAGTGACAAAAAAATTGCTACTGCTTTTTAGCATTCCCAGAAAAATGGGGGTTCTCCATTTTTAAAGCTTTTCCCAAGCTACCGTACTGGAATCAAATATAGCAACTGTCATGCTTCATTCTTTCTAAGCAATTGAATAAAGACAGGAAGTAACTATGTTTATAGAAATGATGAATAAGACCGCTAAAAGTGCTGTGAAACAACAGATAGTGAGGTGAGCACATTAAAAATATATTAACATTTTTCAAGGGTCAAGTTTCATATAAGAAGTGATGTTTTTCTTGGGGAACTTTAGCTGGACCAAATCACTTATGCTGTTTGAAGTTCTCCCTGAGATCTGTGTGCCTGTCTACACTGTTAATCTCCTGCCTACTTTGATGTTTCACCATGACTAGATTATGTGGGGTCCCCAAGCCTTTTTGAGATCATTCAGAATTCTAATAAAAGATGAGAATGTAAAATGATGCTTTCTCTTGGTAACCTGTTCAGAAATGTGCTGACAGAACAAATGAATACAACATATAGTACAACCCTATTTGTACAAGTCCTACTTAAGTAAGACTCTTTCTTTACCAAGTCACAGAAAAGTGCCCCCCAAACCACAATGTAAGTAGCTTTCTCAACTCTTCCCCAAATGATCTGAACCTCATTTGTTTGACCAGGTTTTTTGATGTCCTGGAAATAGACTGGTAAAATCCAAAATCAGAAGAATTCAGTTTAATCATTAAAAAGCTGTAAAATTCATAGAACAAAATCCCCCCCACCCTTTACTACAAGCCAAATTCTGGCTGTGGGCATGGAAGTATGGGAGAGGACAAGAACTTCCTTCTCTAGCCAGAATCCCTTTGGGGAGCACAGTATCTGCTGCCTGCTAGAGGGTAGCTAAGGAGAGTTTACTGCAAAGAGCTCTTTACTAGCATGTCATATAAATAGCTCCACATAGAAATGAAGACAAACACCAGGAAAAATATTAGATGCTTAATTATCCTCTCATACTGATATAAATCTGGAGTAATTACAGTGAAGTCAGTGGAGTTATACTGATATAAAACTATGAGCTGACACTCAGCAGCCTGAAAAGACCAGCAAGACTGAAATAAATGGCAGAAACTGGTGGACACCCTATGTATCCGAGGGTGAAGGAAAAGAAAGAAAGAAAGAAAGAAAGAAAGAAAGAAAGAAAGAAAGAAAGAAAGAAAGAAAGAAAGAAAGAAAGAAAGAAAGAAAGAAAGAAAGAAAACTCTGAGTAAATAAGAGGAAAATCAGGGCCCATAATAATATGTAAAGATGCTATGATTCCCTTTCTATAGATCTGAGGATCTGAACATGTGACATAAGGATCACCTTGAGTTGACGTTAGTGTAGAACTTTATTCCTGACTTCTCTACTGTGTTTCTAATTTCTCTTAATGCCACTTGCAATTGTGAAACAACCACTTAGGCAAAGGAGTATTGGTGAGAAAGGTGTTTTAATACCAGAAATGCTGATACAATAACATGGAGTCATCAACAATGTGCTGATTCTTCATGAAGTATTTTAAAACATGATGTATTAACTTTGCTGGGTCCACAGATAAGAAAGGAAGGTACCACTTATCCACCAACAGTTAGTTCAGAGTAGCACAATTGTATGTAAACTTGCAATCTGTAAGGCCTGGTCTACACTACAAATTTAGGTTGACATAAGCCATGTTAAGTTGATCTAATAATGTACGTGTCTACACTACCGAGTCCCTTCCACCAACCTCAATGGCCTGCAAAGTCAACTTCTGTACTCCACCTCTGCGAGAGTATATTCATCTTACTAATGGACAAAGCAGCATACAGGACATCCAGCTTACTAGTGTTAAGGAAATGGAATGATTTAGAAAAGAAATATATTGGGGCAAAAATCAAACAAATGATTGAGACAATAAAAGCTTTGAAATCAATGGGAGTTATGCCTGAGAAAGGGCTGTAGAGCTAGGCCCTATATAGGTATCAGCTGAGCAAACAAGGACAGGCATAGTCCAGAACTGAATCCTGGTTCAATTCAGAGCGAGTTTGGATAAAGTAAGAAGAGAGCTGACCCTGGATCCAAAACTCAGAAATAACTGATTTGAAAAAGTTATATTTATTTTAAAATTTTGGCACAACTTGGAATTTCCTCATTTCTTCTGGAAGCTGAAGTGCTGAAACACTGCTTAAAAGTCTGATCCTGAAGTATCTGCAGCCTGCAGAAACTAGCCATTTCTGGAAACCTTAAAAGAAAACCTGATCTCACAACAATTGCAGCCCAATTTTCAAATCTAAGGTAATCCAACGAGTGTGGATATCCAGCTGCCAATCTTTTGAGGCTCAGCCCTCACCATTTTGTGTTCTGTTTTTCTTTTGGTGAAGAAGCTCATGACCTGATTCATCCTTCAGTAGTCCCTGGTATTCTTCCCACATCTATGGAAGAATTATCTTTGGCTCCCTGGTGGTAATGTGTGATCAGATAAATATCTAGGTTGAGTGTCTCTGCTGCACCTCTAAGGAAGGGGCAGCACAAAACTTGCAACGCAGAGGGAGAGAAAGCTAAAGTGGTTTTAAGCCACCTTTTGCATCCTTACAATCTGGATTGTGCTAGGAGTTGGAGAAGCCCCCTGCTGTAATTTAAACAGCCCTAACCACCTATTTAAATTATAGAAGCCCCCAGTGCTGTCTTCTGGGTTCCAGCACTTCCAAGAATCTCCACATTGCTGCTTGCCAGGGACAGGCCCTGGCATGCCAACTATATTATTCCAGGACTTGCTGCGGGATCCTTGGAACGCAGTTTCATGGCTGTATTCTTTGCTGACTGTGCTAAGGGAATCCTCCCCCAGACAGAAGTGGAGCTTTTAGGGCCACTTTATGTCACTTTGGCCTTTTTACCTAGCATAAATGGGCCAGGGAAGAGGTGTAAATCTCTCCTCTGGTATACAGAGCTCTGACCTTGGCTGATGTCAAGCAAATTTGTTTGTTCACAACAAAATCCATGATAGGTTAAGCAAGCTCAGTGGAGTTGTAATGCCAGTAATATGCTTGTCAATTGCTCAGTGGTGTTATTAGAGAGACAAGGTGGGTGAGGTAATGCCTAAAATGTCATAAGGATTGTCTGTTTATTATATAAGCTGTTTTCTTAAATATTGTATCAACTTTAGTGCATCTACGTCTGCTCTGCTAACAAAGGCAGTTACATTGCATGCCACATATCTATTATCTCTTTTGTTATATAAAACATGTTTTTCTCTATTCTATTTAATTAAAATGCATTAATATTTATTCAAAAATGTCAATGCAAAGTAGAAGCTAATTGTTTTTTGTATATTTTTAATTCTGTTATGTTTCCAACCCACGTTCTTTCCCTCATCATGGTGCTATTAAGTGCTTTAAGATAAATATCATTTACGTTTTTATTTTGGTTGCACAAACATTTCAAAACCACAGATTACAACATTTTATAAATTGCTTTCTTGCCTAAAATGCAGAACACTTTCACTTTTCCAGATTTTGAGAGTCCATGTTTCATTCATTTTAAAACATTTCATCCCTAAAATGCTAGAATTGAGCCTCATATTATTCTATTCAAGCTTAAACTAAGTTTAGGGATTTACTCTTACACTACACCAATCCTATATTTTACCTCTTGCTCTTTAAAGTAGTAATTTAGATCTTTTTCCTAGTTGTTCCTCAATTACTCTATTACTCTGGGTGCTGTTTGGTAATAAGCTGACAGTATAGCACATTAAAACACCACTTAACCTGTCTGAAGCTGCTACTTCCATGACTACTCATGTTTATTTATTTGGGAGGGAGAATCAGTTATAGGATGTAATGGAAATGGTGCTTGCTCTATATACTTGTGGTATATGGCCACATATTGCACAGGAGGTTCATGATTTTTGATTACTTTAGGACCTCTGGCTCCCTTTGGATTTCCAGATGATGGTGGTGGCCTGTACCATGAAGGGTTTTTTAAAAATCAACAGTGCAGGTTTAAAATCAATACTCTGTTTTACAGGTCAGGAGGCAGGGAAGAATTAATATGATTAGTGTTGCTTAAATGTGCTGCTGCAACAAGCCATCTATCTGGTTTAGGTATTTGTACTATGAACCACCATAGATCCATGTTCTACAATATCTATGCTATGCACAGAAACCATGCTTACACTATGGATCTCACCTGAGAGTTTCCTCTTGCAGACTTTTCCAGATCATTCTTCTAAAGAGACAATGGAATGTGCATGGGGGCTCAGCTCAGGGAGTCCAGTGATTTCCCCAAGATCCATGCATTGTGACGTCGAAGTTGTTCACAGTACGAATGTATCTGATGATCATTACTATTTATTTGTTACAATAGCACCTACAAACATAGTATGCTCCAGTTATTAAAAAATCCAGTAATTTCATATTATCCAACCTAGAAATTGCATGCACTATCTGCCTTTTTTTCTTTCTGTGGTGGATCCTGTGCATCACATACAATTGCCCCCCCCAAAAAAAATAATAAAAAAAATCTGTAGGCACACAGCAGAACTCTTGCTGTTTTAAATCTCCTGTATTTTTTCAACTGCTAAGTATAAGACTTTACATTTTAGATTTTCATACCGAAATATACAGTGGTTTTGTGAAAAAAAGGTGTGGAGCATGCAATAAAGTGCAGTATGCCAAAAATATAGTATGTTTTCTCAGATAGTCTTCCTCAGGGACTGCATTTGCATTGGTTCTGGGCTATATTAACTTTGCTTTGTTAAAGTATTTCCCTTTCCACTGTCATTTGACCATTTGTTGAAATTATTTTGATTGGCTGACATCTTTTTTTATTACCATCTTTGCTTGAAGGGATTCCGTTCCAGCTAACATAATACTGGGACATAGTATCAAGAGATTCATAAAACCATAACTCCACTAATTCTAAGACACTTCAGGCAAATTATATGTACTGGAACATAAAGTAGCATGCTACGCATTATTGGAAAAGGTGTCACTGAACTGGGAAACATGTATATCACTCTAGTTCCTAATTTCCAGGGTATGACAAATATCAGCATGGGACATGTTTATAAATGGCATGAAAAAAATCAGTTTAAAACTGAACAGGTAAAGCGCACAATCAGAAGAAAGTTCTGGCCTCAGCGCAATTGTTTAACATTCTAAAGACGTGATATCATTTTTAGCAAATTGTAAGGGAATGGGCTTTGAAGTAAAACTTCAAAAATACTGAGTCATTTCCTGATTAAAATATAAATTGACTTCCAAAGCTGTCATCACCTCAGTTAGCCATGGGTGCAACCACATAGCAAAAGCAATTCCTTATTTGAATTGATACACAATACAAACAGATAAAGCCATGGTGACAGAGTATTTATTTTCAGGCACTGTGACATCTAAGAAGGCAATAGTCAATATACTTTTTGTCTATACACTGGCACAAAGCAAAATACTTCACATTGTGATTTAACGGTTTGGGTAATGTGGAGAGATTATTAGTTAATAATACTAACACTGAGCACATATAACAAGACTTGGCCTTTTATAGCACTTTTTATCCAATGATCACAAAGCGCTTTACAAATATCACCTCACACAATACTCCTGAACTGCAGATAAGTAGTATCTTAGAGATGGCGAAACAGAGCCATGAGGGCAGATCTAAGGTTGGTGTCAGTTGTCACAGCGTGATTGACTTCAGCAGAGCTGTGACACCAGCTGAGACTCTGCCTCATGGAGAGGTGACGGGGCTTACCCAGCTCCATATGGCATATCAGCAGCAGAGCCAGGATTAAAACTTTCTCCTACTCTCACGTCCACAAAGGACCTGAGCAAAAGCCTACAGATCTCAATGGAAAGATTTCCATTAGGCTATGGATTGAGTTCAAAGTATATGACCATTACATTATTTATTGATTAGCTATTTTTATGGCTACAGTGACATTATAGGCATCAGTGTTATTAAGATTATTTTATGACTGAAGCAAGTAGTTAGTATGTTTCAAACGGATTCAAATGTAACATCTCTATCTTCTTATTAATGTCTACTCTTCTCTTTCTGATTCCTTCTCTGTATTTTTTCTACTGCTCTTAAGGTTGCATTGCAATTAGGTGTTTTGCTATTTGGTTACCTGTATTTAGTTAGTTGTTGACATATCTGTGTCACTAATCATCTTATTATCTAAGGGTCTCACAATATTAAATATTTTTGCGAATACAGACTAACACGGCTGCTACTCTGAAACCTGTCAATATTAAACTTGTATCCAACTATCTCTAGATGTGTGTTGCCAGCTTTCATGTTTTTATAATGAATCTCATGACATTTGGTGTTTTTCTTAAAGGCCCAACTCCTGAAATCAAGTGACTATGTGAGAAACTCAGCTCCCTGATCTTTCATCCCTCCCACCCCCATTTACAGCCCTTATTGGTACAAAGAAAAGCTTGGAAACATGAACCCTAAAGGCAAATAAAAGGAACCCCAAATGTACTGTTATTTTAAAATCACATGAGTTTTAAGCAAATCTCAAGATTTTATGTGACTTGAGTTGTGATTTTTGCATGCTTGGATTTGGTAAAACTGGCAGATTGTTGACCATATATTTCTCTTCTCTTTCTAAGTTTGTTTCTTACACTGCTAGGATGGTTGATATCTTCTCTGTTGGATTTAATTACTACATGGTTGTTTGACCATTAGCTATAAGCAATCTAATAGTGTTCCCTGAATTCCCATTTTTAAGAGTTATAATATGAATGAGTGAACTACAGTAGTTTGGAATAAAAAAGAAAGCTCCCCATTTAGCTAATTATCCCTTTCTAAAGCCAAACCCATTTTAAACCAATTGAAATATTCAGTTACATTATTTTTCATTTTTACACTTCTTCATACAAGAACATAAAATGCTGAAATATAATGAGAGTGGCAGTTCTTGCCTCACCAAGATAAGGAATTACTGAGAATTGCACATCAGCCTGTTCTCATGAGATTTTGAGCTTGGTTTTGGAGGCCTGGAGGTTTAGTTATCCATGTGAAATGTTGGGTGCTTATGTGAACCAAAACCATTTTCCAATTTTTTACATTCTTCTGTCATTACAGTAGTTTATAAACGGCCAGAACAATGTCCACCAAGCTCACTGCTGTCATTCATGGGTGAGACCTGAAGGAACAAATAACACATTCAAAATTCTGCTCTCAAATCAAGATGACAGTTCTGAACTCTAATATTCTGCTTTCAAAACTTCAAAGGCACATCACTGGGATTCTGTGCATGTTGGACAGCAGACTACCAGTTGGGATCTACTCTGTGGACCTGAGAACAGCAGTTTGTTCTTTGAATGCATTTTTAGTCTGGATATTTCTAATTGAAGGTACAAGTGAGCTGGTGGTATCAGTGAAGCAATTTCTGTAAAGACATTACAGGACATGAATGTCTAACAATACGAGAGAGGCAAAGTAGGTGAAGTAATATCTTTTATTGAAACAATTTCTGGTCCAATAAAGGATATTACCTCATTCACCTTGTCTCTCTAATATCCTGGGACTGATATGCCTTCAATTGCACTGCATATAAAAATAAGAGAGAAGTATTTGTTGATTAATACCAACATCACAACCCTGACAGAGTCATAAAAATATGTACAGTGAGAAACATTTATTAGACAGGATGTCTCATTTGTATTATCCTAATATATTGTTACTATATTTATTATAATCTATGTTAGTGGTTTTCTGTAGCACGTAGAACCATAATATAATCCTTGATTGCTGCATATTAAGCTTTGCTGGGTTAGGTAAAAGCATCAACCTTCCACAGAGATCAGGAACTTACTGCATCATGCTTTGACTTATCTCTTAGGAAAGCAAAGGGGGCATGGGAGGTGAGGAGGACAGGAAGTAAAAAGCCAATTATATGCTGATTTGCTAATGTTATTTTTCAGATTAAATGCCACTTTGAGTTACAAAAACTCTAGCACTTCAAGCTGTCAGTTTTCTGAATGCTTTCACATGAAGCACTGTCACAGCAAACAGAATGTTGGATAGTCGGCTCCTTAGGGGAGCAACAAAACTTTGACAGAGGTTTAACAGGCCTTGAAATTATATCCCCAAACCTTCGAAAGCATGCTGGTTTAGTGGGAAAAGACATAAACCAAGCAAGTTATAAATAAACTCTTTTATCACAGGCAATGGTGTCTTGGTGATTTCAAAGACCAGGCAAAGGATACTGAGTTCTCTGAAGTTCCATAGACAGTAAGAACTTATTGTACTGCACAGGCAAATCTTTGACCAGAGCTGCAATTTGATAATGCTAAAGTTTTCTCTTTATTTCCCTCCTCTTGTCCTGTTTTGATATCTTCATTTGAATTTCTGGTAAACTGAGATCACAAAACTATTTCAATCTACATTTGATGTCCAATCTGGTTGTGTTAGTATTGCATTTTGGTTTCCTGTGCAGATTTTCTCTAAACTCAAGGCCAATAAAAAAATCTGAATGTGTGGTTTAAACAAATCTATAATGCCATACATGACTTCTCATTGTCACCACTTCTTCTATAAGTAAAACTGACATGATGAACTTTACAAGCTATGAACTTTATCTCATATCATCAGTACCAACACAGGACAGCATTACATGTTCTGGCAAAGAAAAGTAAGCCCGTTATTAGCGTAGCTAATATTACATCCATGAGAAATATTATTTTTTTCTGTCAGATGAGTTCTGGAGACATTAGATAATATTTGAAATTATCCCAAACTTTCTACTTAACACAATATTACCTGATATATAGGCCAATTGGAATGCTCAACAACTCCTGAAAATCAAGCCATTTCAAAGTTTCTCAGGTTGAGTAACCAAAAATGGAGGGACCTAAAATCTCATCACTTTTTGAAAATCTTGGCTGTACTAACTATGGGACATTTGTGATAAAAATATGACACTTGATGTCCATTCTATAGTGCATTTGATTTCTCTAGGCAGGGTCAGATTTTCAGATTTCAGCTCATTTAGCATGTAATGAGCTAAAAAGTTTCTCTCGTCATAGATAAATTTGCTTTTTTCTTTCAGAGTGATGCTGCTTCTGGTCAGTAAGCTATCTTTTCATGAGATGCTACCATCAATGTGGAAAGAGTCAAATCAAATAGAGGTATGCATGTCACTTGCTGTTGTCTTTTGTGGGAAAGAACATGTGCTTGTTAACCAGTTGGAGAACTAGAAGGACATAAAGACACATAAAAGGCAGAGAAATCAGGACAGCATCAATCTGTGAAATAACTGGTATCAGGGTTCTGTCAAATATGTAGGGACACATTGTGGTTGATGCAAGCATCCAACCATAATTTGAGAGTTTTGTCCTCCTTCCCTTGTTCAAGAGATCCTGACAGAGGAGAAAGACATCCTGGATTTAACAAAGTGAATTGTGACATTCCCAAGTCAGTCTGTACTGCAACATTAGCTTGCATAATGTCTGTAGGCAACTTGTTTTACTCATACCAGAGGACTGTGTACTTGTGTTCAAGGAAAATCGTGTCAGACACAAATACACAAAGGAAACAATGAAGCGCAGAGTATTGTCATTGGCAAATCCAAGGAAAGAAGTTGACCATCTGCCAGGATGTGCAGAGAACCAGTGGAAGGAGCTTTACTCCAAAGGACACAGGCTGTGGATTACAGAGGTGCTAGGAGCTTTCATGTCAGACAAAGACAAAGAAGAAATGTTGCACCTGTTTCTTGTGCCAAAGAAGCAAACCTGATTTTGTTTTGCACAGTGGTAGATAAGTACCAAAGGGACTGTATCTGTATCTTAGACAAATTCATACCCTCTCTAGTACAAACTTATCCCTGCCTGCTGAAAACAGCTAATGTCTTATCACAGCAAAAGCAAACTCAGAGATAGACTCTAAAGCAAACAACATAAAATAACATCTGTACAAAAAGCAATTTATTTTGCCAGTAATTTTGTGTCCTCTTTCTTATTTTAAAGCTAGACATAGAGATAGATTGATACGGATATATCACACCTTGTCTCTACTGTGTGATCCTGATGTTATGCTTCTTTGTTTATGGTATCATGTTGTGTTACAAAGAAATTATTGTGATTTCACCACAAACACAGCATTATGAGGACTCATGTCAGTGCTACCACAGAAGATTGATGGTGAGAGAGAGAAGACTTTTATTTAAATACAAAATGCCTAAGATTCATAAAAACAACTAGTAAGTATGGATACCTCCATACCTGGGTGGCTAATTTGAGACATCTTCAAAGGGGGTGATATTTCAAATGGCGGGTGTTCAGCACTTTCTGATGCCCCTCTAAATGTCTCAAATTTGAAACCCAAAAATTTGAAGTACCTAGAGTCACCAGGTTTCAGAGTTGCAGCCGTGTTAGTCTGTATTTGCAAAAAGAAAAGGAGTACTTGTGGCACCTTAGAGACTAACAAATTTATTTGAGCATAAGCTTTCGTGAGCTATAACTCACTTCATCGGATGCATTCGGTGGAAAATCCGTATTTTCCACCGAATGCATCCGATGAAGTGAGCTGTAGCTCACAAAAGCTTATGCTCAAATAAATTTGTTAGTCTCTAAGGTGCCACAAGTACTCTTTTTTCTTCTAGAGTCACCAGTTACTTTTGAAAATCTTGACCAAATATTTTTTTCCTAGCAAAAGGCACAAAAGACACTTGAAAGATGGACTCATGTAATTTTAAAATTCAATGCACCTTGTAGGATTTTGAAAAGCATCTGCGTCTTTAGGCATCTAAATACCTTTAAAAATCTGGCCAAGATTTTTAGGTAAAAAATATCTAAATTTCTATAATTTGATTAACCTTTCTCAGCTACCTTAATTACCATCTATTTGTCACAGAAGTGGATCTCACAAGGGCACAGAAGGAAGAGACTTTCCCCAGGCAAAGTAAATACTTTAACTGATAGATATCAGCCAGAAGTGAAATACTGGGGTTTGGATCTGGATAATTACCCCCTCAATGTTTGGAGCTGTTCAGATCCAAGGTCTGGGCTCTAGACATTAATTCCTTTTTTCCTTTCACAAGTTACAGTGCTAAAGGGAGGATTCTTGGTGTTGGCTGCAAACCTTCATACGTTGCAGATGGGACTCACCTCTGGTTTATGCTAGTAGCTGCGGGTACCAGTGGCAGCTGTTAGTCCATCGGGGCTAGATTAATAACAATAAAAAAATATTGCAGTTGGACTTAGAGGACCCAAATGACACTGGGGCCCCACTGTGGTAGACACTGTGCAAACACTTAGTGAAAGATTTCCCAAAAGGTGGCCAGTAATGTGCTTATTCTGAGCATCTCTTTAACAGCCTCCATTGGTGGAGCTCCTGGTATGAACTAAAGTTGCCTTTTCTTGGCATAACCTGTGAGGGAAAGCAAACAGTGTTTGTTCCTGAAGTGCAACAGTCCACACTGGTACACTGAGATCAAGCTCCACCTCCTTGCTTCAGTCAGAATGAATATGGCCTAATTTCCTTTTTCTATATCCAACTCACACATCTACAGAGAGAAGGAAGCTTTATGTCTTAAGGAGAGGCAGTATGGCCTAGTGGATTGCACACTGGAGCGGGACTCCAGAGATATGGGTTCTATTTGTGACTCTGCTATTGGCCGCCAGGATGACCTTGGGCAAGTCACTTAATATCTCAGTCTCCCTGTCTTTAAAATGGAGATAGTGACACCTTCTTTGTAAAGTACTTTACTTGGAGCTCTACTGCTGCAAAACTCTATGTAAGAGCTATTAACCCCTCCTCAGAGTTGCATAAATATCAAACTAAAATATCTTCTTGGTTTTGCCATGGAGAAGTTCACATTACTAATACACTTATAGACAATTATTACTATTATTATTTATTACATTACTTATTATTATTTATTACATTATTATACTATTCATCATCTTTTTTGAGTGCCTAGAAGGCCCCCTCAAACCATGTAAGAACATCATCCCCACCTTGAAGAATGTCAGTCTAAATTTAACCTGACATTTACAAGTGGATTATAGCCATAGAGTTGGGGAAGGGGACAGGAAAGACAAAGATAGCAACAGTGTCATGGTGTGGTTACGCAGCAAGACCTGCACACAGCCAACTGTTCAGAGTGTGCTATAACTATTAACAAATGAATCCTCAGAACGCTGCTGGGTGGTAGGTCAATACACATTACTATGCCTGTTAGACAGTTTGGCAAATGGTGGCAAAGAAATGAAGTGATTTGCAGAAGGCCACACCACACCAAAAGTGAGTCGCAGAGCTGGCATTAGAGCTTGGGTCTGCCTGATTTACAGTCCAGTGCTCATGTGACCAGCCCATGCTGCCACCACTAGCTTTTATCTTTTATTCTCAATGACTCACCCCTTGCTTCCGATGGTATCAGTTATGTAGGCCCTGATCCTGCACTGAGAATTGTGCAGAATTTCAGTGTGTGGGGAGGGAGGGGCGTTGGCCTTATGGGTCTCAATGCAGAACTAAGGCCTTATTGTTAAAAAAAAACAAAAAACAGTGAGAATGCTTCCAATAGCACATTGTCTCTCTATCATAGGTACCTATATGGTCAGTGTGTCTGCAGGTCTCATAATCATTAATGTGTTTACCTTCAGAACACCCTGGTGAGGCAGGGAAGAGCTATCATCCCCATTTTACAGATGGAGAACAGAGACACAGAGAGGCTAAGAGACATGCCAAAGGTCACATGAGAAGTGTGTGGCAGAGCAGGGAATTAAATGAAGGTCTCCAGCATCTGAGAATAACAACTTAACTCCTGAGCCACCCTTCCTCTTTTTTCAATCACTTTCCTTGCTTTCACCATTGCTCTCAAATGTTGGGTTTGGATGGGTGCATGGGTGGGTTATAATCACAGTTGCCAACTTTCACGTGGTAAATAAGCACCCCGACTTTCACAGTAAGCCAAAAATCAAGCTAATCCCATTTCAAAACAAGGCCAAAACAAGCCAATCCCTAAGAAACCCAACACTCTATGTGACTAGATCACCCCTGTCTGGGACTATGGTGGACCCGCTGTACACCCTTGATTCTCTCTCCCCCTTGCCCCTTGTCCCTGCTTGCTGGGAGCTGATTAAAAAAAAAGAAGCAACAAGCTACAACAAGCAACAAGCCAAAAACTAGCCAAAAACAAGCCCAATTTCTGAGGGTTTTTCATGGGGTTGGCATGTCTGGTTATAATACTGCTAATTAGTAAAGGAGATCTTAACATTGATAGTTTCACACTTTCAAGTTCACTTGGCTAGTTTGCCCCTATGGTCCCTAAGAAAATTCTGCCCATTTCTTGTTTATAACTGGCTAGGGTTACTAGCACTAAGAAACGCTGGTTGGGGTGTGAGGGCTTTCTGACACGTGTGCAAGCTTTATTCATGGAACACTCTGTTTCTCATGTAAGTTCTTTGATTCTGAACAATCCATTTTATTCAGGGGATCACATTTCACCTCTAATATACTTAAGTTTTGTACGTGGTTCAAGAATCACCGTTAGGGTTGTTGCTTTTTCGGTGTTTTGGTCTTGGAGACCTAACAAATCTGCAGCCAACACAAACTCATTCTTTCTGTTTCATGCCCAAAAAATATCATCATGTAACTAACAAATATCATATTTTGGTTACAGTATCAGATGGGCAGAGCTTGTTACCTCCCTGCAGATTAACCTTTAAATCTGTACCGATTCATTAACTGTGCACATCAGTCACCAGATTGTAGTAAAATTTATTGCAATTAAACATTGCTGCACTGTAGAGGCTGAATAGGATTCTCCGTTATCAGCACTGTTAATGGCTTTCTGAACTGTTGCCAGTTCATTCACCCTACCCAGCCTTCAATAATAAAATAATTTTGACATAGGGCCCATGTTTCAACATTTTTAATAAAAACAAAATAAAAAATCCATCCATAGCAGAGCAGTAAAGTTTCCCCTCTCTTTCCTCTTTGCCAAAACTAACAGAAAGGAAAATGTCAGCCTGGCCTGATTCCAAAAAAGGAGGAAATTGAATGGTCTTAGTTCTGATTCTTTGACTAGTAGCATTGTGTACATAGAAGACTTGAGTCCTGGGCTCATTTTGATGGATCTGAAACACAGATAAGAACTTAGAAGACTAGATGCTGTAATTTATAGCCAATGATTCTGTTTAAGATCTTTCAGTACCACATAACAAATCAATGTGATTTAGAAAATAACATGGTTTCTGCCATTGACATAAGCCATATGTGAACTACTAAGCTACTATGTAAGCCACAGTTATAAATTTTAGTCAGTAGGAGGAGATGCTTTATATTTTTGTGCTCAAAACAATTTAATCCATTATCAAAATTCTGAAAGAGCCCTTGCTAAATTACAGTCTGGAAATGTACTGGAAGTTCTCTCTTACACTAAGTGAAGATATAAGACTGTCTTCCAATCAGTTTCCTATGCAGTTCACTCAGGAGAATATGACAGTAGCATCTGTTTTAACAGCACAACCCCTGTATCGTTCAATATTGTTACTGCTTTATCAAGCACATTAGCAATACAATCAAGAGATTAAATTACATATGGTGTATTTCTGATATGGATGGCAGGGGATGCAGATCTGTAGTGAGTGGGACAGCTAATTAGCCATAGCAAGACTCAAATAGCAGATAAATTGGCCTGAATCTTTCCTGCAGTTATTACCATTTTTTAAAACAGAGTTTTTAGCTCACCCTGAACTTCTTGCTGGAAGGATCATGACCGCTTGTCCTGATCACGGAAGTCTGATGTTTCTGGCAGTTTTGATGGCACAAATGAAAAATTAAAGAGCCAGCCCTCAGTATACGGAGCTTGATTTCTGATATGATACCATGTCTCTGAGCTTGGGTGAATATGCTACCAGCTGACTCATACAGGGCCATGGTTTTCAAAGCACCATGCAAAATTTATGTGCACCCACCATGTAGGCAAAATCCCACACTTTCACATATAAACAGTCATTTGCACGTGTAGTTGCCTGATTTACACACACAAACATCAAGCTACACAGGCAAATGTGGGATTTTGCTCGTTTAGGCCTAGGTTATGAAGCAGTCCTATGAAACTGCACATGAAAGGAAAATGCCATTAGACTAGACTACAAACATCTGCACCACAGCCCACCCTGCTCTTCAGTCAGGGTATGGGAAGAGACCAGGGGCTAAGGTCCAGACTTTCAAAGGTATTTAGGCATTGCTTTGTTCAGCATTGCAATGCCTAAGTCAAAAATGATGTAGTCATCTAGAAGTCTAAATCCCATTATCACTGGTGCTGAAATCCTTTTTGAAAATAAGACTTCTGGCATTGCAACACTGAGTGCAGCTATGTCTAACTGCCTTTAAAAATCTGTGCCTAAATGTTCCCTACTCTCCACGTAATGGCTCCATCCCTACTTGTCTCGTTAATGTGCCAGCCAGCAGAGCTCATTGGATTTAAAGGGGTCATGTGCCACATTTGGTAGCGGATCTACACAGCATATTCCCCTGCTTGTGCAACAAGCGACCCAGAGGAATTGTCACTCTTAAGAGCTGTCTAAATCATAATTCCTTGCGCAGTTATGCACCACACCCTTACTCGAGACCAAGTAAATGTTCAATCTGACTTTTAACATGAACATACACATTCTTCTGCTGCATGAAAAACTGATCTGTTAACTTCTTTATGGAATGAATATAAAATAAACAGCGAATATATACCCAGGGAATATTTGGCATTATATACATTCATTGTATAACTTCAAAAATATCACAGGTTTTTGACAATGTAAAGTATTTGGAAGCAGATTTAGTGCTAAGGATAGGAGCAGAGTTTCAAGGTGAAAAGACTATATAAAAGGAAATGAATCCACTTTTTTGCTGCACTTTTAAACAAATAATGGCAGGAGTTGAACATTTCTCCTTCTCATCATCAGCCTATGAAGTGGGCTTAGAAAAAAGTGTTTGGACTGCCCTGTCAAAGTGTTACTACCCCGGACAGTTAGCAAAATACTGGATCTTAAAGTGTGGGAGTCAGGTAGTTTATTAAAATATTTGCATGTGTTATTGAATGTTAACTATGTTCAACTTCAATAGTTCACAAAACCTAAAAGAAAATTAACATTTGTAACTCTTCAATGAGTCTCCCTCCCAGCAAAACTGTCTGAGTCACATGCTGTTGTTGACATCATAATTAGTTCCTGTTTCTGCCAAAAACAGAATTTACCAGGACCAGTAAAGTTAAGTGGAGAAACTATCAGACTTAGGGTAAAATTTGCAAAAGTACCTAAGTGACTTAGGAGACTTTGTTCCAGTTTCAGAAATGACTTGAGTACTTAAGGGCAGATTTTTAAAGGTATGTAGGTGCTAAGAAATTCAAATAAGCCCCAGTGGAATTTTCAACAATACTTAAGAAGTTTAGGTACATAAATCCAATTGAAACCAATGGGAGTTAGGCACCTAACTTGCTTAGACACTTTTGAAAATCCCATTACATACGAACCTGCATCTTTAGCTGCCTAAATACTTTTTAAAATGCATCCCTTAGGTGCTTTTGAACATTTTACCGAAGAAAACAGATGTGTAAATCTGGAGTAAGATGGTAGGACTTCTGAAACTATTAAAGTTTTAGTTTCTATTCAAATGAACTCCCAAATAGTCAATAACACAGCAAAAGTATTTTAATAAATTTGTGACATCCATGCAATGACCCATGCCTGCTAATAGGGGGGAGGGCAGAGTGAGGGCAGCTGGCTTCAGCAGTGTTACTGAGCATGCTCGTCCATATGAGCATGCTCAGTACAAGCCAAGTGTAAGGGACTGTTGCCCCCTTACTAACATTCAGTGGGGGTGTTTTAGTTGCTAGCTCCCAGTACTAAAAAGGGGGACGGGTCGATGGGGAATCAGGACCCTGAGACTGACAGCCCCCAGGAACAATGGGGAGAGGCCAATGCTCCAGGTCAGCCTGAATGACAGGGCGAGCAGGCTAATCAGGGAGTCAGGAGGCCAGGAAGGTCCCGTCCTCTGTGTGAGCTGGAATTGCCTGGGTCAGACAGAGTGCGGCCGAGCTGAGGAGAAAGCAGGGGCCCGAGCTGAGCTGTGCCAGATCCAGAGAGAGCAGACCCTATCCTGGGAGCAGAGCTGCAGCAACCAGAGCCAGAGGGACCAAAGAAGCAGCCCAGGGAGCTGGAGGCAGAGCAGCAGCAGCAGTGCAGAGACAGAGTGGTGCAGCTGGGGCTGGAACAGTCCGGAGCTGGGTGGGGTGAGCAGCTAGGGGGACCCTGGGCAGCAGGCCCAGCACAGGGAGACGCCTCAGCGAAGGGGCTCTGCAGGCCAGGCTTGGATCGTAACCCCGACAGGGCGGGGGCGACACTGGGAAGAAGGGTCCTACCACTTAGAGCCTGAGAGAAGTGGCCACCACCAGAGCAAGTGTCCAACCCACAGCATCCCTACAGCACAGCCAGGGCCTGAGAAGAAGGCCTGGGACTTGCAAGGAACAGACTGTGACCTGCTCTGGCATTCCAGAGACGCTGTTTGTGATGTTCCCTGCCACAGAGCGGGTTGATGTGTTTCCTTTAACCTTTCCCATTATTCCTTATTCTTTTTAAAATTAATTGTTGATTAAATAACTTGCATTTGCTTTAACTTGTATGTAATGGTCAATGGGTCAGAGAAGTGCCCATTGCAGAGAGAGTACCCCGGAGTGAGGACACCCTAGCCTCTGTCCTAGGTGACCACAGCAGGGTTGGGGCTCGAGCCCCCCAGGAATCCTGAGCCCAGCCTTGTTGGACTTACGAGGATTCTGCCAGACAGGAGAGTGGAAGGGGAGTCCTCAAGGGCAGGGATGCCACTGGTAAAAGAAGTGGGAGCGAGGACTCGGATCCTTTCGCTAGCCCACTTTACCGGGGTAGTGCAGAAGCCAGGAAAGTTCTCCACATTAGCGGGACTCTTCCCCCGCTTACACAAGCAGGAAATGGGGAGGGAGGGTTAGGTGACTCTGCATGCCCCCTCCGTCGTCTCCTTTGCATCCATGCTTAAAGAATACAGTATTCATTCTTAATACCATCTTTTTTCCTTTTCTTCAATTTCAGCCTGTTTTTACTAGACAACATTCTAATGTACCCTAGATTTAGAGATTACGAGCTTCGTTCTCATTTATACTAAGTCTCATTGACATCACTCTGGCAGTGTAAAGGGGCTTTAAAGTGGTCCCAGAGAAGTTTAAAGAGACTTTAGTGAAAATGAAAATCAGGCCTTGTGCTTTTAAAAATTGTTATATTAGAGCCCCAAAAGTTGAATGGAGCTACTCTGGATACTCGAACTGGTGTAACAGAGAGCAGAAGGTAGCTCTAGATTACATCAGCCATGACTAAGATAAAAGAATGCTGATGTTACCCCATTTCTTTGTTGGAATCTGTGGGTATCATGTTTTAGGATCTAAGGGCCAGACTTCCAAAGGCATTTAGGCACCTACATAGGTGCCTAGTGGGATTTTTAATAGTGCCTTGATGCCTAATGCCCATGAAAATCTGCCCCCAAACCACCACTCCTAGCAGATCCACAATTCTGTGCTTTATGAGCCAAAAGAGAAGACTCCACTGGTCTTATGTTGCTGAGAAGCTACAAAGATAGCTATGTAGCTAACTCTACCTAAAGAAGGAAGATATTGGGCTACTTCCTGCTCTTATTTCAACTATACTAAATCTGGATTAATTCTGTTAAAATCAGTGGAATTACTCCAGTCTAAGTAAGAGCCGAACTTGGCCCCCGGGTACCATATGTTCTGTATTTACTTCTCAATATGATTAGAACAGAAGTAGAATGTTAATAAAATCTGCCATTTAAATCAATAAGGGACTATAATGACATGTAATTTCTCTAGTAGTCACCAGATTTTCCTAAATACACTTTCCCTAGCTGAAGCGCTACCAGCAAAATGTAGAACATCATGTCATGGGAATAATAGTCAGCTTTCAGGCAGCTGGTAACTTATATCTCCCAAAGCGCCTGCCCTTCTCTCCCACATTGTGTTTAATCCAACTTTAGGTTCTAGACAAGCCAGATAACTGAATGGTTCATCTTAATTACTATTTCATGGTCAATATATGATGTAACAACTGTCTGAAAGTTACAGATTCATGTTTCAGTTTTATGCAGTATTGTGGTCGTTGGCCTCCGTACTAAAATCAAAATAAATGTGAGCATTTTTGGACCCTTTGCTACAACTACACCATGCATTCCTTTCATCTTTCTTTCTGGAGACATCATACAATAGTTTCCTTGTTTTAGACCTTCAGCATTGTTGACATTAATGCAATTATTTTTGACAAGTTGAAAATCTTCTTGTAATTGAGTTTGTCTTTGACTTCAATGTTTGTCCCATTTGGAAAGCCCTGTTAACAGATTTCAAGCTGTGATAATACTATTTCCTTCCTCTATTATCAAACATTCTAATCTATTTTCTTTCCAGACCAACACTACTCAAAATGGCTACAAGATATTTTTAAAGGTGGAAAAGGTCCTCTTTTTAAAAAGCCTTTTGGATTTGTATGATAATGTCCAGTGCTTTCCAAACAAAATGAAAGAGTATTAGTTCCTCAAACTAATAGTCTGTAGTTAGAATTTAACAGAGCTACGGTCTGTGCAGCTTTACAGAAAATATTATATTTTTTGGAAAATACCATGTAGTATATATGTATTATATTTATTAATAAAGATATAAATAAAGATATTTGATTCTAATTTATTTGTCTTTTCAGCTGGATCTCCTCCTGCCAACCTTTTCTTACTCAGGTTATTTTCTTTGCTTGTATGAAAAGTCTGACTTCCACACTCAAATGAAGACAAATGAAAACCTGGAAAATTTAAAGGCTTCAGTCTTACCAGTCTTGAACTGCTTTTCAGAGAAATTACTATTCACAAACTTTCTCATTTAAGGCATGCTGACAGTGAAGTTATCGTTTTGGTTTCAAGTTGATTGTCTTTTTTTTCCCTGGCAAAACAGTTTCTAGGCATTTATTGTGAGCTATCCATGCCAGGGATCATATTACTCTTAAAAATAGAATCTGGGATTTTTTTTCTGAGTATCTGATGGTTTGGATTTAAGAGATAAATATCAGCTTCTAGTTCTCCCTTCAATACTGTTTATATAGATATATAGATATTTAAAGGCCAAAGTTGCATTCTTCCCATACCCACTGCTCCTGTCAAAAAAAATTAAGGAACAAAAGGCAAGGCATTAATAGAAACTCTGCCAAAACAACCAAACAAAGGGAATTTACATGGAGGATCATTTTTAAGACCTGCCCCTCTAACCACCCCCATCCTCAGGCTGTATCAACTGTCTGCCCCCAAGACCACCAGGTTCGGCAATGATGTCCACTACTGGTCCTCAGATATTGGGGGCAGGGAAGGGTGTGTGCATATGAAGCCTTATTTAAAACATTGTTCTGATTTCATTATAGATTTTTCAGGATGTATAGATGCTAAATTCAGATCAGAGCGATGATAATGGGTGACCTCAGATATTTTTGCGTTGATGTAACTATTGGCAATTGCGCTTACATCTTTTCTCTGCAAAACTCAGGGGCAAGTCCTGTCTTTCCCAACTGGAGTAGAAGGCTCAGAACCATAACTACAAGGGTGCAATTAGGTTTATCATCTGCAGTGGAGGGGCTAGGCTTTGCTTTTCAGGAGGTTTTCTGCCCTTGTGCATAAAGGAAGTGGCGAGTTCCCAAGAAGATGCTAGACTGCTAGTTGTGAGACTACACAGACTCGCCCTTAGCAATGGTCAGAAGGGTGTTACAAGCCTGAGGCTGTAGTAGCTGATGTGGAGATATTCTGTTGCTGCCTCTTGAGATAGGGACAACCCGCACCACCACCACCAGCTCCCATGGACCTTCTTAGCACACAGGCGCTGTATTAATGCCGTGCACCAAGAAGAGCATTTGTGCCTGAAAAAGTAACAGTCCCCATACAGATAAGCTATCGGCTGTCTATGGGTTGCAAAAAAATGTAGCTGTGAGACTTTTGATGATAGGTGGCATTACAATACATTGCAAACCTCTTAAGCCAATGACAAAACAGTGTTTCACTGCTATCTGGGTTCCACTAATAGATTATGTTAATAGAACTTGTTTCCAATTTTAAAAAAATGAAGAATTGCCTATTTACTAGAGCTGGTCAAATAATGAAAAAAGATTTGCAAATATAGTCATGAATAAAATACTCAAAATCAGTTTGCTTCTCTTTGGGGTTCTTGTTATTTGGTATTACCAAATATTCATACTGTGCTCCTGCTGTACAGTATCCATAAAAATCTTGATGAATCCCAAAAGTTTCATGAACAGGTGCGAGAAATGTGGTGGTGTTCATTATTTCCTCTCTGTTCTCCCTCTAAAAAATATAATTAATCCAATCAGAGAGCAGGAAACGTGACCAGTTGCATGGTATGAATGGCAAGCAGGGTCTCTTATTCCTGAAACTTGAAGGAATGGAGAGAAGGTGAGAACCTGCAAAGAGCAAAACCATGGAAAAAGTGCAAATGAACCCTGTGCGATGCAAAAATGCTGATTTTTCACAGGACTCTAGCACTGGTACTCAAGGCAAGTAGCTTAGAACATTGACAAATATACGAAAGATGTGACTTGTATGATAGGGGGATTATTAAATATTTTGTAATTGCCAGCTGTGCTGGCTTGTCATCTGCCCTTCCCATTAAAGGAATACTGCTGTGGGTAATAGGCAACAGGATAAATGGGAATGGATCCCAATTGAATGAGTATCCACGTAAATATGATTCAGTGGAAAGTCATCCAGCGCCTACAAGTTCACTCAGTTATGTTAATAACATATACATTCAACTGCTTAATCTTTTACTGCAGCAGTTCTCATACTTCACTGCACTGCAATCCCCTTCTGACAACAACAATTACTACATGACCCCAGGAGCGGGGACTGAAGCCTGACTCCACCCAAGCCCTGCCGCCCTGGGTTGGGGAGGCCAAAGCCCAAGCCCCACCGTCCCGGGCACGGGGGCCAAAGACCAAGGGCTTCTTCAGCCCGGGGCGGGGGGCCTGTAACCTGAGCCCTGCCACCCTGGGCTGAAGCCCTCAGCCCCAGACGGTGGGACTGGGGCTTGGGCTTCGGCCCCGGGCCCCAGCAAGTTTAACACCATCCCTGGCAACCACATTAACAAAGTTGCGACCCACTTTGGGGTCCTGACCCACAGTTTGAGAACTGCTGCTTACTGTCAAGTACTAAGGCGTATGATATGATTATGTGCTTAACCCTTTTTTATGCCTTTCTTTATATGAATGGTTTATTTTCTTTTTATATGTGAAGATTTACTGACACAAACTTGAGGGACTGAACTAGAGTACGGATTCCAATTTTGCATCTGTTTGTACTATATAAATTGTCTTATAATGTCATGTGCCTTCTTAGGCACTTTCTAAAATACCCGCTTCTGAGAATCCTATGAGAGGATTCCCTGGGGAGAATTAGAATCTAGTTCTCAAACTCACTTATTCAGTACAAAGGATGAAAGCTCCAAAGCTATTATAAGGCTGTAGGACTTTAAAATTTAATCTGTTGATATTAAAAGTGTAGGAGTTGAAATTCCTGATATCAAGTATTTCAGAGACCCATTTGATGTATTATCAGTCTAATCTTATTATTTAATCAGACTAGGGATTGAAGGTCAATTTATCAACCAGACTGATGAGTCAGCATCAAATTGGGTTTCATATATGAAGGCTTGGAAGAATTAGATTTTTATCTGTAAATGTTGGTAACTATCAATGTCACCACTCACAAACAGTAAGAAAAAAATTCTGTTGATAATAATCAAAATGTGTAGATATGCAAAGTAAAATAAATGCTTCTTGAGAAGTTATTAGAGATTGATTTAAGGATGTTTTGCTTTGTATATTTTGATATGTGATCTTGACAATTTGTGTTTTAATGACTATAAAGTTTTAATTTTTTTTTAATCTTAACGTGGACTCTCCTTAAATAATTATTGTCTGACTGCCCCACACATAATTTCCCACAACTGTGAAAATTTAAATTGATAAATTGAAAATTTAAATTGGTAAATTTAAATTGATAAAAATTGTAAAAAATACTTTAAAATAAACAGTTATATTATCAGTCAAAAATACAAACAAATAAAAAATAGAATTCTGCCAATCCTACGTATATGGTCCTGTACATAAAAAAAATAATGTGAACAGAACAAAAAATACCCCATTGAAGTACATTCTCTCTGTTTAATTATGTGTTATCTGGATGCACGTGAGTGTAGCGGAAACCTAAATGATAACGTGTCAAACAATTGTACACATTCTGCTATACTCCATCCTAGAGGAGGCTGCATTTGGTGTTGGATGAATTACACAGCATATATACAAAAATCTGCTTTTCCCCCCTTCTTCCCATAAATGAACATTCAGGACAAGGTGTTTTTTAGTAATAGCTTGCTTAGCTTATTTTTATCCTGATGCTCAGACACTAGCTTACTGATATATGATTTGAAATTAATTACAGATTTAGGTAACATTTAATGTTTTATATGTTTATAACTGATGCATAGCAATAAACAAGAAATGGAGAGAAGATAAAGAAGGAAACATTAGAAATGGAGTTCTCTCCATATTGTAACAATGAAAGTGGTTTACCAATCTTGCCAGAGTAGCACATTTTATTTGGTGGGAGGGGGAGCAGGGAAGGTTATGACTGCATAGGTTTAACATTTGTGGGATGGGATGTAATTGCTTCCATTATTGAGCTTGGCCACTGCATTCTGACTCATACCTGCACATGCTGCTTTCCATGTGTGAAATTTTCAGTCACTCCTCAGCCTCTGTGAATGAACACATGGTGAATGAGCAGATTTAGGACATCTTTCTGGTAGTCTTAAATACAATAGAGTCCACAGCAAGAACATAACAACAAAAGAATGGCCATACTGGGTCAGACCAAAGGTCCATCTAACCCAGTATCCTGTCTTCTGAGAGTGGCCAATGCCAGGTGCCCCAGAGGGAACGAACAGAACAGGAAATCATCAAGTGATCCATACCTGGTTGCCCAGTCCCAGTTTCTGGCAAACAGAGGCTAGGGACACCATCCCTGCCCATTCTGGCTAATAGCCATTGATGGACCTATCCTCCATGAATTTATCTAGTTCTTTTTTGAACCCTGTTACAGTCTTGGCCTTCACAACATCCTCTGGCAAGGAGTTCCACAGGTTGACTGTGCATTATGTGAAAAAATAGTTCCTTTAGTTTGTTTTAAACCTGCTGCCTCTTAATTTCATTTGGTGACCACTAGTTCTTGTATTATGAGAAGGAGTCAATATCACTTCTTTATTTACTTTCTCCACACCGGACATAATTTTATAGACCTCTATCATATCCCCCCTTAGTCGCCTCTTTTCCAAGCTGAAAAGTCCTAATGTTATTAATCACTCCTCATACAGAAGCTGTTCCATACCCCTAATCATTGTTGTTGCCTTTTTCTGAACCTTTTTATCTTTTTTGAGATGGGGCAACCACATCTGCAGTCATTATTCAAGAGGTGGACATACCATGGATTTATATAGAGACAATATGATATTTTCTGTCTTATTATCTATCCCTTTCTTAATGATTCCCAACCTTCTTTTTGCTTTTTTGACTTCCACTGCACATTGAATGGATGTTTTCAGAGTCACTATTAAAGACATTGTTTACAAATGGTTACCAAACTGCTTGCAGGGATTTCACTTCTGGCACTGTACCTTTTAATTTCTGTTTAACTAACGTCCTTGTTTTTGTGTAGTCTCCCTTTCTGAAATTAAATGTTACAGTGTTGGGCTGCTGTAGTGTTTTACCTGCCACAGGGATGTTGTATTTAATTATATTATGGTCACTATTACCAAGAAGTCAAGCTATATTCACCTCTTGGACCAGATCCTGTGCAGCACTTAGGACTAAATCAAGAATTGCCTCTCCTCTTGTGGGTTCCAGGTCTAGCTGCTCCAAGAAGGAATCATTTAAGGTATCAAGAAACTTTATTTCTGCATCCCATCCTGAGGTGACATGTACCCAGTCACTATGGGGATAGTTGAAATCCCCCATTATTACTGAGTATTTTATTTTTATAGCCTCTCTAATCTCCCTGAGTATTTCACAGTCACTATCACCATCTTGGTCAGGTGGTCGGTAATATATCCCTACTGCTATATTCTTATTATTTGAGCATTGAATTACTATCCATAGAGATTCTATGGTACAGTTTGGTTCATTTTAGATTTTTACTTCATGTGATTCTACACTTTCTTTCACATATAATGCCACTCCCCCACCAGCATGACCTGTTCTGTCCTTCCAATATATTTTGTACCCTGGTATTACTGTGTCCCATTGATTATCCTCATTCTGTCAAATTTCTGTGATGCCTGTTATATCAATATCCTCATTTAATACGAGGCACTCTAGTTCACCGATCTTATTATTTAGACTTCTAGCATTTGTATATAAGCACTTTAAAAACTTGTCACTTTTTAGCTGTCCTACTTCTTTTATTTATTATTTATTTTTAATAAATCTTACCGAAGGCAACCGGGCTTTGGGCAATTTCAGATTCATATTATTGTGGCCCCTGTGGTGAACAAAATAACAAAATGAAGGGCCACATTTTACTGGGTGTCAGCCAGACCTCCGTTTCTGCACACATATTTTTGACCACATAAGTGAGGGCGTGGCCCAAAGTTTTGCGTAGCCAAATGGAAGTGCCTACGATGAAATCCTGACTCCATTAAAAAGTGGGAATTTTGCCATTGTCTTTAGTGTGGCCAGGATTTCACCCCTAAAGTGAGTTGAGTTGAATTAACTATTACAAAAATATTCTGTGTTACTGTGTTGTCATACTATGCGTTCAGTCATGAGTGGCCTAACTTGCCGCATCAGCCAGGATAGCTGAGCCAGTGCAGAGAGGAAGTAAGCTACCCTAGGAAAAGGGGTGGTGCAGTTTACTTTTCTCATTGGGCAAGGAGGAAGCAATTTCTGTTCTCTTCTGCTCCAGACATAGCACAGCTTCATACTGCCTCTTACTTGGACAGAGTTGCCAGTCTGCCCTATATGAATTGTTACAATTGTTCCTGTGTGTGTCATGAACTCTACCCTTTACAAACGTTTCAATTTTTAAAATACAGGTTCATCTCCTTTCATTTTGATCTTTCCCACAGGGCCAGGGGTTTCCCTTGCTGTATGCGCTGAGATCATTTTGTTCATTCGATCAAGACCCATACTAGTATGTGCCATTGGTTCTTCAAAAGGCAACACCAGTGGTCTGTGGAGCCCTTCATGTTAATCTACCCAAGAAAATACGTAGGGAAGTGGAAGTGAGAGATTGGCTGGGATGAGAAAGGAAATGGAGCCATGAAAAGGATCTTTCTCATATGATGCGATCTGCAGAAGGAAATGACATATAGATGTCATGTACAGTTACATATAAGATCAATTTAATCAATTTCTTGCTCTTCAGCGATATTCCAAGTGATTCAAGAACGTGTGTAACAGGACTCAATCAGGAAAGATGCTGGGCACCTGTAGCGACCAGGCCTGTATAGAATACTTCTTACTTAAATTGCAAAAACAGGTTTTGTAGAATCAACGCTAAATTCAGCTGCACCCATACAGCCTCTTTTGACTTTAATAGCTGGCAGTAGCTGAAGACAGACTTTGCCCCGGTATGATATCTCTATGGCGATGTGGTAGTAGAGGTCAAACAAGAAAAGAAATTGATGTCCAAAAATGATCTGGATATTTATTTATCAATATAGTGTCACAGAAAAAACAAAGAAAAGATGTAATTTAACTGAAATACACAGTATCCTATTTTTATTTTGAATAATTCAGGCTGTCTTTCACCTAAAGCCCAATCCTTAGCATGATAGTATTTCAGCCTTCTTTCCTAAGGTTAGTGCACTAACAGCTGAGTTTTGCTTTACCCTTTTACAGAAACCTTCCCAGCATGCTCTCCTGCAGAGACCTGGGAGAGCTGCAACCCTAATCCCTCTGACTGATGCAGGTTTCAAAGACCTCCTTCCCAGCTAGTAAGTAATGATAAACCCTTTGTTGTCCTTTTCTCCTTTCTGCTCTTTCATTTCTCACAATCTCCAGTTGCTAACTGTAACTTATTAGAAGAGAAAAACTTTGCTAGCGGTCTAAATAGCAAACTGGCATAGCGGGGACTTTGTGCTATTTGAAAGAGAAGGAGGATGAATTTGGTGGGATTTGGTCTTTACTTTTAGAACTTTGTGATTATTCAGTTAGTTGCGGTGTTGATGGCAATGAAAGATGCCCCTACTGAGGTCAAGTCGGAGTTTGGCTCAGTGTGTTTGTCCATAGAAGGTATAATGGCTTTTTATTACTTTCATTTTTAACAGCCTGTTGTTACATTATTGTAAGTGTTCATCTCTCAAAGGTTTCAGAGTAGCAGCCGTGTTAGTCTGTATCGGCAAAAAGAAAAGGAGGACTTGTGGCACCTTAGAGACTAACAAATTTATTTGAGCATAAGCTTTCGTGAGCTGTGACCGAGTGCTGGAAGATAAGAGGTGAACCAGCATTCTAATCGTTTAGGCACCAGTCAGTTCCGCTGTAGATGGCTAATTGGGACTATGCAGTTAATTAGCCTGCGAGGGCTGATGAACCAATCAGCCATCAGCTGAGGGGTATAAAAGAAGATACAGGCTGTGTGGGGAACTTGAGTTAGCTGGGGACAGTGTGTACTGAGATCTCAAGCAAGGGAAACCTCTGGGCCTGTGGAAAAAGGCTAATGGGCAGAAACACTGTAAACACTTAGCTGCATGTTACTGTATTGGTGTTAGTGATGGGAATATAAATAAAGTTGCTACCTACTGACAGAACCTGAGAGGTTTCTAGGATGTCAGGGGATGGGGATGGTGCATACCTCATTACACAGAGTAGTAACTATACTATTAGTAGTAAATGTTTATATTATGTAAGCATCAAAAGGCCTAGTGGGGACTGGGTGCTGTACAAAGCCCTGAAGGGTTTACTCCCCTTTTAACTTTCCTATCTTCTCTTATTGGTGTTGAGGGAGATCGGTGGAGTGATGATGATTTACATCAGCTGTGAATCTGGCCCAAACTATCTTTGAGAATGGTTTTGCCTTTGGCAATTTACTGTGTACTGTTGGCAAATTTACAAATATTAGACAAAAATGCAGGGCATAGCTTTGAATTTGGGTTCCCAAGAATATTTATACTGTTGATTCAATATAACAGTTAGTGCCTAACTGTAATGCTAAATGGTTAATATGCATAAAATACTTTTATGCACCGTACTCAGGTGCTGATTGCTTATTCCATCCCCTCACCTACTTCATAGCTTGAATATCATTGCGAGTCCAAGCAGTGCTCAGTAAAGACATAAGTAGCTGACAATGACTCATAAAATAGAAAGGAGAGAATTCTAACCCTGGAACAACAGGGGAACATTGCTAATCTTCATGTGTTCCCACAGCTGGAGAGTCAACATCTTACATAACTACAGACTGTGCAAGGATGCCTCATACCCGGTTGCTGAAGTGGCTTTCCTGTAAAACACAGAATGGTTAAAAACACTCTGCAGATCCTGCACAATCAAAGGCCGTTGGCTTTATAAGTTCACTTTACTGCCTGAGTTTGAAGTTTTCATTTTCAGTGCCAGACAGGTTCAAAAAGAATGTCTGTTTTCATTTCAACAAGCCTAATCCCTACGTAACATCCTTTCCCACTATTTACTAGACTGCAGCTATCAAATGCAGATATGATGTCTGTGTTTGGGTTAGTTAGTTTTAATTCTAATGACCATGATGTAATCACTATAATCAAGCAGAGCTTGTCTGTCTTTGCATTTTGGTCTCTTTGCCATCAGCCCAATGTGTACTCTCTAGCCTTGTCATTAAACTAACCACAATTCTGCCTAATTTTCAATTAGCAGTAAGCTTGCTATACAAAGCTGTGTGGCCCTAATTTAAAGTTGGTTTCTTAAGGTTTTTTGTTCTTTCTTAACAGTTTACTAACATTTCGATAAGCTAGTCAGTAGCCCCAGCTGAACTGAGCTTTCACTGATTCCCCTACCTCCCCAAAACCACTCATTAATTCCACTCACATTCAGTGCTGATGAGACTTCTGAGTAGAGTTGCCTAGGAAGGGCTTAATTTAAATCAAGGCAGAAATGTCCAAGAAAAAGCAAAACAAAGCTCTTTTAATGTGCAATTTACCATGTGCTGGTTAATTAGAATTTCCAAAAACATGTATTGGCGGGAGGAATAGCTCAGTGGTTTGAGCATAGGCCTGCTAAACCTGGGGTTGTGATTCAATCCTAGAGGGTGCCATTTAGGGATCTGGGGCAAAAATTGGGGATTGGTCCTGCTTTGAGCCGGGGGTTGGACTAGATGATCTCCTGAGGTCCCTTCCCTGATATTCTATGACCTTTATTTGGGAGAGCAGCAAAGATCAACCCCCTGCAGTGGGAACTCTGAAGTGATAGTAACCCCAAAAGGAGGAGAAAGGATAGGGGATTCAAACTGTTATGCTGTTTAGCTAACACAGTTTCTTGAGCCAATGGCTAATGCCTGCCAATAATTAGATTTCTTACATTTGAAACTGATTATCTGTATTGTGGAAAGCAATTTTACATTGCTTCCCTCTAGCTTGATCAGCCAGATTGTGAAAGCAAGGTGTGACACACAGTAGTTTTACATTAGTGTTCTCACCTGGTTAAAAGATTTTAGTGTCAAAAACTATTTATTGTCAAGCCATTGGCTGAGAGAGTTACATGAACCTGTGTCCCAAGCAGAGAAGGGCAAAAAAGCCCTGTGCTTGGAACATTTATATGTATCTCACAACTTGTCGGGGCAGTAATATTCTACTACAAACCTTAATTTTAGTTCAGTTTAGTGGCTCCAATTTATATCTCAGACTGCTCTCATATGATATCACCTATAAAATTCCACGTAATTGTGGGCTCCATGTGACTGGAAAGATGTAAACAAACCAGAGGGAAATCAGCTAATAGTGGCAGAGGACTTGAGGAAATATTAAAAGTATTACATGTGTGTGGCTTGGCAGATCTACAGTTAAGGGCATCTTACAGATATTTTCAATGTAAATATCAAGGAGGGAAGAAGGGGTTTGTTTTTAGTGTGATAGAGAGAAGTACAACTAGGACTAATGGAATGAAACTAAATAAAAAAGGCAAATTTAGGCTAAACATAAAGAAAAATTTCCTGACAATGAGATGTCCTAGGATAATACAGAAGTCTCCCTAGGGAAGCGGGAGAAGCCCAATTTATTGGGACTTTTAAAACTACATTGGAAAAAAGGGACAAAATATGCTGCATGGAATAATCCTACATTAGCATAAACATGGACTGGTTGATATAGTATTCTTTTATAGGTGAAAATAATTTCTGTCTATTATTCTAGCTACTATATTTATATACATTCTATATGATCTATACATTAGTGTGATATTTCCTTACCCATATTCTGCTCTTGTGGAGTTCACTAAGCTCCACCTACACAAAGGATGTCATGGTTTTCATAGTAATTATTGTACTTTAAATAGAAAAAATGCTTAGAGAATTTTAAACCTACAAAAAGGGACAAATATGTGGACTAAACAAAATATGAGAGGGTTTTATGGTATAAAATTTGTATTGCAACTTGTTTGGGAATCCCTCCATTATTCACGAGTGAATAATGAGGTCATCACAAACTTATGTGGATCATGTATTCTCTGCTACTCTGAAACCTCTCAGTAAGATAGATGCAGCTTTCTTCAATCTAACCACTGACTAGCAATACATTTTTAAGGCTATCCAAGGAAATGAAAAGGGCTTATTTGCCAACGATCAAATTTCTAACAGTTTGCTTTAACTTTAATTCTGATGACGTCTGACTGCCCTATATTATCCTTTATCCATGTGAGAAACTGCCATTGATATCAAAAGGATTGTCAGAGCCACTGATATTCATTTATTTGTACACTTAGTAAATTTTGTGTCATCTTTATAGCTGCCCAATAATCTACTAGAAAAATTAAGAAGCTTGAATATTAATATCAAGCCAGAGGATAGCTGTAATAAAAATGAGCTTCTGAACCTAAGCCAACCTAAAACCCATTAGAGTTTAAAACACATGTGTAGAGAACAGCATCTATAATGACGTTTGTAATCCACTGTGTGAATTATCACTGATGATTCAGACATACATTATTGCCCTCATGTCAGTAAAAATTGCACTAAAATGTTCACAGTGAAACCCAACAGTATATGAAACTCACTTGTTTTCGATCTTATTACTGCAACTGCTCAAAATGTAAACCAGGTTCACAAACCTTTTGAGTAAACATGGGGCCAATTTTTGGTTTTGTATTGAAGTCAAGAAAAATCTGCTGGTTCACATGGTATTGATAAAAAGAAAAGGAGTACTTGTGTCACCTTAGAAACTAACAAATTTATTTGAGCATAAGCTTTCATGAGCTGTAGCTGTAGCTTTTGCTGTAGCTTATGCTCAAATAAATTTCATAGAATCATAGAATCATAGAATATCAGGGTTGGAAGGGACCCCAGAAGGTCATCTAGTCCAACCCCCTGCTCAAAGCAGGACCAAGTCCCAGTTAAATCATCCCAGCCAGGGCTTTGTCAAGCCTGACCTTAAAAACCTCTAAGGAAGGAGATTCTACCACCTCCCTAGGTAACGCATTCCAGTGTTTCACCACCCTCTTAGTGAAAAAGTTTTTCCTAATATCCAATCTAAACCTCCCCCATTGCAACTTGAGACCATTACTCCTCGTTCTGTCATCTGCTACCATTGAGAACAGTCTAGAGCCATCCTCTTTGAAACCCCCTTTCAGGTAGTTGAAAGCAGCTATCAAATCCCCCCTCATTCTTCTCTTCTGCAGACTAAACAATCCCAGCTCCCTCAGCCTCTCCTCATAAGTCATGTGCTCTAGACCCCTAATCATTTTCGTTGCCCTTCGTTGTACTCTTTCCAATTTATCCACATCCTTCCTGTAGTGTGGGGCCCAAAACTGGACACAGTACTCCAGATGAGGCCTCACCAGTGTCGAATAGAGGGGAACGATCACGTCCCTCGATCTGCTCGCTATGCCCCTACTTATACATCCCAAAATGCCATTGGCCTTCTTGGCAACAAGGGCACACTGCTGACTCATATCCAGCTTCTCGTCCACTGTCACCCCTAGGTCCTTTTCCGCAGAACTGCTGCCGAGCCATTCGGTCCCTAGTCTGTAGCGGTGCATTGGATTCTTCCATCCTAAGTGCAGGACCCTGCACTTATCCTTATTGAACCTCATTAGATTTCTTTTGGCCCAATCCTCCAATTTGTCTAGGTCCTTCTGTATCCTATCCCTCCCCTCCAGCGTATCTACCACTCCTCCCAGTTTAGTATCATCCGCAAATTTGCTGAGAGTGCAATCCACACCATCCTCCAGATCATTTATGAAGATATTGAACAAAACGGGCCCCAGGACCGACCCCTGGGGCACTCCACTTGACACCGGCTGCCAACTAGACATGGAGCCATTGATCACTACCCTTGAGCCCGACAATCTAGCCAGCTTTCTACCCACCTTATAGTGCATTCATCCAGCCCATACTTCCTTAACTTGCTGACAAGAATGCTGTGGGAGACCGTGTCAAAAGCTTTGCTAAAGTCAAGAAACAATACATCCACTGCTTTCCCTTCATCCACAGAACCAGTAATCTCATCATAAAAGGCGATTAGATTAGTCAGGCATGACCTTCCCTTGGTGAATCCATGCTGACTGTTCCTGATCACTTTCCTCTCCTCTAAGTGCTTCAGGATTGATTCTTTGAGGACCTGCTCCATGATTTTTCCAGGGACTGAGGTGAGGCTGACTGGCCTGTAGTTCCCAGGATCCTCCTTCTTCCCTTTTTTAAAGATGGGCACTACATTAGCCTTTTTCCAGTCATCCGGGACTTCCCCCGTTCGCCACGAGTTTTCAAAGATAATGGCCAAGGGCTCTGCAATCACAGCCGCCAATTCCTTCAGCACTCTCGGATGCAATTCGTCCGGCCCCATGGACTTGTGCACGTCCAGCTTTTCTAAATAGTCCCTAACCACCTCTATCTCTACAGAGGGCTGGCCATCTCTTCCCCATTTTGTGTTGCCCAGCACAGCAGTCTGGGAGCTGACCTTGTTAGTGAAAACAGAGGCAAAAAAAGCATTGAGTACATTAGCTTTTTCCACATCCTCTGTCACTAGCTTGCCTCCCTCATTCAGTAAGGGGCCCACACTTTCCTTGGCTTTCTTCTTGTTGCCAACATACCTGAAGAAACCCTTCTTTTTACTATTGACATCTCTTGCTAGCTGCAGCTCCAGGTGCGATTTGGCCCTCCTGATATCTTTCCTACATGCCCGAGCAATATTTTTATACTCTTCCCTGGTCATATGTCCAACCTTCCACTTCTTGTAAGCTTCTTTTTTATGTTTAAGATCCGCTAGGATTTCACCATTAAGCCAAGCTGGTCGCCTGCCATATTTACTATTCTTTCGACTCATCGGGATGGTTTGTCCCTGTAACCTCAACAGGGATTCCTTGAAATACAGCCAGCTCTCCTGGACTCCCTTCCCTTTCATGTTAGTCCCCCAGGGGATCCTGGCCATCTGTTCCCTGAGGGAGTCAAAGTCTGCTTTCCTGAAGTCCAGGGTCCGTATCCTGCTGCTTACCTTTCTTCCCTGCGTCAGGATCCTGAACTCAACCAACTCATGGTCACTGCCTCCCAGATTCCCATCCACTTTTGCTCCCCCCACTAATTCTACCCGGTTTGTGAGCAGCAGGTCGAGAAAAGCGCTCCCCCTAGTTGGCTCCCCTAGCACTTGCACCAGGAAATTGTCCCCTACGCTTTCCAAAAACTTCCTGGATTGTCTATGCACCGCTGTATTGCTCTCCCAGCAGATATCAGGAAAATTAAAGTCACCCATGAGAATCAGGGCATGCGATCTAGTAGCTTCCGTGAGTTGCCGGAAGAAAGCCTCATCCACCTCATCCCCCTGGTCCGGTGGTCTATAGCAGACTCCCACCATGACATCACTCTTGTTGCACACACTTCTAAACTTAATCCAGAGACACTCAGGTTTTTCCACAGTTTCGTACCGGAGCTCTGAGCAGTCATACTGCTCCCTTACATACAGTGCTACTCCCCCACCTTTTCTGCCCTGCCTGTCCTTCCTGAACAGTTTATAACCATCCATGACTGTACTCCAGTCATGTGAGTTATCCCACCAAGTCTCTGTTATTCCAATCACGTCATAATTCCTTGACATCACCAGGACCTCCAGTTCTCCCTGCTTGTTTCCAGTCAGCATGGATTCACCAAGGGAAACACCAATTTGTTAGTCTCTAAGATGCCACAAGTACTCCTTTTCTTTTTGCGAATACAGACTAACACGGCTGCTACTCTGAAACATGGTATTGATAGAAATTCAGCAGTTTTGACTAAGTTTTGCATTTCAGTTTTTAGATTGTTCAAACCCCAAACTTAGGAGTGTGAAACCAAATAAAATGTTTGCACAGGCAGATTTATCCCAGCTCTAGGTATGCAGATGTGGAAAAGAGCAGGAACTAGATGAAGAAAAAACAAAATAAACACAAGAGGTGAAAATGATCCATGCAGAGGTCTTTACACTAAGTCAGAAGAGCTGCATGCTGTACATTAATACCATGTAACCATGATTTACTGAACACTTGTTAAGTGGAACTCCCAGTTAACCAAAGCTTTGTAATGCCCCCAAGGGTCATATTGAACTCTTCACTCACTTCTACATTTTCCAAGCCCAGAGCAAAGTCATGAATTAGAAAGCCAGCCAGTCAGCAAAGAAAGCCTGCGTTCCAGATTACCCAGGCCCAGAGCAGAGTGAAGATTCCAGCCCAGCCAGCCAGTAAGCCTCTGTTCCCAGTTCCTCCCATCTGGAAAGCAGTGAAGATAGTTGCTTTGCAGACTGGCCAACTTTAAAGCAGCTGTACTAGCTGGAATACAGCCCTTTTAAAACTGACCAGAACCCTCTGAAATCAACAGGGTACCTCCCCTGATCTTCTGAATCCCTACTGTCTGAAAGTTTCTAGAGCTCCTGGACACCATAGGTCAATCAGGGTGGTATTGTACTTCTATTTGATCTCTTTCATGTAATGAAGGCATATAGCTGGCTGTACACCTTCTTAGTCTCCTTATTTTGACTGGTTTCAGAGTAGCAGCCGTGTTAGTCTGTATTCACAAAAAGAAAAGGAGTACTTGTGGCACCTTAGAGACTAACAAATTTATTTGAGCATAAGCTTTCGTGAGCTGTAACAAATTTATTTGAGCATAAGCTTTCGTGAGCTGCAGCTCACTTCATCGGATGCATCCGATGAAGTGAGCTGTTGCTCACGAAAGTTTATGCTCAAATAAATTTGTTAGTCTCTAAGGTGCCACAAGTACTCCTTTTCTTTTTGCTTATTTTGACTGTGATCTGTCATGCTTTTGACCTTCTCATGAAATCTCCTGAGCTTTTGTCTCGCTGCCATACTCCCAAAGCTGTGAGATGCTTCCTTACATTGTATGTGCTGGCTCCTTTTAGCTCTACTCTCTGCCCTGCAGAAGTCTGCCACCTACTGAAAGTTGCAAGAGCAGAGAGCACAGCAGCTGGAGCTCTGTGTGAGTGGAAAGGAAGTCAGCTGGGCAGGCTGACTTGACCAGCTACAACTTCCAGTGCCAAAAGCTCCCCACTAGTTATGGCTGCAGTAGTGCAGAGCACAAGAAATTGTGGGTAGCCCCTTCAGAGCTAAAGTAATGGGGAGAAGGATAGTGAGGCAAGGTGGGAATTTGCAATGCTAGAGAGGGGAGTGGGGTTGATGGAGAAATTACTGGAGGATATTTAGAGCCCCAAGAAGCATTTGTGTGGGACTTACCTGGACCCCTTAACACATGCTTTACACATCTTCAAATATAACTGCGATGTAGCTGCTACTCTTCTTAAATAAGATGTGCCTTCCTGCATTATTAATTGGTCTCTTAAAATGTTTGTTTAACCTTTAAAAACTGTTCTCTGGAGCATGCTGTCTCTCTAACTTTGTATTTAATTTTATTTTCTCTTTTTTGAGGAGTGAAGTGTAGCTCAGCTCCTACATTACTAGGAATATAGGCACTCCCATACTGGATCAGACCAGTGTCCTGCCTATTCCAGTATCTAGTCCCAAACAGTGGCCAGTGCCTACCTATAGGCAAGCACCGAACAACCTGCCCACACTACAGTTTCTTCCTAGCCCTCCATTAGTTAGAGATTGGCTTATGCCTGTTTTAATCCCATTGTTTTCCTTCTGCCACTTCTAGTCTCTCATGAGGCATGTATTTTTAATTTGTTTTTCCTGTTGAAGCTTTAGAGATTCGTGCATGTTGCCTTTTATTCTTCCAACTACCTGAGTCCAAATGCTAATGAGAATAGCTTCCCAAGAACATGAAATAATTGAACAGAAATGATGTAATGCTGTGTAAGTATGTTCAGACTTTCGCAGGTCACTGTCCTGCAAAAAAAAAGCTTTCCTCCCAAATTAAAAAATATAGATGCTGAAGGCTGCTGCTAACCACCCACAGCCACCCACCCACCCAAAAATCTTGTCAGCAAACGTTACAGTGAAGTACCTGATGTTTTAACTACTCCAGCAACAGTAGTATCTGAGTTGTCTGAAAGGCAGATTGCATGACACTTCAGGTATAAAGCAAATTACATATAAGGCCAGTACTTTGCTTTAGGATTATTCTAACATTTAAAATGACATGTTGGATGTGGTTAATTAATGTGTTCACTCAAACTTCATTCACCTATGGTCATCTGTTGCATAGAATAACATAACTATAAGCCAAACTAATATGAGGAGGGAAACATGCTCATTCATTTTAGGTAAACCTCAACTTTTTTTAAAAAGAGAAACAAGGAAATATTTACAATTGCTCTCAGTATTAGAGCCAGCAGTAAAAAAACAACAAACCTAAACAATCCCAACAACAAAAAATGCAGATGTTAAAACAAAAACTGTGATGTTTATGAAGAATAGCAACTATTGAATGAGCGTAAAAATAGAAAAGAGCAATGTTTAACATTTTTGTCCGTTCTTATTTTAGAAGATGACTGCACAAAGCAAACTTAGAGTGGGATAGGATTTCACATTTTATTGGCATTTGGGGAAACTTTATACTCTGTCTCTGGAAAATCAGAAAGGGAAGTGGTTGCAAGGAATCCACATAATAATGTATGGGAAAGCCAACTAGAATTTACAAGGGAGTGGACTGTGCTGGTAAATCAAAGGGTTGCCAGATCACATGGTTCACAATTAATAATAGTGGGGTGCTTACCAGCAAGCAGCTTCTCCATTTTCTTCTCCTTTATTACTATTTTATTCCCACTAAGCCATTAAATGATTTTTGCTTAACTATTGGTGCAAAATACATGTTATTAGTAAAACCACATTGTGTATAAAATGAGAAAAAAATAAGCCTATTGCAGTTTCATAAAAAGGCAAAAATGTTCCAAACTGCGGAGTGTTGTTCTTTGTTTTGCTGGGAAATAATATTTTATGGCTGAATGTTCTGAGAGACCAAGTATTCACAAGGACTAGCGTTTCTGTAGCTTGGTTTTGAGGCTCATTTTAGGTATATGGAACTAACTTAAAGTGTTGGCTATTGACTTAGCTCCAGTTTCCCAGCTGTGACTAACAATAAAGGAGGTTTATAGAAAACCACTGACAGAACAAGCTTGAAAGTCTTTTTCTGATGTGCTCCAAAATGCCAGATATCACATAAGCTAGCATTTTGTCACACCATGTGACTATACAGCACTCAGCTGAATAATATCGTTAAAAAAATTGCCTTATAAAGCAAAAAGGAATACCAACTGTCTAGGTAATTGACATCTGAAAACATGGTTTACCCTAAAACCGACCAATTTTGGTTTGTTAATCCTCTTCCATATTTAATTATAGTATGGCTACCTAGAGGGCTCTGTAAGAGAACAGACTGGTAAAGAGCATTCTTGCCGCTCACATTTAGAGGAAAGAGAAGGAAAGGGAAATTCACCAGAAACTATGCATATCTTTGAACTATCCCTAGAAACATCCAAAAGAACTCAAAGTGTTTTACCAACTAGGAATTATAATGCAGACACTACTGGGGTAGAATGCTGCAGCTGTGCATAGCAACATTTCACATCAGTTAAGTACAGGAAGCTTCACTTTATAAAGTGTGCCTGGTGACCTAACGATGTATAAGAAGATAAGATGTAAGATTCAGTTTGATTTTCAATTTAAGTTCAGTGGCAGTTTCCCCTGTAAGGATTCAATAAAAAGCAAGTAAAAAGCTCAGGATTTAGTCCATAACCACCAGAGTTGAAGCTTTAATAAATAAGAGAGGAAGCATGAATATTTTAGGATGGATGAAGTGAATGCAAAATGCCATAAGGAAATTTGATTGCAGTTGATGTAGGGAAATATAGTAAACTACCATCATTAAAGAACAGTTCAAACCCCAGAGGTAGAAGCTTAATATAAGAGTAAAGAAGGATTTTAGTCAGAAATATTTCACTCAAAGAATAGTAAATATATGGAATATATTGGCAAGTATATTGGCATTGAAATAAATAGTGAAATGAGTTTGAGACATCTAGACACTTTTATGAAGAGAAAAGAGAATAAACTGACAAAGTAGAGAGGTAAACCTGAGATAAACTGAAAAGATACAGGCCTTGTAAGTATCGTTTTATAGAAATCTTACATCTTTTGCATGACTTGCATACCATTCATAGTACTGAAAAGATATTCTACACAGCTGATGAAATGAGAATATATATACATAGGGGAAATTGTTGACTGTAGGTCCAGAATCGTGTTGGACATACTGTGTAAAAAAAAAAAGTTCATACTTGCACAAAAAACTCAAGAAACAAGGGTACTTCTGTTAAAGGGATAAGACATCAGACAATAGGATATCTTTAAATAAAGCACTTCACTACAATGGTGCATGGCTACCAGTCTTGGGAGGGATTTTCCAAAGCACTCAGGATTGAGCAACTCTGCTCCCATTGAAGTCAGTGAGAGGAGAGCTAAGCTGATGCTGTGTGCTTTAGAGCATCCTACCCCTAATATTCACAAAAGCTGAGTGCAAGGCTGCATGTCAGAATCCCCTTCCCACTCAGCACAAATAGACGCATCCACAGATTAGCTCAAACCTTCTCCCAAACTGTCTCATTTGATCATCATCCCAGTGCTGATTGCTGGACTTTCCCTTCCTCCCAATACTTTCCTGGTACATGCAACAGAATCACTTCAGTTGCTGGATAAGGTCTCACTGTTTCCTTGTGCCACATCTTGGTTCCTGAAATGCTGCCACTACTACTACCCAGGAAATCTGGGAGGTATGTTTCTAGATTTGTCATGAGACAAGCCTCTTTCTCTCTCATCCCCCTTCACTCCCTTCTTCCATTCTATTCCCCCCTTCCCTCAATCAGTGCCCTGGACTTGTTTTCCTTTTTCTCTCCCGTGCCAAGATGGCAACCTGTGAGCGATTTGGCAGGGAAAACTCTTCTAATAAGCAGAGGGCCTATGGGCTGCCAGGTCCCAATGCAACATTCAGCTCTTTAGTATTCTGCTGAGTTTCAGTTGGTGGGGTTTTGTTTGGTTGCTTAGGTGGTGATGGTGGTTGTGGTTGTTCGCTGTGTGTGTGTGTTGGTTTTTTCTCCCTAAATGAGGGGAAAGGCAGTAAAATGTCATCCAAAACTCCCAGAAGCCAGAACTTCTAGTGGCTCTGGCTGATCTGAAAAATCATCCCTGGAAAAAAAACATAGTTCCCCTCTGTACTACCAGTGCAGATCCTCTTACTCCCAGTAGATTCTCTCTTTTTCCAGCCTATTTTCCCACAAAGGGCTGCTCCCCACCATTTGCCCCATCTCTCTCCTGTTGCCTGGGCTTCTTTTAGCTCACATAGAGTGTGCAACCCCCCAGCTCCTTGCTGGCTGCTGCCGTCTACTGCATGCTAAGCCTGGCTTTAGGTATAACTGAAGGGGATCAAAGCTGACAAAAGCAGACATCAGGGAGTGGAGGAAGGGGCTGCTGAACACCTGCCTTCTGCACATTCCCAGAGCATTGGCTGGGCATAACCTTCACCCTACCAGGGCCTAAATGTGGGATTCAGTATACGACAAAGATCCAAAATGAGGAACACATACAAAGTATCCATGCTTGGTCTGCTGTCAGATTAATTCCTTCCTACAAGTGGTGCTTTCTGTACCCGCCAGTGCAGGAGTCTTCATTTCTGATGTAAATAATTTCAGCAATGAAAATGAGGGGACACCAAATTTCTATCATGGAATGTAGGTAACTCTAGGACTCAAATGAGTACTAGCCTCATAGCTACTTTACAACTTTTATGAGGCTCACTGATACGTCTACGATGCAATAAAACACCTGCAGTTGGCCCATGTCAGCTGACTTGAGCTTGTAGGGCTAGGGCTCCAGAGCTATAAAATTGGAGTGTAGCTGTTTGGGCTTGGGTTGGAGCTCATGGAGTGTAGATGTAATGAGAGGTATTTGGCTAAGACAGTGTTTTCCCAGAATGGGTTTTCAAAACCCAGGACTGCCCTGACTGAAACATGACTATGGGGGGGTGTTGGTTGCTATCCTTCTCTGCTCCCCCTCAGATTCCCTGGAGGGACCTCTGCTGGGAGACAAGGGGAAAGATGCCTCTATAGGGTCTTTGGGAAGAAGCAGATTCATGTGCAAAGGGTCTTCATATAATGGCAAAGATTATACAAATCTACAGAGCTCCATTATATTGAAGTTTTAAGTAATAAGAATGAATTATGTCACAATTATAATCCTATCAAACACACCTCTAAGGTGGTTGTGGGAAGGAGCTGTCTGAGATCACCTGTTTCAATTATAAAAAAGGCAAGTGAGAGTCTGTGGGAAAATTTACAAGAAAAAGAAAAGTTCAGATTCAAAAGTTCTTCAGAAACCAGAGGGAATAAAAGTTTAGATGGAAATTGGGTGCATATAGGTCGATATTTCGTGCCTTCATCACCAATTTTTCATGCATAGCCCTTTGATTGATAGAGATTTTAGTGCTTGCTGGCCAAAAATAGGGCTGCTAGCACCCAGTCTCATGATAGCATGGTACAACACATAGCCTTAGCTTAAGTCAAGTAGCTGTTGTTTATGACTTTAAGCCAAGCACACTGGAGTCCTTATTTAAACAGAGATTCAAGTTTTGTGGAATACTTTTGGCAAGGATAGTGCTCCAGAGGTAAATCTTCATTTCCATGTCAGTGAAAGATCTTACAAATATAACATTTCTGGTAGCTAGTTTACAGCACAGAACCTTAAGATGCATTTTGAGACTCTTAAATAATACAAAAGGCCTCTCATTCATATGACTATAAATCCAGAAGCTGACCATCTGTATAATGTTCCCACTAGCAGTGGCATTCCGTAAGATGACCAGTCCATCATTATGTAGCAAACATGTAATTGTGGGTTACAAACTTGTTTTGACAACACTGCTTGCATTGGTGAGGATCGACGTACTCCCGAATCTCTTTTCTTCAGATGGTCTGAAAAATTCATAGTGACACAATATGACAATTCATATTCAATTGACAACTTATCTGGGAAACAAAGGCAAATATAAAAAATTTGACACGGTTACCAGAAACTGAACAGAAACTGTGTTGGTGAGCTAGCAGCAGTCCTAGTGGCTTTTGTAGAAGTGGGTAAAAGAAATATAGATAAGGAGAGATTTCAAAGTTCCATCACTTTGAGAATACAAGAAAATCAGCTAGCGAGTCCAATGTATCAACTCTATCCGAGTCCAAAGTCCTCCAGAGTTACTCCAAAGTATATTTCTACTCACAGTAGAGATGACTCATGCAAGATTCAGTTCTGGCCCCCAAGAAATGTCTAGTGAATGGGGGGGGGAAGCAATAGATGTGATAGATCTTAATTTTAGTAAGGCTTTTGACACAGTCCCACATGATGTTCTCATAAGAAAACTAGGGAAATGTGGTCTAGATTAAATCACTATGAGTGCAAAGCTGGTTGAAAAATTATATTCAATTATTAGTTATCAGTGGTTTACTATGATATGTGTATACATAGCTGGTGGGGTCCTGCAGTGGTCTGACCTGAGTCTGGTACTATTCAACATTTTCACTAATGACTTGGACACTGGAATGGAGTAAAATTTGCAGATGACACCAACGTGGGAAGGGTTGCTAGCACTTCGGAGGACACAATTAAAATTCAAAATAATCTTGACAAATTGGAAAATTGGTCTGAATTCAACAAGATGAAAATCAATAAGGACAACTGCAGAGTACTCCACTTAAGAAAGAAAAATCAAATGCACAACTACAAATTGGGGAATAACTGATTAGGCAGTAATACTGATTAAAAATATCTGGACCTGATTCTGCACAGGTCCCAGAAGCAGCTCCCAGGTCCCTGTAGCCCGAGGCACAGGTGCAGCCAGGGAGGCTCCACAGGCTATCCCCGCCCGAGTGCCAGTTCCGCAGCTCCCATTGACTGGGAACCACATCCAATGGAAGCAGCAAGGGCGGAGCCTGCAGGCATGGGGGTAGCGCCCAGAGCCTCACTGACTACGCCTCCGCCTAGGGGCCACAGGGACCTGGTGGCCGCTTTCTGGGAGCCGCATAAGCCGCTAGGACCGCATACCCTTCATCCCCCTGCACCTCAACTGCCTGCCCCAGCCCAGAGTCTCCTCCTGGAGCCTATACCCCCCCAACCCCACCTCTCAGCCTAGAGTCCCTCCCCACACCCCAAATCCCTCATCTTCAGCTCCACCCCAGAACCCGCACACCCAGGCAGAGCCCTCCCCCCCCACCGCATCCTATCTCCCTGCCCCAGCTTGGTAAAAGTGAATGCGGGTGGGGGAGAGGGGAGGATGGAGTGAGCGGGGTTTGGAGAAGGGGTGTGTCCTCTGTGAAAGGGCAGGGCAGGGGGGTCCATGAAAAATTTGAAATCCAAATAGGAGGGGTCCTCAGGTTGTTAAAGTTTGAGAACCACTTGGACCTGCCTTAGCACAGCAGGCTGAGCTGGAGGACCTCTCAAGTTCCCTTCAAGCCCTACATTTCTATGTTTCTATGCCACTACTTTTACTTCCATAGTTTTGTGGCCCTGCATGGGTAGAAATAAGAGCTTTATAATATTGGGAAGGGAAAACTCCCAGATTCTGGATGGGATCCAGCACTCTAGCCCTGGTATGAAAAATGTATCTAGAGAAAAGTTCTTTTGGGTCTTATTTTATAGATTTTTTGTTTCAGCCTCTGAACCTTGTGTAGTTGGACTTTATAGTAATGAAGGCACATAGCATTACTGTAGCCCCCCCAAATTTTTAGACATTTAAAAATATTTATAAAGATGCTTTTCGCCAGCATTGTGGTGTATACAGAATAGAGTAGGGAGTTTCAAAGGTTTTATTGGTACTCATTTAGCATGACTAGAATAATTCACTCATAGTTTTTCTACTCATAAGGAATTTACCATTCCAAACTCATATCAATAAAGCTTTTATACCACATGACACCATTGTGTATTTGCTAGGCATATCATTCTCTTGTGGTCACTTGCTTTTTGTCTCCCTCTCATACGTATGTGTGCGTTTAAGCCAGTTCTACATCTTTGAAGAACATACTATGATATGGTAAGACAGTCAGCTTTTAAACCCAGAAGTCACAGTGGCAGGGCTAAAAGTGGCAGCTAGGACAGTGAAAGAGCAACATCAGAAGGTCAAATACATGCACAGCTACCATTTCCAATCCTCTTGTCTCCTGAACTGTAAATCGGCTTTCTTACCACATAGGCTGACCCTGAACTGATTTCCTAAAATTCTGTTGTCGCGGCACTTTTTCTATTTTTGTTTTGTTTACATTATTTGAAGTGAAGTTAGCATCCAGGAAAGCTGTAGGAGATGACATCCTTGGAACGTGAAGTCCTATATTCAACCACAGCACAGGTGCAGCATAAGCAGCAGCAGTGTGCCAGTTGTAATGGTGTTTTTCATAATGTGGACGTATTTTTCCGGGAGGAACTGAAATGGCCAACTGACGTTAGATCAGATTACAGAAAGTGATGTGGTTCTATTGACTTATGCCAAGCCATCATTTTGACCACCTCTCCTTTCCAAGGCAAATTCAAGCCTTCGTTAACAAGCTGCTTTCTCCTAATGAAAGATACCCCACGAAGCCACCTTTATTATAAAACAGAACTGTCCATTTAAATGCCCAAAGTCTGTGCTAGCAAAATATATAGACTCCTTTTTCTGAGGAGTCTCCCTCCACTGCTTACTCTGATGTTAGCAGCATCAGGTGGGCTAGTGTTGACAAGTCTTCTATGGGTACTGCTATTTTGAACACCATGTTGTTTATACCTTCTTTAAGCTGGGTTAGACGACATGGTGTTAGAAACAATTGCAGCTCTGACAGCTTTGCCTACACTAGGGCTCCCACAAGCAAACCCTGATGGAGAGGCACCAGTATTAGCAATGATGGGAGATATTTCAGGGTAATGCCTACTGCAGCCCCCCTTCCCCAAAGAGTTTTCTTGGCTAGCAACTAGAAAAATACCAGTTTTCACTTTGTGCATATTCCTTTTCAAAATCTAGTGTTTTTGCAAGTATTTTTATAAGATAGGTAGTCTGATAAAGTACCTAGATAATGAAACATAACAGGACACTTAACTATGGCCATAGTATCATGATATGTCTCTCAGATCTTGCCAATATCCTTATACTATATATACACTCAAGTTCTTTTTTACACTACAAAATTAAGATGTATGTGTTAATGTAGCACTCTGGCAAGTACTTTAAAGTTGAGAATACCTTTATTCGTGGAAATGTTATTTTGTATTGTCCCTTGTGTATTCCTGTTGAAGACACTAGTTAGGTAGCATGACCTAGCGGTTACAGCTTGAGCTTGCGAGTCACGAGAGCTAGGTTCCAGTCATGCCCTGCTACTGCCTCACTATGCAACTTTGGACATACCATCTAAGCTCTGGCTCAGTTACTAAATCTGAATTATATAAAGATCATAAGAGAAACCTGTATCACTGGGGTGTTGTGTGGATTTTGTTAATGTTTGCAAAGCATCTGGAATGTGCAATTCAGTTATTATTGTACCTAAGCATGGCCTGCTAATTATTATTTCATTATCAGTTTGGCCCTTTAACAGGTGGGTAACTGCCACCCTTCCAGCTGCATGGTGCTAGAGAAGTGGGAGGCCCAGCAGGAACTAGAGCTACTGGTGCAGGAAGTGAAACCAGATATTATAGGGATAACAGAAACATGGTGGAATAGTAGTCATGACTGGACTACAGGTATTGAAGGGTATGTGCTCTTTAGGAAAGACAGAAACAAAGGTAAAGGGGGTGGAGTAGCATTGTATATCAATGATGAGGTAGAATGTAAAGAAATAAGAAGCGATGCAATGGATAAGACAGAGTCCATCTGGGCAAAAATTACATTGGGGAAGAAAACTAGTTAAGCCTATCCTACGATAGTGCTTGGGGTGTGCTATAGACCTCCGGGATCTAATTTGGATATGGATAGAGCCCTTTTTAACGTCTTTAATAAAGTAAATACTAATGGAAACTGCATGATCATGGGAGACTTTAACTTCCCAGATATAAACTGGAGGACCAGTGCTAGTAATAATAATAGGGCTCAGATTTTCCTAGATGCGATAGCTGATGGATTCCTTCATCAAGTACTTGCTGAACTGACTAGAGGGGATGCCATTTTAGATTTAATTTTGGTGAGTAGCGAGGATCTCATAGAAGAAATGGTTGTAGGGGACAATCTTGGCTCAAGTGATCATGAGCTAATTCAGTTCAAACTAAATGGAAGGATTAACAAAAATAAATCTGCAACTAAGGTTTTTGATTTTAAAAGGGCTGACCTTCAAAAATTAAGGAACTTAGTTAGAGAAGTGGATTGGACTGAAGAACTTATGGATCTAAAGGTGGAGGAGGCCTGGGATTAATTTAAATCAAAACTGCAGAAGCTATCAGAAGCCTGTATCCCAAGAAAGGGGAAAAAATTCATAGGAAGGAGTTGTAGACCAAGCTGGATGAGCAAGCATCTTAGAGAGGTGATTAAGAAGAAGCAGAAAGCATACAGGGAGTGGAAGATGGGAGGGATCAGCAAGGAAAACTACCTAATTGAGGTCAGAACATGTAGGGATAAAGTGAGACAGGCTAAAAGTCGAGTAGAGTTGGACCTTGCAAAGGGAATTAAAACCAATAGTAAAAGGTTCTATAGCCATATAAATAAGAAGAAAACGAAGAAAGAAGAAGTGGGGCCGCTTAACACTGAGGATGGAGTGGAGGTTAAAGATAATCTAGGCATGGCCCAATATCTAAACAAATACTTTGCCTCAGTCTTTAATAAGGCTAAAGAGGATCTTAGGGATAATGGTAGCATGACAAATGGGAATGAGGATATAGAGGTAGATATTACCATATCTGAGGTAGAAGCAAAACTGAAACAGCTTAATGGGACTAAATCAGGAGGCCCAGATAATCTTCATCCAAGAATATTAAAGGAATTGGCACCTGAAATTGCAAGCCCATTAGCAAGAATTTTTAATGAATCTGTAAACTCAGGAGTAGTACCGAATGATTGGAGAATTGCTAATATAGTTCCTATTTTTAAGAAAGGAAAAAAAAGTGATCCAGGTAACTACAGGCCAGTTAGTTTGACGTCTGTAGTATGCAAGGTCCTGGAAAAAATTTTGAAGGAGAAATTAGTTAAGGGCATTGAAGTCAATGGTAAATGGGACAAAATACAACATGGTTTTACAAAAGGTAGATCTTGCCAAACCAACCTAATCTCCTTTTTTGAAAAAGTAACAGATTTTTTAGATAAAGGAAATGCAGTGGATCTAATTTACCTAGATTTCAGTAAGGCATTTGATACCGTGCCACATGGGGAATTATTAGTTAAATTGGAGAAGATGGGGATCAATATGAACATCAAAAGGTGGATAAGGAATTGGTTAAAGGGGAGACTGCAACGGGTCCTACTGAAAGGCAAACTGTCAGGTTGGAGTGAGGTTACCAGTGGAGTTCCTCAGGGATCGGTTTTGGGACCAATCTTATTTAATCTTTTTATTACTGACCTTGGCACAAAAAGTGGGAGTGTGCTAATAAAGTTTGCAGATGATACAAAACTGGGAGGTATTGCCAATTCGGAGAAGGATCGGGATATTATACAGGAGGATCTGGATGACTTTGTAAACTGGAGTAATAGTAATAGGATGAAACTTAATAGTGAGAAGTGTAATGTTATGCATTTAGGGATCAATAACAAGAATTTTAGTTATAAGTTGGGGACGCATCAATTAGAAGTAACAGAAGAGGAGAAGGACCTTGGAGTATTGGTTGATCATAGGATGACTATGAGCTGCCAATGTGATATGGCTGTGAAAAAAGCTAATGCAGTTTTGGGATGCATCAGGAGAGGCATTTCCAGTAGGGATAAGGAGGTTTTAGTACCGTTATACAAGGCACTGGTGAGACCTCACCTAGAATACTGTGTGCAGTTCTGGTCTCCCATGTTTAAAAAGGATGAATTCAAACTGGAGCAGGTACAGAGAAGGGCTACTAGGATGATCCGAGGAATGGAAAACTTGTCTTATGAAAGGAGACTTAAGGAGCTTGGCTTGTTTAGCCTAACTAAAAGAAGGTTGAGGGGAGATATGATTGCTCTCTATAAATATATCAGAGGGATAAATACAGGAGAGGGAGAGGAATTATTTCAGCTCAGCACCAATGTGGACACAAGAACAAATGGGTATAAACTGGCCACCAGGAAGTTTAGACTTGAAATCAGACGAAGGTTTTTAACCATCAGAGGAGTGAAGTTTTGGAATAACCTTCCAAGGGAAGCAGTGGGGGCAAAAGATCTATCTGGTTTTAAGATTCTACTTGATAAGTTTATGGAGGAGATGGTATGATGGGATAATGGGATTTTGGTAAGTAATTGATCTTTAAATATTCAGGGTAAATAGGCCAAATCCCCTGAGATGGGATATTAGATGGATGGGATCTGAGTTACTATAGAAAATTCTTTCCTGGGTATCTGGCTGGTGAATCTTGCCCATATGCTCAGGGTTTAGCTGATTGCCATATTTGGGGTCGGGAAGGAATTTTCCTCCAGGGCAGATTGGAGAGGCCCTGGAGGTTTTTCGCCTTCCTCTGTAGCATGGGGCATGGTTGACTTGAGGGAGGCTTCTCTGCTCCTTGAAGTCTTTGAACCATGATTTAAGGACTTCAATAGCTCAGACATGGGTGAGGTTTTTCATAGGACTGGGTGGGTGAGATTCTGTGGCCTGCGCTGTGCAGGAGGTCGGACTAGATGATCAGAATGGTCCCTTCTGACCTTAGTATCTATGAATCTATGAATCTATAAACTGCAAGGGTTGGAGGAGGGTGAGGAGCCAATCTGACTGGACTGTGATGTCATGTGGAATAAAGCAGGAAGACGTAGGCAGGCGTGGTGTTACAAATGCCCAGAGGCAAAGGGAGCAGCAGTGGGTAGAGAATGAGGCCACATCCGTTCCTCTCTCCCTTAGAGGATAGCTCCCATTGCTGCTTGATGGTCTGAAGCAGGGGAGCTGAGAAAAGCAGCTGTTCTTTGAAAGGGCTCAAGCTTCTTGGCTGGGAGTAAGCATGGGAAGCTACCACTTGCCTAGCCACCAGAAGTATTTAAATGGGAGTCTTGAACAGATGGAAGGTTGGCAAAGAGGAGAGGTTGCCACAAGTTAGTACTCATTGTGACATAATGGCAGCCATCAGCTAAAGGGGAGAGGAGGAGGAGGGCAAAGAGAGAAGGGGGTAGCAAAGTAGCGATGAATCTGGTAGCCACCTGGTGGGAGGGGAAATGGAAATGGAGGGTGGTAGCCTCTATGGACAGTCAGAGTTGCATGGGCTAGGATAGACATTTTGGGTGAATGAGGAGAAAGGGGTAAACTCTGGGTTGGGGAGCAGTGTGAAGTTGTGTAGGGAGAGGGACCTACTTTTAAATTTTGCTTGGATGGGTTCATCCAACTATCATTTTTCCTTGGCCCATTCTGTCTGTTTAAAGTCACATTCTCTTATATATTAATTGGTCTTCACTGTACCTCAGGCACCGAGCATTAGTAGGTAACCAGAAGGATGAGTGAACAAGTTGAGAAGCTAGTAACATTCAGAGATAGGGAGAGAACCTGGACATGCAGGCACATCTTGACAGCTTTGAGGAAGACAATGAGAAGCCCTGAAGTAAAGACCCCGCATTTTGGCCAAGAAGAGGTGGGTAGTTATTTTAAAGCTACAGGCTGGAGCAAATGTGAGCAAGGCAAGTTATGAAGCAATGCAGCTGGGGTGCAGAACACAAGCACGACCAGCATAGATGACGTAACAGGGAGTTTCTAAAGTGTAGCTGTAACATGTCGTATTCTACTAGCTAAGTTATCAGAATGCACGACAAAAGACAATGCACTCCAGTGTAGTCCTGGGAAGGAGTACTGTACTTACACAGCCATGTTACCATTACCCTCTACATCATGGTGTTCCATTACAAATGAGAGTGGAAATTAATTAAAAGACCTGGTGGTCCAAAATGTGCACAGAGAGCAGTCACAGAAGGAGTTACTTTTATTAGGAGTAAAATGTTTGGTGTAATATAGTATTTCCTAGCCTCATTACCAAAAAGGCAAATTGAGTCTGAGTAGAAAATACAACTACATGCCATGTGTATACATTTGTGCGCCTCGGCATGTGTGTCATATCTTACCTGCACACATACAGAAATAGGTTATTATATAGTAAATATACAGTATAAAAAGGATATTTGTAATGGTTGCTCAAAATTTATGGGAAATTTTGTCAAATCCTGCAAAATTTGGGGGCTTGGGATTTTTCTTCAGATTCTGAAGAATGTTTTTGAAAATGTGCAAGAAAATCAAAGTAACTTTTTTTCAATTGTGTCCCAAAAAATATAATTCAACAGCACAAAAGTATCACAAAATACACATATTACAATCTACATGTTCTATAATAAAATAGAATGCATCACCAAGAAGATAAAGAGGCTCAGTCTTGCTGCCACTGAATTTAAGAGAAAAACTCCCATTGACTTCAGAGAGGGCAGGTTCAGTACCAGGAAGGATACATTTTTCATGCACAGCCAGTCACAAACAGTCCTTTTCCCCACCTCACTCCTCCTTTAGTTCATTGTATTTCAGTATTTTTCAATATTGACATATGAGCAGCAGGATCAGCACTAATGTAACTACAGTCCTAGCAGGCTCCACCATCACAAGGCCTCTTCCAGCTTCCTCCTATACCACCCTACCCATCACAGAGTTTTAAAGGCCCTCACCCAACCCCAATACTCCTGGCAACCCCTTTTTACAGTCTCTAACAGTTTTCCTGATGTCAGAGGCTGCATCATTCCACCCATGATTCTCTGGATCTGATCAACTAATTGAATTTGTAGCTGCATTATTTATTTTTGTTTAATTAATTCATTACTTTCTTGTATTGTATTCAACATAATCAAAAAGAGGAATAGGTAACATAGAAATCTGAATGTACCCCATGTTGGTATATCAGAAAGCAGAAGTCAGTGGAAACTGTTTTACATTTTGAGGTACTCAGCTTATATGTCAATGCTTAGATTTATTTTTCATTTAAATAATTAACAATATTTATCACCATTTAAAATCCTAAATAGATGGATGTCAAGGAATCCTATTAATCTTCAGTATAATTCTAAATATCAAATCATAATATTATTCTTGGAAACCAATTGATTGACTTGAACACCCCTCAGGTATCCTTAGAAGTTAAAAGTGGTCGTCAATTGATTTGCTGTTTTGTGAAGTCTTAGGACTTTGCTGGGTATATTTGTGTTTATAGAAGCTTTCTTTTTTGGTTTTGATATAGCATGTGTTTTTCAGTAGGTAAAGGAAGGTTCTGAGTTCATGTCTGCAAATCTCTAATGTGGACTTTGTTTGTACAGTCAGTAGTTTTATGATAAGCATTTTTTCAGCATAAACATTTTATTCTGTACTTAATTTTTTTCTTATCAATGCCTGCATTTTAAAAATAGCCTTTTTAGAATTTTATTTCACGGTCAGTCACCTACACTCCTCATACCCACACATACATTTATGATTGCCTTGAGATGGCTCTTTGTTGCAGACAGAAAATGTGTCAGGCCTATCACCAGTTAAGGTTAAAGCCCTGCAGAAATGCCTGGAAGTATTGGATTTTTCATTTTCCATTATCTGTAGTTCTCTGTTGATAGCAATGATTGTGTCTCATCCTGAATATGTTTTTCTCTTGGTATCTTACTGAAGAAAGGATAAAGATCTTTTATTTTTGGTGAAGGGGATTGGGTAGGGGAGGTTAAGCAATCACAAAATACAGTAGTTCAGTTAACAGCAATAAAGAGATTTGTGTTTTTGGACTAGTAGTTTGCAAGCCTTAGGGCTCTCCTTTCAGTCTCCATCAAGATGACCAGAAGGCAACTAAATTTCATGTCCTTCCCTCCTCAACAAAATGAAAAGGGTAGTTATTTGTGAAGTTCTTTTGTAATAAGGGTGCCATCTCCTCTTGCCTGAGCATTTCTCTATTTCACTGTGTCTTAAAGAAGAGTGTTCCTTTGCCAAGAAAGCTGGAGTAGCTCTGTGGAGATTATGAAAACTGATGGGCAATTTATGAGAGACAGGCCCAAGAAGAGAGGTATACCTAGAAAGTTTATGTCTCTGTATCCCAAAAGTAAGTTCAACCCTTTTATTTAGGTGGAAATCCCTTAAGAAAAGGGATCAAGATTTTCCAAAGTGATTAGTGACCTTAGTTGCCTCAAATTGTAGGTCCCCAACTTGAGTCAGTTTAAAGGGGCCTTGTTTTCAGAAAGTGCTGTGCACCTACTCTCTGAAAATCAGCCCACTTTAAGGAATTCTATCATGTGACTAGCCAACTCCTCCTCTCAGACCAAAAAATGCTATATATTAAAATGGTGCATTCTGGGATATAAGGGAAACTGTTAATTTATTCAGTAAGTCATCCTGACACAACACTCAGAGATTATATTATTTTTTTGGAAGCAACTTGGTTATAAAATGATAATTAGTTGAAAAAGCATTTTGGAGCAAATATTCATTTTAACAATTTTCAGAAACGTATTAAAGTGGAAAGGACCTACTGGGCTAACTGTACAAATACATGAAGCAAATTTGGGCATGCAAAACAGGCAATTTGGTGTGCAAAAGGAGACAATGGGAAGCCAGTTACAAATTCCACAATACAAAAGTGTAGATTGAGTGGCTAAATATTCTGTATGTGAAGTTGGATCTTTTGCATGTGCACCTTAGATACATATTTCTTTAAACTCAGCCCACTAAGTTATCTGTTCCATCATCTTGTCAATAGAAGATTGGGTTATTTGTTTGTTTACTATGACCCCAATCTAGCAACATAGGTGCTGAAAGTAGGTTGTGGTGGATGCTGCACCACTCCCTGGCTTGAAGTGGACTCCATTATATAGAGGAAAAAGAAAAGGAGTACTTGTGGCACCTTAGAGACTAACAAGTCCTCCTTTTCTTTTTCCGGATACAGACTAATATGGCTGCTACTCTGAAACCTGTCATTATATATAGGGATTCAGTTTGGTTCAATGGCTCTCAGCACCTCCACTATACAAATTGTTCCATTGACTAGAGAGTCCTGAAGCGAATCACAAAAGTCACCCAATTTGCTTAAAGTTACACCCATGTGCTTTGTTGTATCAGGACTTTCACTGATATGTACTTTATCAAGGACAGTTAAATACTTGATGGAAAGGGACTTCCTTATTTTCCTACATAGTGCAAATTTGAATTAAAGATTTTTTGGTGTTGGTGTTGTTGGGGGTGAGGGTTGGTTTTGCTTTTGCTTTTTACTATGGTTCAGTTTTCAGTATTGAAGTTCTACAACAGCCAAATGCATTATTAATCGCAAAACAGTGGACTGTTTCGAGGGCCTACCTTTTTAGCTTTAATTTGCTGTATTTCTTTGCCAGCACTTTGCCTTCATTGTTTCAAATGGCAAAATGATGATGATAATAATGAGGGCTTTCACATAATTCTGTCCTTAAAGCATTCTGAAGGCTGAATCAGGAAGTGGGAGATCTGCTTCTGGGTTACTGTGGCATGAGGGGAGAAAGAAATGCCATGATAACTAAGAATGAAAGTCCTACACAAGTAGATGAGCCCAGAAAAGATAACTAAGAATTCATTTTGAAATGAAAGTTTGCTTTTCATTATGATTGTATCTGGAGGAGTTGGGGATGGATTCAAAGTTTGCTACAAGGCTGCACACTGTCAGACACGTAACTGAAACCTACTCCCATTCCTACTGAAGTCAATAGGAGTCTTGACATTGACTTTACTATAAGCAGGGTCACCATGCCTCTGGTGATGACAACCACCCTACCAATCTTTCATCTCTGTTTAGTCTCCTTTTGGGGGTTGAGGGTACAAAGAATGCATATTCCTTTTGGATGATTTAGTTAATTATTGTTGCTTGCCTTTACAAAAAAAATACCATTGTGCTCGGGAAAATACGCCAAGTAAAAGCCTGAGACAAACCTGTTTATTAAAGGCATACTGGGAGGTGACTTTGTTTAATTTAATAAACTTTATTTTATTATATTTCAGAATTAGAGAATTCAGTAAATCTAGAAATAAATCACAACACATGATGATTGTTCATTTGTCCCTTATAAAGCATAGGTGCTATGGTTAAGTTTTTCAAAAGCACTTAGGCTCCTAAGTCACTTAAGTCTCATTGAAAGTCAGTGAGACTTTGGCTTCTAAATCCCTCAGTCACTTTTGAAAATGGAACTTAGGTTTCACTTAAGCGCTTTTGAAATATTAGCTCATGCTTATGCATTTCTTTTAATGTGTGTGTCTCCTAGTGAACATGACAGTACATAACTCGGTTAATCCAGTTCCTGTTTTTCAAGTGATTTATATTACTTTCCCAGTACTCCTTTAGCTGTATTTTCATAGAGAAATATGTCTGCATATAGAGGCAAGTAAGGACTTTCAGAAATATGTAATGTCTAGTCCTCTACCCAAATTCCTTATTGCCTACTTAAAAATCTACATGTGAATTTTTTACATGTGAATTAGGATTATAATTGTGACATAATTCATTCTTATGACTTAAAACTTTAATATAATGGAGCTCTGTAGATTTGTATAATCTTTGCCATTATATGAAGACCCATTGCACATGAATCTGCTTCTTCCCAAAGACCCTACAGAGGCATCTTTCCCCTTTGTCTCCCAGCACAGGTCCCTCCAGGAAATCTGAGGGGGAGCAAATCTGAGGGGGAGCAGAGAAGGATAGCAACCAACACACCCACCAATAGTCATGTTTCAGTCAGGGCAGTCCTGGGTTTTGAAAACCCATTCTGGGAAAACACTGTCTTAGCCAAATACCTCTCATTACATCTATACTCCATGAGCTCCAACCCAAGCCCAAACAGCTACACTGCAATTTTATAGCTCCGGAGCCCTAGCCCTACAAGCTCAAGTCAGCTGACATGGGCCAGCTGCAGGTGTTTTATTACATCGTAGATGTATCAGTGAGCCTCATAAAAGTTGTAAAGTAGTTATGAGGCTAGTACTCATTTGAGTCCTAGAGTTACCTACATTCCATGATAGAAATTTGGTGTCCCCTCATTTTCATTGCTGAAATTATTTACATCAGAAATGAAGACTCCTGCACTGGTGGGTACAGAAAGCACCACCTGAAGGAAGGAATTAATCTGACAGCACACCAAGCTTCCTGCATGGATACTTTGTATGTGTTCCTCATTTTGGATATTTGTGGTATACTTGATCCCACATTTAGACCCTGGTAGGGTGAAGGTTATGCCCAGCCAATGCTCTGGCAATGTGCAGAAGGCAGGTGTTCAGCAGTCCCTTCCTCCACTCCCTGATGTCTGCTTTTGTCAACTTTGATCCCCTTCAGTTACCCCTAAAGCCAGGCTCAGCATGCAGTAGACAGCAGCAGCCAGCAAGGAGCTGGGGGGTTGCACACATTGTGCTGCCCTGCATATTTGATTGCCTTGATAGCTTTCTGTTTGGTATGTATGGTAAAGGCCATGCTGATATGACTGAGATGGGCCTGAAACAAATCTCTGGATCCAAATAGCCCCAATCTATGGGGAAGTTTGGATCTGGATGCAGATCTGATTTGTGGAGATGCCCTAATCCTGTAATTGACCATACTAACCCCCTGGATCCAAATAATCCTTGAACTTTGACGAAGTTGCAAGTGCTGTGCCCAGCTTTGCAGCTCAGGACCATCTCTATATATGGCCAAGTCATGCTAAATGTAATGGTGTTTTCTCCACATTTCTTCAAGCAGCCCAAGTCAGGTTCATCAAATGGACACAAGATTTTCAGATTGTTAACAGATATCATTGCTGATTATTAAAATTCAAAACTAGATAAATAACCAGTGTTATTCTGTCCTCTCTAGTGGTACTGAACCACTTAGAGATTAATAAGTCTGCTACAACCTTAGCTAATGGCCTCTTGCCTTTTAACTCATTCAGTAGAAACTCCTGCATTTAGCTTCAGAGGTTCCCAGGTTCAATCCCGCCCGCCGTGTTACAAGTGGGGGCTCGCCCAGGATATCAACTGGGAAGTTTCTGAAGCTCAGGACATGCTTCCTCAGCTAGGGGGAAGTATGTAACCCACACACCTCCTGGGTGTGGTGTTCTGTCCCACACCGAGACCACTTAGAGATAAATGAGTCTGCTACAGCCTTAGCTAAGAGCTATGTGTCTTTTAGCTCATGCAGTAGAGGCTCAAGCACTTAGCTTCAGGGGTCCAATCCCACCTTCTGACCACTGGAGTCTGTCGATGTTACATTTTGTGTTCCTACGGGGTTGGTATCCCCTGTGCTACAATGTCAGCATTTACCGTGTCCAAGGCCTGGTTTCAAATTTGAGCCCATGACCTTGTCAGTCCAAAGAGAAGAGTGATATTAGCTGACCCATGGTAACAACAGAGATGTGATCATTAGTTTATCTCTGTTTTCAAATGCAAAGTATAAACAATATCTCCTCTGTCCAACTAATAACAAACTGGACACTACTATTTGTTTGACCTTGATATTAAATACATGCACAGTAAAGGCAACACAAATGAAGAAGTAAAGCACCATTGATAATTATCAATACACTATACTTATAGTTTTTTTTAGTCATATGGAACTACAACAACAAAATGTGATTGACCCTAGAGAACCATCCAAAGCCAAATCCTATCAGCTCGAGGCCTTCAAGCTATTTCAATTCCTTCCACCTCACTTTTTGGCATGATCCAAAAGATATGATTTTTGGCTCAGTGGGGAAAAAAGCTCTATTCTTGTATATACGTTTTAAGGGGTTTAATGAGTTTATATGATAACAATTATTTCTCCCCCACCCATCTGCCCCAAGTTTAAACACTTAATTTCACATTCAGATTGTCTGAGTCCTGACCTCTAAACAGAAAAGTTTCTGGTTAGCACCACACAGTTACAGCTAGGACAGCAGTTAAGGGACAACCCTGCATTGCAAAAGTGCAGAACCACGCAAATACAAAGGAAGCACAATCATTCCCAGAGTTCTCCGGGGTGCACAGGGGATGAGTAGAGGTCACTATGCTTTAGTGTAGTGCAGCCTGTTCTAGGGGCCAGTGTAAAGGGGGGGGTGAGGTTGGGTCCACATCTGCTCCCCATGACAGTGGGGCGCTGGCGACTACTGGGAGTGAATTGGTTAAAGCAGCTCATGCAAGCTCCTGAGCACAGAGACTTCAGCTGCAGCTGGCCCCTATCCAGGCTCCTTATGCCAGCCTCCCCACACAGCTGTGTAAGGGGCAGCCACCATCCGCCCTCATCACCACAGTGGCTGAGCCCCTCACAATCATCAGTAGCTTTAACAAGTTCACCTCCTAACACCCCTGTGTGGAAGAGAAGGATTATTATCCCAGTTACACAGAGCAGGAGCCTAGGCACAGGGTTTGTTAAGTGACTTCCACCAGGTCACACAGGAAGTCAGTGGCTGAGCTGGCATTTGAACCCAAGTCTTCCCAGGCCAACTCCAGCACTTTTTCAAGTAGACCTTAAGGTTTTCTGGCAAAACACATATACTGTGAAAACACTGGGGTTTGCCAAAGCAGGAGCTCTTTTCCACTTCCCACCTAAGCTGGAAGAACTTTCAGAACCAGATCTAATGGAGCTTCATCTGTCTTTTGTATTTTTATCCTATTACTCATGCAGCTCTATTAATCCAAAATTAATGGAGGAAAGCAGCAGAACTCTTATTGGAAGGAGATTAAAAGGCCACCAGACCTCCCCCTCCAGATGACAAGTTACAGCAAGTAAGCAGGGCTTGACTTGGTAATGGAAAGAGAGATCTGATGAAGAGGAGAATGGGCGGTGGCTTGGGGCCCTTGGGAGGAGAAAGGAAGTCTACATGTTTCCTAAATGCTACTAGGGCCCTTCAATACAAATTATACCCAAAACAGCTATGTTAAAAGAATATTATTAAGCTAGCAAAACCAAGCACTGAAAAGTAGAGATTGGCGGAGAGATGTATTCTGTTTTGTGGAGTATTTTGCTATTTCAAAATAGGGTTTTGTTCTGATTTGGAATTAAACCCCAAAATTTTGAAATTTCCTATGAAAGAGGGTGGTGTCCCAGGTCTGGGGCTGTCTGCATGGTTGGCTGCCCTGGAGCCACGACCCTGCATGCGGGTCCCTGGCCTGAGGCAGTCAACCTGGTATGCTGTCCTGGACCTGCAGCTCCTGGATGCTCTAGGTGTCTGATTCAGAGGCAACCCAGCTGATGGGTTGCCTCAGAGCTATGGACCTGGAAGCCCTGGGTTGTCTGCTGCCTAGAAGTTGGGGTGAGCAAACTGGCAATAAACCAGGCAGGTTTTTGTTGGAACTGAGGATAAATTGAAGGACAAAATTAAGGATGGAGAAATAAGGCAAGAACAGTAATAATGGCCTGAAATTAGACAGGCATGAGGATTATATGGAATAATATACCCAGGGAAGTCATCAAGGCACTAACACTTGCGGAGTCCAAGGGGAAATCAGAAGAACAGGACAGATGAATGCTTGAGTACGGAGGTGGACTGAGTGTCCCAGGAAATCTCTCCCGCTTAAGATCTGTGAACCTTTGTTATATGGGAAAATTTACAAGAAAAAGAAAAGTCCAGATTCAAAAGTTCTTCAGAAACCAGAGGGAATAAAAGTTTAGATAGAAATTGGGTGCATATAGGTCGATATTTCGTGCCTCCATCACCAATTCTTCATGCACAGCCCTTTGATTGATAGAGATTTTAGTGCTTGCTGGCCAAAAATAGGGCTGCTAGCACCCAGTCTCATGATAGCATGGTACAACACATAGCCTTAGCTTAAGTCAAGTAGCTGTTGTTTATGACTTTAAGCCAAGCACACTGGAGTCCTTATTTAAACAGAGATTCAAGTTTTGTGGAATACTTTTGGCAAGGATAGTGCTCCAGAGGTAAATCTTCATTTCCATGTCAGTGAAAGATCTTACAAATATAACATTTCTGGTAGCTAGTTTACAGCACAGAACCTTAAGATGCATTTTGAGACTCTTAAATAATACAAAAGGCCTCTCATTCATATGACTATAAATCCAGAAGCTGACCATCTGTATAATGTTCCCACTAGCAGTGGCATTCCGTAAGATGACCAGTCCATCATTATGTAGCAAACATGTAATTGTGGGTTACAAACTTGTTTTGACAACATGGCTTGCATTGGTGAGGATCGACGTACTCCCGAATCTCTCTTCTTCAGATGGTCTGAAAAATTCATAGTGACACAATATGACAATTCATATTCAATTGACAACTTATCTGGGAAACAAAGGCAAATATAAAAAATTTGACACGGTTACCAGAAACCGAACAGAAACTGTGTTGGTGAGCTAGCAGCAGTCCTAGTGGTTTTTGTAGAAGTGGGAAAAAGAAATATAGATAAGGAGAGATTTCAAAGTTCCATCACTTTGAGAATACAAGAAAATCAGCTAGAGAGTCCAATGTATCAACTCTATCCGAGTCCAAAGTCCTCCAGAGTTACTCCAAAGTATATTTCTACTCACAGTAGAGATGACTCATGCAAGATTCAGTTCTGGCCCCCAAGAAATGCCTAGTGAATGGGGGGGAAGCAATAGATGTGATAGATCTTAATTTTAGTAAGGCTTTTGACACAGTCCCACATGATGTTCTCATAAGAAAACTAGGGAAATGTGGTCTAGATTAAATCACTGTGAGTGCAAAGGTGGTTGAAAAATTATATTCAATTATTAGTTATCAGTGGTTCACTATGATATGTGTATACATAGCTGGTGGGGTCCTGCAGTGGTCTGACCTGAGTCTGGTACTATTCAACATTTTCACTAATGACTTGGACACTGGAATGGAGTAAAATTTGCAGATGACACCAACGTGGGAAGGGTTGCTAGCACTTCGGAGGACATGATTAAAATTCAAAATAATCTTGACAAATTGGAAAATTGGTCTGAATTCAACAAGATGAAAATCAATAAGGACAACTGCAGAGTACTCCACTTAAGAAAGAAAAATCAAATGCACAACTACAAATTGGGGAATAACTGGTTAGGTAGTAATACTGATTAAAAATATCTGGGGGTGATAGTGGATCATAAATTGAATATGAACCAGCAATGGGATCCAGTAGCAAAAAAAGACTAACATCATTTTGTGGTGTATTAACAGGAGTGTCACATGTAAGACACAGGAGGTAATTGTCCTACTCTACTTGGCAGTGGTGAGACCTCAGTTGGAATAGTGGATCCTGTTCTGTGTGACAAACTTTAAGAAAGACATGGACAAATTTTGAAGAGAGTCAAGAGGAGAGCAACAAAAATGATAAAAGATTTAGAAAACCTGATCTATGAGGAATTGGTTTTTTTTTAAAAAGGGGGTCATCTTTAGTCTTGAGAAAAGGAGACTGAGGGGGAACCTGATAACCGTTTTCAAATATATTTAAGTGCTGTTATAAAGGGGCTGGTGATCAATTTTTCTCCATGTCCGTTGAAGGTAGGACAAAAATAATCCGCTTAATCTGCAGCAAGGGAGATTTAGGTTAGCTCTGAGGGGAAACTTTCTAACTATAAGGGTAGCTAAGGACTGGAATAGGCTTCCAAGGGAGGTTGTGGAATTCTTGTCACTGGAGGTTTTCAAGAATAGATTAGACCAACACCTATCAGGGATGGTCTAGATCAGCGTTTCTCAAACTGGGGTCCAGGGACCACCGAGGGTCCGAGAGGGAACTCCAGGGGGTCCGCAGACCCCACTGCTCAACCCCTTCTCCTCACTCCCAGGCAGGCTCCCTACCTGCCCTGATTCTGCACAGCTCCCAGAAGCAGCTGCCAGGTCCCTGTAGCCCGAGGCACAGGTGCAACCAGGGAGGCTCCGCAGGCTATCCCCACCCAAGTGCCAGTTCCGCAGCTCCCATTGACTGGGAACCGCATCCAATGGAAGCAGCAAGGGTGGAGCCTGCGGGCGTGGGGGTAATGCCCAGAGCCTCACTGACTGCGCCTCCGCCTAGGGGCCGCAGGGACCTGGTGGCAGCTTTCTGGGAGCCGCATAAGCCGCTAGGACCCCACACCCTTCATCCCCCTGCACCTCAACTGCCTGCCCCAGCCCAGAGTTTCCTCCTGGAGCCTATACCCCCCAACCCCACCTCATACGTATGTGTGCGTTTAAGCCAGTTCTACATCTTTGAAGAACATACTATGATATGGTAAGACAGTCAGCTTTTAAACCCAGAAGTCACAGTGGCAGGGCTAAAAGTGGCAGCTAGGACAGTGAAAGAGCAACATCAGAAGGTCAAACACATGCACAGCTACCATTTCCAATCCTCTTGTCTCCTGAACTGTAAATCGGCTTTCTTACCACATAGGCTGACCCTGAACTGATTTCCTAAAATTCTGTTGTCGCGGCACTTTTTCTATTTTTGTTTTGTTTACATTATTTGAAATGAAGTTAGCATCCAGGAAAGCTGTAGGAGATGACATCCTTGGAACGTGAAGTCCTATATTCAACCACAGCACAGGTGCAGCATAAGCAGCAGCAGCGTGCCAGTTGTAATGGTGTTTTTCATAATGTGGACGTATTTTTCCGGGAGGAACTGAAATGGCCAACTGACGTTAGATCAGATTACAGAAAGTGATGTGGTTCTATTGACTTATGCCAAGCCATCATTTTGACCTCCTCTCCTTTTCCAAGGCAAATTCAAGCCTTCGTTGTTAACAAGCTGCTTTCTCCTAATGAAAGGTACCCCACGAAGCCACCCTTATTAGAAAAGAGAACTGTCCATTTAAATGCCCAAAGTCTGTGCTAGCAAAACATATAGACTCCTTTTTCTGAGGAGTCTCCCTCCACTGCTTACTCTGATGTTAGCAGCATCAGGTGGGCTAGTGTTGACAAGTCTCCTATGGGTACCGCTATTTTGAACACCATGTTGTTTATACCTTCTTTAAGCTGGGTTAGACGACATGGTGTTAAAAACAATTGCAGCTCTGACAGCTTTGCCTACACTAGGGCTCCCACATGCAAACCCTGATGGAGAGGCACCAGTATTAGCAATGATGGGAGATATTTCAGGGTAATGCCTACTGCAGCCCCCCTTCCCCAAAGAGTTTTCTTGGCTAGCAACTAGAAAAATACCAGTTTTCACTTTGTGCATATTCCTTTTCAAAATCTAGTGTTTTTGCAAGTATTTTTATAAGATAGGTAGTCTGATAAAGTACCTAGATAATGAAACATAACAGGACACTTAACTATGGCCATAGTATCATGATATGTCTCTCAGATCTTGCCAATATCCTTATACTATATATACACTCAAGTTCTTTTTTACACTACAAAATTAAGATGTATGTGTTAATGTAGCACTCTGGCAAGTACTTTAAAGTTGAGAATACCTTTATTCGTGGAAATGTTATTTTGTATTGTCCCTTGTGTATTCCTATTGAAGACACTTGTTAGGTAGCATGACCTAGCGGTTACAGCTTGAGCTGGCGAGTCAAGAGAGCTAGGTTCCAGTCATGCCCTGCTACTGCCTCACTATGCAACTTTGGACATACCATCTAAGCTCTGGCTCAGTTACTAAATCTGAATTATATAAAGATCATAAGAGAAACCTGTATCACTGGGGTGTTGTGTGGATTTTGTTAATGTTTGCAAAGCATCTGGAATGTGCAATTCAGTTATTATTGTACCTAAGCATGGCCTGCTAATTATTATTTCATTATCAGTTTGGCCCTTTAACAGGTGGGTAACTGCCACCCTTCCAGCTGCGTGGTGCTAGAGAAGTGGGAGGCCCAGCAGGAACTGCAAGGGTTAGAGGAGGGTGAGGAGCCAATCTGACTGGACTGTGATGTCATGTGGAATAAAGCAGGAAGACGTAGGCAGGCAATGGTGTTACAAATGCCCAGAGGCAAATGGAGCAGCAGTGGGTAGAGAATGCGGCCACATCCGTTCCTCTCTCCCTTGGAGAATAGTTCCCATTGCTGCTTGATGGTCTGAAGCAGGGGAGCTGAGAAAAGCAGCTGTTCTTTGAAAGGGCTCAAGCTTCTTGGCTGGGAGTAAGCATGGGAAGCTACCACTTGCCTAGCCACCAGAAGTATTAAATGAACAGCTGGAAGGTTGGCAAAGAGGAGAGGTTGCCACAAGTTAGTAACTCATTGTGACATAATGGCAGCCATCAGCTACGGGGAGAGGAGGAGGAGGGCAAAGAGAGAAGGGGGTAGCAAAGTAGCGATGAATCTGGTAGCCACCTGGTGGGAGGGGAAATGGAAATGGAGGGTGGTAGCCTCTATGGACAGTCAGAGTTGCATGGGCTAGGATAGACATTTTGGGTGAATGAGGAGAAAGGGGTAAACTCTGGGTTGGGGAGCAGTGTGAAGTTGTGTAGGGAGAGGGACCTACTTTTAAATTTTGCTTGGATGGGTTCATCCAACTATCATTTTTCCTTGGCCCATTCTGTCTGTTTAAAGTCACATTCTATTATATATAAATTGGTCTTCACTGTACCTCAGGCACCGAGCATTAGTAGGTAACCAGAAGGATGAGTGAACAAGTTGAGAAGCTAGTAACATTCAGAGATAGGGAGAGAACCTGGACATGCAGGCACATCTTGACAGCTTTGAGGAAGACAATGAGAAGCCCTGAAGTAAAGACCCCGCATTTTGGCCAAGAAGAGGTGGGTAGTTATTTTAAAGCTACAGGCTGGAGCAAATGTGAGCAAGGCAAGTTATGAAGCAATGCAGCTGGGGTGCAGAACACAAGCACGACCAGCATAGATGACGTAACAGGGAGTTTCTAAAGTGTAGCTGTAACATGTCGTATTCTACTAGCTAAGTTATCAGAATGCACGACAAAAGACAATGCACTCCAGTGTAGTCCTGGGAAGGAGTACTGTACTTACACAGCCATGTTACCATTACCCTCTACATCATGGTGTTCCATTACAAATGAGAGTGGAAATTAATTAAAAGACCTGGTGGTCCAAAATGTGCACAGAGAGCAGTCACAGAAGGAGTTACTTTTATTAGGAGTAAAATGTTTGGTGTAATATAGTATTTCCTAGCCTCATTACCAAAAAGGCAAATTGAGTCTGAGTAGAAAATACAACTACATGCCATGTGTATACATTTGTGCGCCTCGGCATGTGTGTCATATCTTACCTGCACACATACAGAAATAGGTTATTATATAGTAAATATACAGTATAAAAAGGATATTTGTAATGGTTGCTCAAAATTTATGGGAAATTTTGTCAAATCCTGCAAAATTTGGGGGCTTGGGATTTTTCTTCAGATTCTGAAGAATGTTTTTGAAAATGTGCAAGAAAATCAAAGTAACTTTTTTTAATTGTGTCCCAAAAATATAATTCAACAGCACAAAAGTATCACAAAATATACATATTACAATCTACATGTTCTATAATAAAATAGAATGCATCACCAAGAAGATAAAGAGGCTCAGTCTTGCTGCCACTGAATTTAAGAGAAAAACTCCCATTGACTTCAGAGAGGGCAGGTTCAGTACCAGGAAGGATACATTTTTCATGCACAGTCAGTCACAAACAGTCCTTTTCCCCACCTCACTCCTCCTTTAGTTCATTGTATTTCAGTATTTTTCAATATTGACATATGAGCAGCAGGATCAGCACTAATGTAACTACAGTCCTAGCAGGCTCCACCATCACAAGGCCTCTTCCAGCTTCCTCCTATACCACCCTACCCATCACAGAGTTTTAAAGGCCCTCACCCAACCCCAATACTCCTGGCAACCCCTTTTTACAGTCTCTAACAGTTTTCCTGATGTCAGAGGCTGCATCATTCCACCCATGATTCTCTGGATCTGATCAACTAATTGAATTTGTAGCTGCATTATTTATTTTTGTTTAATTAATTCATTACTTTCTTGTATTATATTCAACATAATCAAAAAGAGGAATGGTTACATAGAAATCTGAATGTACCCCATGTTGGTATATCAGAAAGCAGAAGTCAGTGGAAACTGTTTTACATTTTGAGGTACTCAGCTTATATGTCAATGCTTAGATTTATTTTTCATTTAAATAATTAACAATATTTATCACCATTTAAAATCCTAAATAGATGGATGTCAAGGAATCCTATTAATCTTCAGTATAATTCTAAATATCAAATCATAATATTATTCTTGGAAACCAATTGATTGACTTGAACACCCCTCAGGTATCCTTAGAAGTTAAAAGTGGTCGTCAATTGATTTACCGTTTTGTGAAGTCCTAGGACTTTGCTGGGTATATTTGTGTTTATAGAAGCTTTCTTTTTTGGTTTTGATATAGCACGTTTATTTCAGTAGGTAAAGGTAGATTCTGAGTTCATGTCTGCAAATCTGTAATGTGGACTTCGTTGGTACAGTCAGTAGATTTATGATAAGCATTTTTTTCAGCGTAAACATTATATTCTGTACTTAATTTTTTTCTTATCAATGCCTGCATTTTAAAAATAGCCTTTTTAGAATTTTATCTCATGGTCAGTCACCTACACTCCTCATACCCACACATACATTTATGATTGCCTTGAGATGGCTCTTTGTTGCAGACAGAAAATGTGTCAGGCCTATCACTAGTTAAGGTTAAAGCCCTGCAGAAATGCCTGGAAGTATTGGATATTTCATTTTCCATTATCTGTAGTTTTCTGTTGATAGCAGTGATTGTGTCTCATCCTGAATATGTTTTTCTCTTGGTATCTTACTGAAGAAAGGATAAAGATTTTTTATTTTTGGTGAAGGGGATTGGGTGGGGGAGGTTAACCAATTACAAAATACAGTAGTTCAGTTAACAGCAATAAAGAGATTTGTGTTTTTGGACGAGTAGTTTGCAAGCCTTAGGGCTCTCCTTTCAGTCTCCATCAAGATGACCAGAAGGCAATTAAATTTCATGTCCTTCCCTCCTCAACAAAATGAAAAGAGTAGTTATTTGTGAAGTTCTTTTGTAATAAGGGTGCCATCTCCTCTTGCCTGAGCGTTTCTCTATTTCACTGTGTCTTAAAGAAGAGTGTTCCTTTGTCAAGAAAGCTGGAGTAGCTCTGTGTGGATTATGAAAACTGATGGGCAATTTATGAGAGACAGGCCCAAGAAGAGAGGTATACCTAGCAAGTTTATGTCTCTGTATCCCAAAAGTAAGTTCAACCCTTTTATTTAGGTGGAAATCCCTTAAGAAAAGGGATCAAGATTTTCCAAAGTGATTAGTGACCTTAGTTGCCTCAAATTGTAAGTCCCCAACTTGAGTCAGTTTAAAGGGGCCTTGTTTTCAGAAAGTGCTGTGCACCTACTCTCTGAAAATCAGCCCACTTTAAGGAATTCTATCATGTGACTAGCCAACTCCTCCTCTCAGACCAAAAAATGCTATATATTAAAATGGTGCATTCTGGGATATAAGGGAAACTGTTAATTTATTCAGTAAATCATCCTGACACAACACTCAGAGATTATATTATTTTTTTGGAAGCAACTTGGTTATAAAATGATAATTAGTTGAAAAAGCATTTTGGAGCAAATATTCATTTTAACAATTTTCAGAAACGTATTAAAGTGGAAAGGACCTACTGGGCTAACTGTACAAATACATGAAGCAAATTTGGGCATGCAAAACAGGCAATTTGGTGTGCAAAAGGAGACAACTGGGAAGCCAGTTACAAATTCCACAATACAAAAGTGTAGATTGAGTAGCTAAATATTCTGTATGTGAAGTTGGATCTTTTGCATGTGCACCTTAGATACATATTTCTTTAAACTCAGCCCACTAAGTTATCTGTTCCATCATCTTGTCAATAGAAGATTGGGTTATTTGTTTGTTTACTATGACCCCAATCTAGTAACATAGGTGCTGAAACTAGGTTGTGGTGGATGCTGCACCACTCCCTGGCTTGAAGTGGATTCCATTATATAGAGGAAAAAGAAAAGGAGTACTTGTGGCACCTTAGAGACTAACAAGTCCTCCTTTTCTTTTTCCGGATACAGACTAATATGGCTGCTACTCTGAAACCTGTCATTATATATAGGGATTCAGTTTGGTTCAATGGCTCTCAGCACCTCCACTATACAAATTGTTCCATTGACTAGAGAGTCCTGAAGCGAATCACAAAAGTCACCCAATTTGCTTAAAGTTATACCCATGTGCTTTGTTGTATCAGGACTTTCACTGATATGTACTTTATCAAGGACGGTTAAATACTTGATGGAAAGGGACTTCCTTATTTTCCTACATAGTGCAAATTTGAATTAAAGATTTTTTGGTGTTGGTGTTATTGGGGGTGAGGGTTGGTTTTGCTTTTGCTTTTTACTATGGTTCAGTTTTCAGTATTGAAGTTCTACAACAGCCAAATGAATTATTAATTGCAAAACAGTGGACTGTTTCAAGGGCCTACCTTTTTAGCTTTAATTTGCTGTATTTCTTTGCCAGCACTTTGCCTTCATTGTTTCAAATGGCAAAATGATGATGATAATAATGAGGGCTTTCACATAATTCTGTCCTTAAAGCATTCTGAAGGCTGAATCAGGAAGTGGGAGATCTGCTTCTGGGTTACTGTGGCATGAGGGGAGAAAGAAATGCCATGATAACTAACAATGAAAGTCCTACACAAGTAGATGAGCCCAGAAAAGATAACTAAGAATTCATTTTGAAATGAAAGTTTGCTTTTCATTATGATTGTATCTGGAGGAGTTGGGGATGGATTCAAAGTTTGCTACAAGGCTGCACACTGTCAGACACGTAACTGAAACCTACTCCCACTCCTACTGAAGTCAATAGGAGTCTTGACATTGACTTTACTATAAGCAAGGTCACCATGCCTCTGGTGATGACAACCACCCTACCAATCTTTCATCTCTGTTTAGTCTCCTTTTGGGGGTTGAGGGTACAAAGAATGCATATTCCTTTTGGATGATTTAGTTAATTATTGTTGCTTGCCTTTACAAAAAAAATACCATTGTGCTCGGGAAAATACGCCAAGTAAAAGCCTGAGACAAACCTGTTTATTAAAGGCATACTGGGAGGTGACTTTGTTTAATTTAATAAACTTTATTTTATTATATTTCAGAATTAGAGAATTCAGTAAATCTAGAAATAAATCACAACACATGATGATTGTTCATTTGTCCCTTATAAAGCATAGGTGCTATGGTTAAGTTTTTCAAAAGCACTTAGGCTCCTAAGTCACTTAAGTCTCATTGAAAGTCAGTGAGACTTTGGCTTCTAAATCCCTCAGTCACTTTTGAAAATGGAACTTAGGTTTCACTTAAGCGCTTTTGAAATATTAGCTCATGCTTATGCATTTCTTTTAATGTGTGTGTCTCCTAGTGAACATGACAGTACATAACTCGGTTAATCCAGTTCCTGTTTTTCAAGTGATTTATATTACTTTCCCAGTACTCCTTTAGCTGTATTTTCATAGAGAAATATGTCTGCATATAGAGGCAAGTAAGGACTTTCAGAAATATGTAATGTCTAGTCCTCTACCCAAATTCCTTATTGCCTACTTAAAAATCTACATGTGAATTTTTCTCAGAATCCTACATACAGTAGTTCTGAAAGAAACTCAGAAAGAAACTTCACCGTGACATTTAATCTGCAAATTAGTGGAGTCTAATAATTTGCTAACCATATAACAAAGGTTCACAGATCTTAAGCGGGAGAGATTTCCTGGGACACTCAGTCCACCTCCGTACTCAAGCATTCATCTGTCCTGTTCTTCTGATTTCCCCTTGGATTCCGCAAGTGTTCGTGCCTTGATGACTTCCCTGGGTATATTATTCCATATAATCCTCATGCCTGTCTAATTTCAGGCCATTATTACTGTTCTTGCCTTATTTCTCTATCCTGAATTTTGTACTTCAATTTACCCTCAGTTCCAACAAAAACCTGCCTGGTTTATTGCCAGTTTGCTCACCCCAATTTCTAGGCAGCAGATACTCCAGGGCTTCCAGGTCCACAGCTCAGAGGCAACCCATCAGCTGGGTTGCCTCTGAATCAGAGACCCGAGGGCATCCAGGAGCTGCAGGTCCAGGACAGCATACCAGGTTGACTGCCTCAGGCCAGGGACCCCCATGCAGGGTCGTGGCTCCAGGGCAGCCAACCATGCAGACAGCCCCAGACCTGGGACACCACCCTCTTTCATAGGAAATTTCAAAATTTTGGGGTTTAATTCCAAATCAGAACAAAACCCTATTTTGTAATAGCAAAATACTCCACAAAGCAGAATACATCTCTCCGCCAATCTCTACTTTTCAGTGCTTGGTTTTGCTTTCTTAATAATATTCTTTTAACATAGCTGTTTTGAGTATAATTTGTATTGAAGGGCCCTAGTAGCATTTAGGAAACATGTAGACTTCCTTTCTCCTCCCAAGGGCCCCAAGCCACCGCCCATTCTCCTCTTCATCAGATCTTTCTTTCCATTACCAAGTCAAGCCCTGCTTACTTGCTGTAACTTGTCATCTGGAGGGGGAGGTTTGGTGGCCTTTTAATCTCCTTCCAATAAGAGTTCTGCTGCTTTCCTCCATTAATTTTGGATTATTAGAGCTGCGTGAGTAATAGGATAAAAATACAAAAGACAGATGAAGCTCCATTAGATCTGGTTCTGAAAGTTCTTCCAACTTCGGTGTGGAGTGGAAAAGAGCTCCTGCTTTGGCAAACCCCAGTGTTTTCACAGTATATGTGTTTTGCCAGAAAACCTTAAGGTCTACTTGAAAAAGTGCTGGAGTTGGCCTGGGAAGACTTGGGTTCAAATGCCAGCTCAGCCACTGACTTCCTGTGTGACCTGGTGGAAGTCACTTAACAAACCCTGTGCCTAGGCTCCTGCTCTGTGTAACTGGGATAATAATCCTTCTCTTCCACACAGGGGTGTTAGGAGGTGAACTTGTTAAAGCTACTGATGATTGTGAGGGGCTCAGCCACTGTGGTGATGAGGGCGGATGGTGGCTGCCCCTTACACAGCTGTGTGGGGAGGCTGGCATAAGGAGCCTGGATAGGGGCCAGCTGCAGCTGAAGTCTCTGTGCTCAGGAGCGTGCATGAGCTGCTTTAACCAATTCACTCCCAGTAGTCCCCAGTGCCTCCAATGTCATGGGGAGGAGATGTGGACACAACCTCACCCTCCTTTACACTGGCCCCTAGAACAGGCTGCACTACACTAAAGCATAGTGACCTCTACTCATCCCCTGTGCACCCCAGAGAACTCTGGGAATGATTGTGCTTCCTTTGTATTTGCGTGGTTCTGCTCTTTTGCAATGCAAGGTTGTCCCTTAACTGCTTGTCCTAGCCGTAACTGTGTGGTGCTAACCAGAAACTTTTCTGTTTAGAGGTCAGGACTCAGACAGTCTGAATGTGGAATTAAGTGTTTAAACTTGGGGCAGAGGGGTGGGGGAGAAATCATTGTCATCATATAAATTCATGAAACCCCATAAAAAGTATTTACACGTCACTGCTAATCTGAAGATAACTTTTTTTGGCCCTTGACTAACTCATCATTATAATGAAGTATATTTTCGGTTACTTTATTTTCATTCGCTTTTTTACAGTTCATATTTACCAAGTCTCTGGGGCCTAAAATTACCTCCGTCTTTTCCTTCAGGTCTACAGCTGCAGTTTCTTGCGATCACTATAGCAACGCTTGGAATGCAAGCATTGTGTTTGCTTTTCTGTTAGGAAAATAAGTGAAGTTAAAGTAGCAACTACCACCAGGAGACAGATAAATGCCTTTATAAAAGACTGTAATTAAGAATTTAAAGTTGCATGGTTATGTGGAATACAAGAATGACTTCTGAGTACTTTGATATTCTAACAGGCAGTAAGTCAGCTACTACACATGGCATATTCTATCGTGCCCTCAAAATAGAAATTCAACTTGGTTTATCATGTATACATCAGCCAAGATTAGTTTACAGAGTTTGTATGGAAAAGAACTATTGGCTTTCCAGAAGTGACTAGTTATTTTTGGGTTCCTCAATCTTTAGGTGTCCAATTTAAAAAAAACTAAAAGGGAACTGAATTTCAGAGGATGGGCAATCAAGTTTAGCCTCCAAAAATTGAGGCATCCAAAATCACTATTCACTTTGAAAATCTTGACCCTTGTCTTTTTTAGGATAGAAAAATCTCACAAGAAGAATAGAGCTTTTTTCCTCGCTGAGCCAATAGTCGTATCTTTTGGACCATGCCAAAAAGTGAGGTGGAAGGAATTGAAATAGCTTGAAGGCCTCGAGCTGACAGGATTTGGCTTTGGATAGTCCTCTAGGGTCAATCACATTTTGTTTTTGTAGTGCCATATGACTAAAATTATAAGTATAGTGTATTGATAATTATCAATGGTGCTTTACTTCTTCATTTGTGTTGCCTTTGCTGTGCATGTATTTAATGTCAAGGTCAAACAAATAGTAGTGTCCAGTTTGTTATTAGTTGGACAGAGGAGATATTGTTCATACTTTGCATTTGAAAACAGAGATAAACTATTATGATCACATCTCTATTGTTAGCATGGGTCAGCTAATATCACTCTTTTCTTTGGACTGACAAGGTCATGGGCTTGAATTTGAAACCAGGCCTTGGACACAGTAAATGCTGACGTAGCACAGGGGATACCAACCCCGTAGGAACACAAAATGTAACACCGACAGACTCCAGTCGTCAGGAAGTGGGATTGGACCTCTGGAGCCAAATGCTTGAGCCTCTACTGCATGAGCTAAAAGACACATAGCTCTTAGTTAAGGCTGTAGCAGACTCATTTATCTCTAAGTGGTCTCGGTGTGGGACAGAACACCACACCCAGGAGGTGTGTGGGTTACATACTTCCCCCTAGCTGAGGAAGCATGTCCTGAGTTTCAGAAACTTCCCAGTTGATATCCTGGGCGAGCCCCCACTTGTAACACGGCGGGCGGGATTGAACCTGGGAACCTCTGAAGCTAAATGCATGAGCCTCTACTGAATGAGTTAAAAGGCAAGAGGCCATTAGCTAAGGTTGTAGCAGACTCATTAATCTCTAAGTGGTTCAGTACCACTAGAGAGGACAGAGTAACACTGGTTATTTATCTAGTTTTGAATTTTAATAATCAGCAATGATATCTGTGAACAATCTGAAAATCTTGTGTCCATTTGATGAACCTGACTTGGGCTGCTTGAAGAAATGTGGAGAAAACACCATTACATTTAGCATGACTTGGCCATATATAGAGATGGTCCTGAGCTGCAAAGCTGGGCACAGCACTTGCAACTTCGTCAAAGTTCAAGGATTATTTGGATCCAGGAGGTCAGTATGGTCAATTACAGGATTAGGGCATCTCCACAAATCAGATCTGCATCCAGATCCAAACTTCCCCATAGATTGGGGCTGTTTGGATCCAGAGATTTGTTTCAGGCCCATCTCAGTCATATCAGCATTGGCTTTACCATACATACCAAACAGAAAGCTATCAAGGCAATCAATATGCAGGGCAGTACAATGTTCAGTAGCTCTTAGACTGTCAAATTTTTCTGGAAAGGGACTGTCTTTTACTATGTCTTTTACTAGCACCATAGGGCCTAGATCCTTTGGCGTGTTGCAATTCAAATACATACATGTTAATTGATAATAATTCATAGTAAATGTTTGGGTGTGGGGCAAATATTTTATGGATTACTTACAACAGCATCTGCAACTCGCTCAAAGCCACAGCATTAATAAGGGAAACAAAATTATATATTTGACCCCCTCCCATTAACTTCAACAGCAGCAGACCTTAGATCTTTTAATTTATAACTACTATATGAAAGTAAACAACTTAGAATTATGCTTAATTCCAGGTGATAGCTTACTAGACCTCTAACTTTGCTGACAGGAAGAATAGAAAAGAGTTATTAAAATTACATCAGTTTGCTTGGCATATCATGTCTTCATTCAAAAAGGTTGGGACAGACAGAGTGAGGAGCAGGGCCAAGACACACACACACAAGGCTAAATTCAGATCTTATTTACTCTATTAACTTCAATGGCATGACTTTGCATTTACGTTGGTGTAAATGAAATCAGAATCTGGTCTTGTGGAGCCATTGTTAATTAATTTTTTTTTTTGTCACTGCTGGACCATGAAACCATTACAAATTGCAAATAAGGTGGAAAAGAATTTACCTTCCCCACAGTTCAAGTGGGTGAGTATTTACATATCCATGCCAGCAAATAAATGAAAGAGGGAAGCCAGCCACAGTATTGAGTACTAAGTCAGCTGGATCAGATAACTCTGCACTCTATAATATGGGAATTAATTACCTCTGATGCCTAAAGTACTGCCAGCCATACACTGATTCTAATCACTCTTTAACTTGGTTGCCAAGAATGTTTGAAGAATTTGTTTTGTAATGTATAAGATCTTAGTTCAGAGGAAAAAATCATACTATGTCTCTTAATTCTCAGAGAGACAAGGTGGGTGAGGTAATATCTTTCATTAGACCAACTTCTGTTGGTGAGAGAGACAAGTCTTTACATAACAGAGCACTTCTTCAGATCTGGGAAAGGTACTCAGAGTGTCACAGCTAAATACAAGTTGGAACAGATTGTTTAGCATGAGCAGTTAACACATATTCTTAGGAACCATTCAAGGTGAAGTGGCCTGTTAACACCTCTGTAGTCACTGGACAAAAAAGGTAGATTAGTGGGTTACAGATTGTTGTAATAAACCATAAATTCAGTGTCTTTATTAAGGGCATGGCTACACTTGCAGATGTAGAGCACTTTGAGTTAAACCAGCCTTTTCAGAGTCCAGTAGGGAAAGTGCTGCAATCTGTCCACACTGACAGCTGCAAGCGCGCTGGCGTGGCCACATTTGTGGCACTTGCAGCGGCATTGGGAGCGGTGCATTATGGGCAGCTATTCCACAGAGCACCTCTTCCCATTCTGGTGCTGTGGCTTGTGGGAAGGGGGCGGGGGAGGGATTCCGGGTCTTGTCCGAATGCCCCATGATGCATCGGTTCACATCCCAGCAATCCCTGTGCTTCCATCCACATTTGGCACCATCTTTCAATGTTTTTTGTACTGTGTGCTCTGTCTTCCCTTTCGGTCTGCGGGAATGGAGCCCGAACTGCTGAGGATAATGCTGACGAGTCTCGCCAGCACGTCACGTTTGGCAGTCGAGTTACTCCTTTAGATCCAAGCAGACAGTGAGGACTCTGATGATGATATTGACTCCAGTAATGCATACGACACGAGACCGCTTGTGGCATTCACGGACATGCTCACCACAGTGGAACACCACTTTTGGGCTCGGGAAACAAGCACTGAGTGGTGAGATCACATCGTCATGCAAGTCTGGGATGATGAGCCGTGGCTGCAGAACTTTTGGATGAGAAAAGCCACTTTCATGGGACTGTGTGATGAGTTCGCCCGCACCCTGCGGCACAAGGACACAAGATTGAGAACTGCCCTGATGGTGAAGAAATGGGTTACTATTGCAGTCTGGAAGCTGGCAACTCCAGACAGCTACTGATCAGTCGCTAACCAGTTTGAAGTGGGAAAATCGACCGTTGGAATCGTGTTGATGCAAGTTTGCAATGCCATTAATCGCATCCTGCTCAGAAGAACTGTGACTCTGGGTAACATGCATGACATTGTGGCTGGCTTTGCACAAATGGGTTTCCCTAAATGGGTTTCCCTAACTGCGGAGGGGCGATAGATGGGGCGCATATTCCAATGCTGGCACTAGCCCACCTAGCCTATGAGTACGTTAATTGGAAGGGGTGTTTCTCTATGTAGTTCTCCAAGTGCTTGTGGATCACCGTGGGCATTTCATTGACATTAGCACAGGCTGGCCTGGAATCATGCATGATGCACGCATCTTTCGGAACACTGGCCTGTTCAAGAAGCTGCAAGTTGGGACTTTTTTTTCCAGACCAGAAAATCACCATAGGGGAAGTCGAAGTGCCCATTGTGATCCTTGGAGACCCCGCTTATCGTTTAATGCTATGGCTCATGAAACCCTACACTAGGAGCCTTGACAGCAGCAAGGAGCGGTTCAACAACAGGTTGAGCCAGTGCAGAATGACTGTAGAGTGTGCTTTTGGCCATATAAAGGGCCACTGGTGCTCTCTTTGTATGGGAAGCTGGACCTCGCCGATGACAACATCCCCGCAGTTATATCCGCGTACTGTACCCTCCATAATATTTGTGAAAGGAAGGGTGAACGATTCACTCAGGCATGGAACTCAGAACACCTGGAGGCTGAATTTGAACAGCCAGACAGCAGGGCTCTTAGAGGGGCCCAGCGCAGGGCTGCAAGGATTAGGGATGCCTTGAGGGAGCAATTTGAGGCTGAAAGCCACCAGTAATGTTTGGTGCCCTGCACGGGAGTGAAGTGCAGTGGTTCCAATGTTAGTAGGAATCTGTGTTTGCAATGCTGACTTGCAGTGCCTGTTGCTTTTCTGGGCTAAGGTATCTTTTATTTTATGCAATAATAAAGAATGTTTTCAAAGCCAAAAAATCCATTTATTGAAAAGAAAATGCATTTATTGAAAAGAAACACAACTGCTTGGGAAACAGAAAGGGCAAGGGGTTGAGGTGGGGAACAGTACAATCACAGATTTGCGTATGTCCTGTTATCATACTCAGCCTTCCTGTCTGGAGTGCTGTGCAACGAGTGCTGCACTTCAGGATGGCTATAATGCATGGTGATGGGGGTTGAGTGCAGTGGGTAAGGGTATAGTTTTCAGGGCTGGATGGTGAAGCTACCGGTGCTGGAGGCAGCTGGTGGCAATAAGAACCTGAATGTTGGGGAAAGTGGGTTGGAGGTGAGATGGGGGCACAAGGGAAAGAGTTTTGGGACAATGGCTGTGGGTGGGGATGAGGGGCTTGTTTCTGATTATGAGCTTGGTGAGTTTGGGGGGTTGTTTGAAGGCCATAATAGGGCATTCAGGAAAGCTTTCTTTCAGGATGTAGTCCCCATCAAGTATGGGCTATAGTTGTTTGATGATACCCCATATGATTTCCAGTGAGAATGTTGGTGACAACTAGGGGTGTGCAGTTGGACTGAGGGTGGGAGGTTCTGTATTGAAGCAGGTTCTCTTGGGGTACTTGGGTGCCCGGTTCCATGATGCAATCTACTTCTCTGGTGGAGTGTCCTTGTTTGGTGAAGGTGGTTTTAAGTGTGTTAAGGTGTGTATCTCCGACTTTCTCCTTGGAGCATATTCCATGTATCTGAGTACCTGGCTGTAGATAACAGATTTCTTGGTGTGTTTGGGGTGGTTACTAGATCTGTGAAGATAGGTGTGGAGATTGTATGTTTCTTGTATATAGTTTTCTGGAGGGTTGAAACTGATTGTGGTGTCCAAGAAGTTGATGCTAGTGCGTGGGGGACGTGCAGGGTATGATTCTGTTCCCACTGAAGTCAATGACAAAAACCTCTCATTGATTTCAGTGAAAGCAGGATCAGGGCCATACTCTGCAGATGTATTTTTAACTAGATATCAGCTTTCTAAAACTTTGGTGAATAATAAATAACTGGCAATTAATCTATATCTCCAAAATGGCATACAAACATCAATTAAACCTCACAACATTCCTTTGGGGTAAATTTTCTTACCTACATTTTTAGATGGAGAAATTGAGGTAGGGAGCTGATCTGATTTACCCAAGTGCACACAGTAGAGCAGCGAGTAAATCACAGTAGTAATACAGAAAGATCAGCTTTATTAACTAATCCTTGCTCAATGGAAGCTCTATCTCCTTGTTCAATAAGTAAAATTCCCAGAGTATTGTCTCCCAGCATGCAATGGAATTTAGGTAAAGCCTAGAATGACTTCTTCAGTGTTTCTAGTTTTTTTTTTCCTAATGCCCTTGAATAGAACATAGTGGGGATCTTTCATACATCCCACACTACCAAGATCTCTTCTATCCTCCTACTCTTTGTGAACAGTCCCATTGAAAGTGGAGTCGGGTTCACAAAAAAATGACACAGTGAGTAGAATATACCCAGCAAGCTTCAGCTGTCCCTGCCTCTAGACCTTCCTCCACTCTTCTTTGGTTCTGAAGCAAAAATCTTAAGCATATGAAATTCTATTCCTTTATACAGCTCCTTATCGCCATTCTTCATGCCTAGGAGCTTTGATTACATGACCATGTAGCACGGGTGGGACAAATGTTTATTTTACAAATATTCGTTAGCTAGGCCAAGAACAAAGACACATTTCCTACATTAATTTCAGTATGTTATCAGATTGTACAGGTAAATTGATATCTGAGAGGTTCCCTATCAGAGAGGCCTATCTTAATATATATATTCACAAGGGATCCAAGATAAAGATGATGTGGGAAGGGAGCTGTAAGAATACTGATGGTGGGAGACAAAGGAGAGAGGAGAAATCTTATCTTTGAATTTCCTGACCTCTTCAGGGTTAGATCCAACTCTTAATATTCCATCCATGTAGCATTTGGAGCTGAATTTCCTTAGTTGTGATTTCATTTTAAGAAAAGCAAATGCAAAATGGAGAGAGAGGAGAAGAAAAAGATAAAAGAGCAAGCAAAGCAGAAGAAAGGAGATAGGAGAGAAGAACGAGACTGATATCTTCCTAAGGGTGTATCTGCATTGCAATTAAAAACCCTCAGCTGCTCCAACTGACTTGCACTTGCGGGGCTTGTGCTAACGGGCTATTTAATTACAATACAGACATTCGAGCATGAGAAGCCAGGGCTCTAGCACCCTGGGAGGTGGAAGAGTCCAAGAGCTCAGGCTGCAGTTCGAGCCCGAATGTCTACAACACAGTGAAGCAGCCTCTTAGCCCGAGCCCCGTGAGCCCGAGCCCCGTGAGCCTGAGTCAGCTGACATGGGCCAGCCGCGGGTGTCTAATTGCAGTGTAGACATTCTCTAAGGCCACGTCTACACTACCTGCCAGATTGGCAGGTAGTGATCGATCTCTGATCGCTCTGCTGTCGACTCCGGAACTCCACCAAGGTGAGAGGCAGAAGCGGAGTCGACGGGAACGGCAGCCGTCGATCCCGCACTGCGAGGACGCGAAGTAAGTGATTCTAAATCGATCTAAAATACGTCGACTTCAGCTACGCTATTCTCATAGCTGAAGCTGTGTATCTTAGTTCGATTCTCCCCCAACCCCCCCAGTGTAGACCAGGCCTAAGTGTTCACAGTAGAGCTACATGCCCCCTACAGAGCACACAGCTTTTCCTTCTGCTAAGGAATGGTCAGTATGCTTATGCAATAGCAGCAACATTGGGAACCCTCTTAAAGGGCTACATTGTATTGAATTTAATGGCCAAACTTCCATTGGTTTCAATGGATGCAGGATTGGGCTTACCAAAATGCCTCTATTTACCATGTCCCTAATTGGCCATCTTTGTAGCAGTGCAACTGTTTTTGCTTTTTTATAGCTAGCATTTAAAAAATTAATGTCACAGACATAACTAGGTTTGAAATATCACTGTGATCAAAATCAATTTGATGAATGAAAATAGCCTAAGGAAGGTGCAGCCTGCTCCTTTCTCTGTGGTTGGCCAGTCTCCAAGGCCAGAGTAAAGAGGAGTGGTAAGGTGTGTTAAGGCAACCCAGTGAGTTAAACATCAAATTAAGGATTATCTTTATTTTCCAACACTATAATTACCTATAAAAATGTCCCATGAGGGATTGTCTCCATGTCCTCATTTGACACTTTGTCTCTTGAGACTGAGGCATAAGCTGAAGGTCTGAGCCCAAGCCTAGGTGCTGGGAACCTTTGAGTTTTAACTCTGGTGCAGATTCCTTCAGTAACCTTGGGCAAGCCAGTTAAACCCTTCCTCACTTTCACTGCCTTGTCTAGTGTACCTGACAGCATTGGGAAGATGAAGGGCATGATCCTGTTCTCTTTTGAAATTACTGACAAAAATTACTTGGACTTCAATGGGGTCAGGAGACTCAAGCTCCAAGTAGTTTCTAGTGGCCCATTTTTTCGAGATGCTGAACACCCACAGCTCCATTGACTTCAGTGGGCATTCCAAGCACTCCACACCTCATACTCAGGTGCCAGAAGGTGCAGGATGAAAAGCGTTATCTAGGGCCTATGTATAAGAGTTATGGATTTGGTTACTTTGTCCAAAACTTGATCCAGCACCCGGCATAGTTGCTCTGCCTGTTGAGCTAAGGGATAATCTAGTAGCTGTCTATCAGTTGAGACTGATAAGCAAAGGATTTTGGCCTGCTCTAGCCCCCCCCCCCCTTTACAGGGACAAAGGCCAAAATAGTACAGAATGCAGTTTAGCATAACACAGAAAACAAGAGATGTTCTAAGCATGGGTGAGCAGCATGGGGAAGAGACACAAAAAATCACATTCTCTGCTGGGGTAATCCCATTGAAGCCAATGGCATTATTCCAGCAAAGAACTTAATCCAAAAGTGGAAAAGGAGAAAACAGAAGCAGTAAAGTTGCATGTTTGAAAAAAGGTGGGGCCAGACATGTGAGACACAGGAGGAGAAGACCTGGTCAGAGAGAGAGGCAGAGTGGGAGCTGTGTGAAACAATGTTGAGAAGGAAGAGACTGAATTTAATACACAAAAAGACAAGAACATAGCAGAAGGTTAGCGGCATGGGACTAACATGGTCAATGTTGTGAGAGAGAATAGTTGGCTGGCCCAATATGGAGGGAGGCTAAAGAATTTCTTTAAAGAAAGGTCATTCCTGAAATAGATATTTCCAACCTTTTCAGCAATTTGCAGACAGATGCAGTTGTGGAAATAATGGAAACCCCACTGTTTAATGATCACGCACATTCCAATATGCATCACTGCATGCACCACACACATTCTGGACCTTACATGCTTGTCGTGTCCACAGTGCACTCCAGGCAATGTAGTTAAGTCAGAAGCTAATAAAATCTAGTACACGTGACTTTGAACATTAATTTTACTTTGTGTCTCCTTCAGTGCTAATCGCTGTGGAGCACATGCATTGCTAATACACCCAGCCAGTATGCACAGTATGCAAATTCTCTCGGATAATCATCATGCATAAGTCCAAGTCCTTATTGCCAGGGCCAGTTTCTGATCTGTTACACAAGTGTAAAATCACATCTCCACTTAAGTCAATGTGGGTTGGAGTGAGAACAAACTTAGCAAGAACCTTGAGGATTTTATGCAATGAGCCACAACTTACATGGGGCTAAAATAGTTTCATTTTCAGTTTCATTTTGTCTGTGTTTTAAGGACATGATTTTACAACTTTTTGTTGCATTAAGCAGCACTTATTCAGGTGAACATTCTAATGAGCTGTGAACTGCATGTGTTTTGCTTGAAGTATTTATCTGGATCCTATGACAGATTCAGATTCTATAGAATCTAAGATTACAGAATCTGTTATTTCTCTGTGTGGACGCTGCAGGTGCAAACTTAAACTAGTTTACACTAATGTAGTCCTATTTGAAGAAGGCTGTATTAATGTGAACTAGGAACCTTTAAGTTAGCACCTGCATTGTCCACACGGGACAGTTACAGTGCGGCACTTTAGTGTGCGCTGCAGTTCACGCCCCAGTCAACTGAGCTGCAAGGCAGTATAGACATGCTCAAAAGTTTGTTTTGTTTTTTTTTTAAGGAAAGATTCTAGCCCTAAAATCTGTGAAGAAAAATGTCTAAATGTGAACTGATCAAAAATCAGAGTAATCATTTATGCTTCATTTAATCAAGGAATAATAATCAGTAATAATAAAAGTTAAAACTAGTTCAATATTTTTTTAAAAAACTACAAATATTTTTGAGACTACAATTACTAAATTTGGTTAACTATGATTCTTGTGGTGATATTATTTGTAAATAGTCAGACAGCCGCTGAGCACTTGGGAAAATGTTCATGAATCCAAAATTTTCAAGAATTTCAGCATGAATGATTATCTGAAAAGTCATACCATAAGCATGTTGTTTATTTCCATGCCCTCCCCGCCCCCTGCCACACAGACTACTCTCCTATTCCTTCAAATGTTTCAGTTACCTAGTCAGACAATATCAAGCAGAAGCAATATCAAGGGCAAGATTAGAGATGTCAAACATACAGCCTGTAGGCTGGATCCATCTCAATTGTTTTATGTGACCCATATGACGTATTCAGATTGTCCAGAATCTCCGCTTTCCTTTTTCTAAGAAGAATACTTTTACCTTATAAAGTGCCTTGCATTCAAGAATGGAAATTCAGGGCCAAATTAATCAGTGGTATATGTGGGAATGATCTATTGACATCAGTGGAGTTGCGCACTTGGTTACATTAATGGTGAATATGAACCTTAGCGTTTAAACCTTTTCAGAATGAAATCACGCGATACTGTTAAAGTGTTGAGCTGTCACTTAGTAGATGCTGGCAACTTAAATCCCAAGCAGAGCCTCATCAATAATGCCAATGGATGAGCTAAACGTTCCACTCTTTATTCGTGCAAATAGAAAGCCTCAAAGAATGTTATAGAAATTATTGTGCAAGATTCCCATTGCTTATTGTCTCCTAACTCTTAACAACTAAAAAATGGTCTTTCAAATACTTGCAGGGCCAGACATGCTAGCATATGTAAAAGTTAAGGGATAGAACGTTAAAATAAGGATGTCAACCATATTGTTGAAAAAAATACCTGCAGTGGCTCACCAGAAAGAGTTATGCCTGACAATCTCCATCATTATCTTATTTCTTAGTAACTCAGGCTGTAATTAGGGTACAGTTACTGGGCTGAGAAATATTTTTCCACTGTTTACAGAAATCAGGGAAGTACTCCTTCAAAACCTAGTTTGGCTTCCAAATAATGGTTTATTCAAGTTACATGCTAATTTCCCTAGATATTTTTATTAGGAGAGATTTATAGGCTCTTAAAACAATACTATTTATTAGTATGCATGTATATTTCCATATTTACATTTACCAGTCTCAGCAAGGCACAACATAGGTGCCACCGGTAAGAAATATCATCCTTGTCTTGTGAAATCCTGAAACTGCTCAGATGCAGCTATAAATTTGTTTTATGTGGCGCACTATTTAAAATGACTTTTTTGGCATCGAATTATAAAAAGACATATTTTATGTTACAGCTGGAATGCTACATCTTTGTTGTGGTCTTTCGACATTCATTTGCAGGCATCATTTTTTCCAGGGTATTATAAACCATTTTTATTTATATGAATATAATGTCAGAAGAGTAGCAGCAGAAAAAGCTAGCCTAAAACACCTTAAAGCCCCCCTACAGTACAAGACATGAGATTTATAGTACCAGAGTGAGCTCACATAAACACATTTACCATATGAACTGTCTGACAAGCAGATAGTGTTGCCTAGGACAATTATCAAGGGGCTCCTTACATTTTTTTTATCATGTCCCAAACTGTATCATGTCTCACAAATAATGAAACCACAGCAATCCCCGCAGAGTCATTGAGACAAGAAAATAATAGAAGCAGAAAGCATTGGTAAATCCTTTTTGTAAGTCAAAAGTTTTGCAATTTGGCACAGACTTTACAAGCAATGATATAATGAAGTTTGTACTTACATGATACATGATCTAAAAGAAAGTCCTAGAGTTAAGAGCCTACGTCTTTTGGGGGACTAAATTTCCAGGACTTTCAAGACATGAAGAGTGAACAGCCCGACTACTGAAATGTGAAACTTAACATTATCATCATGCATATCCATCACTTTTGTTTGTTAACCTATTTAAAATGATAGCAATTAAAGGGAGGAGTGGTGGTGAGCATCTGGCATATACTAGAGTAGCCTAACCATCTTCAAAAGAACCAAATCTTGAAGAGAACATACTGACAGAGACAAACTAGCATGAACATGAACTCCTTTAAGTTATAATTCAAGCATCAAGTGTCCAATTCAGTAAAATATGTGGAGTCTGTTTGTGCCCCTCTGAAGCCCTGATTTTATGATTCCAAACTTACACAGGCTTTTGAGCCACAAAGACTTGATGTATTAGGCCAAATCCTCAGTTGGTGAAAATTGGTATATGCCAATTTATACCAGCTGAAGATCTGACCCAGTATTTTGAGTATATATGGGCTTGGGCCCATGAGAAGTTGAGCACCTTTTGAGAGGTGTTTATTGCCCATAACTCCTACTGAATTTGAGGGCACTCAGCACCTCACAGGACTCAGCCCTTTGACCGTATCAGAATATATAGCAACATCCACATGAGCTTTAAAGCCTATTTAAGGATCATAGCAGAGAACACTAGACTTTCCTAGAGCTCTATCTGGGGCAAATCCAGCCCCAGTCCTCTGTGGAGGCTCCTCAGGCATAGACAGGGGGCTGGATGTAGTTGTGCTCATCCCGTGCAGTGTGAGCCTCTGCTCTATTCAAGCCCCTTGAGAAGAAGCATGAAGGCATGAAATAGGTGATGCCACACAAGCCCCTGCTACAGACACCCTCTGATCTTCTGCCCCACAGAGAAGACATGGAAAGGCTTATGAAGGCTAGTCCAGCCACTGGAGATATTGACATTTCAGAGCTGGTTTCATAAGATTTTGGCATCAAACAGCAGAAATCTCATTCCATCAGCTGAGCATGTGCGGTTTGTCCTGTCTTGAATTGGGGAAATTGCATGAACTGTTTCCATGAGATTACTGCATCCTGGAAACTGCATCCATGCTAGAACCAGACAATAAGCTTTTTGGTTTGTGAGGTCTGGGATCAAACCCAGAACCAAAACCGTAAGGGCAAGTTCAGATCTAGAGATTCAAACCCAAACCCCCCTTGAATCAAGTTTCAAAGTGTTTGGTTTGGCTCATCTCTAGTGCTGAGGAAGTTACTGTTGCTGACGCAACAAAATGTGCATCCGATGAAGTGAGCTGTAGCTCACGAAAGCTTATGCTCTAATAAATTTGTTAGTCTCTAAGGTGCCACAAGTACTCCTTTTCTTTTAACAAAATGTTGATGCAGCAGTAGTTGGTAGGCTTATCAACTGAGCAATTAAGAGAAAAAGGTACAGGTCAAGTAAGGACTTCTGTGTTACCATTTATGAGTACTTTGAATGTGTACCTAAGCACTGACATTGTCAAAAAAATTAATAAATATTCTAAAAGTGAACCCACTTTATTTTACCACTTTGATGTCATGTGGCATCAAAACAAGGTTATACAGGTTGCATGTGTTATGGCTCCATGCTTTAAGTATATCTTTTTTATTGTTTCTGATGCCAAACATTGCTACAAACGTTGCTGATCCAAGCTGATAAAGCATATCATTGCCACTATTTTTGGCAATAAATTAAAATCCAGAATAAAGAACGTGCCAGAACAGACTCTCAAGAAATCATACATGGCCACTGCAAGCCTATAAAGTTCTTGTGACAAAACTGTTCAGCAATTAATATCCTGAATCACCAACAGGGGTGGATAAAAAGCTCATATTGTAATTATGAATCTCCGTTACTGAATAGGGAGCTCAGATACTGTGGGTGATGGGCACCATAGGAATACATTGGTGACCCTGTTGAATGGCGAAAACACATCACTGTTAGTCCTCAAATAGTGCTCCTCTCCTTCATTGGGATGCAATAAATCTGATGTTATTGTTTTTATGTAACATATACTTCAGTAGTGCCTAGGGGCAGAATCTGAGCCCCACATCTAAGGTGTTGTACAAACACACAAGAGACAGTCCCTGCCCCAAACAGCATAAAATCTATGATAATTTTCAGTGTTGTTACTTGTTGAATAATATTCTGAAAAAAAACATGAATAATGAATAGTTATGTGAACAAAAATGTTATTTGCTTAAAAGTTAAGATAGGTACCAAAAATCTAGCCAAACTAGTAATTACAAATTCCAACCTACCACAATGATTTACTAAATTATAACTCCTCCTTTTAAGAAACATTTAATAACCACAACCCTTCAAGCAGATCTACAACCCATTAAAACTAACAATTTTTGAGTGAAAAATCTGAAAGGTTAGAATTTTGTCTTCAAGTCAAATATACTGTTCATTCCTTCCTAATGAATAGCTATAGAAACTTTTCATCCACATCTTTATCTCAAACAATAGTTCTGTTTTCAAGATCTGAAGTGAGAACCTTTTCTACATGTGATTTTATTATGCTTCTGAGCCAGAAACCAAGGCATGGACATACAAGAAATGTTATATATTGTTTTCTGTCATAGAAACCTGTTTTTTGTTGTTTTGTTTGTTTTTAAACTATCTTGGATCTAACCCAGTTTGTTTGTAAAAAGAAAAGGAGTACTTGTGGCACCTTAGAGACTAACAAATTTATTTGAGCATAAGCCCAAAGCTTTTTTTTTTGTAACTCCTTTTCTTTTTGCGAATACAGGCTAACACGGCTGCTACTCTGAAACCAGTTTGTTTGTGTGCACATCACAGCAGAAACCTTAAGGACAAAAACCTGTTACATTTTTGCTTGGGACCCAAATTTCAGTAGTTCAATTCTTTTAAATATTGATGGACCACTATCAAAAGGTCAAGAGTATGAGTTTGATTGGGATAAGCATCCAGAAGTACAAATTCTTAACCTATAGGAACAGATTCCATATGGAGTCCCCGTTCTTTCATGTCACAAAAGTCATCTCCCACACAGGCCCTTCCCTTCTACCCGGGTTAGCAAATCACATAATACCCCCATCCTCTGTTGTTTCCAGCATAGTTCCTTTTTTCCTTCTCTTCCGGAGGGAATAAAGCACTTATCTTACAGAGCCACTACTTTAGCAGAGCAACGTTATACTCTTTGTGTTTTGTGAATTTGTTCTCTTCAGTTACCATAAAGATGTAATTCATCTTCCCAACAGTCAGCGTGATGTGTAGTATGGTTTTGCACACTGTGCCAGGGTGGCATGCAGTACCCAGGATTCATTAGGCCAATTTCTGTGCTCTCACATTGCTGTAAATCTGGAGTAATTCCATTGAGATCATAGCTGATATCAGAATCCTGGCCCATTAATGCCATACGAAACTATGGCAACTGAAAGTATTGCTCCTGTGAAAAATCCAGTTCATTCTTGTGCTCTCTCTGTCTTCTCTCCACAGTATACTTGTTGGATACATGTCAGAAGCTCACTGTAATGTGTTGGTTACAAAGAAAGAACCAAGTGCTTCTCACTGAATTTCATCCTGAACTCTCATGTGCAAATATTTCCTCAGTTAACACATATCCCAATTCCCACTAGGATTAGATCACTCTACCTCTAATATTTCACTGCTGGTTTGATAAATTGAAAAGATGGCATCTTCTTTACCACAAAGTCCTTTGCCCCACCGAAGAACCAGGCTGTAATAAATAATGAATATACAGTACTGCTTCTGTAGCCAGATTCCAAGAATTTTATATGCTGTAATTTAATCCTTAGAAAACCAGAGGATATTAAATGAACTAAACTGTCTTAGCCAGAAATCTCTGATTTGGGCTGTTCTTTGATGTTGGTTTCTGAAACTCTTTGATGTCTTAAAATTGTTTCAGAAATTAGAAAAAAAATCTTGACTTTGTAAATCATTTTGGGATTACAGCAATGGCAATATGATGATGAATGGCAGAGAGTTTGAAAAAAGAACAATTTCTCTGAATGTTATATTAAGCACAAAACCAAGACTGTCTAGCATTAGTTCCTGGTGACTTAGCAATCCTTTGGCATTCCAGATGCACAATGAAACAAAAATAGTCCAACTTTATTATGAGCACCTTTCCACATCTGCAGTACTGTTATACAATAAAGTCTTGTTCTTTTGTTGCAGGATTGCACTGGCTCTTTATGTTTTTATTATCATTAATTTAAAACATGTGGGCAGAGGGTAATCCAGTAAACCATAGGCATTTCATATCAGAGCTTTCATACAATCATATGTAACATCAACCATCTGGGTGGATGGCTAGATAGAGAAGGTCTTGTATAGATAGATCATGAATGATAACAAGGTAGATAGACAGCAGTGTTCAAATGGATATAAAGTATGTATGTGTATTTATTCACTTATATACATTAATTATTACATAATTATAATTCATTTGGACAATGTCCCATATATGGAACAAACAGTTCCTCTCTATTAAATAAAATAGCAAACACATTTATTTATACCCATAAACATCTATGGATCCAATTCTCATTTAAACTAAGGCCACTTTATGCTGTTCCAGCAGTATAAAGTAGTCTTCAAGAGGATGTAAATTACATTTCTTCATATATTACACAATGTAAAAGGGAATAGGCCTGTGTTTGTGTGTGTGTGCACACGCACAAGTAAATTACATTTTATATATTTCATAGTGTAAAAGGAGATAGTCCTCTGTCTGTCTGTGGTCTGTGCATGTAAAAGAGAAAGAGATTCCTGTAAGCAAAATATTTTTTTATGATTGAAAAAACAAATTCCGTTCTTAAAAGTCCACAAATCTTTTGGATGATTCAGTTGACAAGAAATAAGGCAATAATTTTCAGACAGGATCTCTGCTTTAGTTTTCAACAGTTTCAAAAATTATTATCTGTGTGAATACATTCATTTATCACCTATTTCCAAAGAGAACTTCAAAATGACCAAAAAAAAAAGTGTTTGGAACAGAGTAAAACAATCATTTAATAGATATCTGAAAGGGATAGGATGTATTTCTCTTTTGCCTTTTTGCCATCACAAGATATCTTACAGCAAAGCCTTATGGAAACAAATAAAGGAACATTATTTTTTTATGATTGATAACCCTATTTGGGACTTTTGTGAAAACCTGGTGAAAATTCAATAATTTGCACATCAACTCAAAATGGACTAAAACTGACCACCAATACAGATATTTTCTACTTCAGTTATTTATAGTACTATGAAATCCAGCCTGCAAATGGGTGGAATCTTGCATATGATTTTAAAAGGGTTGCACGTTACAAGGTATGGAAATAAAATTGTAGTTGTATCTGAAGATTTGTTCCTTGCTGAAGCATAAAGGAAAAATATATGACCTATGAAGTACCTGCTGCAGCATGGTATGCATTAGTGAGTTTCCAGTGTATTTTGTAGGTAATATATCATCTAGTCATTAAGTGTACTCCAAGCTGATGTATTGTTTTAATTTTGTATTTCTGATACTCCCTATTTCACTATGGAACCTGTGTCTATACTGGCACCTAAAGTAATGATCTGGACACTAAAGAGATTCTGGCTTGGGTGGTTGAAATGTTTGGCAAACAAGTCATCTCAGTCAGTATCTGGAGACTTTTTGTCTCCCAAATGACTTGCTTAAATCATTATTGATTTGACTGATTTATTTACTTTTACTCATGAGCTTTGAACATTCAGCCCTGGCCCCCATAGAGAACACACGAGGGAGAGAAACATTTTAAAGAAGGAGTAAGGCAAATCACTTATGCACATGCTTAACTGAAAACTGTTATGGGACTTGAAGTTAATGGGATTACTCATCTGTCTATAGTTAAGCACGCGAATAAGTGTTTTGCTGTATTGGCACCAAACTGCTGGTTTTGAATCTGTGCTAGTAAAGTTGTAGGCACATAATTTTAATCAGTGTCAAAGCCAGTCAGGATTAGAACCCAGGAGTTCTTGGCTTCCAGCGGCCCCATAATAGATTTATATATAAACATTCAGAGTTCGGAATTTCCACCAATACCTAGGCACAAAGAGCCAGACCATCTCCACCCAGTGACTAACCCAGGGGAGGGAGACAAAAAAGGCTGGCAAATGCCTCAAGTTTCACCACGTGGAGTTTCCTTTTAATGCTTCCCTCAGGAGGAAGAGATTTGCAGGGTCCAGAACTTTGAAGCCCACAAATCTAGAGGGAACATTAGCAGTAAGTCTTGTGCAGATATCTGTCAGGAGGGCTCACACAGTAGAATGTGGCTACTCTTGCCTCCCCCCTCTGCTACTTCCTGATCTGCAGAGTTCAAGGCCATGTCTACACTTACCAGAGATGGACGCTGCTGTGATCGATGCAATGGGGGTCGATTTAGCGGGTCTGGTGAAGACCCACTAATTCGACGGCAGAGCGCTGTCTGATTGACTCTGGTACTGCACTGGAAAGAGAAGAGTAAGGTAAGTCAATGGGAGAGTGTCTCCCGTTGATGCAGCTCAGTGAAGACACCTAAGCTATGTCGACTGCAGCTACGTTATTCATGTAACTGGAATAGCGTAACTTAGGTTAACTTACCACGGTGGTGTAGACAAGGCCCAAGTGGAGGTAGGGCTTCCATCAGCTTGGGGGCAAGAGGGATAGCTCATCCTGCTATCCCCCTTTCACAAAGCCACCTGGTGGCTCCTCACTGCTACATTGTTTAACTGTGGTACCCCATTATCATGCTCTCCTTGCAAGCTATCATGTATTTATCCTCACAACAGCCCTGTAAGAAAAGCATTATTATCCCCATTTTACATATGGGGAAACAGAGGCACTACATGACTTGCCAGGGGACCCACAGGAAATCTGTGGCAAAGCAGGGAATTAAACCCATGTTTCCTGAGTCCCAGTTAGTGCCCTAACCACTGGACCACCCTCCCTCCCTTCCTCTATCACTGTTGGAAAACTTTCTCTTGCCCCTACATTTTGAGTCCAGCAATTTCAAAAGTGGGAGTCTAAAATGAGCTACCCATCTTTGAATATCTTGGCCAGAAAACTTTGTACTGAATTTTATCTATGACTTGGAAAATATAGCAGGATATGATTTTAATGCAGGTGTTTTTATCCCTGTGCACATAAAAAATCAGGGCTGGTGTACACTAGGAACTTACATCGGCACAGCTACATCTCTCAGGGGTGTGAAAAATTCACACCCCTGAGAGATGCAGCTGTGCCAGCCTAACCCTGGTGTAACCAGAACTGGGTCGATGGAAGAATTATTCTGTTGACCTAGTTACCACCTTTCAGGGAAGTGGATTACCTATACTAACAGGAGAACCCCCCATGTCAGAGTAGGGTGTCTACACTGAAGCGCTACAGCAGTGCAGCTGCAGCAATTTAAGTGTAGACATATTCTCAGTTGCAAAAAGTCCTAAGATGTGACCTTGGGATCTGTTATGGGAAAGTATCCTGTATCTGCTGATATTAGCCAAAATGTGTCATAGGGAATCTGTTTAATAATAGTACGCAACTTTCTAGGTTTGGGAATGAAGTTGTTTTGTTTTCCTCCATTCATTAGTTTTTAACTCAATTAGTGATGGGATTATTGATTTGAGTATTAAATAGCTTTTGACGAGGACCCTTTGTTCCACAGACTTTTTTTTTAAATACTCGCTGGGTGTGTGACTTGCAATAACAATAACATTAAATTAATACTTTTAACCAAATACATGATGTAATTAGGAAAAACGAGTGCATTAGTTAAAATGTCCTAAAGAAGTTTCTTCTAGCACTAAAGATGAGGGAAAAACCTCACAACTGATATGGATTGCTTCTGAATGCATTAAGAAACACCCTTTCAACACAGGCTTAAGGGAATGAGTCAAGAAATCCTGGAAAAAAATCTCTCATAGCACTAAAGACTAAACCATAACCACCATGGCTAATCTCTAATGTCCTAGGATGCTCTGTTTCAATGAACAGTATGTACTGTATGTCAGTATCTTAAATCACAGGGCTGGTTTTATAAATGTACCTGAACTAAGCAAAATGGGATTTCTATTTCTTTCTTTTCTGTTTCCTTGAACCCTGAAATAAATGTGTCCATTTTTGTGCAGTCTTTCTGGAGCACCAAATAAAATCGGACATCTCATCTTCAATTTCTTTTTGTCTGGATCTGACCTCGCTTCCCAAATCACTTAATCCTGCTGAGATTTAGTACCTCAAAGGTACAAGTTACTGATTTCCACTGCAGTTGGGAAGTAGCATTGCCTAGTTATTAAAGCAGCAAACTGATATTCAGCAGCTAGTGATTCTGTTCTCAACTTTGCAACTAACTCATTTGGTTGATGTAAGGCATCATTTAACCTTTCTGGGCCTCAGTTTACCACTTTGTAAAATGTATCATGTACAATATATTTCAGTATTACTCAAAGGCATTGTGGCCTATGAGGTCAGTTTAGATGTTTGAATGAAAGAACCTACAAAAGTGCAAAGTAATGTAATATTATTAAGCTATGTAATATAATTACATAATAATTATGTAACTATTTTTATACCAGACATAACCAAAAGATTCCTATGCTGTCGTTAAGACCCCGTGTATTCCAGGATCATGTAAACTAATGAGTAACTGCAGATTATTTTTAAACTGCTGCATGACATTGACATTTTTTAAAAACATATAAGGGCTGGATTCTTCCTCCCGTTATGATCCCTGTATGCCAGCGTACGAAGACCAGAGCGTCTCTTAGCTGGCCGGGAGAAAATCCCCGCAGTGCAAGCACTGCATAGAACAGCTATAGGTTGTTTTACACAAAACCCCACAAACTCTGGGGTAGGAAGTGTGCTGGGGTGGGTCTAGAGCAGGAGGAGCATGTCCGGGATGGGAGGGAATGCATATAAAGTGCTAGATTCTGGGACAGCTCTGGGTTTTGGAACTGCTCGTAGGCAGCACAAGGGAAGCTGCCATAACTTAGAGCATCACATGGACTGCCTAACTTACACCAGGGACCATTTTGGCCCCCAACCAGCCCAGAATCTGGAGATCCTAAAGCTACATTAATGCCATCTTTGCTTGTCCTTCCCTTGGCTGTCTGTGTGCGCTGTGCCTCTTAAAGGGATAGTACGCAATCCCACCCTAAATCTTTAGCCCTTGTGGTTTCAGAGAGAACTTTTGAACTGTGAGCTGAATGTACACTGATGCAGCTATCTCTGCCTGAACCTGCAAATGACTTGAAACAATAGCCCTGAGAGAAGTGTGAACTGTTAGTATTATGGCAATTCTCAACTGGCTCAATCAAATAATGGGGCAGCCCATTTTGCTAACTCTGTACAAACACATGGGAAGAGATGGTCCCTGCCTAGGAGATATTATAATCCAGTGCAAAACAAGAAGCAACAAGGGATTAAGACAGACAAGAGGCAAGATGGAGGGAGGACAAGGCTAATAATATTAAGTTCAAGTGGTTACACTGGTGAGATATCTGTGCAGCTTGGTGGTCCATTTAAATAAATAAATAGTATTCAATTAAATATCAGCTGCCTCTCAGTCCATCCATTACTAGCTGTCTGATTTCTTGTAGGTGTTGCAGCAGAAGTGAAGAGCTAGGGGGTAGCTAGTGAAGGAGAAGGGGGTAGTGAGTTTATTAGGCAGTTCAGGGAGAATGTTCCATGTGTAAGTGAAGGAATCTTGGGAGAAAGCACAAAGATAATAATGGGTAGCCAAGACTGTCATCATTAGAGGACTGCAGGGGACAGGGCAACACAAAATGGGCCTGCTCCATTGAGGCGCCCATTGATTTCAGTGGGTTTGGGGTCAGGCCTAAAGCGACAACAGCGGATAAATTGGTAGGGGCGGAGCAAAGATGTGAAGGGTCTTGAAGATGAAGATCACGAAATTTGAATTTGCCACACAGGGAAACAAGGAGCTAGAGGGTGGAATCAAAGAGGGGACTAATATGATCAGAGTGATAGGCAAAGCATATGCATTTTCAGATGCCTTTTGTATCTCAATGGGCATTCAGACTGAAGTTTAAAATGCCAATTTAAATGCCACCATTAACTATTCCAATGCAGGTCATTTAACAAAAATATCAGACTAGGGTGCTAATCCATCATTGTTTGATGTAATGGCAGATTTTGGGGCAGGTGTGGTAGGACAGCTAGTTGCTTGGAAGAATTGCCAGTGTGAGGAAAATGAGGAATTCATATTCCTGCAAGAAACCGTTTAAAGTAACCCCAGGTTTTCTAACTGGGAGAGGAATGAAGGAAATGTACCTGCCCACCAGTAAGAAAAGCTTCAGCTGCATTCTGGACAACCAAAACCACCTCCCAGGCCTCTCTGGGTGCTAAAAGACCCAACTTCCCCCTCCTCAGCTGTGAAGACTTCCAGCTGTGTCGCTGGCAACTTCCACAGGGTAATTACTTGTACTTGCACTTTGTGCAGTGTGCTTACAAAACTGCAGCACACGGCAAATTTAGAATTTGACATAATATAAAATAGCAAACTAAATAACATGAGGGGCACTGTACTGATTGGACTGGTGTGGGAAGAAGGAGAGGTCTTGAGATGACTGTGCTGCGTAATTTCAGGGTTCTGATCCATAATTTAGGTATAATGTTCTCTACAGAGGACATAGCACATGAGCTATGCTGGTTTGCTATCACCTAAACATAGGAAAATTAAAACAGATTAGACACTGTACTGTGTGGATTACAGTCAGGTGATTTGGAGGCAGTTCCATACATTTTCCTTTGCTGAATAAATAATGCCACCACAGGGCCTATAAATTAGATGGCAATGCATTTGCGGGAAAAGAAGGCAAAGGGAGGTCATGAGAGATGTAGACATGTGAAAGTCTATATGTAAATTCACCAAGAGATAATGAATCATGTAATGGGGCAAGGTGAGTCCAGGCCAGAATTTTAAAAAGCCTGGTGCTCCCCTCCCCCGACATGTTTTCCCTCTTCCTTGTCCATCACTGCTGGTTTGGAATGTGGTCCCAATGTACATCCCTCCATTAACCATGCACCAAAGTGGAACCGTCCAATCAAGCCAGTGGGGATGAATGGCTCACATGAAAACCAACAAGTCTGGGATCTCAGCTGGATCTACTCAGTCTCATTCTGTGCCTCAGGAGGAATAAAGGCAGCTCAGCTGGACTCAGAAAATACCACAGAGCATCCATTAAGATGTTCATAATACTCTGTCTCAGACAGGGCAGACTCAAGCTCTCTGTGTGTTATTAGCCTTCATTGTTCAATATGAAGAGACTCACACAGGATCTTAGAACATGGTCATAGCTTTCCTGTGGGTAGTATAACATTGAGGCTAGGGGATGAGACTGTAGTGAGATTGAGAATGCACTAAAGAATGTGTGACAAATGGCAATGACAAGGTAGCATGTGAAGCCATGAAATGGAACTCTTGCCCAACAGCACGGAGTTCAGCCCCCAGAGTAGTACAACCAGCAGAGCCCCTGCACCTGCATTTGAAAGTCAAGACTACTCTCACAAGAAGAATTCAGTCTGTTTTCACAAGCAAATACCTCTGAGTGATATCAAGGCTGCTGCTGGCCTTCAGATCAGGATGCTGTAACCAGCTCCCTGACAATCCCTAAACTCTCCCCTCCTGCACTGAGCATGGGAGAGAATCTGATCAAACACCTCTTTTGGTCTTCAGAACCAGTAGCGGCACCAGAAGTGAGGGTGACCCACGCTTACTGAGACTGATCCTGGGTGCAGCCATTATGTACTTTAATCCTTGAAGATTGAGCATTTTGCAGAATTCGTTCACAGTTGCCGCTACGGCGCAGGCCAGTAGGACAAATAAATCTGAAATAGAAATGAGACCATCTCACAATAAGGAAGTACACAATCTTAGCCATACACAAGGATTTTTTTTCCCTGTTGTTCTTCTAGAATAATAGAGATCCAAATGGCATCCCATAAAAATTAAAGTGAACTTTTCCTTCTTTGAATTGCCACACAAAACAAACCACCAGAAATGTGTCTTTACTACTCACATCAAATTCACCCAACGTTTCTTTTTTGTGGAAGGATTTGTCACACAATTAAAGGTGTCGAAACATGTCACAATGAACTATCCTTGGGATGTTCACATACTTATTTTGTAAACCATTTAACAGATCACCTTGTCTCTTGTCCACTCGGTAATTCTAATCAAGTTGTAGAAAAGTTTATGCACCCAAAATCTAATGCTTCTACTTTGGCTGGGATTCGATACTTCTTTTTTATTATTATTAACAGGTCCAATTAAAATGAACACATTTCAATATGTATTCTTTATCAAGGAAATGGCTTTTCTTGGCTAATCCAGATATATTAAGCGCATTTTATTTAAAAACTTATTGTAAAATATTGGCATATACCTATAACTTGTTTTCTGTGTTCTCCCCAGCTGTTACACTCAACTCCTTCTAAATACCTTTTAACCTTACAGACAAAATATTTGTATAATCAGAATATATTAGTATGTAGGGTCTAATCCAAAAGTCCACTGAAATCAGTGGAAAAGATTCCCCAAAGCTTTGGATGGGGCCTGTGGAGACTAACAATGATATAAATGAAGCATTGATTAGTCAAACATTTAGAAAACTACAAGGTCAGAAAGTCATGATTATTTGATAAAAGATAAATCCAGTACAAAAAATAATATATTTCTTAAATGCCGTTGAGTGCAGTACAAGCTGAATGTATTACAGGAAGCATGTGATTACATACATACAAGATTAACTATGTTTCCATGGTGATTTCAGTATTGCCAACCCAAACCAGTCAAATATTATGAGTGAGTCAGGCCCCTCAAAATTGTGCAGTTGGCTTAAATATCATTATATTTTTTAAACAACACATTTGGGGGTTCTTGTCATTTATCATCTGGTTTCTGAGCCTGTAGGATGCACTTGGATAACATTTTCCAGTTTTTCTATGCAGTAATGAGGGCTAGAAACTTACTTTAAAAAAAAAAGAAAGCTGAGATTCCCATGACTCCAAGAGCTGGGGGCTAAATCCATAAAGGGACTTAGGCATTGTAAGGCTGAGCATTGCAATACCTAACTTCTACGTGTCTAGCCACATAGTGAAATCCACAGCCCCATGTTAGGCGCTGAGGTTTTCTATACAACACATGGGGACAATTAGGCACCTAAGAATGGGAGCTACAAAAGCCAGCACCCTGAGCAGGGAGCTGGTTAAGCAAGCCAACATCTCCACCCCTCAAAGGGACTTAATCACCTAAATCCAAGATGGAGGGAGGTGCCTATCTTTGCTTGGGATTCCTAGCTGTGAACCGTCTCCTGGAATTAGGCAACTAAGCAGTTCCTTGCAAAAAATACCAGAGGAAGAGGTAGTGGTGCCTCCTCTTATAAGTTTTAGCCCAGCGGCTAGAGCACTCACCTGGCATACGGGAGACCTGGGTTAGATTTCCCGCCTCTGTCTGATGTAGAGAAGATCTTAGTCTCCCCCCTCTCAGAATACTGCCTTAACCACTGGGCTATGGGATATTCTGTGATAGGTTGCTCTTAAACTCTCCTGTTGAAGCTGTTCCACCGTGGACAAAAAAACAAAAATGCATTAGGCCTTTGAGAATGAATGTATATCCCAATGGTCAGAGCATCCACCTGGGATATGGGGTTCCGATTCCCTTGCTCCAGACTGGGACTCTGCAGAGGAGATGAGACTAGAACTTGTGGACGAGGCTACTGGGATTGGAATAAGAAGTCTGAGGAGTGGAGACTAGGACTAGCGAGGTGAGGTGAATGGGACTGGGATGAAGAGCCATGCATGGGGAAGAGGCAGGATAGGGACAGGGAAAGGTTGGTGGGGCAAGACAGAAGGAGGAGAGCTTGGAGGGAATGAGTAGAAGACCCTGTGCCCACGAGGACACAGTCCCCTCCAGATTTCAGAATGGAACCCAAGATTTCTGACTCTCGCCATTCCTGTGCTGTCAGTAAATGCTTGTGAAGCTCACTGACAAAGTGTCCCATCCCCCTCTAGAGCTGGTCCAGTTAGAGAATAACAACCTACTATTACTCTCATTTATTTCATTAGCTCACATGGCAGAAGTCTGTGTAGTGGATCTAATGGCTCCTGTTGATGACCCGTGTGGGTGTCAATCTGATGTCACATAATGGAACTTTGGGGTGGGGAGGTTAGTTTGCTTTTTAAAAACCTAGGAAATTGCACACACACAAAACTATACTAAAAGACCGTCTTAATGTTGCAAAGTTAAATATTCAAAAGTTAAGAAACGCCATAATTAAGATTGCTTGTGTAACCTTAATTCAGTCCCCCTTCCCCTTTGTGTATATGCATTATGATACTGTCTTTAATTACATGATCACATACTATTTTTTCCACAAGGCCCTTGCTTGATTCAGTGCACAGGATGAACTTGTTCTGAGGATGAATCAGGGTTGTGTGATGAAAGAGGCCATTGTCTATAGGAGCCCTGCCTTGTTTGATGCAGAAGCTGGAAGGTATGTAGTGAATGAAGCAGGGGATATGTAGGGAGAGAAAGAACAACCTCATGGTTAAGGTTATTGAATGTTGCCCTGGAGAATTAGATTCTTTCCCTGGCCCTGCCACAGAGTTCTTATGTGACACTGGGCAAGTCAGTTTTCACAGGTGGTCAGTAATTGTGCGTTCCTCATTTTCTGGGTGCCTGACTTGAGGCATTGGGCTTTGATTTCCAGAAGTGCAGATCGCTCACAACTATAATTGAAGTTAATGGGAGCTGTGCATTAAACATATAAAGAGCTTCTAAGTATTCTGAAAAGTCAAGTCCTAGATGTGTCAGATTGGGCACCCAAAATTAGTGGATAGTTTTGACAATCTCTTGAAGCCTCAGTTCACCATCTGTAAAATGGGAATAATAATACCCCTCCATCTCAGAGGCGTGTTGTGAAAAGAAATTAATTAACATTTGTGCAGTACTCAGAAGCTATAATGATGAGTGCCACAGAAAAACCCACTAGAAAATTCATAATTCTGTCTTCAGAGCAGTATTTTAATAGTGTGCAATAAATGGGCTCACATACCGAGTAATAAGGATACAACAAAATATTGAATAGCTGCTCATTAAGTGAGCACTGCCCATTCTGTACACTGGAATGAGGCATGATCTGGTAGAAAAAACAGTATGTAATCATGTAATTAAAGACTATATCATAATGTATATTCACCAGGGGACCAAGTTAAGGTTGCACAGACATCCTTAATTCTGGCATTTCATGGTTTTAAGTGCTTGACTTTACAATCTTAATTATATTTTTTTAGCATAGGTTATTTTTGGGGTGGGACTTGGGGGTGGGGTTATGTTTTTATATGTATGTGTGTGTTTCAAGAGATGCTTTCAAGGTTTAGGCAGAAAATTTAAGCTAGCTTCATTGCTACAAATTAATCATAAAGGTTCTCTTTATACAAAATATTTTTCTTTGAAAAAACAAGTTTACTGATCCATTGTGAAGAAATAAAAACACCAAAACATAAACAGTCTCTTGTTTTGTAGGCCCTACAAAAACCAGGGTTCTGGTGATCCTCTACTGCTGCTGCTTCAAAAGGCTAATACTGTTCCCAAAGCAGGGTGAAAATTGCTGATGGTGCTGTTGTGCATAGATTGTTTGGGATGATTAGGTGGTGACTAAACCAAATGGGATGTCAACCAATAACAGATGTCAGTTTTCTCCATTCAAAGCACAAGGAAACTCCACTCTGAGGTGGTAACTGTGATTTAGTGGACTGAACATATACTTCATTAGGAATTGCATGTGCACAACTGATGGGACAATCAAACCCTCTGATTCTAATTATTGCTCTGATACTGACTTGCTATGTGACTTTGGACAAGCTTATGCAAATACTATGCTTTAATATTCTAACCTCTTCATGTCTGAGCCTCCCATCAGTAAGATGATGATATGTGTTTATCTACCTACCTCCCAGACATTTTTTAAGATTAAGTAATAATTAGTTAATGTCTTCACACTGCTTTGAAGATGGAAAGTGTTAAGTTTTCCTACTATTATTTTATTGCAGAAGGGAAAGAAGCAAGATGGGCATGGAAAAAATATTTCCAAACTTCTAAGAGGGTATCAAAAACAATGGTGAGTGAGACAACTGACTGGCTCAGCGGTTTCACAAAGGAGACAGAATCTTTGTGTCAAATCAGTTCAAATCCCAGCCTACTTTGTTAATGGCAGAAAGTAAATGCCATGTGATGGATGATCTGTGCCCTATAAGAAACAAGCTTGTGGTCTCCCTCCCTCCAGTTCTCAGTGGAGAAGTCTCCATATCACACCAAAACAATAATATTGTAACTGTCATATGTGCAAGGACAGTCTCCACAGAATGACCAGAAATGAAGCACATGTGAAGACCCGGTTACCCATTCAGCCTAGAGATGGTCCTACCGGATCAAGGTTAAGGCACATTGGTAGGGTTGGTTGGTGAATCTTGCTCTGCCAGTATTTATGCTGTACCTGATCTGTTGATAGATAAACAAAGGACTTCCATCTCCAGAGCATTCAATCTGGCATTACCCTCACATTCTTTCAAAGGTGAGGAGAGAAAAAAACTATAAAGAAATAATCATTTATATCATAATAAAATTAATGATTATAATAATGACATGGGGAAAAACATTCCACTCTCCTAGGTAAACAATATATGTTTATATTACATTTCAGTTTCCACAAATAACAATATAGAGAAATCAAGATGAATGAAGCTATGTTTAAATTACATTACAGTTTTCACACAACCTGATAAAATGCCAGGAAATTCAATAATACATGCCCTGTTCTCATTTCCCCCAGCCCCAGGTTACGGACTAAAGAATAAAGTGTCATTCATAAAACTGTGCACACATGATGAATCACATCACACCCCAACCTCAGCTATACATTTAATTTGTCTATGATTTACCCAAAACTGAACTTTTGACGTTCATTCTTGGTCGTTCAGTCCCTTCTGGGGAAATATCAAGAAGTATTTTCTTAAAACCTTTCAAATGCTCTGTAATAGAATTGTAAATAGAAATGAATTGAACATTACTAGCAGAATGCTCCCTGCTTTAATTTCTTTTGCCCAGAAAGCACATTTTGCCCCTGGCTTCCTATGTCAGGGAGCTGCACTGTAGTGAATGTCACATATCTCAGGAAACTCCCAATCCTGCAATCTGATCTGTTCAAGCAGATGCCTATATACACTTATAGAGTCCTACTGACGTCACACTGTAATGTGGTGATCCATCCGCAGTCAGGATTGTGGGATAAGTGCCTAAAATGCTCTCAGTGACCAGACTCTGATGTCAATAAGAGTGTTAACTCCTTTAACTTCAATGAAGTTATTCTGGATTTAGGCAGAGATCAGAATCTGTCTCCTGGGCTGAAACTCCAATAATTCACTAACTCTGAAAACAGATGGTGCTGAAAAGATATGTCATCAACACAAGGAATTTATACTGCATGTTAGGGTCAAGCTTTTGCAGAAAGCTAATCTGAATCTTGGGATTTCAAAAGGTCTCTTACAGATTCCAAGTTCCAATCAATCCAGTTCAACAAAAACTCTGAAATGGTTGCTTTTATTTTTTTTCAATAAGTTGTAATGCTTACATACAAACTCCCAGCTCTGTGTCTCTATTTTGTCTTCCCCAGATGGTGTAGTCAAGCAACTCACTTGGTGTGTGATGGCAGCTTGCAGAGGGCTAGTTGCTTGAGGCCCAGCCCAGACAACTCAGTTCTCTCTCTAGACCCTGTCTTTAGGCAGGATACAATTAATTTAGGCTTGAATAGAGACTGGGAATGGGTGAGTCATTACACAAAGTAAAGCTATTTCCCCATGTTATTTCTCCCCCCATCCCACCCCCCACTGTTCCTCAGATGTTCTTGTTAACTGCTGGAAATGGCCTACCTTGCTTGTCACCATGAAAGGTTTTCCTCCTTTCCCCCCCTGCTGCTGGTGATGGCTCATCTTAAGTGATCATTCTCCTTACAGTGTGTATGATAAAACCCATTGTTTCATGTTCTCTGTGTGTGTATATAAATCTCCCCACTGTATTTTCCACCAAATGCATCCGACGAAGTGAGCTGTAGCTCACGAAAGCTTATGCTCAAATAAATGTGTTAGTCTCTAAGGTGCCACAAGTACTCCTTTTCTTTTTGCGAATACAGACTAACACGGCTGCTACTCTGAAACCTGTCTTTAGGTCTTTGTCTCTGTCTCTGAAACCTGTCTCTGCAACCTGTGTCTCTAGCCTGTGTGCTTCTATTTCCATAACATTTCAAAGGCCTTTTCTGGCTCTCTAGATTGCCAAGGGCCTCCATCATGTTGCATCCTGACTTCTATATTCTCCTCTTCTTTGGTCTTTATGCAGCTACATTGTCTCCTTCAAATCCATTCAAAACACTGCTACTAGGATCATCTTCCTGACTCATTGCTCTGCCCACATCACCTGAAGCTTTTGGTCACTCTTGGCTTCCACTCCACCACTGGATCAAACACAAGCTCTTTGTCTTTGCCTTTATGATCCTTCATCATTTAGCCCCTCCCTAACTATCAGATCTACTAACTTATTAAGACATCAGCCCTCCCCTTCATTCTTCCAGGAATGCCAGCCCCAATCACCTGATTTTCTCCATCCTGCCCTCTATGCACAAGAAAAGTTCTGTTAAAATCTGTAAAGCTGCCTTCTATCCTCATTTACATCTTAATGCCTACTCTGTGGTGATCCCTACAAATCACTCCCATCTGCCATTTGTAAGGTATGTGACGAGCTGAGAGTTTTGCTAGACTCTGTTCATTATTTTATTGTAATCTCTAGCCCACACCCACCCTTCTTGGCTGTTCTGTCTATATGTTGCATTCTGTCTGAAATGTGAACTGCAGTCTGTCTGGAATAGGGGCTGTCTTGTTTATTTGTACATCACCCAGCACAATGGGCCCTCAATTCTTGATAGGGTTCATGAGTACTACTGTAATGTTAAACAACAAGAGACAAGATAAAGGTAACATTGGAGAAAGCAACTGGAATATCTAGTGGAGATTACATCAGCCCTCCCAGATTCCAAGAGCGCCCATGGCATTTGATATTCAGGGTCACAGATTAAGAGTTGTGTAAGACCTTTTGTAGATCCTGGATCGAGTGTAGCCAAGGCTACTTTTCTCCATGTGAGTTTAGGAAGAAGGGTGGGGCCTTTTCTTTGGATGCAGAGCTACCTACATTTATCCATGTCTTTGTCACTTTAAGATTAGACTATTGTAATGCATTCTGTACAGTATTGCACCTTCAGAAACTTAAGGTAGTGCAGAATGCAGCTGCCTGTCTATTAAATAGCATTTCACAAAGAGTGCAAGTTACATGAGAACTTTGGGATCAACACTGACTTGCAATTAGTTTCCAGGTATAATTGAAGGTGTTGGTTTATAGCTGTAAATCCCATATTCGTTTGAGACCTGGCTCTCTGAATGACCCCTTCCTCCTGGTACCACACTGTGCCAGTTGTGATCAGCAAAATGGCTGACTGTCAGCATCCTGGTTTAAGAGGGAGTCAGCAAGGGTATTTCCATACCAGTGCCTTGAGCTCTAGAACTCATCCACCCCATTTATTTTGGTTCAAGAGACACCAGATTTGTTGTCTGAGTGAGAAAGCTGTAATTATTTTGTTGGGAAGCTATATTTTTTGTGGGTTGGGATGGGTTGGTCAGGCAAGGCAATTTTTTGTGGGTTTTAATCCTGCATATTTTCAATGATTCATACAAGCACCTGGACTTGTGGTGTAGGTGCTTTTAAAGAAATGTGAATAACTAAATGTTTGCACAGCTCTTTGAAGATGTAAACCATCTACAAGTTCTAGATGTTGTTTTTAAACTATGTGGTGTCTGTGACTGAAAAAAAACCAACCTTTGACACACAACAAGCTGAGGTTCAAAAATTAATGTGAAGCACTGACAAAATTTCAGAGTAATAATTTAAATGATCACTGAGCAATTACTTTATGTCTGGTTAAAACAAACATAGAACATAATAATCTAAGGTTTCATCAACCACCGAGCTGTTCTGGGAAGGTTTCAAAGCAGCTTCTTTCAGAAAAGTATCTTCCTCCCCTCACATTATTTCAGCTGAAATGGAAAACCTCTATAGAAAAGTTTTGCATGGACATACATTATATATTTCATCCTCTCCATTTCTCTCAAGCTGTTACAATCTGCTGCATTCAAAATGTGTTAAAATATGTCTGAAATGATAGCTCACTGAATCTACTTTATACACCTTTGAAATAAGAAGAAAATTAATATTTTAGTTTATGTTCTTTGGAAAGAGCTAAAAACAACCTTACAGCTGAACAGAATTTGACAACAGGATCCCCTTGGATTATACCCATGTACCTTTTCCATTAGAACTTCTCATTTGTCCAATCAGAATACTGTGTTTTTATTCAAACCTTAATAGCAGGTGGACTCTGTAATAATCTTTCCCTGTGTATGTTACTGTATTCTGTACCCATTGTGATGCAAGCATCGGGTTTTGGTTGCTTTCTTGCTTGCTTTGCTCTTTGTGTTTTGTCTCCTAAAATTTTTAATTCAAAATTTGGACCAGAAACCAACAAAAACCTCCAAGAACACCAATCAGTGTTTCAGGAGCCTAGGCTAATCATCTGATACTTCTTCCAATCTATTTTAGCTTCATACGTCAGTGGAAATGTTGAGGAGATGTATATAGCTGAAGATTGTCAATCCCCATCCCAGTTTGTTTCATTTTCTAACGTAAATATATTCCTGATAAGGAACTTTGCAATGGAAATATTTTGCTGTCAGCTATCCCCCTTGCCAAACAACTTTAAACTATTTTTTACCTGTATATCTTTAAACAAAACAGATTTGAAACGATGTAAAATGAAAGAGAGCATGTTTAGTTCCTTTTCAGATAAATCGCCCTATGCGTTTAATTGCTCATCTTCGCTCTTCAGACACTCCTGAACAATTTGAACTCTTCAACTTCTTGTGTCACCGTTCCCAAAGTGCTCTGTGATGATCTTGGTTTACGGCAAATGTTTACTTAAACATATGCACAATAAATACCACACTGTTGTGGTATGCTCTCTCCTTTTTAATGTAAACCTCCTAACCACATGAGTGAGAGTGAACTGAATCTCAGCGTTATTTCTGTTTCTTTATTATTAGATATTTAGTTAAGTAATTTAAATGCACAAAAAGCCACTAAACTTTGAAATAACACTACTAATAATGCGGGTGTAATAAGATGCTGAAGAAAGGTGCACTTTAATTTGTGAGTAAAAGGGCAGGATAAAAAAGGCAATGCACTAATTGATTTGAAAATGGCGCATTTTGCCTCTATTTCATACTAATTGGCACTCAGACAGTGAGTACTTGCAGAAATATTGCTTACCTGTTGGGTCGCTCATGAACGCTCCTGAGTTCCGGGAGCTGTCCAATGTACCTCTCTCCTCGTCGGTTTACCTTCAGGGTGGTGTCCCAAACTAGGTGATGTACAAGACTCCTCTGTTCTCTCCTGATCACATCTAACTGTGCGGAATAGCTCTTTCCATTTGTCTTTGGAAGCCCTGAATTGCTTCATATAAAATATATGTAAGGAAGAGTGAGGGAGTCATGTAGGAGACATAGTTCCAGCCTCATCTTTCACAGAAAAAGATATTTGGCTTGCAACAGCTGCTCAGTGTGTTGGAAATAGGAGGAGAACTTTGCCATCGACTGGCAATGTTTGCAGTCCTATAGCCAAACAGGAAGGATTTTCCCGGGTGGTTTGTTTGTTTGTTTGTTTCTGGGGATTTTTTTTTCAGGGGACGTGTTTGAAATCCCCGCAAAAAATTAAAGGCTAAATAGCCCCAAAGCAGACGTGGTGTGCTGATGATCCTTGATAAGCGTTAAAGAAATGACCGATACCTTTGCTTTTCAGAATTAAACTCCAGTCAAGGCCAACAGGTTCCCCGTGTACCAACGATGTACAGGAGGAAATCGATAAAGAGATGCAATTCCAATTAAAGAGTGGTGGGTCTGACAAACCATTGTACCCCTAGGGCCAGTATGCATATCTAAATACAGTAGGTGGTGTCTGAACTGAAAAATACAACCCTCCTGCTTCCTAAAAACGCTAACTCGGCAAGTCAAAGGTAGTCAGCAGGATTCTGATTTAAAAAATCGTATTGTTCTCATTGCATGACTTTAGCTGGATTCGAATATGTCCAGGCGTTGACTGGGATTAAAGCCTATATTCTTCTCAAATGCAGGAAGAAAGAGTTTCACATCAAGTGCTTTGAGACGGGCTGAAACAAAATGGGCTTTACAAGCCTGTGTTTTACTGCCCCGCTGGATAGATGTTTGAACTCTAGTTGAAGGGGGGGGGGAGGAGGGAGCCGATTCCAACAGTTACTATTGGGAATGCAATATGGGGTCCCCTACAATGCTTGCTTAGGCTAATGGAGGTCCTGTCATTCAGCTCTCCTTGCACTGGGATACAGGGTAAACATTTCCCCGGTGACCCTTTGCATGCAGGTCCCCTCTTCGGGACATCATTAAAAGCCTACATGCACTTGTCTGACATCAATTGTCAGGCACGGTCGCAAGGTGCAGAGATCCGTGCAGCGAGCCGGGAAGCTAGCCCAGGGGAGAACAATCTTGGCCGCTCGGGCTTGAAAGGGGCTGAAAATCGCTTGGTTGCGGGGGTGTCGGAAGAGACAAAAGCGCGCAGCAGGTAAGAGCTAGGGACGGTTGCCAAGAAGGAACGGCCCCTGATCGCTGAGACAGGATTGAAGCCCTGGGGACCTCTCTGACTGGAACATCCACGCGTCCCCGAGGGGCTGCCTGTCTCCTCTCATCAGCATCGAGGGGAAACAGTTCATAGCCTTCCTCTTTGGTCCAGCTAATCCGGTTTATCTGTTGGGTTATAAATATTAATGCCCTCGCGCCGTTCGGCTGGGGATGGTACCAGCCAAGCCCTGGGTGGAGTGAGATATCAGCCTCTTCCCAGCCCGCACGCGTCCTGGGAGAATCGATGAAACACCCAGCCGAGCCCAGCAAATGGCGTATCAGGAAGGGCCGGTGGGCGCCTCGCTGCTGGACTTCGTGGCCGATCGCTCCCTGGGGTCTCCTGAGTGCCACCCCCGAGGGGTGCCCAGCCTGGACCTGTACGATTTCTCCTCCGCACCTCACTTTGGGGAGCGAGCCCTGGCTCTCCGAGAGGGCATGGCCAGGGGGCTGCCTCTGGCCCCCTTTGATGATGGAGGCCCCGAGGAAGAAGAGGAGGAAGAGGAGGAGGAGGAGGAGAGAATGAGGGGCACGTCTCTGCTGGACCGACCCAAGAGAAAGCGAGTCATCACCTATGCCCAGCGCCAGGCTGCCAACATACGGGAGAGGAAGAGGATGTTCAACCTCAACGAAGCGTTTGATCAGCTGAGGAAGAAGGTGCCCACCTTCGCCTACGAGAAGCGGCTCTCCAGGATAGAGACCTTACGCCTGGCCATAGTCTACATCTCCTTTATGACTGAGCTCTTGGACAGCGGCAACAGGAAGGAGGCGAGCTAGAGAGCCGAGGACGCAGGGCTTCTCCATGCAGGGATGGAGGCGGACAGCAGCATCCCAGCCCGGGCAGGGGGAGGAGAAAGGACGGGGGGCGCAGGTTAGCACAGGCAGTGCTCCTGGCGCTCTGGCTAGTGTCCGGGGTCCCGTAGAGGGGTCAGGGGATGACGGGATAAGAGCAAATCCAGGGGCACTCCGGGGAGGGCGGGGCAGGGAGGAAAGCGCCACCACCTGTACCTTCCTTGATGGCTAATGGGACTTTGGGCCAGAAAAAAAGCGACGATGATTTGCGTGTGTTTCTTTTTTACTTAAAACTTCGCAACCTGCTGCCTTGGGGGGGGGGGGGGGAAGGTCTGAGGCTGCCCCGCTGCCATAGACCTGGCGGCTTTCAAAGGGATTTTCCTTGGAGGCATGCGGGCCTTAGGGCGGCGAGGAGGACCCGCTTTCCACGTGCTGCCTATTGGCGACGTTCATGGTGGCGGGGTTCGCCTTTCGAAAGTCCGAACTCGTTTCTTGTAGCCGGGAAAGGCAATCTAATGCCCCGCGTGACAACGCGCGCGTCGGATGGGCCATGTGAACAGAGCTGGGAATCGGCACGGGGGCTTCCAGCGCAGCTTCTTGGGAAAGGAGTGCTGGGGGGGGCACGGGGCGGGGGGAAGGTCCGGGAGAGAGTCCAGCCGCCTCCGGGCGATGTCGGAAAGTCCCTGAAGGAAGGAAAGAGACAAGGGGGGAGGGGGATGAGCCCGGGGGGAGAGGAGCCAATGGCTCCCGGGAAACGTGCGCTAGGAGCGAGCCGTGCTCCGGGCGAGCCGGGAAACGTGCGCTAGGAGCGAGCCGTGCTCCGGGACACACGCCCCTGGGCCCGATCCCCGGCTGGCGTCAATCCGCCGGCCTCCGTGGGCTACCCGCCGCTGAGGCACTGCAATGAAGGAGCCGGCCTGGCAGCCAACGAGCGAGGCGGCCCAGAGGGATCCTGGAGGGGTCCTTGCTCCCCCCCCCCCGTCTCTGGCTCGGCTGCCGAGGCCGGCTCCGTTCGCCTCCCGCGGGAACATAGCTGGGCGCAGCGGCCGGGCGCCCCTAGAAACCCCGGCGCGTCCTCCGTTGTGCCCCCTCGGCCCAGCCCAGGCTTGCGCTAGCCCGCTCGCTGCCGTCTGTCGGCCTGCAGGCGGGGAGGGAAGGACGCTGACTACAGGCCCGGCGAGGGGCGAGTTTAATTATTTTGGCATTATCTGAGAGCGCCGCCGAGGTCACCCGCTCCCCTGTGCCCGGGACCAGTGGCAAGAGCCGGCGGCGAGTGACGAGATGAGCAGCGAAGGGGAAAAGCCCCCCTGTCCTCTCAGCCGCTCCCTCCGATCCCCCCTTTACTCGGGGCTGCTTTCCCCGGCAATTGCTCTGGCCTTTGCCCTGCAAACCGAGTCCCCTGCAGGGGCTCCTGAGTGCTTTCGGAGCTCAGTTCTGGCCTGGGTCTCGCGCCCGATGTGCGTTCCAGCTCCTCTTCCAAAGCGATGGGGAAACCGACCGAGTTTATTCACCCCTGGCCATTTTTTCATCCGGCCTGGATGTGTTTGTGAAAGATCTGTTGTAGGAATTATTTTGGCCTGAGTTATGCAGGAGGTCGGACTAGATGATCACAATGGTCCCTGGGAATCTAGGACTCTGCCTAGTCTGTTAAGAAAAGGAGTACTTGTGGCACCTTAAGGTGCCACAAGTACTCCTTTTCTTTTTGCGAATACAGACTAACACGGCTGCTACTCTGAAACCTAGTCTATTAGTATCACTGGAATTGCATCTGGTCTGGGGAAAGGAGGGTGGGCGAATTGGGGCCAGGGGAATGAAAATTCACTTGTCTAAAAATAAAGGTGATGTGAAAACAGAAAAAAATCACAAATTTTCCATTTCATTTCCCCCCAATTTTTAAAAATTTCAAAATGTTGCAATTCAGAAAATTCCAAACACCTGTAATCTAAATCTGGATCATCTATATCTACATTGCCGACAAGTTTCTCTCTCTCTCTCTCTCTCTCTCTCCACATACATTCTAGTGTTCCTGCTCCCTCTGACCTTCCTTTCTCATGGTTTTCCGTCAATTGATCGGTTGTTACTTCTTCTCCAGTGAGATAAATAAAACAGGTTTATTTACCCTGACTTACATCAAAAGCATCTTAATAAACAGCTTAGGGCCTGAATATGCCCTCACTGAAGTCAGTGACAGAACTCCCTTTGAATTAAGTGGTATAAATCGGCAACAGTGCCAATCAAAAGAGTGTCTCTGGATTTTTGCCAATATAACCGAGATCAGAATCTGGCCCAAGTATCTATGATTTATAGTCCATGGTTTTGTTAACTCCCATAAGGATTGTTATTGCTGTTTCTCATTGTGTTTATTATTTACTATTAATATTGCTATTAACATTTGCATTGCCAGATGCTTATTCCTTACCTGTGCTGACCTTCCTAATTCAGATATCAGTTGCTTTGCAATATATCTGCTTTCTGAGTTGTTGAAATATCTTTTATAAGAGAGGGTAGGCTGGCTAATACAGCCCAAGCCTCACTATAAAACTGGGGTGCTTCCTGTATTAGAATATATTCTGCTAAAAATGAAAAATTTAACTAGAAGTGAAGATTAAAACCCTCACATCAACAAATGGTCCAGGTGTATATTGTTGTTACCACTGTATAGAACATCAACATGAAGACAGGTTCTTTAAGGACAATGGAGTGTGCAATTAGATTTTCATTTCTTAAAACTACTCTATATTATAATTTTTATATAACTGTGCTTTCCATAGAAAGACTGTGTGTCTCTTCATGAGTGTTCATTTCTGTGTTACTGGATAAAATTAGGTCTCTATAACCCATCTTATTTTAAGTTAAGGGCTTCAAAATGTAAATATGTCTGTGTCAGATAATTCAGAAATTATTGTTTTTTTCTTTTTGGCTTAATAACAAAACATTGGAACATTTCAAGATCCAAATTGTTTTCATACTTGTGTTAACAATTAGGAAAAAGCAGAAAGCAAAGTCTGTGTTTTATTATTTATGTATGACCCAAAATCCTGATCCTTTATAATTAATTATTATTAAAGAATTCACTGGAAATTTGACAATGGTAAGTCAGAGCTACAGTGAAATTCCTGTTTGAATAATTGATTTTGAAGAAAAAAATGCCATTGCAGTTTATGCTGGAGGAGAAAATGTATAAACAGCTCAGGACAAATGTCAAGGACTTCCACTGGTGTACATTGCTATCACGCTATTGCCTTCAAGGGTGCTTCTCCAATTCTGTGTTGATTTACATGAGGGGAGGAGCTGACAAATGTCTTCCTACAAACCAACTATCAAATGCAAGTGTCTGGCTTTGCTTGCTTCAATTGATTTATCACTGACTTGGATGACTTTATAAAAAAGAGCAATAGTATCCTTAGTGCAGTGCTCTCTTGGGCTCCCATCAACAACAGTAACTAGATCTGTTCAGGTAGACCCCTTCACCCCTGTGGGAGTCCACTGAAGGCAGTGGGATTCCACATGGGCCCATCCATCTGCCCCTGTTGAGCCAGTTGCAATACTGGGGCCGTGGTGTGCCAGACATGTAAACACATTTTGGAACCATACTGGGCAGGCTTCCAGCTGCAGTATAATCCCTTCTCATTGCAATCAAATGTACAATTGGCCTGATTCTCATCTCACTTACCCTGGTCTGATTCAGGGGTAACACCACTAAAGTAAATGGAGTAGTATAAATCTGGTATATCTGGGATAAGAATGGGATCCAGTGAAATCCTGGCCCTATTGAAGTAAATGGCTAAAATCCTATTAACTTCAATGGGGTAGGATTTTACCCAGTATATTTAAAGGCCTCCAAAACACAGCAGCCTCCGATGCACAAGCTAATCACAGCTATTGGTTTTCCTAAAGGACCATGCCTTTATCACCGCATTAAAAAGAAAAACTGACGGTGTCAATTATTCCTGGGAAAAGATAATAATGGTTTTTTTTAAGTCTTAGAGCTGTTTGAACAAATACCATTTTTAGATCTTGCTCTGAGGCCGGTTTGTTTATATTCTTTTTGCTCACTGAAGGCTGCCTTTTGGTATAAAGCTGAGTTCCCTCATAGCTATCGGGTTACTCTTAGTATTCAAACATGTAAACCAAAAAATAAGTCTAAATGAAATCATATTTGAGAGACATTACCAAGCTTTCCAAGAGAAGGAAAAATAATCAAAAGACTTTACAATCTGTAGTCAGGCTGATCCTGTTTTACAACTGTCCAACCTGAAAGCAGATTTAAGCAAATTAGTGCTGGAAACAGAACAAAATATTATGATAGCATTGAAAACTCCTGCATCCACATTCTAACTAGCAACTAAGGCCCCATGATTGGTGTTTATTATCACATTTGTCAGCATTTCCATTATAAACACACTAGTGTAGAGGGTTTATAACTCAGCTATAAAAATTCCCTCCAGGATGAAACTTGATAAGTGAGGACTTGCCCAACAACTCTTTTTTTTCTTTTGCAAAATTTAAAAGAAATCAGGTTTTAAAGTCACAGGGGTACTAAGCAGAATAGATGCGATGGAGGCTTAGCCTTTTTTTTTTTTGGTACTTCTTTAATGTCAGATCAGCTGTGTTTCTTAAGATGATTTTCTCTGCAGCTATTTTGCTTAATATGAACTTGAACCCTTTGATATTTTTAAAAAAATTGCAAATAGCTGAGATAATGAGGTTTAAAGGGTGACTGCTCTGTATATGTAGGACCGGTTTTAATAAGGATCTTTTTCTATGCATTGATATTAGTGATCCATAATAATGAAAGTGCAGCAGGCCTCAAGAGCACCAGTGTCATATACTAGCCCTGTGCATTATGCCTGCACCATTGGTGGCACAGACTGCCATTCGAGAATAGGACTTTTTAGCCATTTGTGACACTTCAGCATAACACCGGGCTTGTCATCATGTACAGCACGATAGCAGCACGGCTGTACTGGTGCAGCTGCACCACTGTAGCGCTTTAGTGAAGATGCTGCTATGCTGACTGGAGAGCTGCTCCCATCACTGTAGTTAATCCATCTCCCTGAGAAGCAGGAGCTGTGTCAATGGGAGAAGCTCTCCCATCAACATAGCATTGTTTACGTTGAGGGCTATCTCAGTATAACTACGTCACTCAGAGGTGTAGATTTTTCACAACCCTCAGCAACGTAGTTATACCGATATAAGTCTGTAGTGTAGATCAGGCCATTGTAACTGCTTTGGCACTTGTACCATCATCTTTCGAGAAGGACAGTTGTAATATAATAGGGCAAACCATGCTTTTGCTAGTATGCATACACCATAACAGTTGCAAAGGCTGTTGGGTAGGCTGAAAAGGTTGTTAACAGTTCTACACAAAACTTTTTAAAGAATTGCTATATCTGAAGCATTCTCATTTAGGCCTTGATGCAAAAGAACAGACTGATCCCAAACAGCCTCGACAATTGACACCCATCCTAACAGTATGCCCAGGTAAAACTACCAGTGACTTCAATGGGATCAAGAATTCAATTGCAATTGCCTTCAAGACTTTGTCTGTTTAAGAACTGTAGGATGGAATCCTTAATGGAATATAGACCTGGCTGATAAAAATTCCTCAGGTAGGTCTTTATGTTAACATGATAGACCTTAGAATGTGATTCAGCTGAATAACATATGATCTTAAATGTTGTCTGAACTTCTTTACAAATACTTTTGTTTCTCACCTTTTTCTCCCCTAATTTCAGAGGTGACTCTCAGGTCTGGTCTACAGCAGGCTTTTATCCTCTAAAATTTTCCACTGTTGCTCCACTGGAGGTAAGAATAGTGAGAGTCCAGTCCAACAATCCTTGGCCATTTAAAATTCCCATTGGTTTAACCAAAGAATTCAAAGTTAAAGGGGTGACCCTTAATTTTGGGATGTATAATGTTAATTTTCACATGTGTATACATACTTGTAAGAGAATATATGAACTGTAAAGGTATTCAAATCCTTATGTATATTATCTTAACTTAGAATTACTTACATACATTTTAATGGCTTTAATTGTAACATTCTGGCATTCGGATCATCTCCTCCCATGGCAAAGCATTTAGGAGGAGGAAATTTCTACAAAGATCCCTTCATGGAATTCCTTCCCATTGCAGGAACATGGACCTCACTGCCGAGGAGTACGCCAGGGGGTTTAATGCCAAATCTGAATGATCTGAGGATGGATGGTTCTCAGGAATCCATGGGAGGCCAGGGCCATTCATGCCTCTGCACCAGCTCTGTCATCTGTATATTCTCCCTCCTTCCAGAACTCCACAGAAGATACAGTAGAGCTTAATGCTGTATCACCTTTCTCACCTCAGCTCATGGGGCCAGAAGGAGACAATGTGTGTCCATTCCCTTTTCTGGGTCACTAGTCTCTTCCCCCTAACCCTGCATGAACCCAGGACCCCAAAGGGGGGGAGTGATGCTACAAAGGCAGCTGAACTTTCACAGACGTCTACATAGCAAGGGGGAGATCTATGTGTAGAGGGTCCTTTTCCATGCACAGATCAGGAGTTGATGATCCAAACTTTGATATATATTTTTTCTACTACATGTTACTTCCTGTAGCATCCTTCACTTCGTTAATGGCTTTATTTTTTAAATCTGGAATTCCATTGGTCAGAGGAAAAGGGGACAATATTTCTTATTAATGATGACTGTAAAGTAAATATATATAATCTCAAAACCTTGAAGCCAAGCCCCACCAGAGCTTCTTCAAAAATTCTGATTCATCCCTCATGTTGCAGATGATTCTTTCTCATTAGATAAAAAAAATTAGTCAAAATTTTCAAAGGTGACCAGTGATTTTGGGCAACCTCCATTTTTGCATGCCCAACTTGAGACACCTTACAAAAGTCCTGATTTTCAGAGGATGAGTGCTCAGCACTACTTGAAAATCAGGACCCCTTAAAGAGTCCCAAATTGGGCACTAGTCACTTAAGAAAATGTTGGCCTTTATTCCAAATAATGAATACCCTTCTACACTCAGGCTCAAATGGATGTGTGCAAGTGCACTTGTACACTTCTGTACGTGTGTGTGAAATGCCTAGTGCATGTGTGTAAGTCAGGCAAATGCTGAAGTGTGCAAACACACTGGAAAGTGGGGGGCTCAGAATCTGTGCATACCGGAGCTGATGTAAATTTCTGCCTTGCACAACAAAGATTCTATGGAATCTGGTCAGCAGGAGTCATCAATCATAGATACTTTTGCTCCACTGGATTAAAGGTTATCATTTCTTCTTCACTCACTGTCACCATTCCCAACATTTGCTGTTCAATTAACAAACATGTCCAAAGTTGATGGAATGCCAGCATGTATTTTACCTTGCCCTAATGAACTACATTAGCTAACCCTTCTACCTCCTCTGGAGATCAGGGAGGGAACAGGCATGGGGTATGTGTAGGGTGGGGAAGAGCCAATGGCCACATGGTTCCTAGAACTAGTGACCTGGAATGATTTGAAATGGAACATTCCATCCTGAGTAGTTGCTCCCAAGCTCCACCCACAACCCAACACAATGAAACAGAGCCTTGGCCAGACACTGTTTACCGCAGGGAGGTGGAGGCTTCTCCAAGCTCAGGGGACTCATACAGCATAGTCTCCCCTCTTCCAGGGCGAGCGGCTCTTTGGATTTTTTTCCTCACTGCTTCACTCCTCTTTACACTGTCAGCAGAGGGGAGCATAGAGCCCTTGAAGGGTGACTAACATTAATTAAAATAAATCTTTTAAAATAAACATGAACCCCCTTAGGGCTAAATCCAGCAACAATGCATGAGATCTCATGTTGCAACAGGGGTCAGATTTCTGTGCAAACTGGCATTACTGCCCACATTCTGCCACTCAGCCCACACTATGTAACTCCATTCTCACCCCCACCCCCCACCACCGCCCTCCAATAAGCCAAACAAGTGACGATCTGAAATCAGCCCATTCATTTAGCTGACTATCTTCCAGAAATCAGACATCTTCTAAAATGCAGAGATCCATCTGTTGTCTACTTCCATGCAGGGAAGTGGATTTCCAAAGAGAAGTGGGTGTTGGCCCCAAATGGCTGGAATTATCCAAATGCTGAAGTACTTCATAGGTTATCATGTTTTCAAGGAGCATTTGGACCTTAGTCTTGGCCACCTAAGTTACAAGTGACGTGTTTTCGAATAATGTATACAACTGATCTGTGTAGCTAATGGAGCTGCTGAATACATACATTTTTAAGTATCTTTAAGCTGATTCAGAGGGCCTAATGTGAGATCTAAGACTCAGGACTATTCCCTGGAACACTTGGGAGTCCTTAAATGTATAAATGATTTACACTGTGTGGCTTAAAAAGATTATTGTAATTATATATACAAAAGAAAAAAGTAAAGAGCCATAACAGCAGATCAGATATTCATTGAATATACAGAAAAGTTGAGGAATCTTTAAATCCCCATTTTAAAAGGTGTGTTAGAATATGTATGAATAGCATTAATGAAATGATTCCACAGTATCCTTCAACCTTACAATGAGATTCATTAAATCCAAGAGAAGTTGGAGGAGGGTGAATAACAGGCAGGAAAAAGAATAAAGTGACGGAGAGACAATGAAAACAATATTTTTCAGCGGTCTTCCCTTGTTGTACTAAGGGAAGCTCTGAATTAATTTTATCCTATGTTTGAGTTTGTTTTTAATTTCCAAGTCTTCTCTGATATCTTGAAGCATTGCCATTAAGTTGATATTTTAGCTCTTCATAAAATGCTGTCCTATCCATACATAGAATCCAATTTTTAATTGTGGGTGGAAGTGGATTTCTCCATCAGCCTAACAATGTGTCCTTCATGCCTTGTATTGCAAGAGCAAGCTTTGGTTAGATGCAAAAGATAGTTCAAACCCTTAACATTATTAACAATATCAAGCTATTAGATCTAGGGGTATTTTCCCCACTACCCTGTCTATTATTTTACCATACCAGCTGTACATGCTTCCCCAGGCAGTGGGTCAGTTCTCACAATTATATGTTTGATATCATAAGTAACTAACGGGCTTTATGAAGGCCACATTGATTGCCAGCTCAACAAGTGGGCAAACCTCATGCCCTGACAACATGGTACCTTGGAAACGCCACAATTTTAAATGCATGAAGTTTCTGAGTATTGCCTTTGCAAGTTTTTCTACAGGAGGGCTTGATCTGGCTCCATATCCAATACACTTGCAGATTTGAAAGTACCTCCACAATACCTTAGCATATCTTTCTTGAACATGGCTAAAAACATTAAAGTGTTATCCACATACAAGTCTCATATGCACTTGGGCTCAAATCCCCTCCCCAGTGCATAACTCAAGTAGTTGACTGGGGATTTCTTTGGGGACAAGGGTTAGAAGTCTTCTCTCAAAGCTGTAGAGCCAAAGTGGATAGTTAGAAGCAGGGGCAGGGGAAGTACTGAGAAGCAGGCCCTACAAACTCTTCACAACCTCCACAGGGCCACTGTTTGTGAATATGATTAGAGTTGCCCTCTCAGGAATATCTGAATAGGGAAGGGCTCCTGACACACAGCCCCATGCCCTACCCCACACAAGCACCCGGCATAATCTCAGTGGTTCCACTGAGTCTTGGACCTCTGTATCCATGGGGAAGGGTGGAAGGATTTGTGCCCATATTCCTGTCTTTTATATTTTATAAATGCCACTTGCTCTGTTTTTCTCCATTTATTTGAACAAGAGTTGTTCCTCATAGAGAGGTTTAACATTTCTATTAGATGCAATCCATACAGAGCAAACCTACTGCTTGTATTGGGAAGATTTTCTAACCAATGCAGTGAGAGTGTGAGCTCCTTTGGCTTCTGTCTCCCTCTAGCATTCCAGTGCTATGATAGTGTCATGTCATGCATGTATTACGGAAGACCAGTGAACGAGTTCCCCTGAACCATGAGGATTTTTTAATGGTGTTTAGTCCAATCTTGACCTCAACCTCACATTTTAAACTGTTTTTTAAAATATGTTTTAGCAACTTTTACTTGCAACTTTTTAGCTATATAGTCATTTAGCTACAAACCTGAGTTAGAGGCAATGTCAAACCTCTTTGCTCCAGAACAGTGTCCGAAGAAATACACTACTCCTGTAGCTTCGGGGACTACATAAGGAAAGCATGTGCTACATTATCCTTCAGAATGACTCAATCTGCTCCCCCTTTACAGTGAGCCTCTGCAGATGGTCAGCTTTGCACATCTGAGGTGACGGGTATGGCCTGCAGAACTGGTTGTCTGAATCGGTTATGGACCCACTCATCTGCATCCCCTGGGGGTGGATTTGCACTCGGATTGCCCCAGGTGTTTGCACAGAATGTTTAGGTGAGTGTGAAGGGCCTTCCCCCTTCCTTGCACAATTAAGATAGGGTTAGGAACTATCTAGGAACTATCTATTTTCAACCTGTGGTTGGCAGACCCCTCGCTGACTGCAGACTATGTCTAAGGGTCCATGAAAAGTTGTTACAGTGATTTTCAGCCTGTGGTCTAAGGACCAGGGGTACACAGATTCTGTCTAAGATTTCCAAAGGGGTCTTCACCTCCATTTGAAATGTTTTAGGAGTCCACAAATGAAAAAGGTTGAAAACTACTGACCTAACCCATAATTTTCTAAACACAATTAAACTGTGTTTCAAACCCCATTTCCCCTCCCCCATTTTTTCCCCTTAAATGAAATTTTCTGTGCACAATTTATTGTTGGTTCAAATGGAAACATTTAGACATTTAACTAGCTGACTTACTCAACAAATCAAGTACTTTGACATCTAGATGGAATCATTTGTTCCTGCAATTAATATCAGGCAAAAAAAAAAAAAAGAAAAGAAAAAAAAACAGGCACAATTATTTAGGGTTGAAAAATTCTGCTTCCAAATAGGAAGCCAAATTCACCCTCCACTAAAATGCAGCCACCTCCAGAGGATTCCAGGAGATGTTTCACCATGCACAGAAACACTACACAGTAATTTAGGACAGGAAGTATAGAAAATTATCACAGTTGTTTGAAATGTAAGCCAACTGGACTATACCATAGCTTAGCAACTATTGATGTTAAATTTAAATAGACAAGCTGTATTATCCATAATAGAATTTGGCCCAAGACATTGGAGTTAACACCTTTACTCTTTCAAGGCTGCTCTATGATTTTCAATGACCAAAAGAAGTCTGCTCCTCAGTTTAAGATCTTGACTGATAATGGCTGGGTTGAGGGGCATTTTAAATGGGATTGTACATTTTATCACGCTTCCTCACCCTTCACATGCTACTTTCCTTTTTAGACTGTAAGGTCTTCCTCTGATGCAGACAGCACCTAGCTGTGCACTCTACTATAATGCAAATAATATATAATCATCATCAATGGCACCTCCATCACCATATATTCTAATAACATGTGAGGACATTGAATCAGCACTGACTCAGAGAGGTAATGCCACATCTACTGTATCATCTGTACCACTTGCTCAAGTCCTGTGGATTTTTGCTAGAGGTCACCCATCTAAGTAGAGATCAGTCCTAACCCTCATTAGCTTTTCTGAGCCAACAAGATCACAACATGAGTTTGTATGGCTGCAGGCCATGGAAAGCTATTTGACCAGACACATATTTATCTGTAATGAATGACTATATCATCATAGAAATGTAGGGCTGGGAGGGATCTCAAAAGAGAGGTCCTCTAGTCCATCCTCCTGCACTGTGGCAGTACCAGGTATATCTAGACCATCCCTGACAGGTACTTTCTTAAAAATCAATAAAGGGGATTCCACAACCTCCCTTGGTAACCTGTTCCAGTGCTTAACTGTCCTTATGGTTCCTAATATCTAACCTAAATATCCCTTGCTGCAAATTAAATCAATTACTTCTTGTCCTATCTTCAGGGAATATGGAGAACAGTTGATCAGCATCCTCTTTATAACAGCCCTTACTATATGGGAGAATGGTTATCAGCTCCCTTGTCAGTCTTCTTTTCTCATTACCAAACATACATAGTTTTTTAAAGATTTCCACATAGATCAGGTTTTCTAATTTTTTTTATCATTTTGTGTCCTTCTCTGCACTTGCTCCAACTTGTCCATATCTTTCTCAAAGTGTGGTGCCCAAAACTGGACACAGGGCTGCAGTTATGGCCTCACCAATCCAAGTAAAGAGGAACAATTACCTCCCATGTCATACATATGAGGTAATACTTATAACACTCCTTTTAATACACCCGAGAGAGATATTAGCCTTTTTTGTAACTGCATCACATTCTTAGCTCATACTCAATTTATGATCCACTATAAATCCAAAATCCCTTTTTGCAGTACTACCCCAAGCCAGTTTTTTCCCCATTTTGTATTTGTGCATTTGATTTTTCCTTCCTAAGTGTAGTACTTTACACTTGTCTTTACTGAATTTATCTGTTGATTTCAGACCAATTCTCAATTTATCCAATTACTCTTGAATTCTAATCCGTCCTCCCCAAAGTGCTGTGAACATCCCATCTTAGGTCATCTACAGAATCTAGAAGCCTACTCTCCACAAAAGATAGAAATATGTACCCGACCCAGGGACAGACTTCTTATTAGTCATGACTTCATGAATAATGAATGGTCAGCAGAATTCCAGAAGTACATGTTTCTTTCAAATTCACCAAACTTTTGGGATAAGGAGTAAAATGACCAACATTATGACCCCTCAGTCGGACATGGGACACAATGGGGTACAGGTTGGGAGGTTGGAATTTGGATTTATAATGGTTTCTTTTAATATGTGTATTGCTATCCACTATGTGTCACTGTGGGGAAAAGGATTACTGACCCAAGAGATGACATAAGCATAACTCTGTTTCATTCTGGAACTCTTAGTACATTCCATTATAGATTATTTACCTTCTAATTATTTACAACATTTGCTATCACCGAGGGCTGCATTAGCCCACTTGCAAAATGTGTAACAGCAAAGAATAACATTAAATCAGACCCTAGAAAACTTCATAACCTGTCTGAGTATGAACACAGACATAAACTTGGAAATATTTCAGTGGCAGGAGAATATTTTGGAGTGATGTCCCTGCTCCACCTCTGGCAATCTAGGTCATATCTTACAATTTAGGACCCAGCCCATACACATATCATTAAAATAACACAGCCTTTGAACTTACTTGACCAATATACTTTGAAAACAAAGTTTTAAAGCCCTAAGGAACTTTCAACTTCTCAAGAGTGCAATTGAGTCAGAATTCTGATCAAATGAAACATTTTGTTCACTCCGGGAAATTTCATCAACTCACTTTAACTAAAATTAAAATAAATATTAATGAACAGTAGGTGAGTACTGGATGGACTAATTTGGGCCCTGTTCTCCAAAAGGGACCTCTCCAAACATTTTTTCACCAGCATGAGTCACCTTCTATGAACCCCAGGAAAGCCCCTGTTTCCCTGACTGATCCAGGCCACATGTCATTTTAATTTACCCATGGTAGGGCCTGACCTAAAGCCCTTTGAAGCTACTGGAAACACTCTCACTAACTTCAGTGGACTTTGGATCAAGCCCATTATGATCACTGAGCACAAATGTCTTAAAAGAAGAAACAAATATTTCTCTGTTCCTGATGCTAATTATTTTTAGTGCAGCAAGGTTGGATAATGGACTTGGATATGAAAGTATGTTCAGTACAGAAGACAAATTTCAGAGTAGAATCTGTATTAATATGCTATATATATAGTCACGGTGTCTGGAGTGGTTCACAACCATGAGTGTCAACCTCAGTACAGACTGTCAAAAAGCAGAGCAGAGACCCCATAGTAGTTGTATGTTCTATAATTGCTAGATTTCATCAACTCATTAACAAATGTGAACTCCTGATGCACTATAACAGTCTTACTATGGAATTACAGATGGTGGATATAGCTACTCCAATCTATCTTGCCACCCAGGCAAGCCGGACTTAGTGACAAATTGTCACTTGCACCAAAGAACACAAAATATTCAGGGAGCTCCCAGTCCTAGAGACCAGTCACTCACCCCAGGTCATTTGTACCTTAGATCTCACACCAAAGACAATGCTTGTAGCCAATCTTAGGATTGTAGCCAATCCTAACTAAGGATTTATTAACTAGGAAAAAGGAATTTGAGAATTTGAGAATATTTACAGGTTAAAGCAGGCAACATATTTACTCAAATGAGTTACAGCCTATGGTTACAAAAGATGACAGAGCTGTAGTAATCTGTCAGCACCAAAATGTCTTTTAGGACTAACCCATGCCAAACAGCCTGAGGATTTCTTGCACATATTTAGGAATTGTTGCCTTCAGAGTCCAGACAGCCTAAAAGATGGAAAATTTTCATGTCAGCTATTTTTATTTCCTTCTTTCAGAATTCAAGCTGATGGGACAAGCTTTCTTGCAGGTGGCACCTTCATGGGTGTGATGGGGCAATTAACAAAGCCTTTGTATTGTAATGTAACACTATGGCCCATTTGTATTCAATAGTCCTTCCCGATGAGCTGGAGAGAACACTTTTTGTAAATATTCAACGTTTTGCGTTAGTGAGTTGCATAGTTTGGAACAAACATTTTACAGTTGTGGAGTAAACACTTAAGCATTACCTGATAGCATGGGGTACAGACATTTCAAGCATTTCATTAAATCTAAACACTAACAACATTGTTTTAAGTCCAGTCTCCATCCTAACTATGCTAAAACATAGGTGAGCTAGACTGGTTTCCAACAATAAATTTGTCAGCGCTCAGCTGTGACCTAAAGCCTTGGCCAGAGCTGGCACATGGTATGCCAGCATCACATATATATAATGCTAATATGCCACTAGCCCTTCTAGAAAACATTTTCTTTTAACTCCTGTCGAACTGTGAGTTAGTGAAAGATGGTATCTCAAAATAAATCGTTGTGGATTCATAACTCTGATATAAAATAAATAGAACATATTATTTATGCCCAGAATTAAGCCATAGTCATAACCAAGCTTCATATGCAAAGAAGGTTCCCTGGCTGAGTATCTTTCAAAGATCCTGTGGAAGGAAGTAGGTTTTCAGCATGAAATAATGTTTGTGTTTGTGTCTCTAAGATGTGCAGCACAGAACTCACAGCCGGGGGGTTGAGGGTCTTTTTAAAGCAATCTCTGTACTTCAGTCCTAAACTCCTATGGGGGCTGGAGAGGCCCCTGGCCTTATCTTAGAAAGCCCTCGGGGCCTGTCTAGGTTACAGCAACCTTCCCTGGCTGTCCTATGGTCACAGCACTGCCCAGGTTCTTCACAGTATTGCATGCTATAGCCCCAATACTGACATACCTCTCTCACCCCTCAGCACATCCCCTAAGCTGGGATGTGTGAGGGTCAGGGGTAGGCAGCCTACAGCTGTCTTTTGCAGTGCATCTTATAGTGGGATCCTCCCCTCACTGCATAGCAGACTTTCAGGGTCTCTTAATGCCATTTCAGACCTTTCATACAGTGTAAATGGGCCAGAGCCAGGGAAGGGTCTCACCCCTTGTCTTCTAGTTGTGTACATCATCATAAACACTGTGCAGAGGGCCAACACAAGGCATATGAACCACTATTTTGAGGTTAGAGTGAGATTTAAGTCAGACTCCTTTTTCTTCCCACCCTATCAGACACTGAAAATCATACTGCATTGAGGGGTAGCAGTTAATATCCTGTGATGGCTTGGGCAATGACAGAGTTGCACTCTCCCATCTACCGAGACTTTATAGCTTCTCCTTTCCACAAAGGATATGTCTACTCCGGCATAAAAGGGATATGTTAAATAGCCTGTTACTGAACACATTTACCCTCATTTTAAAACCCTAGTGTAGGCAGGCAAGTTGTATTTTAACATGAGTTGGCTCGTGAAGGTGAACTCTGTACTATTGGTCCTAGAATACTAGAGGAAAGTAGCTTGTGATCCCATAACTAAGTGCAGTAGCTATTTCTTGTGCATATCTCCCACTGGAATCAATAGCAATCTTGTATGTAAAGACCCTGCGGGATTGGGCACTAATGTATCATGGTTTCTTTTCTTTAAAAAAAAAATCTGTGTTCAACTAATGATTTGGACTTGATCCTTCCAGAGACTGAGCATTGATCAGTCAATCAATGATCCCATTGATTTCAGTGGGATCTGTGAGCACTGAGCTAGTCACAAAAGCTACTTAGCACCCTTTGGGATTGACTCCCTTGAAAGGAAAGATGATCTTGTGGCTAGTGCTCTGCACTGGGAGCTGGGTAACACGGATTCTATAACTGACCTACACTAGGCTTCTTGGCTGGCTTTGGGCAAGTTACTGAATCTCTCTGCCACCATCTGTAACATGGGGATAATAATATTATTAACCCACCTCACTGAAGGTTATGAGATTAAATTAATTCCTGTCTGTAAAGCACTTACAGATCCTTGGATTCAAGGTGCAACATTACATAGCAATAGCAATTGTTAGCACTCTAGCTAGCTAGCTATCCTCTAAGTTTTTAAATTAATAAATAAGATTTCATACCTGATTAGTGGTAATTATTTACTCACAGAACATTTGATTACCACTCCTCTATTCTAAAGGGAGGTGCTATGTTTTGTTAGCATTCGGATTACAGCTGTTATAAACTTAGTCTCTGTCCTTCAGTTGTCCAAGACTCTTGAACATTAATTCTGTATTCACTTATTATCATGGTTTATATTCTACAGTGCCCTGGTGGTTCAAACAGATTTAATCGGGTCCCGTATACTATATTCAGAACGCTCTTTTATCACCATTTGAATGATTAAGAGATCAGCATGCTGAGGTAGCAGTAGTAGTAATGTAAACATCTCCTTTCTTTCCCTTGAAATTGGTGGCAACAGCAAAAGGAAACAAGTGGCTGCACATTCCACTGCTGAACTATGAGGAAACTCCTGGGCATCACATCTGGATATTTCCACTGCAGCACTGAGCAGTGTAGCAGGGTTGCACAGGACACAGGAGAGCAGGAGGTTACACTTTGGTGACCCAATTCAACATGCTATCCAGAGGCAGGCAAATGAGATCCAGGACCATAAAGTGATAATTGGGTTGCATTTAGAAGTTATGCTCCATTGTAGAGCCTCAAGTTGTCAAAGCAGAAGGCCCTACGCAGCACAAAATATTCATGATCTTTCCATCTACAGAAACCTGTTGATCCTGGCACTACTGTCCCAGATAGACCTAAAAGAAAGGATAACCTGACACAGATGCAAAAAAAACCCCTTCCCTAGAACTATTCTGGCCCTAGAAAGGAATCAGACTGTCTTGAGAACCAGGATAACTAGGGAAAGTATGAGATACATGTTCATTTACATAAGCTTTGACTTCCCCTAGTCAACTCCTCTCATCCACAGAGCTATTGTAATCTCCTTTTGTGGTTCCTGGGTGGGAGGAGGAGATGGATGGGATCCAACCTGGCTTCCAGTCAGCCAGACTTCCAATCAGGAGAACACTGCTATTGACCTAGGAGAACATACATGTATGGTGGGACAACCTTCCATTCCATCTCACTCACACCCACTTTTGCTGTCTGCTTTAGCAGAGGTGGGGATTCCACTGATTGGTGATCTGCTGCAGAGTCTTCCCAGTCACTGTCCTTTCTTTTATACCTCCTTTCTTCATCTCCATATCTCCCTCCGTGCAGTTATCAGCCAGACAGAGAGACCCTTTGGGCAGCAAGTTCTTGATGTTCTTCCACAGGTGGCTACTGTTGTCTTAGCAAGGGAAGAGATTCTCACCCTCACAATTTGTATGATTCTAACATGAATCCCATGGGCTCTGGGGTGAGTCACAGAATCCACATTTTAAAAGGGGAGCATTTGTGCAATGCTATATGCATCATCTGTGTCTAAAAAAGAGAGGCTATTTTCCTCTTTGGACAAGAAAGTAGCTTCGGTGGCTGAAAAGACCAGGAGTCTCAGAGTATTTCCATGAATCCACAACACTGAAGGACGGGGCCTAGAAATCTGAGTAAAATGTGAGAACAGTCAGAATACAGAAAAGGAAATATATGGTTTAACAGCGGTGGAAGGGAAAAAACCAAAAAGATTAAAATAGCAAATTAGATGCATTATTAACATAAATAACCATTTTCCTCTGGAATATATAAACTCTTAGCAGTTAAGCCAGTTTTTAATTGATACTCTGCTAAAATTTAGACATAAAACCACATACATAAGGTTCACAGCTATAATTAGGAGTTCTGCCCCAGTGTAAGAACCGTTGCCACAGGACTATGGGCTTAACTGTGCCTGGCCCTACATGAGCTTGCAAGAGAGAGAGGGATGAGAGTGAGAAGCTGTAAAGGGGAGAATACACAGATGCTGTTACACACTAGGGCTTTCTTCCCCAGACAGTAGAGGACATGTGTGAGTGTATGCTCCCCCAAGGCTCCTGTAGCCTTGAATCCTGATGCCTCCTGGAGCTGCATCCCCTCCTGTTGGATATGGCTCAATGCCACAGCTGAGTCCTGTATGTGGAACATAAATCAGGACTGATGGTCAACAAACAGCCCATTATCCTGGCTACCTGCTAGAAGCAAATAAAAACAGAGGCAATCTACTATGATATACTCTGAGAAATATGGCAAACCAATATTTGGGAGTGGGGGTCCAGCTAAAAGAAGCTATGACAGTGTTTTAAAGCAGGATGTCTTCACCCGTAGGGAAAACAGAGCCCAACACAAATCTGGTTCTGAAAATACAGTAATTAGCTTTTTAAAAAAAATCAAAGTCCCGGAGGCAGGCAATAGAAAAATAGAGATCAAAATGGAAAGGGAGTGAAAGTGAAATAAACACTGTAAAAGGTAAGCACATGTTGAAATTAAATGATTTCTGTTCAAAGCAGGAGAATCAATGGTGCAGTAACATTCTATTCTGTACAGTGAATCCACAGCTAGTCAGAATTTTAGTGACTCAAAAACAGATAGCAGAATTCAATTTTTTTTTAAGTCCTGTTTTGTTTCTTTTGGCAGTTAACTAAATTAAATGACTTGATTTCCTTCAAATTTTCAACACGTAAAAAATGACTTTAAGCGTAAGAAAAATATTAGAAATGTCAATGGTTTCATTTCCATGTAGAAGTGTCCAAACATAGATGAACAGCTTGGAAATGCCTCATAAGCAAGCACTAAAGTCTAGCTCATGGCATCACTCATTGATACTTGTAAGAAAAAGCAAAGTTGCATTTGAAGAGGGTGGTAGTGAGTTTGTGTGACTAAGAAGAAATGATGATGGTGAATTAAAACATACCCAATCTGACTTACTGTACCCCTGAGATTTTGATGTTCTTCAAGCCCAATGTTAACAGAAAGGAAAAATACAGGCTCTAACTCTGCTCTCAAACACACCTGTGTAAATCCTATGTAACTCCAATGAAATCAATTGAGTTATTCTGGATTTACTCAACAGCAAATAAGTATATTTTTGTATATTTTTATACCAACATTTTAAGTAGGAAAGAGAGGTAAATTATTACCATTTACTCAACTGATGTCCTAGTTAAGCTCTTCCTGAGCTACCTTTATTTAAAACGGGGTTCTATAGGAAATTGTGCCCTCTTGTGGTATTAGCATTACAGCACAATACCTTTTCAAGTAATGTATACTTACAACTGGATAAAAAAAATCACACACTTTGGAGACAGTGTCCCAAGTGAACAGAAGTTGAACTCGTGAATCTTTGCTCCTCCAGAGCAATCACTAGACTACCTGAATTTTAAAGTTTATATAGCGATAGTTTCTGAACAACAACAACAATAACAATGGAAAGATAAGGAGTACTTGTGGCACCTTAGAGACTAACAAATTTATTAGAGCATAAGCTTTCGTGAACTACAGCTCACTTCATCAGATGCTGTAGCTCACGAAAGCTTATGCTCTAATAAATTTGTTAGTCTTTAGCGTGCCACAAGTACTCCTTTTCTTTTTGCGAATACAGACTAACACGGCTGCTACTCTGAAAAATGGAAAGATTGAAAGGTGACACAGGGTAAAAGAAGAAAGGAAAAAGAAACTGAAAAATTGGATCAGTCCTGTTCACTTATACTTTACCATATCCCTCTGGTTTGTGCTCCTCTAAACCTGTCTGTACTGTATGTAGCATTATAGAATTTATGCACATTTCCCCTCTACACACTTTGAAAATAGTATTCAATATGAAAGTATGTGGGTGAAATCCAGGCCCTATTGAAGTCAGGGGACTTTTGCTATTGACTTCAAAGGACCACAATTTCACTCTGTGTTTTTAGGATTAGAATGTATAGGATTGACCACAGTCCATAGAAACCAGTGGAAAGATTTCTCCTGATTTGATTGGCTTTGGTTCAGGCCCTAAATGTACAAAATATCAGGAGATTCTAAATTTAAGGCTTTTCTCATCATTAATGCAGCCACTTTGTATGTGTGTCGTATGTTGCATTACTGGACATCCTATTAAATCTGTGCTTGCATGTGTGTGTAATGAGTTAACAGTGATAGAAACATTACCTTTCTAATTCATTGACTGTGTGTTTCAATTTGTATGCTTTCTCACTGAATTTCATTGATTTAAAAAAATGTAAACTAGAATTCTCAATGGTTCCATAACTTGTAACTGAACACTGAGCCACTACACCTAAAAGCAGTGGGGTTATCTATTAAGCTAAAGGAGAATCTGATTTTATTTTTCAGTCTGGGGTAGTCCTACACTGGATGGTGCCTAAATTGTACACATGTTTCACAGACTCTGTTCCTTTTGAGGCCTTCCATCCAAATACTAGCCATGACCACCCATGACAGTTTTTAAAACCCAAAAAAGATCAAGGTCATACTGACCAGCACAGACCTGATCTTTCAACCATCTCCTTGCTGCAAACTCAACTTCCTATGAGCCCCATCATTTATTCATTTCAATATGCACTTATACATCTGTAATATATATTTTAATATTACAGTTTTATAAACTACGGCTCAATAAGGAAGTCATTTTGCTGCTGTGTGCTAAGCAGTGTTCTCTCTCAGTGTAAGATCCAATCTCATAAATGCCAAGGAACTGTCTCCTTCAGTCCTCGCTCAAGCAAACCTCCCATCGAAACCACAGGCTGCTGAATCCCAGTTGACAGATTTTAAAAAAAGATAGTTTCATGTTATCTGAGCACACAAAATGACCCAGATATCTTTTTGAATGGAAAACTCTTCCCCCGCTCCCCCCCCCCCGCCCCCCGCAGTTGCATAATTCGAAAATACTGAACTGATTCTCTTTTAACTTTACACACACACACAGAGGAACCTCTCACCTTTGGGCTGAAATCAAGAGAACTTTCAAACTTCAAAAGGCTATTTCTGAAAACGTTAAGACCAGCTGAAAAGAAGGGTTTGGAATGGAAAGTCCTTCCCAGTTTTAATTTGTCTGCCTAGCAGCTCGCTTACAATACATTCGCATGCTGTGAGAAGTACACATTCAATTTCCAGACTTGTTCTTGCGCTGGCAGGTCCTTAAGGGACTTAGCTCAATTCTCTTTCTAGCAACTGATTTGTGGCTTATTAAAAATCAATCTGATGTCGATTGTTGGGTGGTTATAGCAGATCGGAGGGTATATATTACAGATAACGCAACTGTTGGCTGACAATCCCCTGTGCAGTTAAGAAAACAGGGCATTTCACCCCAGTTGCAATATGAAAATAACTGAGCTTGGCACACGTCAGCAACCCCATAGTTAGGAGATTTTCTTTCTTTTCTTTTCTTGACCATTTTTAACATTTATTCTGCTAGCTATGGCCATTTGCTTGCCCTGAGTTTTTCATTAGGTAGAGAAGAGTGACTCTAAAGTCCATCCAGCCACAAAGATCGCTTTCTCCCCAGCCACTGTTTCCCTTTTCTTTGAGGTGGGAAAGGAAGAACGTTTGTTTAGGCTCCTCGCAGGGATTTTCCTCTCAACGTGTTCTTTAGATTAACGAATAACACGCAGATTAGACTCTCCCGCCCCATCCACCACCGCCACGCGTTACGAAGCGCGCTCGAAGTTCAGTGCTCTGGCGAAGGAAGGTGCCACTTCTTTTAGAACCACGCCCCGGAGATCAACGATTCCGCAGGCAAGACTGCTTTGATTGTATCCTTTTAGGCTGAAGCCTTTTACTTTTTGACTAGCTTACTATGGACTCTCCGCCCCTCCCCACCACCTTCCTTCACCATTTTCCGTGGCTAGATAATATTTAGATTGCATTTTGCCCTCCGACACCACTCATTTTACAGTTTTACTGCCTGCATCATGGTGAAAGAAAGAAAGAAAGAAAGAAAGAAAGAAAGAAAGAAAGAAAGAAATGTTATTGTCATCCTAGCAAAGGTTACGCTTGCATTGCCAGCTGCCATCAAAGCGGAAGTACTAGATTACTACTGGAGTTGGGCAGATCCTCCTTTGGGAACAAACGATAAAATGGTACCACCCAGGCAAGCCCTCACACTAAGGGAGGATGACAAGGTTAAAGGGGAAAGGCCTATTGGTCATTGTAGAGTAACACATTCGCGAAGCCAATGGCATTAGGACAACTAGCGCTTTGCACCTGCACCTTGCCAATGTGTGCGGGGCAGCTCTTGGAGCTGGGTGGTTGGTGTCTTTATCGCTTCTCAGTGAGTAACCCATCTGCTTTTCACACCCCATCGATAAAGGATAGAGCAATTTTTTGTTTAAATCAGTGGGGGAAATGCAACCAGGAGACCAACCTCATTGTCTGTAACTATAATAATGAAACAACAACGAAGTAGCCAGTTTGCACAGTTATTTCGAAACGCCAACTAGAATAGTATCTATTATGCATGCCAACGATGAAGATTCAAGCCGTGCATAAAGAAATCAGGGCATGGGATTCAGATTTTTATCAATGAAAGCTTCCATCGCAAACGGCCTCAACACACCCAGGAGCAGATCCTCAGCTGGGGTCAATTGCCCCAGCTCCACTGAAGTCAAAGGGACTATGACAATTTACACCATTTGGGGATCTGCTGAGGCTCTCTGTGTTTCTTCATAGTAAACAGTCTGAGATGGGGGGGGGAAATAAAACTAGATTAAGTCATTAATAAAACAAGTCACCGTTCTCTTCAAAAGTGTGAGCTTTTCCCCTTTCTTGGGATTTCCCCCCATCCATCTTTCCTGTTTAGAAAGCCGTATTAATATTCTCGATTCCTTCAATCTGTATATTTCATCTTTCTTTTCTTCTTCTAACCCAATACGTGCGGGGAACGGAGCAACGTAAATTCGGGACTATAATTGTACTGTCCCGTGCTTTGGCTTTCGACAAGGTACCCAGACAGACACTCAAACGGTTGAGAAGCGAGAGCTCACCAAGTGTTGTGTAAACCCTGCATTAAAACCCTGCTGTCTCCTGATACCGTGATCTAAATTATTGACTGGCCGCATTGCAACTCCTCGCTTTCGAACTCAGGCTTTCTACCGTTTGCAGCTGAGGTGTTGTGAAAAATCCACAGCACCTGCGCTTTTCTGGTAGGGAACTGGGAGGGGAGGACCAAGAGCGATGTATGCAACCCTAAAAAACCAAATGTAAAACAGACTGGCGCTATGTTCCCCCCAAAACACATCTCTGAGTGAGGGAAAACTTACTGCCTGATCACCAGTAATGAAATCTCAGCAGTGAGGAGTTATACAACACAGTCTCCTCACTTACTTCCCTCTGAATGCGAAGTGTTGGATTGTCAGTACTATGTCAAATATGGGGTGTGGGGGGGGTCCAAGGCAGAAGAAGAACTCCAGGATATGCGTGAAATGAGCTAATATCAGCATTTCTCCATATTTACATAGAAGAAGGCTTCCCCCTTGCAGATTACATCACCCCAATAGGACAGACCGCCCAAGAAACCCTTGGCTCCCCCGGAAACGCAGCCCATGCACCAGAGGTGATGCGAGCGAGTGGGGTGTGTGCTAGCACCACACACTGCGTCTTCTTGTTCATTTCTTCTCCCTCCCTTAGTTCTGCAAGCCGTTGCCCATCGCACTGGGAACATGGGAGAGGGGCAGACTGCCCCAGCTGCTCGTGCTGCTGCTGTGGCTGGGACAATCCGCCCTGTGCAGCCCGAACAATAAGGGCCGTGCTCCCAATTATTAACGGGGCTCAGGGCGCAGTGGCAACCCCCCCTCCCCGCCCGAAGCGCTCGTGTAAACGGGAAGAGCCCGAGAGGAGGGATGGACGAGGAAGGGGGGTAGATCTCTTGCGAATGGTTTGGAAACATAATTGGGGGAGGGGGGAGCGGAAACGTCCCTATAAAGCCCAGCAAAGTCCCTCCTCTCCACGTCAGGCCGATGACACCGCCGCTGCCCCAAACTTTCCGCCAGCAGGAGCTATAAGAGCCTCCAAGTCTGCAACTTTCTCCCAATCCCAGACACCTCGAAGGGGCTCCAAGGAGGGATCGGGAGGGGTGGGTTGTGGTGGGGTTGTTTTTTTTTCTCCTGGATCCTGATGCCATCCCCCCACCCCCCGAACTGAGGTCCTCCTCCCTCTCCTCCTCCTCCTCGCAGGCCCGCAAGCCGCGATCCAGGGGGAGCTGGCGGGTTAGGTGCCCCCCTCTTCTCCCTGCCCCCCTCCGGGCCCGCGTCGTGTGTCCCCCCCAGAGATGATGCAGCAGGACGAATCGAGCTCTCCAGTCTCCCCGGCCGACGACAGCCTGAGCAACAGCGAAGAGGAGCCCGACCGGCAGCAGCAGCCCAGCGGCAAGCGAGGGGGGCGCAAGCGGAGATCCAGCCGGCGCAGCACAGGAGCGGCCGTCGGAGCCGGGGACGAGCCGTGCAGCCCGGCCCAAGGCAAGCGAGGCAAGAAGTCCGGCGCCGGGGGAGGCGGCGGCGGCAGCAGCAGCGGCGGCGGCAGCCCCCAGTCCTACGAGGAGCTGCAGACCCAGCGGGTCATGGCCAACGTGCGGGAGCGCCAGCGCACCCAGTCCCTGAACGAAGCCTTCGCCGCCCTGCGGAAGATCATCCCCACCCTGCCCTCGGACAAGCTCAGCAAGATCCAGACCCTCAAGCTGGCGGCCAGGTACATCGACTTCCTCTACCAGGTCTTACAGAGCGACGAGCTGGACTCCAAGATGGCCAGCTGCAGCTATGTGGCCCACGAGCGGCTCAGCTACGCCTTCTCCGTGTGGAGGATGGAGGGCGCCTGGTCCATGTCCGCATCCCACTAGCAGGGAGGGGCCCCCACCCGCACCCCCAGGGACGGAGACCTAGGTAAGGGAGGACGCGGCCCGGGGGCGAGCCCATCCCTGCGCGCGTGGGGCTGGGCTGGGGGGGGGGGGGAGGCGGAGAGCGTGGGGGGATGGAGCCGTGGGGCAGAGCTGGGAAATATCAGGGCTTGGGCCTGCACCGAGGGAGCCCAACGCTAGTGAGCGGGGAGGGCTCCGCTTGCTGGGTGCCCAGCGGGAGACGTCTGGAAGGGGCCTGCTGTTCAGCCGGTGCCCAGCCAAGCGCCCCCGGGCCAGGCGCCTGGGAGAGGGCTCGAGCCGGGCACCAGAACCACTCGGTACATTTGCAGCGCGTGGGCGGGTGTAACATACAGACGGCTTCCCGGGGGCGGGGGGGGGGGGACGCGGTCGCTTCGGCCAACGTTGCATGAGCGAAGGTGGGGGTTCGGATGGTTTCCTGTCCTTGCTGTGTGTGTGTGAGAGAGAGAGAGAGAGATTATTCGTCCACCAAACCTTCATTGTAAATTCGCTTTTGCAAAAGAGGAATCGGTGTCTCTGGTACACTTCCCAGTGTGCGTTTCCCAATTCCTTTCCCCCCGGCTGTGGTGCCCCCCCCCACCCCCCACCCCCACGGCCGGGTGCTTTAATTCCGCCTGATTGTTTTGCTGTGGTGGATCACGGGCAGTTGTGTCGCATGCAAAACAGCACAGCTCGCTCGCTTTCTTTCCCCTTCTGCATACATTTTTTTTTTTTAATAAAAAGAATCAGTAACAAACCTTTCCTCCCCCTCTCTGGGTTTTTGCAGATGGCATTGTTTCCAAAGAAGGAGAAAATGGACAGTCTAGAGACTCTGAAGTTGGATACCATTTTTTTAAAAAAATAAAAAAAAATATGCCAAGGATTTTCTTGGAAATTAGAAGAGCTATATCCAAATTCAAAGCAGGGCGTGGGGAGCACTTAAAGAAAGAAAGAGGCAAGGGTGCTTGGACATTGACCACCCAGATAGGCGTCTGCACAATCCACACCTCTCTGCATTCTGATAGAAGTCTGAACAGTGGTTTGGGTGTTTTTTTAATTTTGACGAAGAATGTTGGAATTTAATTTTTTTTTTTTTGCATGCATGCATTCCCAAGAGGTCGGGCCTATGATCCATTGAGAAAAGGAAAATACATTATTGTGGACTTTCGCCGTTCTTGAATGGTCATAATGAAAAACAAAACAAACGTTAGAGACGAACACTTTTTAGGGGGAAAAGAAACTGGGCTCAAACTGTTATACACAAACCTACCCGGTTCCTACTTTTTTATTCTTATTTTTTCCTCTGAGAAAAAAAATAAACATTTTATTTATTTATTGATGACCCATGTTAAAATGCAAATAGATCCGGTGTCTAAATGCATTCATATTTTTATGGTTGTTTTGTAAATATCATTGTATATTATTTTTCTGCAATAAATAAATATGATTGAAATTTTAAGAACCTTAAAGTTTGGTCTATATGAAAACGCTGGGTTGAAGCTGGAGATAAATACCTGCTTGTAGAGCTGTAAAGACACCCAAGAGAGAGGGGGCACTAATATAAACAAACGGGGCGAAAAACGCAAATAAACTAGCTACTGGCAGACATCGGCAAGTTATTTATAGAGACAGCTTTATTATTCTACTTTAGTGCTCATTAGACTTTGGGGTCGGAAATTCTCGGTGTCTATTTTAATCTGAACTCCAAATAATGTTACAATAAGTGAAGAACGGAATTGTTTTAGCCACCGATCTAAAGTAATGGCATTCTTTTTCCAGACCATTTGCCTCCGACATGTAAGCCAGAAAGATGGCATATGCCCCCTGCCATCACTCTGTGCACAGCAAATTGTATTGATTTAGCTAAAAAAGAGTCGAGGACAGAGCGCTAACGCATCCGTTTTAAAGAGGCCCATAAACAGACAAGGCGAAGGCAAAGAAAGGCTGGAATAAGAAACCAAATGGATATTTGGGTTTTATGAAGAAGGAGATGATTTAATATTTGAATTTCAAGGCTTACAAGCCTTATTTTTGGTTGTAAAAGGGGGTGGGATACAATAACCTCACGCTGGTTTCCTTTTCTAACTATAAACAGGAGGGCTTCGCCATTTAGGAAGCATTTTTGTCTCTATTTTTCTCTGCTTTTATGGTTTAAAATCTAATGTAGGGTAAAACTACAATTGTAAATATCTTCGGGCTTCAATGATCAAAGTAATTGTGGAAGGGGCAGCTATTTAAAATACTAAAAATAGCCAGTCTTTCTAGTATAGTCATCGGTACCATTGTATTTGTATTGTATTCCACCGATTAATATATACAGCTAGCTATAGCTGTTGTTTTTATTTAAAGCAAACCACAAAACTGACAAGCAATGCTTCGTTTATTTTATTTTGTAAATTACAAGGTTGTGATCAATATGCTAATACTAACAGGAAAGTGGGCGGTCACTGTTTAGCTCCCAAATAAGACTCTAGATCAAATAGTGGTAACTCACAAAAGGCGTGTGGGTTGCAAACTATAAGTTCGTTTTGCTGAACAGATTCAGTCAATGTCTAGGGTAAATAAGATGGTGTGTTTACTCAAAACAAGTCATGTTCGCTTAGCCCAGGTTGAGTTTACTTTATTGCCTGATTGTTTTTGTTTCCATATCCACATATTACCATATATTACTGACATAACAGTATTATGAATTTAATATCGTGCATATTTCAGACCAGTGCGCAATGTTTACAGTAGAAAGCCTGCAGCGTTTGTTTATATTAAAGGATTAGCGAGGACTTTGAAAATTGGATTTGGGTTGTGGTGGTCCCAGCACTAAGCATCTGAAAGAAGGGAGAAATTTTTGTGTGTGTGCTAGAGAGGGATTCGCTATTTTTGGTGGTCCTACCAAGTGGATTTCTGACTCTCTCCATCAAGGTCTGATCGCTTGATATTCAGATTTCTTGAAAAGCTCCAGCAATGATGAGAGCCCACCATCAAGGAGAAGGTAATGCTTATCTCTGCTACCTTTGCTTACGTAAAGAGATGGTGAAAAGAGGAATGTCTTGTACCTTTTGCTGATTTTCTCTTAGAGAGGGGAAGGCTCACCGGAAAATGTGTTCGGTATCATGACAAATGCTAAATAATAATTTGTCCTAAATTTGCAAAAGAGAGAAATAGGTAACTAACTGCTGGGTAATTTTGAAAGAAAGGGGAATTTATCGAACAGATTATTATATTACTAAATATAAAAAAGCAGACCAGTGGATAATAACATGGGGGAGGGGGAGAGAGCAAATTCTGCTCGCATTTTACTGGTGAAAAATCCAGACTAAATCAGCTGAGTTGGATATCGTTTGTCCTGATTGACACCATCATAAGTGAATGCAGGATTTGGCCCAATCTACATCAACTCTTTCCAGCAACTTGCAATACCCTGAGGGGGAGCGGGGGATCAAGTCACTTCCAACATTTTAAATTACTGCATATACTATCCTTACTTGCCTTGTACCTTTCCTAGGAAGAAATTTAATATATATTTTGCAGTGATCACTATAAAAAGGTGGCAAATATCATATAACTAATATTTTTATTGTTCCATTCCATTCCATTACAATGGGTCTGTTTTATTTGTCTAGTATCAATCGTTACCTTTATTTTTAAAAAAAAAGCATAACAGGAGATGATCCTGATTTAAAACTACAAACGTGACCTTTCCCGTTTGGTACTTTGTTACTGTGTGGCCCCCTACACTTGAGTCAAGAGCTATTAACTCAGATTGGGCCTTATTGAAGAAAAACATGAATTCTTCTTCTGGGAATGTTAAGCACTGCTGCAATCAAAAACTCACTCTGTCTTTGAAACTTATGATTTCTGATTGATTCTTTTTGCAAGGCACAAAGCTGGACAGTTTATTTCCAGAACAAAATGTAGCATAGATGAGGTTCCCATGCAGAATGTTTCCATGTTTTGTTACTAGCTATGAACAGACTAAACGTATTCTGTTGGCAATCCATATGGGTACAGTTGTGCAGGCTAACAAACCCAATGCCTGTTACAAGGAAAGCTAGGGAACAAGGGGCCGGATCCTGGAACATTTACTCACGCCCGTAGGCTAATAGAGCGAGTAAAGGTTCCAGGATTCGGGCCCAGATGTAGAGCTTGTATCTCTCTCTGCCCGAAGCAACAACCTCACGGCTTTGCAATTTTGAGGTTCAGTTTGTTCCATGGAGATCCTTAGGACGCTACCCTCGGCCTTGTGCAAGAGAGTGGAGCATTTTGCACATTCCACGGTTTGGCAAGCTCAGAACTAGCTATTTTCTCTAGTCCAGTATCAAATTCTTCTCAGGCATATGATTTCACTTGAAGTCCTGCCCAGGAATCCTTCAAAGTGAGCGTTTGTCCCGCTCTCATGATGTCAGGCGGTTTTCCCTGCATCTGTAATTTTAAGAAAAACAAACAAACGTGTGGGGAACAAATGTGACGGAAATCCAAACAAAATTCAGTAGAGAAAAGGGGTTCACCTGCGGCGTGGGTAAACAGCACTGCCCCTGCGTGTGGATAGGGAGGACCTGGCGGGTAAATACAGTGCCGATCCCTCCCACATGGGAACCGTAGTTAGCATCCGAGGGGGTGATGCTGTAGCTGCGACAAGCTCTCGTTAAAAGAAGAGACCAGCAGACACAGGATAAAAGATTGTAAAAGATGGGGAAGGATCCTGGTCCCTTTGCCGTCAAAGAGCGTCTACGGGGAGCAGGATCGGTCCCTGAACCCTCAGAATGTATCGAAAGAGAACTGAAAGAAACAGAGGCGAAAGCTACTTTGGGGCCATTCTCCAGAGTCCTGTGTGCTCTTGTTCACACGATCAGTCACTTCACCTGCATCCCTGCAAGCTGGGAGCAGACCCCTTGTGAAAAGCGGGCTTTGCCATAAATTAGTATCTTTTGGAAGTCGGGGGAAAATGATCCGAATCAACTGCCATGGGATGCATGTGGCTAAGAGCAAAGAAGGCGCACACATTTAGCTCGCGCCAGAACTTGTTTTATTTGCCGAACAACACACAATCTGCCCGCAGTAAACATTGCACAGGATGCATTTTACATTAACTTCTGCAGCAGTTTCTTTAGACTTCAGTCCGCTTAATGTTCTTAGCAAATCAAAGCACGTGTCCTTTGAAGAAGGTGTGTAATTGGAGTTTAAGGCATGTATGGAATTCCCAGATGTCTATAAAATAAGAAAGAGCATTTGGCAGGTCACTTGAAGGTGGAGCAGGTTAAAATCACTTGCACAAATTCCCCCCTTGCCCTGTTTTTAAGAGTCTACCATGTAAAAGGGCCAAGTGATAACAATTCTGGAAGACTTTGCACCCGTTTACAAAGTAGGAATAATAAAGAGCTACAAATATTAACACACGTTTTAAAAACCCAAAAGAAATAGCAAAATAGTTTGGAACAGCCCAGTGGGAAAACTGCAGTGAGACCCTGCCTTGCCTGTGTCTAATGCCCTCCTTGCTAGGATTATACCGTTTTTATTTCCATCGCTTTGTCGTATATAGTAACCAACACGTCGGTAATGACTTTTATAATGTGATCTGAAACTTAAAGGAACTGAACCAGTTGAACTCGCGCTCTTTGAGAACACCTACAAGAGACTGGGGTTGAGTTTCATTCCCAAAACATCTCGTTGCAAAACAATTCGAAAACATTATCATTAGTAACAGAATAAAAGTGTCTCGCTTTCGGATTTAGCCGATTAAGCTATCAACACCTGGCCTGCGGAGTGTTTCCTATAAGGAAGAGCGCAGGGAAGATATTAGCATACACCAGAATTGCGGGGGTGTGTTTTGTTTCGAATTCCATTGTTTGATCCGGAGCAGAAACCAACGCACAAAGATTGCACTGGGATGGTGTGAGATGTTACCTTTGGTAATCCAAGCAAAAATTGGGATTGTTGGGGTCAAAGCGGGGGGTGGGGAGGAGAGAAAGTATTGGCCCTTTAATATTTTAGGACTAGGATTTATTTTATTTTATTTTATTTTATTTTATTTTATTTTTTGCATTGTGAGGAAAGAAGCAAAGCTTCGGGGGGAAGCAGCGCATAAAGCAGCCGTGGGGGAAAGGGGAGCTTCAGAGGTGGAGGGCTTTTGACATGTGAAAAGTTAAGCAGGTACCTGAAAGAGGTTTATTTTGACCAGATGTTGGAGCTTTTAGGAAAACGTCACGTGAAGGGAACAGATGTACAACTCGCAAATGGAGCCACGCCTTCTAACTACACGGAAGGAAAATCGAGCATAGATCAGTCTTGCCTTTTCCCCCATTTATAAATGGGCTTTATTTAAACATTAATTTTTGTTTGTTTGCGGAATGGAGGACGCCCATGTGTGATCCAGGGGCCCTCTGTCTCAAGATTAGGAGTCTTTTAAACGCCACTTTCCCTTTTTGTTGTTGTTGGGGTTTGGGTTTTGGTTGTGTGTGTGTGTGTTATCCGCCCCCCCTCCCCCCCCCCCCCCCCGCAGCCCCTTTCAGAATCGTTTGATCCTGAGAAAAGGATCGGATCTCGGTTGGGAAAAAGCTGAGACTAATCAATTTTTGTTTCGAAGGTGGGTAGCGGCTGATAAGAAGAGTGGAGGAATGCCTCTCCGGACAGAGCCTAAATTTCCAGGGAGGAGACTCCAGGCTGGAAGGGAAGACAGGCTGGTATGCTACTTCCAGGCTGCAGAGCTCTGCCCATTCTGTCCCGCGTTTAGCCTGGCTGCCACTGCCTGCGATCTGCTTGCCAGGAGCAGATAAGTATCTGGAGTGAGTGAACAGCAGGTCTGGGACAAAAGAAGTAACGCCACGACTATGCAGGAAATCAAAAGCTGCCCAGAGCTTGACACTTCAGCAGGGCACTATCTTTCTTTGCCACTTGAAAGAAGTTAAAGGAAAAATGCACAAATCCTTCGTTCTAGGCAGAATTCTAACGTTAAAAAATCCAGGTATATTTTAGTGTAAAGGAGAAAGTCCTGTTAAACAGGCATTGTCCGTGTAATTTCACAGGGCTTATTACATACTATGGATGGGGGGAAACCGCAGTTTTTCAGTTATTGTCGCTTTAAAAAGCTAACAACCTGCAAAGCCTAAACGATGCGTCAATATCAATTCCAGTCCAGGAAAGGAATCATTCCCTAGATGTGTGTGTCTTCCATAGGTCTGGTACAGCCACGGCTTATCCTTTTGGCGAGTTGCAGAAAATGGCAATGAACTGTCCATACTCCTTATTTATTTCTGCACATATATTCATATACTCAGGCGAGTATCCAGAGCGAGTCTATCTTCTGTCTTCTGTATTTGGGGACAGACGCTCTGTATAATGTGTGTCTCTATTAAATAGCAACAACCCTTTGGTTGAAGCTCGACATCGGGAGTCTACAGAGGTAGTCATAAATGCGCCCATTTACTAAAAAAGAAAAGGAGGACTTGTGGCACCTTAGAGACTAACAAATTTAACATAAGCTTTCGTGAGCTACAGCTCACTTCATCGGATGCCCCCGATGAAATGAGCTGTAGCTCACGAAAGCTTATGCTCAAATAAATGTATTAGTCTCTAAGGTGTCACAAGTACTCCTTTTCTTTTTGCGAATACAGACTAACACGGTTGCTACTCTGAAACCCAGATTTACTGTGTCTTTTGAACGATAAAAAAAATGTAAAAAAAATGTAATTGATCACATTAGCTTTAGGGATGACAATTTAGGTATGTATAATACCAGATGAATAGTCTGCTTTGCTATGCACTGTTTATAGTCTATAGCATCAGTCTAAAAATCCCTCGGGATTCTTAATCTAGATTTATTGCCTTTGAGTCCCTCTCACATGATCTCGTAAAAAGTTTTAAGCGAACGCACATACAAGATTTGAAAACAAAAGATTAACTCTGGGTCTTTCTTCCCTGTTATCCACCACAAATATAAATGATGCACTTCAATTATGCAGTGACACTACTCCTTTCCGCGAAAGCCAACTTTCCTTACAATACATTTATACTTGACAAAATATGGCAGAGAAACTTTTTTTTTCTTTTGCCTTTTAATTTAACAAAGACCTAAGATCTTTCTTCGTGCGTATGTACCGTGCACTCTCCCTCTTTCTCTCTCGGACCCTGGAGCTATCAAACACGTTTAGTGACAGAGTGATGTGCTGTCTATAAAGGGTTGTTGATGTAGGGGCTAAATTAGTGTTAATTTCAAACAGGCGGCTAATTCTTCCATGGAACCTCAGCACTTTCAAAATGTGTTGATGTGCTTCAAATTTAATTTCTGTCGATGGAAAATATATCCTTTTCCCACGTGGATAGTTATATGGTTAATTATTTAATTTTGCGGCTCTTTCTTTCTTTCTTTCTTTCTTTTCTTTCTTTTCTTCTTTCTTTTCTTTCTTTCTTTCTTTCTTTTTTCTTTTTTTTTTTTTCTTCTTTTTCTTTTTTTCTTTCTTTTTTTTTCTTTTTTTCTTTTTTTTTTTTTTTTTCTTTCTTTCTGTTTTCATGCATCTTGGAGCACCTTTCAACTTTAATTTTTTTACACCAATATAAACCAGATCCAAAACACAGACTCTCCCCACCCCCTTCAGATCTAAACTTAAAACATATATCATAGATCAGTTTTCATCCAACGAATTTAGGCATAGTGCTCGACCTGTACTTTCAAAGAAAATCGAAGCTGGAGTCTGCAATATTTAATCCAGTCAGCTATTAAATGTCCTCCGGCTTGAACCAAGAATTTAAACAGGAATCTGTATCGGGCATAATGACAGTAAAGCTGGGGGGGGGGGAAGAAGGTTGGATTAGGGGAGCCACAAAAATAAGACAACTTTGGTGCCTTTGATTTGGAAAATCCCTGATTTTAGGAGACCTGTCAGAGTAATAAAGAGAAAACATGAAAGAAAATCCTTTGTTCAAGGATATGGTTTTAATGAAAATAATTGTCCTATTAATACCTGACAACGCCTGCTTCGGCAACTCCACTTTCTTCCCTGCCCCCAAATTATGATAAAACGTATTGGTTTGCCCTCTTCCTCTCTATAAATATTCCGCTCCTTGGAATGCGTGTAACGGTGCGTTTCTCTGATCATTCCCTCATTTCGTTCCCATCAGAAATCCTCCTCTGAGGCCTCATGTTCCCTCTTCATTAGTAGACTCATTTTTCATTTCCAAGGGGCTGCACCTTGAGCTCATCTTGGCGCAGTGTGGGAGTTAGCTCTGTGGCTGAAAGGGGCACTTTAGACCGAGAGGGCATTTTTTTAAACCTGGCAATCAATGTCTAGAGTTACTCTGAAAGATGATTTTAAGAATATGGGGCATTAATAAAATCTAATCAGGCTTCAATGGGAGGGGAATTAAAGGGGGACGTGGGAAAGAGGGTTAGGTTTGGTTTTTATGAAGCATATGTCTGCTCCTGCGGTTAAGACAATTAAAACTCTTTTCTGATCAAAGGGCTGCATAAATCACCAGAAGAAATGGATTGGAAAGGGGCATTTTGTCTGTGTGATTAGGACCCGGGATCAGGCTTTCCTCTGCGCCTTTTGGATACTGCCTTTAACTTACACTGTCCTCAGTGCTTCTCATTTCCAGAGTGGATTTATGGCACTGGTTTTTGTTGTGTTTCAGAGTAACAGCCGTGTTAGTCTGTATTCGCAAAAAGAAAAGGAGGACTTGTGGCACCTTAGAGACTAACACATTTATTTGAGCGTAATCTTTCGTGAGCTACAGCTCACTTCATCGGATGCATACCCAGAAGTCACCCACTACCTGTCCTGTAGTGGGTGACTTTTGGGTATGCATCCGATTAAGTGAGCTTTAGCTCACGAAAGATTTTTGTTGTGTTTGTTTAAAAAACACCAGCAAGAATGGGAAACCTTCCTGATCACTAGTGATAATAAGACCCTGTGCACAAGAAAGAAAGAAAAAAGAAAGAAAGAAGAAAGAAGAAGAAAAGAAAGAAGAAAGAAAGAAAGAAAGAAAACCTAAAACTGGCACTGTTGGCTTTTGGATAGAAGATAACAATACTGATAGCCAAGGAAGAAAATACGCAGAAACCTAATTCCCTGGTCCCTTAGAATTAATACCTGTGCCCTAAAATATCTGATATAATTCTTTCTCAGGAGAATAGGGCCATGTGTTTGGATGACAGTGAACATGTGTAAACCGCTGTGCTGAAGCAGCTTTGTCAGCTTTGTTGACCGCCCCTCCCCCGTCACCCCCCAATGCACACAACAATAATAAAGAGAATAATTTTCTCTTGCCCCATGGAGGGCTTGTTCTGCCCCAGGGCTTTTTGATTCTCCAGGAGGGGTGGAAATCGAAGGCATCTTTAAAATGTGGCTCTTCTGAGGGTCAGGGTGGTCTCCTCGCCCAGCTTGTATCTGAGCATAGGGTGGGAGGTGAGCCGAGGGCGAAGCGGATAATAAGTAAATTATTACTCTGCTGAGTAAACGCGCAGCACCTTCTTACCACCAAGGTCCCTGCAAGGCGAAGGCAAGTCACTGCAAGGTCTGTTCTGGGCGTTCGCCGTCTCGGGGCATTTCCTAGCTGAGGGGTTCTGCGGCTGTAGGTTTCAGAGGGGGTAGCCCTGTTAGTCTGTATCAACCTCCCTCCCCTATCTTTACTCAATGCACCCTCTCGATAAGTCGACCTTTGCATATAATAGGTGTTTATGGCTGGAGGGGATGCTCTTTGATCTAGGCATTTGGAGGTGAACCTCTTAGGGGTCTCAAGACGTTTGTCTGACTTGAATGCTTCTCAGGGTGATTTATGGCTAAAGGCTCCTTCCTGACACCTCCAGATGCCAAACCTCTTACCTTGCAGGAATCGTGTGTGTGTGTGTGTGTGTGTGAGAACCTGTTTCCAATAGCCAGGATGAGTGGTGGCTGCTCCTTTAGTAGCTGGGCTAGGTGAACAGGAGGTTCACCTAGCTGGGCTAGGTGCAACAGATCACTAGCAAGAGTGGTCCTAACAGTGTCTTCCAAACATACAGGTGCTTGATTGATGTCTCTTCTGTTAATACCCACAGAACTGAACCTGTCCTCATGGAGCCATGAAAGAGGACGGCCCCTTCATGTATAGGGTGACTTTCCCTAACACTTTGTTCTGGGCAGTTCACAGCCCTCTCTGGGGCCTGGTTGTGCATTTATGAGTTGTCTCCTTTAAAGTATTTGAACCCCATGATCCCATTACCACAGGAGTTCCCAAGCAAGGCAAAGCCAGGCATTCTCTGCCCAGCAATCCCTGAGGCAATCTAGTCAGTGTCAACCTGGGCAAAGGAGCTGAAGGGGACCCACATGCATTCAGAAGGCACCAGGCAACATGAGGCCTGTAGGAATGCTAGTACTGCACTGGAATCCCAGGAGAAATTGATTGTGGTTGAATTACTGATGACCCACTAGTTTAACAGGTTTGTCCAATTGCAGAGAAATGGGTTAGATGAACATCCACAGTAAAACACTGCAGTAGCCCTGCTCTAATGCACTTCACAAAGACAATGAGCAGCAGCTGCATTCCTTGTTCAGCCCAAATTCCCATTGATATCAATGGGAGTGAAGCAAGGGAAAAAACTCACTAAGTGTAAAGGACATCAGAATCTGGCTCAATATTTGGAAGCCACATTGGATTTCTTGTAGCTGTGAAAAGGTGGGAGAAGACAGTTGCCACCCAGTCCTTGACTTCTCTCAAAGAGGAAGAAATTCTTCCATCTGAAATGACATAAATACTACCAATACTGAATAGATCAGAGACAACAAGGAGCCCTGGGTGTTGAGAAGAATAGCCCAGGAGGACAGTAATAGCAATATACAGACACTGACAGTTAGGATTTGTAATGGAAGTTCTGGGGCCTGAGCCTTTCCCCATTGAAGTCAATGGAGATTTTGCTAATCGGATTAAATAAAAAGGTTACCAGATGATCTAATGTCTCACACTGGTATCATCAAATTATTACAAAGCTTAATGCTATAAAAGATAGTTGTCCAGGCACCTAGATAGATATAACTACATTTGATTATAGCATTCCAAACCTATATTACAAGCCTGTGTAATGTAGCCCATGTCAGTTTACCTGCTATCAGTTTATCTGCAAATTCACAGATAAAGTTTTACTGGTGGAAGGTAGAGAACAAGTTAGTTGGGAGGGGGGGACAAACATTCTATATAGATTTAATTTTCTCTCAGTATGCTGATGAACCTGTTTTTTCACCTGGAGGATGATTAAGGGACTGAGTCAACTTTTACTGGTTTGCGGCTAACAGCTCCTTCGTGTAAAAACCTTAATCATAGGACAAAAGCCAAGTAAATGTAACTAAAAATGGTGTCTGGCCTTAAAGAAAAAGGCTGCTTCTCCCCACCCCCATCCCCATGTTTGCCAACAAGATCAAATGGCTTGGATTACTTTTGTCCTGCTGCATGTATATTTTCAATAAAATTAAAGGAAACTCCCCTAAACTTCAAACCTATTGAATGTTTAGCAGCTGAAGGATATTCACCTTTAGGAGGTAGGCCAAAATGTCAATAACAATTTAATTATTTCTGAAACATATGGGAGCACTTACAAGACCAAACCCGTGATAGTAAGTATTGATACTGGAAGGAAACTCAACAATATACTTTCATATTTGCTGGTCAAGACCCTGTCCCCCCAAAAGGCAACACAAGCCACTGAAATTGTAATTAATCCTGACAGGGCCTCTAAAGCTAGTACTAAAGATAGATCAGTGACCATGGGGGTTACCTGCATGCAGCTTAATGATAGATTGATGCTGAACATCTATGTGCAGAGAACAACATGTGTTTAGCATTTATTAGTATAGTCAATAGGAAAAGAGTATTTGCATGGGTGAGATTCTTGCTGTCTGAAATGAGTTATCTCCTCTGTGTATGTGGGCCTAGGAAGAAAGTGGAACTAGGAGACAATCATTTCATAGTGGAATAAAAAGGAAGGTCCAAATTTTAAAGTTAGAAATAGTTTCAACGTAATGATTTTTCAAAGGTATTGTCAAGCAGGGGATTGTTTTCCAAGGGCTGGATCTGATGGCTGTTGGAGTCTTCCACTGACTTCTATGGGTGTTGGATAAGGCCCCTGGAGAGTGACTATGGCATAACTAAGACAAGGCGTTGAATAAAGGAAAGAGTTGTGTAAAGTTCTTCTGGCTTAATGTAGGAGGTTGAGATAAAATAGTTTGAGAAGGCCTTCTCAACATTTTCATCTGTGAATTCTTATACGGCTCCTGGGCCTGCCATATTCTTCAGAGCCATTCCAATTCTAGAGTCACTCTTTCAAATTTAAGATTGCAATCAGATTATACATGCCAGAATTAGCAGGAATAACACTACATACACATCACTTCTGTCACTGTTTTAACTCCTGTATTTTAATAGACTGCAAGTAAAGCGGGAAATAGTAATATCACAACTGTTACAACATATAAATTTGCACCAGCACAACCCTCTTCCCCTTTCATCATGTGGTGGAGACATCTATGTGTTAAATTGCAAAGCTGTGTGACAAATTATTTTTAATCATGTTTCTTTGATCGTCTCACCTGCACTCTGCCCAATAATCTGTCTACACTGGGGCTGTTTTCAGTATGCCAAATATCTGAGCAGCTTCAAATAGGCATCATTACAAGCAAAAGAAAAACAAAACACTGCAGATAAATTTGGAATGACCCTTTCCCTCACTGTCCCCCTCCAATCCCACAAAGATGACATCTAAAACCAATCCAAAAAAATGGAGTGAGGTACAGTTCAGGAAATAATTAGGCCTGGAGCAATGGCAGGTTTATAGTCTGATATCACTGAAAAACACAGTTTTCCAGCTTTCCAATAGAATACAGCACTTGCTTTTAACCTGGCAGGTCCTGAAATAGTGGACAAATTGTGACATTATGTATGAAAAACGTTATTTTATTTAATGTGTCAAGGTTTCTAACATTTATTAGTATCACCTTTCTCTTCCTTGGAGACCTGTACAGTTGGATTCATGGTAATCAAGGCAGCCTGGCTTCACTGGAACTGCCTTAATTGCCAGGAATATGAAAAATAGACACCCCCCCCGCAAATGTTGAAAACACTCTAAAATATTGTTTTTATTCCAAACATGTGGAATTAAGGATACATGATGGTCTGGTATGATATAAAGGTTTTATTGATGCCGATTGTGAAGCCCTGCATGAGTCACACATAGATTTGCCATGCCTGAGTAATGCAGCCATCCCATATTCATGCCAATAGAATCTTTATACTGTACCATGGCTTCATGTATTGTATGGACAAAGAGAAAGGCTAATCTGGTACTTAAGGGAGAGAGTTAGGAATCATAGAATATGTTTTCCCCCCTCTAGTTCTGCCATAAATTTCCTGCATAACACAAGCAAGTTATTGGGGGCAATACTGATTAATTAGTACTGATTAATCTCAAAGAATGATGCAAGGCTTAATTCATTAATATTTGCAAAGTGCTTTGAGGTCCTCAGCAGGAAGATGCTGTCAGTGCAAGGTATTATTTTACTATTCTCTGTCTCAATATATACTACACCAGTGGGAACATAATCTATAGGTTTTATATTCTATGGGTTATGTACCCATTTGTAGATATTTAACTAATTTAAAGCAGTCAGCTATTATGAAGATTCACAACGGAAGATGACTATGCCATTCTGAGTACTTCCCTTTATGCCCCCCTATATTATATAGCATGCTTATGTTACATTAAATATTTTTATTTTCTTTCTAAACTCCTGGTTTGTTTAATTCTTTCTCTTTTCCTAAACTGAAATGAAATCTAGTTCAAGCTGAACCAAACAGCCTGTGTTGATGTTACCTTTACCTGTATTTGCTGTAAGCAAAATATAACATAAGGTATGAGAGGGCAATAGAGGGGTGTTTCTCTGGTTATTCCATGTAGCCAGTCATGCAGCATGCTATACTTACTGGACCCCGTAGTGATCCCTTTACTCACATTGAGTAGCATCTCACTCCATAAATAGTCCCTCCATACTGTCTTTTGGTTCTGTATTTGTACAGCATATAGCATGATGGGGGCCTGATCCATTACTAAGGCTACTACTTGCTAAAGTAATGCAACTAAATAAACAAATAATAATTCAACGTGGGCAGAGGTCTTGGAATCTGGCCCTTAGAATTTCTTGCTTCTATTTTTTAGAAAAAGAATTAAGATCCACAAGAAATGGCAAAAATTTGTATCTATTGAGGGCTTTTGGCAAGTCAGAATAGGTTTCCAATGCAAGAGGGAAAAAATAGATTCACAAAGTAGAATGTGACTGGTGGAGTGATTTTTGTGCATCACCTTGCCAGTAATAACATGTCTTCCAGTCATAGTAATGATCTTGTAGCATAAAGTGAATAATTCTTGCAAACAGAGGGGTGGCAGGGGGAACGATGATCTTTTTACATTCTTTCCAACAGAAGTAAAAGAATAATTACGGGAGTTCGGCTTCAGCTAGGAATATTGGAACAAGCTCACATGTCATTATTTTAAAATGAACTGTTAATATTTCTAATTAATTTATTCATTTCTCCTGGGAATACATTGCTAATTCAAGAAAGTGGTGTTTGTATAACTTGTTTAGGCTGGACATCACACAGGCTCATGGCCTAAAGTAAGTTTGGCTTTGCAGATGTAGATGGCCCAGAGCCTCAAAGGCATGTAGGAATTCTTTGTTTGTGTGTCTTAGAGCAATTGTAGTCCCTCCTCTTGCCTTGAGACCATGAAGTTAGGCAGACTCTTCTGACCTGCAGTATTACTTCATTGTCATACACTGTAAGGAAATATGAAAAAACAACGAATGTGACCATCCTCTTAATGCCCATATCTTCCTACTCCTTCACTCATTCCTGGATGGAGTGAGGAAGCTGAACATTGCTCTTGAACCCAGTCCACCAGACAGTTCAGCCAGCCCACTGTTCTGTGGTTTCCCAAATTGCTTCCTGGACATATTTTGGATTAAAAACTATGCCCTGATCCTGCCTCTGTATCACTGTGGGTGGACTCTGATGCCTAGTGGAGCTCCTTGAAGTCAGTGATTGATGATATACGCTTTATAAACAGGAAGCTTCTCTTTCTGGTCACAAATTAACAGTGAATATTTCTAATTGCTCAGCAAATCTATGATGTGAATAACAAAAGGAGTTTTTCAAGATGGCCATGAGAACAAGCCCAGCGTAAACACCTTGATGCAGATTTAGCTGTGCTAGTTTTCCCCCTGTTTGCTTCTTGAAAACAGTCTTGTGAACACACACTCCTTCTCCCAAATGTTTGCAAATAAGCAAAGAAAAGATATTGCAGGCACCAACAAAGTGAGTTATTGGGCTTTATGCACAATGGGTGAAATTCACCTAGGGTGTGGAGGGCCCAAACAAGATTCTCTGTACCACTAAAGCCCCATTTTCAGCATATGTGGACAGTCTGCTGACAGTGATTGCAGCAGGGATATCTGCCCAGCCTCTATGCATCATGGAAAGAGAATGCATTAGTTCTGTACAGGCTGACATACCAGTTGTAGGTGAGGGGCAGGTGGAAAGAGGAGCTATTGATCCACATTTATACAGGTCCAGTAACTTGTTCAGTTGGCATACAGGGGCTAAGGTCATTATTTTAGCCCAGCAGTTGAAACAGCAGCTGCAGAAGGCTGGTCCTTGGTTGTGGAGATAGATTTCACCTCTTCAACTCCCTGGGCTTCACCCACATAGAGTTTGGCTTTCTGCAGGTGGAGTAGATTTCATCCAATAATATCAATCAGCTCTTTGAAAACTCCATTCGCTCAGCTCTAGTAAAAACACTATTGCAATATCAATTATCAATCTTGTTCTGTTTTCCTTCCATGGGACTGACAAAATACGGACATTTAATTAGTGGTAGAACCAAACAGTAATAGGAGCCTTCTCAGTTCTGTCTTTTCTTCACCATTTGACTGTAACAGGACTTATCCTCAAATGTCAGGATACATTTGTTATTCAGCAGCTCGTTTTTATCGTGTGTATGTATGGGAGGAGGGCAGTGTCTCCGATTGTTTGCATGTATGTGCAGCAGGAGACAAAAAGCTTTTGCACCGATAGGCAGAGATGATGTATTTGGTAATGTTTATTTGCAACTATGCTTCATAAAGGTATTAGTCATCAGCTCCGCACTGAACTTTCCTTTTCTATGTGTAACATCAAAGTTGAGGTTTAAAGCACTATAACCTTTTCTTGAGAAGCACACTCTCGAGTATTTCTGTTTCTTGTTTTGCTTTGTGGTCACTAACCACAGGAGAAATTTGTCTTTTTTACATACGCTGGAAATAATTTACTGCCGTTAGAAATATTAAACCACAAAAAAAAACAACCCTACATTAAAGTAATGTTAAGGGTCTGCCTAAAACCCACAAAAAGCCAGGAAATTGAGAGTTAAAGCTGAAATGCTGCTCAGATACTCCAGCCTTAATTTACCTCATCATGCCTAGGTACAGTTGTCATGTAGCATCCCCTGTATCTTCTGCACCACCTAAACACAACAGGATAAGTTAAATAAATATTTACTCTTCATAACCCACGTATACTCTGGAGTAAGAATGTGAAGCATGCACTCCCTGCAGCCACTGTTAATTCCATTACAAGCAGCACTAGCATCCTTAGCCTGCAACATGGTTTTGGCCAGCAGATCTGCCCATTTGCAGATACACAGGCTTCCATTCCAAATCCTACCTCTGCAAGATGGTCAGAGATTTGCAGCTCATGCCCAGAGAGCTTTGTTTCATTGCACCCAGAGAGTCAGCAATCCCCCTATATGGTCTGCCCATGCCCTGTTCTGTCCTGTGCTGCTTTCTCTGCATTTTGGATGTTCTACAACCCTTCCATGCCTGAGAAAATTCTCACACAAGGATCTCTAGATTATTGACAGGACAGTTATTGATAAAAGGGAAGGACGGATCCCACTGTGGCTTGTCATCTGCTTTGCTTTTCCAGGAGAGCTGCATTTCCTACACCCTAATCTACATCATTAGCCCATCAAAATGACAGCAAATGGCCTCATTCTGGTTGATTGTTAGTCTCTTATTGCATTTGTGATTTGCTAGACTGAGCCATTAGGCAAAGCTCATGTAAGAAGTGGCATGGAACTGCTCTGCCCTGGGGGCAGCTTTGGGAAGGAAAGCTAGACTGGTGCTCACCTTACTTAGCTGAGTAGCCCCTCCCTTGCTTGTCCTACTGAGCTCTTGCTCCTCAGCTCCTGCTGTCTGGATACACTGCCATATGAGCCAGTAGGTAGGGACAGGATGGAGAGAGCCCATGGATGGAGAGAATGTGTGGAACCTTGCTTTTTGTTCTCCCCCCAACTCACTGGCCAGAGTAGCTGGGGAGGAAGAAAGCGGGGACTAATTGCACCCTTTCAAAGTGCAAAGGGAAGATCTATGCCAGAAAGGAGTGTCTCTGAGAACTACAATCTCTTGGTCTGCTTCTGGGTCATGCAGCTTACACACCAACCCTTGGTCAGGGCCATGCCTGAAAGCACCAAGATAGTCCCGAACCTTTAGACTGCAATTCAGAGTGGCCTGCTTACAGGGTTTCTCCCCCTGGGGTCATGAACAGGGCTCACAATTTGCCCACCCTCCCTTTCCCATGTTGCTAAATAGGAGAGAAATCCTAGGTAGACTGGCAAGGTAGAAAGGTGGTTTGAAGGGGTTCTGTTATGAAAAAGATGACCCCACTAGTCTTTACACAGGTTTCATCCTCTCAAACAGGGTTATCCAAAAGGCACCTGTATGCTCCCAATCCTGCTTCCAGTGAGGTCAATGGCAAAATTCCCTTCAGTGGGAGCAGGCTTAGGCCAGCTCAGTAGAATTTATAATGCCCTAGTGCTAATGATGGACATTTCATTTCCCGAAATGATGGAGTGGGAGGGCTGGTAAGGTACATAATTAGTACTGAATATATAAAATTACACCATGTTCTACCCCCAGATGCATTTATCTTCTGTAATACATTAGCCACTATAATGGTACCTCTGCTCCTCCTCAGTGTGGAGAAGTTGATCTGCTACAGAAAAGCCACCGAGCTGTTGAATCCTGAGGTCTAACTTGGTGCTGTACACAGATAACAGGCCTTATGACGTATCAGGATTTAAACTTCCTCCCACTAGCAGTATCCTGTGAGGGTGTTTTTTTTTTTTAAAGCTTTTGAGAGGCAAAAGTCCTAAATACCTCGCATGGAAATGATAAAGGCCTGCGTGCTTTAGGTTGACCGAGTTCTCCTGCAGAGTATCAGGTTTAAATAATTGCCCATTGAGTGCAGCAAGCAACACAATCATGCACATTCAGCTGGAGCCTTTTGATCATATTCTGCAATGCAATCACGACTCACATGAGGATTCAAGTATACACGCCTCAATTCTATGCTAAATAGGTGATAGGGAAAAGGAGTATTAATTGTGATTTATGACTAATTGGCCGCTGCATTAGAGTACAACTGTACCCATAGAACCTTAAACTAGTTACATATAGCGCTGTATAATTGCAAGGGATCTATTCACAGCACTGTACTACCAAATGTATGATCATCACCGCTGAAAGATTATTAACGTAGATTGTTGTTCTGTCTCAGCTAAAAAAAGGAACTTGGGGGCTTTTAATCCACAAGGACATTAGGTCACCATGGGAATTGCTAACTGATGGGTTAATTGAGGAAACTTATGGATGCTGTTGAACTTCAGCCAATATTTAGCTGATGGCTTTAAGTAGAGGCAACAGATGTGGAGTGGAACCTTTCAAGAATGTACTGCATTGGTAGAGTGGTATCTCTGCTCTCATTTAAATTACAAATAAGAAAAAAAATCCAGTGAGAACACGGAGAACTGATGCTGTCTGAAAATATTACCTGTTGACAAAGATGGCAGTTTGGAGAACAAATTCTTTGCATGACACATGGAGATAGGCTCCGCCAGCGATAACAGCCTTGCCTTCCCTGTTTGTGTGCCTTGCATACATTTCTTGGTGCATTTCTTCCATGCTGTCTCTTATAAATGATATGCCCTCCCTGAACTGATCTGTAAGGCCACTTTTCTCTCCTACCCTCTCTTCAAGACCACTTCTTCCAGGTTCCTGCAAGAAGTAGCCAACTAGCACTGGCTTGGGTTGAAGGCATTAGAGAAATTGATTGTTTCTTTTAATGTTTGAAATGAATACATTTTTACCTCATGTTTTATTCATTCTTCTCCATCCCCATTCTTTGTCTCTGAAGCCGTGAGCTTTTCATGGCAGGCTACGGTCAACTCAATGGCACTGAAGTCCTGTTGAGTAAGTGGCAAAACTCCCCTTGACTTCAAAGGGGCCGGGGTTTCACTCTGTCTGGACAGCATCAAGCACACAGGGATACCATGATAGTACAAATAAAGAAGTAATAACGGGCCCAGTTTTACCACTCTTATCCACACTGAGTAGTACTTTACTGTTGGATGGTGCTGGATGTGGGCATGGAGACAACTTTTTCTGGCTCAGTACTCAGTAGGAGGGGAATCTCTGCCATTCCTGTTCCTACTTAGCCGGGGACAAGAAAAGTTGTGTCTTTCACAAGGCCTTCTCACATTGCCCTTCGGTGAAGCAGACCTCACTCAGGCTCTCCCTCTTCTCGTGCTGAAAAAGGAAAATGGAAGAGGAAAGATTCCCTGGCTAGCCCAGTCTGGCTCTTGTTTTCCTTCACTAAAAAAGATGGGCCAAACCCTAGCATGAATGGGTGCAACTCCATTGACTTCACTTAGCTCCATCCCAGCAACATATAATCAGTGCGAACTAAAGGGATAACAATAGCTCTGCTTTTTGCAGAACCAATAAATAATTGTTTGCTATGATGGCTATACACTGCTGTAAACATTTAGGAACAGAAAACATGGCATGGAAAGACTTTTCAGCTACATGGTATTTTTCAAGCATCATTCATGTGTGGGGTTCTCCTCAGCTTTACTTTTCTGTGTTTGCTGGGTTTTTGGGGATTGTTTCTTAAGAAAATTCCAACAGCGTATAATAGGCCCTCTTTTTCAAATGGCCTTCATTCCCCAACTCCCAGTGTAACTGCCACTATGGGACCCAATCCCACCGACAGTAATGGGAGTTTTGCCATTGATTTCAATACAAGCAGGATCAGACCCATAAACAATGCTGTGTGCAACTTGAAGCCCTACCTTCAAAGCTAAGGAAAGAAAATTGTCTTTTGGAAATGCGTTACCTTGATTTCATCTGCATTTGGTTTCAGGAATGATCAGCAAAAAATTCCTGTGTTCCATGGGAAAGGCACATTTAGTGTCAGAGCTGTAGCATCTCTATATCCTGCCATCAACGCCAAGAGAAAGGAGAAATAGTTGAAAAGAAACAATGTTGTGCTTCTTATTGGTGGGGAGGAAGGAGTAAAACAGCTTGATTTTTTTGTTATCCTAAGAGAGATGTATTTAAATATCTCTGTTGCTGAAGGCTATTTGGCAGGCCCACATTGTTAAATTTACATTTGTTCTTAGACTTAAAAGGGGTTATTTCATATTTGAAATATTATTCACTATTTCTTGAGCCTCCTGAGAAGTTTTTGTTAGATTGTATGATTGCTGTTTTGTAGGTAATAATTCTGCTGCATCTCTCCAGCGGTGAGGTCATTTTCTTTGTAATCTTTATTGCATTTTTCTGGAAATTCTTAGCAAATCAGATCAATTCCCTTGTCTCTCTGTAGTTCTGGGAAAGCATCTTAATTTCTCGCTACATCTGATGAACCGATTATCACCCACATTGGACCTGTAGTTGCATGTTCTATGTATGTTAGGTACTTATGTGAACACCTCACAATTTTTGATGCATTTATCTTGAAAACAACTTTGTGAGCTAGGGAAGTGCTATTATCCCCCTTTCACAAATGGGAAACAGAGGCACAACTGGACTGGACTTTTTAAAGTTATTTAGGCATCTAAAAAGGCAGATGGCTGCTTAATAGGATTTTCAAAAGCACCAAAATAAGTTAAGGACCCAATCTGTTCAGGAGCTTTTGAAACTCCCACAAGGTACACATTTAGGCACCTAAATACCTGGCCCTAAGTGACTTACCTGAAGTCACACAGGACACTTGTAGCAAAGCAAGGATTTGAACACAGTTTGTCCATGTTCTGCCCTTGTACTCAAACCACTAGACCATCATTCCTCATAGAATCACAAGGGCTTAACTTTGTAAAAGTCCACTTGTACACACCTGCTGGTACACAGGGATGCATGGTTAGTGTACCAGTGGCTACCCTGTACATGGCACTGGTTTGCACAGTCCATCCTATCCCCTTCTCAAGTCTGCCTGCGGAGCAGGAAAAAAAATGGTTGTGTTTGGGTGGAAAGGGATGTGACAGGGCCTAAGAAGAGATTCTTCATATGCTGGATGCCAGAACTGGCTGCTGTTAGCTGGGACTCCAAAATTTTAAATATTAAAAATAATTAAACATTAAAAATAACTGCCCTTATGCAGTTAAGCCCCCACTCCAGTAAAGCATTTAATTGTAAGCATGTGAGCAAGTCCATTGATTTCACTGTCTCATTGAGACTACTAACGTGCTTAAAGTTATGTTCAGAGAGGTTGCTGCATCAGGGCCTTATTTCTGATGGGAGTCAAAATATATATGAGTGTGTGATATTTCCCAGATCACAGAAATGGGTACACAGGTCCAGGGTTCCTATCTGAGCTCCCAGCTAGAAGGCTTCCTAGAGACAGCTGGGACAAGCCCATCAAATCTGCAGTCATATAAAGGGAACCCAGGTCAATGTGCATGTACACATGGAGTGAACGGGTCTGTCCTAAAAACATGGGATGAAGTGTTTTTAGTTACTGTCTTACGGCCGCACAGCACCCCCTGTACTGCTGATGCTAGTACTAGCCCTGGACTAGCTGATGGCAACCCCCCTCCCCCCCACCTCAGTAGCTTTAAAAACATTTATACTTATTACTTGTGGTGGACATTGCTCTTCTGAACTGGGGCCTGTAGAACCTCAGACTTCCTAGCCTGCATCTATCGGTTCTGTGGCATTGTTTTTTCTGAGGGGATCCATCTGTAATATTGGGGAAGGTTACATTCCGACCTTTTCCAAATGATAACAAAGGAAATGTCTTGAATTTTAAAGAACCAAAATAATAAAAACCTATATGGGTCTGCCAACCTCCCTCCAAAGCTGTGGCTGGTGGAGGACACACCTGTGCTGAGAGAGAGCACATCTTCCCTAGCTAGGCAACCCTCCCTCAGGCTTCTCACAGCCAGATGTGCAAATATTAAGCTTCAGAGTCTGATACCCTTGATCACGTTGAATAATTTCTTACTCCACATTTAGTCTAATTGATTTATCACTCATGAACTAAGCTACTACATGTGTATGGAAATCTGGCCCAATAGTTAGTTCTAGGACTTCTGCTGGTGGCGGTATAGATAGATGTACCCAAGCACCGGGCTACTTGTTTGTAAGGGAAGTGTTGTTTGTAGGGACTGACAAATCCCGACAGGAAACCCCCCCCCCCCCCCCCCGGAACAAACAAATGAAAAAGCAGCACATGCTGAAGAACTCATCTTCAACTTTAGCTTTTGAATCTGGGATATCACTGGTGGTCAGCTGTGAAGTTATTTATAAATCCACTTCAGATGACAAAGCCTTTTACTATATGAATGCAATAAACAAAATAAAAGGGAAATGCAGCAGGGAAAGGGTAAACAAACATTTACATCTTCCCCAGCTCTCTGCCAGCTGCCAAAAGTGCTTCTTTAACTGCTTTTTTTGAGCGCAACATCTATCATGCATCTAGTTAAATTTGGAGAGTAATAATTTGTTTTCCCCCTTGATGTTAGTGATGCTAGAAACTTCCTGAAAACTCAGTTTAAGGAAAGGAATCTCTCCGGTGAAACAGGTGTTGATAGTGAATCATTTTACGTGACAACTTAAATCCCTGTAACCTTGTCTGGGAAAACAGGATCCAAACATGGAATAACACAATTCTAGATTCATTTTCGTGCTGGTTGCTGCATGCAGGCTGGTTATTTTGTTGTCTCTTAATATTTTAAGTGTCTCTTTTTGCTTGTGGCTAATACATATACAAGGGTTAAACTAAGGGGGCTTTAAGGTAGCACAGATCCCGTCCTCTGCTATAAACTTCCTTTCTTCTCCTGCGCTTGAGTAAACAGTGATCCCTCATAACTCCCCTTCTTGCTGCTACCGGTAGACCTCTCCCTCCTGTTTCAAGATAATTTAACTACTGTACATGCATACAATGGTGCTAGATTGTGTGGATGCACAAGAATGGGGTCTCCCTTCTACCCCTGCACTGGAGCTGAGTAATGATCAGAGTGCTGAGACTCACCTGAATAAGGGTAATGCTGCTACTGGCTCTAGTTGTTTTAAGGAGGCAAGAAAGAGGCAGGGTCATAGCCCAACTCCCACCTCTGTATATGCGGGCTGCAGAGGGGCGTGTACAGTGCACCTTTTTTAAAGGATGGCATGACAGCCTAACTATGTTAGACTTCTAACCAGCATGGAGCAGTGCCTACCTGGCATGATCCAGGCTAGAGTACACAGCATCCATGACTATTTAGATTTGCATGTGTGTGTGTGTTTAGCATATGAGGGTGTTTAGAACTTTTTTAAGGACTTATTTTCAATTTGGGCAGAAGTAGCTGAAAGCTTTCCTCAAAATTGCAGCTGGCCTAGAAAGCATGGCCCCTGTACCGGATTCTGTCGGAACACTTTCTTTTTCACTTGGCCTCCTTTGGGAGACACGTCACTGCATATTTTGCAGCCGAGCTGTTACTTTTTTGATCAATTGCTTGCATGGCAAAGAATTTTTATTAATTGATCTCTAGCTGGCCTGAAAGTTTCTTGGCCCATCCCAGCTGTTTGCTGGGAAAGGCTCCTTCTCTGGGAATTCAGTTTGATAATAGCACAATCATCTTAGCTTCAGCTACAGTAACTCTGAGTGTTACATTCTGTTCAAAGCTATCATTTGATCTATATTTAGCAGGCCAGATTCACTCTCCCAGACACAGGGGTTGCAATTTATGTTCCTCCTCTTCCCCCCACACACCCATGGAGCAGCTGCATTAGAGAAGGGATTCATTCCAGGTGAGAGAAAATCATGGAGCTATTATTGCTCTTCCCCTGGGCTTCTGATGGGGGAGGAGAGCTGTAAATTCTAGCCTGGGCTCTTTAGGGGCCCTTCCCACGGAGGCTGCTTGGGAGTGGCATGGAGTGAGAGCATCTCCCATCCCAGCTGGCCTGGGTTTCACCAGTCCTCTGCCAGCCCCAACCCATTGTGATGCTATGCAAGTCAGCCACAAGCCCTCTAGCAGAGCTAGTGTGGTGGGTAGTTTACACCATTGTGCTTCTGCTCTAGGTGGATTTTCTGTCACTGAGAGCCCAGAACGTGGTTACCTCTGGCTCGGAGCCATGCAACCCCTGGAGTGAATCTGGCTGTGTTTCTGTTATCAAGCCATCATTTAATCACCTTCAGAACATTGCCAGACTGAGCCGCAGTCTAAACAGGAAAGATGTGAAATGTTATGTGAGACATTCATTCTTTCAAGGACAGATTACTGTAACCCATTGCTGGATCTTCCACAATGTGTCACTGACAATTTGCTGAGGCTATGTCATGCTGCTGTGGTGCTGTTACTGGCTGTGGGTGATTCGGTCAGATTACTCCACTGGATGTGTGAGAGCAGGAGAGAAATGAATACTTGTGCATGGAGATCTGTGCAGGAGAACTTAATATGTGATCTGGGCTGCAGTGCAGATCTAACACCAGATCACCCTCCTCTATTTGCTGGAAGGGTGGGTGAAGACTATAGCATCATATGATGGAATACAGAATTAGACGGCATATAAGCAACGTGTTTGAATTAAGGCTGGCTTTGGAGCTTTAACTAGAAATGTCATGGTCTTTTGGGAACAGATCCTGGCCCCTTGTTGCAGCTGCTTGGGGTTTGGCTTAGCTGGCACCTCAAGTGTTCCCCCAACATAGGGGAAATCCCTGGATTAGCTGATTTAAGGCCACCTTCTCCTGGCCTCCAGTATATGGGATAGTTCAGGAGAAGGGGCTGCATTCTGTGGCCATTATAGCTGAGTGTAAGCTAGAGTATCTCTGAGGTTGCTCTGACTTGTGTTGGGGGCCAAACTGGTTCTAGAATTTGTAGGTAAACAAAGCCCACATACCACAGCCTTTACCCCACCATTCTTTGTGTCCTGCACCAAACAGAGCTCTGCCAAACCAGAAGATTGAGACATTTGTGTTTAAGATATCTACTTTAACCTTACAATAAGAAAGGATTTTTGCTGTAAGTTTTTTGGGGGGAGTGGTTTTGTCTCTAGGGATTTTCATGTGATTTGGATAAAAAATCTGCCTGGATCTCTTATTCAGATCATATAATGGCTTATTGCCTTTTTGCCATGTGGCATGCATTCCAAGAAGCTTGGAAGTCACATGAAGGGAGTGTGTATAGTGAATAGAGGTCAGCGATGACATATAAAGGGGGGGGGGGAGTTGTCAACATGAACAAATTGCACGTATTTTCCCCTCTGAAAACGTTCCCAAAATATATGTGCCTAGGGTAAAAGCTTGAGAGAAGAAAGCAAACGATCCAGCACACTTTGTTTCTAATATCTGGCTTTCAAAGTAGATCCAGACGTTGGCCAAAGAAAGTATATAAATTCTGGGTTCTATTCAGTGGGAGGTAGGAATCCCTTTTGGATTCATAACTCAAACTGAAAACCATCACTCATGGAATCTGCTCCATTTTGTGAAAAACATTCTTTCCATCTCTATTTTCCAAAAAAATATTTAAAAAAGCTCTATCCCAGACTATTTTGTATTTACACACCAAAATCCATATGGATGGATTTGAAGCAGAAGTGAAACTAGTGAGCAACTATTATGGAGCTCCAGTGCTAAGGGGCAGCATACAATCTTGAATTATCTTGATTTGGGCCATAACTTTGTTAGTCTGTCGTTATGAATTTGTGTAAGTAAATTGAACATAGTCTCGTATGTTTATTTTGGAAAATGGAGTTGAAAAGAATTAATTTGCACTAAAAAGGAGGGCATTCTGGGAACTATTGTCTTCATCAGATAAAGTTTTTCTTGGCCAAATTTAAGTAATACAATAAGCTTGGTCACAACACTTAGCATCACCTCACACCAGAGCCACTGTATTTAATTAAAATTGCTACTTTATAGGATATTCATTAAAGTTAGCAACAAGTAAAACCACCACCCATTGCCAGAGAAAACAGACACTTATGGGAATTTGGTCAAATTTTCTGAGTGATATTTTGGCACAAATGTTGGAGAGTTCTTTTCTACTTATCCTCAAGCTTTGAAATTTCCATGGGCAATTTTCTTTCTTCTTTTTAATTTCCATTCTTGTTGGTCTCACTAATATCAGAAATCAATACAAGACAGAAAGATTTCAGATATTTGAGGTATTAAATTCAGGTTTTTTAAATTGTACCCTAAGTAAGGATAATCTCTGGGCCAAGCGGAATCTATAGGTAATGCTGATAAAACCTGGAGAAATTTCTCAACACAATTCTGTGGAATATAAATTTAACAGAATACTCCATGATATTAGAATATTCCACTTTATACAGTGAACTGCTCTGTAGTCATATGTATAATAGATGCAAAAATGGAATGACAAAGGATGAAGTCCTGGTCCCACTGAAATCAATGGCAAAATTCAATGTCATGTAAGTCTGCCTATGAGGGTCGATCCTCAGCTGGCTTTGACTCTGATGGAGCTATGGCAATTTACTCCAGCTGAGGATCTACTCCCTGTTGTTTAGATACTGCAGTGGTCCAGATAGCACAGTCATTGATGTAATATGTACAGCTAGAGATAGGTAGAATTACGTAGAATATTTTAGCATTCTGGGTCCCAAATAAATTGTCGTGAATGTGCTAACCTAAATGTGCCCAGGGTGGTCTGGGATTTATCCAATAATTCTCAGGTTAATTTGCTTCATTTCCAAGAGAAAAGACAATTTTTTCTAACTGCCAGACCTGCAAACTCAATTTTGGATCTGAAAGTCAAGCTGTTAGTTCTCTCACATGAATCATATGTAACTGTAAGAAAGAGTCAGCAACAGAAAGGCAGAGCTAAATTGTGACCCCTTTACTTCTACTAGTGAGGAGTTACTCCCATGAGTTATCCCACTGACTTCAATAAGATTGCTTGTGGGCTGCTGATCAGTGGGAATAAGGCATTCACAATCTGGCCCTAAGGTAACAATTTTGTCTATGATGCTTGAAGCAGCGTAGAACATAGTTCTGTCTCCCACAAATGTGTTACTTCTCCAGGGCTGACAGGAATACATATTTTTCAGAGTCGAACAGCACTTTAAAACTAATTCAGCAAACACAGTTTCCCTTCAGAACACTTCAGGCTGATTCCATAATCAGAAAGGATTAAAAACTATATTTTTTTTAAGATACAACACTTTCTACAGAACATCCAGGTGGATTTCTATGCTATTATCCCCACACTCTCTACTCACCTCATAACACACTTAACATCCTCACCTTTAGTTTACACTTTTAAAAATAGATTCATGTTAATTCCTTTGTGAAGCAACATTTGTACAAATGGAAAATGGGTCGAGACTAATGTCTGCTCTTCATATTTACTGTAATACGTTACTGCAGCCAACCACAGTACATCTTGAAGCAAAATAATGCAAGGAGATAAAAACAATAAAAAAACAAATCTGGCACATCTGGGAATATCATATTATAGAGGGCACACTCTAAGTAGACCTGATGAAGAAAGCAGACAGCAAACTGAGATAAAAATGATGATGCTGAGACAGAGTGTATAATGCAAGTGATACAGTGACAGAAATAGGGCAATGGACAACTACATATATAGAAATACCACAGTTCATATTATTACATCCCCATATTGTAACTCATATTGAAACTCATATTGTACATATTAAGAGAATACACTTTCTCCTCTTACATGCACAAATAATTCACCTCCTTGTAGATACACATAGACATCATATTACTCACCTTAGGAAATTACTCAGCAAAATATATAACTTGTTAAATTTCATTGACAGCTGCATTCAGTAGTTGTTAAGTCTTTCAATAACCATGGAAAAGATAGATATCTGCAGCATTTGGAGACGCAACCCTCCAATTATTTGGGGCCTGATCCAAAGCCCATTGAAGTAATTGGAATAAGACTCCCATTAACTTCAGTGTGCTTTGGATGAGGCCCTTGGCAATACTGTGTACTGTCTCTCTAACAGCAATTCTGCAAGCTCTTACACTGGCATGTAGCCATGTTGAAGTCTCTGAGATTGTTTGCATGAGCAAGGACGTTTCTGTTAGTCACACTGACTGCATTCAAGAAATGAATAAATACATAATAAGAATAATGTTGGTTACAGAGATGTGCTAGTGTTACGAGTAAAAGCAATACTCTTAAACACCCTTTTCTCTCTTTTATCCTTACTTGTTTTGATTTAACTGATCCTTGTGTCTGCGGCAACCATTTTGAACATTTTTTTATGCAGCTGCCCACTTCCTGTTCCCTGTGTTGGTTTAGCTGCCTTTTCACCAGTAGTGATGTGAATGGGTGGAGTTCAGGATCAAGATACATTTCCTTGTTCAAATACAGAGCAAGCTGTATATTGCTATGGGCTGTATGAAGACTGTTGCTACTGCCCAGATCCTCAAAGATATTTAGATGCCTCACTCCCATTGATATCAAAGTAACTTCAGTAAGAACATAAGAATGGTTACGCGGGTCAGACCAATGGGCCATCTAGCCCAGTATCCTGTCTTCCGACTGTGGTTGTGCCAAATGCTTCAGAGAGAATGAACAAAACAGGGCAATTATCGAGTGATCCAGCCTATCACCCAGTCCAGCTTCTGGCAATTGGAGGTTTAGAGACACCCAGAGCGTAGCATTGTGTCCCTGACCATGCTGGCTAATAGCCATTGATGGACCTACGCTCCAGGAACTGAGCTAATTGTTTTTTGAACCCAGCTATACTTTTGGCCACCCCAACACCTCCTGCCCACAAGTTCCACAGTTTGACTCTGTGGTGTGTGATGAAGTATTTCCCTATGTTTCTTTGAAACCTGCTGCCTATTAATTTCATTGGGTGACATCTGATTCTTGTGTTATGGGAAAAGGTAAATAACACTTCTCTATTCACTTTCTCGACACCATTCATGATTTTATAGACCTCCATCCATGCTACCCCCGCTTAGCACTCTCTTTTCTAAGATGGTCACCCCCCAGCCTTTTTAATCTCTCTTCATGGAAGTTGTTCTATGCCCATAATTATTTTTGTTGCCCCTTTCTATACTTTTTCCAATTCTAATATCTTTTTTGTGATGAGGTGACCAGAACTACATAAATTATTCAAGGTGTGGGTGGACCATGGGTTTATATAAAGGCATTATGATATTTTCTGTCTTATTATCTATTCCTGTCCTAATGATTCCCAACATTCTGTTAGCTTTTTAGCTTCCACAGCACATTGAGCAGATGTTTCCAAGAACTATTCACAATGATGCCAAGAGCTCTTTCTTGAGTGGTAACAGCTAATTTAGACCCCATCATTTTGTATATATACTGGGGATTATGTTTTCCAATGTGCATTATGTCACATTTATCAACACTGAATTTCATCTGCCATTTTGTTGTCCAGTCACCCAATTTTGTGAAGTCTCTTTGTAACTCTTCCCAGTCCACTTTGGACTTAATTATCTTGAGTAGTTTTGTATCATCCTGCTTCTGATGTACTTAAAAATATTTTGTTGTTAGTGTTTGCGTCTTTTGCTAGTTGCTTTCAAATTCTTCTTTGGCCTACCTAATTATACTTTTACACTTGATTTTGCCAGAGTTAATGATCCTTTCTATTTTCCTCAGTAAGATTTGTCTTCCAGTTTTTAAAGGCTGCCTTTTTGTCTCTAACTTCAGCTTTTATTCTGTAGCTTAGCCATGATGGCATTTTTTCTGGTCCTCCAATTGTTTTTTTAATTTGGGGTATACATTTAGTTTGAGCTTTTGTTATGGTGTTTTTAAATGGCTTCCAGCTTTCAGGCATTTCATTCTCGTGACTGTTCCTTTTAATTTCCATTTACTCATTTTTTGCGTAGTTTCCATTTTTGAAGTTAACTGCTATTGTGGTGGGTTTCTTTGGTATTGTCCCCCCTAAAAGGATGTTAAATTTAATTACATTATGGTCACTGTTACTGAGCGGTTCAGCTAAGTTCACCTCTTGGTCCAGATCTTGTGCTCCACTTAGGACTAAATCAAGAATTGCCTCTTCCTTGTGGGTTCCAGAGCTAGTTGCTCCAAGAAGCAATCATTAAAGGTATCTAAATATTTTATCTCGGAATGGGTACCTGCCACCTCAGGTCAGGAGTCAATGTGGGGATAGCTGAAATCCCCCATTATTATTGGATTTTCTGTTTTTGTAGTCTCTCTAGTCTCCCTGAGTAATTCATGAGCACTGACACTATCCTGGTCAGGTGGTCGGTAGTATATTCCTACTGCTGGGCTCTTATTATTCAAGCATGGAATTTCTACCCATAGAGATTCTATGGTACAGTTTGATTAAGATTTTTATTTTATTTGACTCTATGCTTTCTTTCATATACAGTTCCACTCCCCCACGAGCATGACCTGTCTGTCATTCCTATATATTTTGTATCCTAGTAGTACCATGTCCCATTGATGATCATCATTTCCCCAAGTTTCTATGATGCCTTCTATATCAATCTCCCCATTTAATACCAGGCACTCAAGTTCACCCACCTTAGCATTTGGACTTCTAGCATTGTATACAAGCACTTATAAAATTAGTCAATATTTAGTTCTCTGCCTTCCTGTGATGTAATTGAATGGGATTCTTTTTCCTTTGACTATTTCTGTTCTGCTCCTACCTGTACTTTATCAATTTCTATACTCTCCTCTTTACTAGGATGTTGAGGATCCTCTTTAATAAATCCTCCCATAAGGAAAGTGTCTGTCTGAGCCATATGCTCCTCTGCACCTGTTGGCATTCCCCCCAGCCCTTACTTTAAAAACATCTCTAAAAACTTTTTAATTTTACATGCCAGTAGTCTGCTTCCGATTTTGTTTAGGTGGAGCCCATCTTCCTGAATAGACTCCTCTTTTCCCAAAAGGTTCCCCAGTTCCTAATGAATCTAAAGCCCTTCCCCAAATATCATCATCTCATCCACACATTGAGACCCTGCAGTTTTGCCTGTCTAACTCATCCTGCATGTAGAAACTGGAAGCATTTCAGAGAATGCTACCATGGAGCTCCTGGACTTTAATTGTTTACCTACCAGTCTAAATGTGGCCTCCAGGACCTCTCTCCTCCCTTTCCCTATGTTATTGGTACCTACATGTACTACAGCCACCAGTTCTTCCTCAGGACTGTTTAGATGTTTCAAGAGGTCTGCAATCTTCACACCCAATGGATAATTCACCATGCGGTTCTCCCAGTGATCACAAACTCAATTATCTATATTTATAATAATCAAATTCCTCATTACCTGTCTTTTCCTAATAACTGCGGTTCCTTAGAGGATATTGTGATGTCATCTGCAAGGAGGGTCCCAACTATGGGATTGTTTCCCTTTGCTCCAGCTTGATGTTCTGCTTTCCCAAGACTTTCATCCTCCTCAACAACACAAAGGCTGTCAGAATAGGGTGGGACCACTCTACTATGTCCTGGAAAGTCTCATCTATGTATCTCTTATCTCCCTTAGTTCTGCAAGTTCAGCCACTCTGGTCTCAAGAGCCTGTACTCAGTCTCTGAGGGCCATGAACTGCTTGCACCAAATGCACAAATATGCTACCTGCCCACAAGGCAGGTAATCATACATGCTGCATTCAGTGCAGTACACTGGATAGCCCCACTCTGCTGTTGGACTTCTGCCTACATGATTTTGATTCTTGTAGGGTTCTTTTTGTTTGTTTGTTCTTTGGGATTTTTTTTTGGGTGGGGGGGTGGGGTTATTGGCCTAAGTTTAGAGTTTGTTTGTTAGGTGTATCTGGCTCATGCTCCCATTCTGAACTCTCTCACAAAACTCCCCTGATTGCTGTTGCTGTTTGCTTGCTTTGCACAGCAAACAAGGCAGCACACAACAAACAACGTAACAGATAACAAAGTCACCTCAAGGGTCATGTGGTTGCTTCTCATTCACTTGGAGAACATCCTTGCAAAACTGCCCTGTTGGCTGCTCCTCTGATTGCTTAGGAGCTGGCTTTTATTTAACCCGTTCTCTCTGAGTTAGACCCGCTCCCTTGTCAAGAGATCCTAAAGGGATTAGGGATCAAATCATAGTGGGCTAAGCCTCATTAGGAAGCTCTCAGCCTTGCCTAGCAGGTCACTAGACTCAGCACACCGCCACCAAAACAGTCCAGAATACAAACTTCAATCAAGGAGGTGCATGGCAAGCAAGCACAAAACAAACTCATGGACAGACAACAAAATTAGGTAACTAAATAGCTTTGAAGGTCTGGACCTAAGCCACCAAAGCACTGTGCAAGGTGTGTGGTTTTATAGCTCTAGTATCACCTCAAGCAGTAGAAGTGGAAGTGATGTGCACTGCTGGATCATCAGGAAGAGAGGTTTTAGTGTCAGGGCCTCCTGGCACCCACAGGGAATATGTTCTAACTTACCTTCATTTCTGGGGCATGTATCTAGCAGAATAAGGATAAGTGTAAATTGCTTATGTTGATTGATCTATAAAGATAAAAAGTAGGTGTTTTCTTCACCAATATATGTATTTGTTGGTAAAATGTGCAACGAGATAACTGCATCAATACTTTACCCATTTGTATAATTTACAGTCACAGGGTCTGATTCATTTTTGCCTTAAGGTCCCTTAGCATCAGCTATCATTGATGCTAAGGGGCTGGAAAGCAAGTGTAAATGGTATTCACTGGACCCTTCCCAGTGAATACCATTGGTGCAGGAGATTTCTCAGCCAGGCACAGAGTTAGTCCTGCCCACCCTGGAGAAGCTCCTAGCACAGGAGATGTCCCAAGGAAAATCAGGCTAAGCAGGGTTTGCGTTAGGTGTTTCTAGGGAGTTCATCTTAGCATCCAAAACAGCCCTCCATCCTAGCATCTTGATTTCAGCCTACCAGCCAAAACAGCCCTCCACTGCATCATGACTGGGAAGGTGCAAACCATCCTACTTCTGTCTCTGTAAGGCCTCAGAGCTGGCTCTTTCCCTGAGAGATCAGGAGATGGAGCAGCTGATAAAGTCATCCACAATGAAGAAAGAAAGTTACTCATAAACACACAAAAAATCCAGGCAATTCTAGTCTTCATGTGTGGCAGAAGGAGATGGAATGAAAGGGAAATATAATACTTTGGTGTATTAAAAGAAGTAATTTTAACTTGGTGCTAAGTTGAGGCAAAAGGCATAATGCCTAACTGAAACTATAGTTCCCCAATTTTGGAATTATCTTAGATGAAATGCAGCCAAATCCCTGCTGACTTCAATGGGAATAGGAGTTGGCCCAACATCACTATGTAGTTGTTAGGAAACTAAATTTATTTTAGCACCAGATATGACAACCTTCTGTTTGTGATGGCTCTCCATAGAAGAGATTCCCGTAATAATAAGAGCTGACTTTGGTATTTCCATTCTAGCAAAAGTACTAGACACAGTCTACATAGTTCAAATTGTGCTTAAGTCATTAAAAAAAAACAGGATACCACACCCAGTTCATAAACCAAGGATTCTTAACAAGCTACTCTTTTAGGCACTCACAATGATTTTCACTCTGAATACTGGTTGCTAGAAAGCAGTCCTGAGACTCCTTTTTACTGTTGCAAAATTGTACAATATTTTAAGAGGTTGAATATAGCGAATTGCAGGAATCATTTGAACATATTTTTGCTGCTGTTGCTATCAAGATGTCGCCATACATAAAGACTGGTAGAAAATGGTAAACTAAGTGTTTCTAATTTTAGTTAGGGAAGCTTTGTTAAGGCTGTACCTGCAAAAACACACATACAGTACTGTACTTTTCACTGTAGCTTTCTCACTGAAATGATGGGGCTGAGATTCTGAATGGCAGCAGTATGCAGCACTTTACACAGCCAATAGAAGCCACAGTGTCCAACATAGTTGCATAGAGTTCCCATTTAGTGTTTTATAAACATGCAGCCTGTTGGCAAATTAATCTAGCATGATGAGCTGGTAAAGAGTTACTTGAAAAGGTAAATAGACATAAAAGTGAGGCTTGTAAATAGTACTTATACGACGGCTTCCTGAAAAGATGTCACTTGGACTTCTCTGGAGCTCTCTACTGGTTTTTTTGGTGTGCTCTTAAAGGTCTCATGCATTTCCCCAGCCAAAGCCTAGCTTTAAGCCATTTTAGTACTGCAATTTGAGGGCTGCCATAACATTAAATTACACCCACTTAACTAATTACATCTCTTGAGCTACAAATGATAAAATAAACGTATCAGGTTTAGTGCACACCCGTTGCATGCATTCATACAGCAGTTTACACATAACAACTTTCCCAAAGTAAGTTGTGGGGTGGAGGGAACCCTTTTGGAAAGCTTTACCAGTCTGTTAACATATTTTATTGTGGGAAACAATAGCTCAAACAAGCCAAAAGTTTTGGTGGAAAAATAAACTAAATCAAATGGGAATAAGCTACAGCTAAAAGGACAAATTTCAGTCAACATGCCCTTTATTTTCATTCGTAACCTCAATTAACTGTTTAAGGGCATCTGCTTGTTAAATGATGTCGTCTGTTGACTTCACAAAGTTTATTACACATGTTTTCCCTTTCAGGGTACATAAGACTTTATCTCTCATTCAACTTTATGCTTGGGATCATCATTCATTGTACTGAAATATGACAAAAGATGTGTGGGCAGGAGAAAGCAGATGAATAATTGGATGCCTGACTGTAGTTAACAGATTTCTTTGTACGTCTGGGGTGGTTGCTGGATCTGTGGCGGTAAAGTGTGGTGATCTGTGGGTTTACTGTATATACTCATTTGTAGAGTTCCATTGCTGAAACTGATCATGGTGTCCAGGAATTTGATGCTGGCTTGGGAGTGTTCTAGAGAGTTTGATGGATGGGTGGCGGTGGTTGAAGTTGTGGTGAAAACTTATGAGGGAATTCCAGAGGATGAAAATATCATTGCTATATCTCAGGTATAGTGGTGATTTTGTGGTGCATTTTTCCCCCCCAGGAATTCTTCCTTGAGGTGGCCCATGAAGAGGTTGGTATTTTGATGCATCATCCTAATACCCATGCCTTGCAGAAAGTGTTTGTTGTTAAATGTGAAGTTGTTGTGGATGAGGATGACATAGATGAGTTTGGCAATGTGTTTAGGGTGGATTTTCAAGCATTGTACATTATCTTGTAGGTATTTGAGACAGACAGTGATGCCATGGTGGTAAGGGTAGTGTTCAGAGGGGAAGGGGGAAGTTGGTGAAGTTGCGGTAGCGTATTCAGGAAGTTGGTCCTTTATGTAATGAGTTGTTTGAGGATGGTTTCTATAAGTCCCAATATTCTGTCAGTCCCATGGCCCAGCTATGATGAGGCTGCCTGGGATCCCTTGTTCATGTATCTTGAGAAGCATATAGAAAGTCCCTGGGGTGGATTCATGTGGGATGAGGCTATAGAGTTTTTTGTGGCATTGGATTTGATGGTATATTTAAATTCCTGTGTGACCTGCAGTGAGGGGTCTTCCCTGAGTTCTTTGTAGTAGGTGGTGTCAGAGAGTTGACCATTGACATTATTGACATAGTCATTGTGATTAATTATTTTTTATTATTATTAATTATTCTCTCCTATATTGTCCTTTCCTAAAACATATGCATATTATGGAGAGATGACAATGTCATCATATGTATGGTTTGCAGCCTTAATTTTAGTCCTATAACTTGGCTATGCTTCCTCTTTTCTCTTGGCCTTCAGAAACCCTTTTACCCCATGTACCTGTGCTTTGAGCTCAGCTGGTCAGGAAGCACCATCTGCTTGCACAACTGTCCATGCTTCCCTCTGGACTGCATTGATGCCAATCAGCTATCCACACACAGGGTTAATGATTCATTCCTGATTGGCAGAGCATCTTCCTTTTCCCATAGATTCCCCCACATGCCTCCTCTACTAAGGGATCATTCCAAGAAAATACTGCAAGATGAACTTTACAGAATTTCCTGGACTCTCCAATTCTCAACCCAAGTGTTTTACCACAAGACAGTAAGATATTCCCTTTGGAGAGGTCAGAGGAGCCAACTTGTACATAATATGGGCGGCTTAAACAAATGGCATTCTCAGAAATATACAACGCAAAGGAAGGCGAAACAATCAGAAACAGGTTTCAGAGTAGCAGCCGTGTTAGTCTGTATTCGCAAAAAGAAAAGGCGTACTTGTGGCTCCTTAGAGAATAACAAATTTATTAGAGCATAAGCTTTCGTGAGCTACAGCTCACGAAAGCTTATGCTCTAATAAATCAGAAACAGGCATGCAGAGGGAATTCTGAGAAATCAGCTTCCTACAGAGAGACAGGGTTTTATAAAACTCCTAAGGCCTGATCTAATTTCCAGAATCAACACTCATCCCTAGGGCCTTGCACTAGGGCCTTCTACTATACATCCCTAGGGCCTTCTACTATGTTGTGATGGTGGATGTAGTTTGTATCTGTTATGACTTGTGTCCATGTACTGCATCTTTAAGAGTAAAGAGCACCCTTGCCCTGCCCCTCCCCCGCTCCCACCGGTCTGCAGGGGCATTGCCCATAAAACCATTCAAGATGGGTGCTGTTACAGAGTGAGCCTTATACTGTGTGCTCTCTCATGGAGACCTTACCTTGTGATGATCTTCTTGCTCTCAATGTAAAATAAAGTCCCTTTGAGACTGAAAGGCTATAGTCTTGCAATATTTAGCCTATATTTGAGCCCAAGCTCCTGGAGTCATGTTATAAAGTGAGAATCTCAGTTTTCTTTTTTTTTGAAGAAGAAGAAGAAGAAAAGCTACTATCTGCAATGGCTGCAAGAAAAAGATTGAAGATGTGAACTTTGAAAATTCAAAAACCAGAAGGCCAAATAAATAAATCATTTTAAACATTTTATTTTTTATTTTTAAGCCACTCTTGAGATTTTTTTTGGCGGCGGGGGGGGGGATTTTTTCCTGAATCATGACTTTTGAATGCTTGTGGTTTGCCCACCTATGTAGATGCAAGTAGAGAGGCCATACAGAGGCTGTTTCCCCCTCCTCTCCATCCCTCAAGCTGTGACCCACCATGTGGGAAAGCAGGAGAGGCGGAGTAAGGCAAGTGATAGTCTTGCCCTATTCTCTAATTATATGTACACCTGAAAGGATGGTGTTGATCCAATTTCCTTTCAAATCCCCATGTGCACTGACAGCAGCATTATAGGAAGTAGTTTGGTTGCCGAAGTAGTTTGGTTGCCATTATTAAAAACAAAGGCAGTATTTAATGATATGTGTTTGTTCTTCATAACAAAAATTCAAACTATTCCTAACAGTTTATCTAATAAACTGATGGAATTATCTAATTCAGTTATTCCTGCATTTCGTACACAACCCAAATAGTTCTTTTTTGGTTTTCCTGGAGATCATTCTAAAAAAGTGGTAGTTAGAAAAAACAAGAAAACTACAGGATATGATTTATATAAATGCCACATCTTCCATATAAGTTCTTAAATTCTTCTTTACTCAAGAACAAAAGCTTTATTTTCAATGTTCTAGTTAGCAGTTGGGTACCCTTGCTTTACACATCCTAGAAACCAAGGGGGCTCAAAAGTGGGAGCTAAAATTAGAGGAAGAGGAATATTCAGTAGCTAAAGAAACACATCTAAAGACCCATATGAATATATTGGGGTGGAAGGATGGTCTAGTGGCTTAATTGGGAATTAGATTAGGTTTCAGGATTGGGACTCAGAAGCTTCCTGGATCAGCCACAGACTGACCTTGGACAAGTCCCTTAACTCACCCTATTCCCCATCTGTAAAATGAGGCTAATACTTCCCTACCTCTTGGGTGTTGTGAGGATAAAAATCTATTAATGATTGTGAGGCACTTGGGCTGAGATCCTCACCAGAATTAGGTACCTAACTCACATTGAAAGCAATGGGAGTTAGGTACCTAAATACCTTTGAGGATCTGGGCCTTGGATCCTACAGAGACGAAGGGTATATAAATAGATCAATATGGTCCAGTAACTTTTGCCCAATGAGAGCAAATGTAATTGTGACATCATGGCTGTTTTGCTATTCAAAAGAAAGCAAACTACAGGGAATATGAAACTAAGCAACTCCTACTGGTGTTGAACACCAGTTGAGAGCTGGTGCACACTGCCATTGGATAATGTCTGTTTTGCTACATGAGCTAATAAAATGAGGGAATAAAAGTGATCCATGTGCAGAGGGGGATTATGGCAGAGGGAGCTGCAAGAGGGACTGGGACGCCCTCCCAAAGGCCAAATTCTGCCCTCATTTACATCTATGTATCTCCATTGGCACCAAAATTTCCTGTCAGCAGGGTTGAATAGAAGTAGATGTAAGTGTGGGTTGTTTGACTCATGCTGTCACTTCTCAGTCATGCTGATACTATAGTGCCACTGTTAGGTGAACAGGGTAAAGCATGGTGGTGAATACTGTACTAAATAACAACCTTTAAAAACATTTGAAGCTCTTAGTCTGTGACCTTTCCTTCTAGGAATCAAAAGGAATGTTGTACCCATACAGCTATGTACCTGCTTGGATGCCCTCTGCCACTTGGGGCCCATTTAGAGGTTTGGTAAAACTCTTATGCATCCATTTTGGCCATGTTTAGCTACACTAAAGAAGAGCGTCAAGACCTGAATGGGGAGGTTTGAGGTGTGTCGTGGATGATGATTCAACTACTCTTTATCTTCATCATCAAACTGACAGACATAGAAAGAGACACTCCTAAGCAAAAGAAAGGGATGCCATCATGAATAAATACCCCAACTGCCTGTCTACCCACACCAAGAGGATTCAGCAGGACTTGACTGACATCACCTTAGATCCATAGCCCAACTACAGTGCAGGCCTTAAAGGAGATAGTATCAGCTTCAAGTTAGGCCTACAAAGGTATAGTTTTCTTCCTTGGCATCATATGTGCACCAGAATGTCCCTTAAAGGCTCCAAAACTTACATTTTAGACAAGAGATTATCACTGCACTAATGCCAGTCAAGGAGTGATGTGCCTGGACATGCTAAAAGACAACTGGAGTGCAGCACTATTTCTGAAGTTCTCCTCTCCACCTGCTCCCTTCTTCCAGATTGCTCTGCTGCTGCTCCCATGGTTGGAACTATTATGCCTCAGTATGGGCCTAATCCAAAGTCCCTTACATTCTCAGTTGGAAATGTTTTTCAGGAGGGGGAACTGAAACTATAAAAAAAGGGCCAAACACCCAAAGACACCTCTCCTCTCTCTCTCCCTGTCCAGCTCATTCTTTGCACCTGACAAAAGAAGCAGTTGTTGGACTCTGGGGAAAGGATCCTGACTGAAGAGTTTGGTTAGTAATGCCCTTGGAAGCCTGTGGTGAGAAACTTTGCCTTGAATCTTATATAGTTTGCTAAGTTAGGTGCTAGAAAGTGTTTTGTCTTTATTTTTCTGTAACCATTTCTGACTCATATGCCTCTTTGCCTGTACTCACTTAAAATCTCTCTCTTTGTAGTTAATAGTAGTTGTATTGTTTTAGCTAATCCAGTGTGTTTAAGTTAAAGTGTCTGGGTAACTCTGTTTAAGATAGTAAGCTGGTGTATGTTATTCCCTTAAAGGAATAATGGACTTAATATATTTGGACTGTCCAGGAGAGGGCTGGGCTGTGCAAGACACATTTTTTGGGAGGGAAATCCAGGACTTGGAGTGTATTGGGGGTCACCTTGCAGTGTAACTCAGGCTGGTAAAAGCCAAAGTGTAAACCAAATTTGGCTGGCAGGTTGCAGTTACACACAGACACTCAGGGTGTGGCGGCATGCTGCAAGGGTGTTTGTGAGGGGCTGAAGTGGGAGCTACTGCAGGAAGGCATTGTAAGGAATCCAAGATTGCAGGACAGGGGTGACATACCCCCTTCCTGGTCTGCATTGTACCCTAGGATGTCACACCTGCTGCAAGTAACTTAAAATTAATGTTCCTAAAATGGTGTTTTCTGTAAGTAAAAACATCATTCATTAAAAGTTGTTGTAGTTAGTTATTAATAGTTGATCATTATTAATTTAGTTATGGTAGTGCTCACCACGTGATGGGTATTTGCACACATGTTAGAAGAGAGAGTCCCTGCCTCAGAGAGCTCACAGTCTAAGGGCAAATAGGGTGATAGATGCACAAAACATTGGCACCAATAGCTAGCTCTGCCACATAGGGAATCTCATCCTAGCCTTGTAATTGGGTTTACTCTGAAACTGGCCCCCATGCAGAGCCAACCCCCACATTGTCCCCAGGCAAAGTGCAATAAGCATGGAATGTCACACATGCATCCTACATATCTCTCACTTCAAGCATCTAGGCTGCCTTGGGGAAGGCAAAATGACCCATTGAGTCTAGTGAGGGGAAAAAATCTTTCTCAGCCCCGCTTTCCTTTCCCTCACTACGCACACACAAGAATGATTAGCATAATACTCACAGCATCCTCAGAAATTTGGTGCCACCTCGCTCTGGTTGGAGGGGAGGGGAAAAGCAAGGTATCAAACATGAATGCGCAATGTGGACATACACTCCAACCCCTGAAGGGCTATTTATCTCCTCCGAGGAGAAAAAAGGGGCCAAATAGCTCCCTCTACCCCTTTCAAAGCAGCCGGTGGGCTGTGCTTGTTGAGAAGAAAACCTCTCCTCAGCTAGGAGGAATCCAAGAGGATGTAGGGAGGAACTCATTCCCGATGGCAGAAGGATCTCAGGCGTGTCTTTACCTCTGCCAGCCCACCAGAGCAGTTCCCTTTTTCAGACAGAGGAGCATTTCTGTGGCAGGTTGGTTTTAAAACAGAATTGGTGTCTGTTTGAAGTTTCTCAGAAGTTTGGAATGTTAGAACTAGTCCCTGGGGAGATGGTCTATGCACAGTGTGCAGGTGAGGCTGCAAAAGGAGACTGATGAGTGCAATTTATCACATAGCTCTGCAGTTTTTCATATGGATATCACTAACTACAGACAACCAGAGAAGCAGATAGATGAGACATATAAGCTGTTTGGGGGCATGGAACATTTTTTTTAATATTCCATGTAAATTATATGGCTACAAATATAAATGTTATATAATCACAATATGTTGTACAAGGCAGATTTCCCCCCACCCCCCATCATCAGGATGATTAAGAAGTAAAAGGACATTGAATTCCGGAGAACTAATTTAAACTGAAATAAGGCTTTTTTTAAAATGGCCTCTGAAATAGTGCCTGCAAAATCCCCATTTGTGTAGGCAAACAGGGATTTTGCTTTGCAAATCAGATACTTGTGCACCCAACTACCATTTGTATGCTAGATTTTCCAATTCTGTGAGCACAAAATACCACACACAGGAGCGGATTTCATAGGCCCAAATTCAGAGGCCACTTTGGATTATGTGAATATGATGAAAATTTATTCCAAGTTAAATATGACATTTTTTATTTATTCCACCCTGGTCGTTAGCGCTTAATGAAAACTAGTATGCTATAATACAATAGTAAGCCCCCAAATTATAGTAATATGGTAGTACACTGTAGTGTTTGTACTATTACTGTGGTATACTGTACATTTTTTCCCCCAAAGGAGTAGTTTCTGAAGAGCTTTCAAAACAGGGTGTGTGATAATACATATTTCAGTGGGGGAGGATTGGGCCCACTGCAAATTCCGCAGTGCCTCAGAACAATGAATGAAATTAAGTACAGAATATGAGCTTGGTGTTTCAGCCTTAATTCTGACTCTCTTTTGCCTTATGTGGGTTTTAGTCTGACATATAACATTACTTTTATATTAACGTTTGCGGTTCAGTTTTTTATGCACTCCAGCTTCATCACACTCAACTCTTTATGTTTTATTAGTCAAATTCCTCTGATTCAACCAGGGTGGCAAGTTCAGATGCTGAATGTCTATTTAATCCAGATTTTTAATAACAGAAAAAAACCGCAAAACCAGAGCAGAGTATGAAACAATCTTATTTCAAATAGCCTTTATTCACACTAGAACAAGATTAATAGTCAAATAATTATACAAAACGCAAGACAAAAGGAAATTTTCACAACTTGATTGAAGTCTACTTACACCAGTCCAACGCCTATATATCTACAACCAATACATTTTTGGAGCACAACACTACTCAAAGTCACCCAATGGATGCTTTCAGATACAAAAACGTATCAGGACTAATAATGATCCACTGGCTCCTCTTAGTTGCACAGCAATATTAATATTAACCTTTTATTCTAGAAAAGTTTTGCACATTTGGGACGATCCAACTGCTTTCCAAACAGATTTGGCAATTTAAATTTTTCTCAGCAGCTCCTACGTTAATGAAGCTGGAAAGATAAATGACCGATGAAACTTATAATGCAGAGAACCCAATGTATCGCTTTTATTATAGCAAACAACAATTTAAATTAAAAATTGACATTTCAACGGTGCATCTTTAGACCAGAGAAAAAAGCAGCATTGTTGACATACACAGCAACAAGCTTGTTCTGAAAGATTTAATAACAAATATACTAGGTGTTGCTTTTTGTTGTTCTACTGCATCCTTATTTTAAAATGTTAAACCTAACAGGTAGTTTAACACGGCAATAAATAAAGTAGCAAGGGTGAGGGGTCTGCAGAGCAGGACCGGCTCTAGGCACCAGCAAAGCAAGCATGTGCTTGGGGGGCACAATTCTGACCATCTTTTTTTTTTTTTTTTTGCTTGGGCAGTTGTGCTCTCGGAGCTTGGGGTGGCAAAAAACCTAGAGCCGGCTCTGCTGGAGAGGCTCCTCAGTCAAAATAGCATACTTGTTATAGGACTGATTCAAAGCCCACTGAAGTCATTGGAAAGCTTCTCATTGGTATCAATATGTTTTGGGCCAGAGCTCTAGTTAAGGTAGAAATGGTACTTCATACAGAAATGGGCCTGACCTGTTCAGATCTGAATCTGGTTCTGAACTTTTCCAAAGTTCAGGCATGTTTGGATCCAGAGTTTAAGTCTGGATCCAGTGCTGCTCAATGGACCTCATCCAAAGCACATTGAAGTTAATGGAAGATGTTCCATTGTCTTCAGCGGATTTTGGATCAGGCTCCATGCAACTTTGCCTTTGCAGATGTACCTACAGGCAGCGAATCTCCAGAAATACCCTGGGGAGTACCTTAAAATTCAGGAAAAGCATTTGGAGATTTAGCAAAGAAGAATCACCTCTCACATAATATAGTGACAGAGCTCCTAAGGTTTATGGTTCATATTTCTCTGGACCTTATGCATACTCCAAGAACTACATGACTGGACCTACAGTGTTACAGCTTAATCATTCACATTCAGCTTTTAAAACTGAGCAGCCTCATATGCAGAATACTTTATAAATGGTCATAAAATGCAGAGCTGCAGAATCCAGCTCTATGAGGAGGGACTGTAGAGTACATACAGTATATGCAGTACCAGCTGGAAAGTTCTTTTTGTTTTTAGCTCTTCTCTTGTGGTGTGCTAGTTACTAGTGCCTAAAACTTCGCTTCTGCTGAGCTGGTAGCAAGATGCCATGGAACAAAAATCCCGCTTTAGGACCAAATGAAAATATTACATTGCTAGTCCCCAAACGGGCCATTTTTGAGGTTAGAGAGGAATGTTAGTTTCAAAGTCACAACAATCAGCAGACAGACAGTGAAATCGAACTAATAAAATACTGACTCCAGTTTGGATCTGTTACAAAACTAAGCATTTAATTGCAAATAAAGAAGACTGTTTATTCTGTGAGAAGTGACGGAGATAAGTTATTCTTATTCCCACATCAAGCATAGAGCCTTCTGTCAGAACTAACAGATTTTGTACTCTGCAAAAAAAAGCATAGTTAAAATGAAACACATAATAAGTGAAGTGAAAAAGTAAAAGCTAAAGAAACAATGAAATCCCCAAACCCTTCCAGTTTCAGGTAGCAGAGTTAAGAGAAATTCTTTCCCAGCAGGTTTCCCCTATCAACATATTTATTCTCTTTTACTTCCATATGGAGTCTGAAAAAAAATAACCAAAACGACCCCTCCCTCTTCCCCCACCCACACTTTACAGTGGTTCACCAGGTCCTATGGGTGACCTTTTAAAATAAAAGAACTGTGCATTGTTCTTCAGGCTCTTGGAAGGACCACTGGAGCAGAACCTTCTATTTCTCTATAGTTCTCATGTTAGACAGCATCTATCCTCGAGGTCTGTGCATTTTAGGTGAGAGGAATGACTACATGGAGCACATTTTAAGGGCAGGGCACCTAATTGTCGCTATTCTTTTTTTCCTTTTTTTTTTTTTGGAAGGGGAGAGGAATTTTCAGAGGTATAGATGGCAGTTAGGCACTTTGCGCTACTAGTTAATGGGAGTTAGGTGCCTAATTGCCCTTTGTGGCTGTGGCAATCTTCCCCTGGGTTCCTAGTTCCAGACAGATTGCCCTGAAAGTGTTTAGCTGTATGTCTACACAGACTAGTCTGTCTTCAGTTCTTGGTCTCTACAGTACCTCTGGAGTTGGCTGCAGCATAACCTTTCTAATATTTCATCTCCAATTATGCTTCCCAGCTTCTAAGGGAGTCTGTACTCAGACAAGATATCTGCAGGAAAAAAAACCCCAAGATATTCCAGACAGAGAATAATTTTGCCACCTTATCCATAGCTGTGCTTTGTTGGTTTTTTTTTAATATAAAAGACAATCTTTTTTGTAGTAAAAGTAATCTTCGCTTATATAAGAGTTATTTTTATGCTCTAGTTATTTTATTAGTTTTATATAAGAAAGGTTAGTGGATTTTTCAGGTTTGATTTCCTCAAACTAGTTTCCTCACTTTCATGGTAAGTAAAATTAAGTAGGTATGAAAGCAAAGGACCAATCCTGCAGTCTTCACATTGGCTAGACTTCTGTGGGCTTGGATTATTTTTGTGGGAAGTAAGAACCACAGGATCAGGCCCATAATTGCTGCAGCTTGTACTAAAACAAATTAGTACACATATGATTCCCACAAGAAAAGTTAGAAAATGAACCACAGGATACATTGAGTTATTAGCAGTTGAATATTCATCGTTATTTCCATTCCAGTCCAGTGAAGGTATTATAGTGCAAAAAAACAAGTTGGTCTTGATATTATGCTACATGCTATCCCCATCTGGTTTATCAGATACATGAGCTTGGAATCACTATGAGTTTCTATTCTGAGTTTCTTGCAAGGTCTCCAACCTGAACCATGAACATCTATAGAAATGACAGGGGAGTGATTGTCCCCAAAACTGGCTGAGGTTCTGACTTCCATAGTAGGTAAGAGAATCACATGGAGGTTCCGGGCCTCTGTATACCTCCTTTGACTCCACCTTCTCCATGGCATCATGGCTCCCATACGAATGTCCCATTGTATGACTATTTACATCCACATTTTCAGAAATAATCTAATTTTGTGAGCCTCATTTTTTTGGTAGCCAACTTTAGACACCAGGGACTTAATTTTCAGAAGTGCCAGTCATGTTCAACTCAGTGGGTGCTACAAGTCTGCCATTCCTCTGTAAGTCAATTCTTACATGTCTAAACTTGGAAACTGAAAAATGGAGACACCTAAAATTAATGACAGGTTTCAGAGTAGTAGCCATGTTAATCTGTATTAGCAAAAAGAAAAGGAGTACTTGTGGCACCTTAGAGATTAACAAATTTATTTGAGCATAAGCTTTCGTGAGCTACAGCTCACTTCATCGGATGCATTCAGTGGAAAATACAGTGGGGAGATTTATATACACAGAGAACATGAAACAATGGGTTTATCATACACACTGTAAGGAGAGTGATCACTTAAGATGAGCCATCACCAGCAGGCGGGGTGGGGGGAGGAGGAAGAAACCCTTTTGTAGAGATAATCAAGGTGAGCCATTTCCAGCAGTGACAAGAATGTCTGAGGAACAGTGGGAGGTGGGGGAGGGGTGGGGAAATACCATGGGGAAATAGTTTTACTTTGTGTAATGACCCATCCACTCCCAGTCTCTATTCAAGCCTAAGTTAATTGTATCCAGTTTGCAAATTAATTCCAATTCAGCAGTCTCTCGTTGGAGTCTGTTTCTGAAGTTTTTTTGTTGAAGAATAGCCACTCTTAGGTCTGTAATTGAATGACCAGAGAGATTGAAGTGTTCTCCGACTGGTTTTTGAATAGTCTCTAGGGTGCCACAAGTACTTCTTTTCTTTTTGCTAAAATTAGTGAACACTTTTGGAAATTTGGGCTTGATTTCAATTAAAAACAAGCATTTTTAAGTGGGTGGGTGTGATTATTGACCAAGAGATATGGCTAAAATCTGTACTTAAATGGGAGAGAGTCTAACAGCATCCCATGGGGAGCTATTGTTGGTAATCAAAATTTTAAAAAAAACCAATGAAAATAAAACAGCAGCAAGTGAAACTTCCCTCTCAGAAAGCACTGGTTTGTTTTAAAGAAAGTGTTGATATTCTCCATAAGCTTCAGTCATATCCCACAGGACTATGCTGTGTCTTGTAATGGTATAATCAAAAAGCAATGGTGCTCTGAACTTGCAAATACAGGGCCCAATCTTCCTTCCATTGAAATCGATGAGAGTTTTGTTATTGACTTCAGTGGGAACAAGAGCAGGCACACGGTCATATATCTTTAATCCTATGTGTAGTTTATCTGCACATTTGCTTATCCAAATGATTCTAACTGGAACCAACAGTGTACAGTCTCATATATGAATGTCTGTCTATAGGAAAGCATGAATGTGTGATTGATTTGATAATGTATTTTTAATCCAAACGGTCTTGGAAATTGTAAAATGATTCCAATTACCAAGACTGACTTAGCTGATGCCTGCACATTTCCCCCCATAAACACAGAGTTAAATTAGTGTAGATCAGTAATTCTTATTTACATATATGCTAGAAAATGCAAATAAATTTTAGGTTATTTTTAAATCCTCCCAATTATGTATCCAAATAAAATATTACACCATGTTGTTTTAAATCAGGACACCCGTTTTAAAATACCCAATCCATCAGCCATGGTTCTTGGTTTCCTTGAAGCACAGTTTCTTTGATGATTACTAGAAAATTGCAATAACTGACAGGTAAGATTGTCATAACAAACTCCTTTGACAATACAGGACCAAATCCTGATTGCTTTATTCATCTGAATAGTCCCATTCAGGTCAATGGACTATATTCAGCTTTGGTGTAATTCCATGGGAGAGAATTACACCCGAATGAATTTAGCCTGTTGGGACTATTTGCATTAGTAAAACAAGCAGGAATTAGCTCATAAAAGTGTGGGTAGAATTTTATTTTATTTTAAAAATTAATGAATGGTATATATCCATTTGAACATAACTCTTTCAAAATAGAAGTCTACTTCACATTATAGGAAATTACATTCCCTTCAGATTTCCTATTTCAAAGAGTGCCTCAAATTTCCAAGATTTCCAAGAGAGTTTTTGTATAAGTAATAAAAGTCTTTAAAATTAAAATGCTAATTGTAAACAAACCCAAATGCATGAAAAATATAGTCTGATTGCATAACAAAAGAGAATTATATAATTCTATTTGAGTGAAATCTTTCATCTTTGATTTACAGGTTTGAGTCCCCTATAACTGAAACCATATTGTTCCATATCTTTCATATCATGGCATTCCCCAAAATCTTGTTTTAATTAAGGTTTCTTTCAGATTTCTGAATAAAAAGCATGACAGTCTTCACTTATGGCTTTAATATATCCTTTGAGTTTGGAAAATATATAAAAAATGAACATCACTTACTTTCAAAAGCAAAGCCAGCTTTCAAATACTGCAAGTAGAATTCTTCAAGGTAAGTAAAACAGCTCCCAGGGTTCATTGGGGGTGGCGGTGGGGGGGACATTGTGAACAAAACTAATCTTGCTGTATCACAATTTGTGTTCATTTAAAGTATTCTACATAAATGCCCTGTTCCCTTTTACCTTCTCTGACAATAAGGCAACATGTGTAATAGTTTAAGTGTTCATTATCAGCTAAAGGCACAGTTCTATGTTACACTCTCAAACATTAATTTAAGGAGTTAATGTCACTTTTCAAGGACTTTTGCTACTTTTAAGGATCTAAAATATAGACTAAACCCTTTGAAACTTTTTAAGCAACACTAACTTCTGTGAGTCTGCAGTAATGAAAATAATCTGTTTGCATTCAGATGGTGACGTAAAAAAACCTCTCAACAAATTATCACTGCAGAAACACCTGAGCTTCCAATGAGTTCCACACAAATACTTAAGTTTTCTCTTCTTAGAGTCAGGATGCAAAACAAACTAAAACAACTTTTGAAAAGTCATCCATTTTTCAGAGACTATTTGAGTCTCTAATGCACATATGCTGAAAGCTACTGTCAACTCTGCAGAGTGCAGCATTTTAAAAAAGGCAGAAGATCACTCATTGTAGAGAACCTTGATTATGGTGTTACTGATATAAAATTATACATTAAACAGAGATATAATTCTAGAAAGAGAGAAAATAAAATAACACACAACAAAGCACAGTACTTTGGGGGACTTAAAGTACAGTAAGCAGTGCTTTCTTTTTAGCTAAAATTCCCTCATCCTAATTTACACGTCTTTAATTTATCCAAACAAGAATTCAGTACATTGCCTTAAAAAAGACACGGTGTATGAACTATCCATTATTTCATTACACTGAGCACAGAAAACAAGTTCTATTAACAATTTAACACAGTGTGAAAATGATTACCCAGTAAAAAGTTTTTCAGAATGTCAGAAAGAGTGATTTGTGGAGTTTCCCCAGAATTTTGCTGGATGTTGCAATTTTTGTACCTATCAATAATCTATCATGTAGAATATTTTAATATTTCTATTTCACAATTTATGTCAGTGAGTGGGTCACACAGCATATTAAAAGCATGCACTAGGCTCTTTCTCTCAAGCCTGATTTATTGTAACTTTAGAATTGTAGCGGTTACATTTAAGGAATCTTTAGGGCCCTTTCAAGTCCATCCAAAGAACAAGTGAAGCTGCTGTTCAGAGTTTTGTGCCCAGTGTTTATGTTCCATCTGATCTGTGCCACCCAAGCAGCAGACAAGACATGTCTGAGGGTGCTTTGGGGGGATACACAATGATGTCACACACAGGAAATCTCAGGGAGGACTTGGCACTTCACAAGGCTGGTTCTTCTTCCATGGGCTCGCCAGCAGCTCTGTAAAAATAAACAGGCAATCAGAATACAGCGCAAGAGTACACAATGACATTGTAGATTTTCATGCATAATCAAAGCTGATTTTTCAACTCTCTCTGATGTTTATTTGTGTTATTCAGTTATCCATAAATAGAGTTTCTTTCTTAGGAAGTATAAACAAATGTCAAGTGGAAAAACATTTTAGATCTAAGCAATCACTGCAAATGTTCCTGTTTATATTAAAATATGTCAGAATATTTTATAACTTCAGGTTCAGAAATGTACATGCGTTGTGTCAGCAGAGTCAATTAATTTAATGAAAAAATTAGCTGGGATACTTTTATTTTTCAAGCATTTGCAACTAAAAATTAATTACTCTTCTTCAAATGGAATCATACCATTAAAACCAAATAGTTTACCATGTAGTTAGCTGACATGCCAGTCCTCTGATTTTTGCTTCTGCACTTTCATAACTACAGTGGTTGGTTGCATGCCTTCCTAAAATTTCTAAGACCAAATTCTGAATTTGATTAGCAGATCACTACCATACAGCAGGCATCTATTAATAATATATAATCAGATTAGACACCTATCCTTTATTAGAAATCATCTGGGAGACATTCCACTCAGACAAAACCAAAATCGACTGTTAAAGATGTACAGCTGGTATAAACTGTCATAGCTCTATGACAAGTTACGCCAGCGGAGGATCTGCCCCAGTATCAGCATCCACTATATAAGGGATTGCCAGAGATTATATTAGAAACCTCATTGTTGAAGATCTTAAGAATTTGGACATGATCATTTTTTTTCCTAAGAAATAATTTGACAAACAATATCTAAGCTTGGAACTTCAACTGAAAAACAAAAAAGGCAGTTCAAGCCATTTTTACATGAGAGAAGGGCTAAACCAAAAAGAAGCATTCACCAGTAAATCTCACTTAACGTTTGGATTCAATAAAACCTCCCCCAGGAAGTGGAAGCTCTCATGCAAGCCCTAGAAAATTAATTATTTGGGGCTTGCGTAGTCTTACATGGGTTTTTGCAGCAAGGAAGCCAAAGAACTTTAACTGAATCTGGACTTTATTTAAGGCTCCTCCAATGAAAATTCAGTAGTGTCTCTTTAAAGGAATTTATACAGGTTATTAATCCAATCACTAATCACTTCTGGTATTTTGAAAAAAATAAAATAAAATGAGTGTAATATGAAAAAGAAAATATCTTGTAACTAACTACTTTCCATAAAGATTTTTACAATGTGTTTGGATTATTAATCCATAAAGCACAAATCCTTCCCTCTTCCCCACGCTGTGGAGGGTCTCATATGCAACGTAACCACTCACGTTCTGCCGCTCCTGGGAGTTGAAAGGGAATGGAATTTATGGGAGCTCTGCAGAAGTGTACTCCCATACAGTTCTGTGAAGGTATGTTTGAAAATGTGGCAGGAGCAGGGCTGGATAGGATTGGTGTATCTATTTCCAGACAGACTATTGCCACACATGGAAGGAGGCATAAGCCCATGTTGATGGAAATTTTAGGGAAAAAGTAGGTTCAATTTTTCACTAGTGTTTTTTAAATGCTTCAATGAGCTACGCAGCCCTTCTGTGGCCTGATGAAGGCGTCCCAGTCCCCTCTTGAGATCACTAACACATGGCCCACTACTCAGTGTGGTGCACTGAATTCCAGTGATAGGGTATAAATGCCCCACTGACTGTGGTAAATATGCACTTACCACAACATCTCGAAGTGAGTCATCGCTGTGTATGCAACATGTATATTAAGGCTAACAGAGAAAATGTACAAAAAACAAGCTACAGATAGAAAAATTATCTTAGGATGGTTAATTTGTGTGAGAAAGTAGGGATGTGTTGTATAACATAGGGTTTTCATAGCATTTGCCCCCCAAAATGCACATCAGTGTCAACACAAATGGGTCCCAGAATAGAAGCTATTAGGTTCTGCCTATCTGCTACTACTGGAGGTGAAGAAAGAGCCTCCTAGCATAACCTCTCCACAAGGCTTATCATAGCATTTCTATGATTCTATACTTGATGTACTGGCTTTTATATGATTCTGTGATTCTTGACTGTCTCACCTGAACTCTGCTAATCCATCTCCCCAGAGGATGCATCTAATATTTCAAACTTCTGAGCAGTTTCAAATAGCTGCCATTTTGTGCTATAGACAACAGGCCGGATAAACACAGCCATCTTTCCCACAATGTGAATTCTCCCATATTCTAATTTATCCTCCATCTGGAAGGATAAGGTCCTATACCAGTGACAGGCTACAGGTCCATTAGCTTCCTATCCTTCAGAGCTTCCCACCAGTTCCAATGGGAAAGTCCCATCTTTTCACTAAATCCACTTAGAGCCCTGGAAGATCACAAAATATCAGACTATAAAGTCATGCTATTTTTATGTGTAGAAAAGTTATTAGAGAACAGTTTTTAGGGATTTTGACAATTGTGTTGATTTTAACAGACCGTTTTCTTTCATTTATATTCATGCAAACCATTGACTTCAATAGGATTGCAAGGATTAAGCTAAAAGCAGAAATTGACCATATTTTACATATATATAATATATGTGTCTGTGTATATATATCATTACACACACACACACACACAACCACCTATGTAGAAGTGATACCCACATGCCAAATTGAAAATCCATGGATTCTTAAATATTTTATCTTGCAACTTTGATCACTTCACCTGATTTCTCTGCTCACTAATCCATCTTCCTTTGAATTCATTCTCACATCACAATCTAGGAACTGACATACGGAATCGGACTTGAAATCCATCTAGTCCAGTGTTCTGTTTCTGAGAGTGACTGGCAGTAGATCCCTCCAAGAAGGAGAAAGAAGGCGACTGTAGAAAGGCCTGGGATAATCTGCCCATCCCACCTCCACCTCCCAACACACATATATGCACATTAGATCTCATCCTTGTCTTTAATAGTTAGAGATTGGCTTGAAACCTGAAGAATGTGGTTTTGGAATCCTTTCCAAATTTTGTTATTAATAACGATAATGTTGGATATTCTTGCTATCCATATAAATAAACAATCTCATTTTGAATCTTGTTAAATTCTTGGCCTCAATGACTTCTGTGGCAATGTTTAATACATTTCCTTTCTCAGTTTTCAATTTTTGTCTTTGTTCTTGTATTTTAACAAGGAGAACTGAAGATCCTGATCTACCTTCTCCTTACCATGATTGTTTTATATGCTTTATCATGTTCCCTCTTACTCGTCTCCATTTAAGGTCAAGAGTCCTAATCTTTTCAAACGAGTATTTTTCTGTGCCCTGGATCACTCTCATCACCGTTCTGTGAGCCCCCTCTAGTTCTATAATTGCTTTTTGAAGATGGGGTGATCAGCACAGCACGTAGTGCTGCAGATAAGGATGCACCATTGATTTATATAAAGGTATTATACTATTTGTATTATTCACTATCCTACTCCTTATGCATCCTAACTTCTTGTTTGCTTTTTGACTATAGCTGCACATAGAGCAGAGGTCTTCATTGAGCTGTCTACAATGATCCCCAGATTTCTTTCTTGAGCTGATACCATTAATTTAGATCCCTGAAAAATGTATAAGTAGTTCAACTTTTTCCGTCCAATGTGCACTTTATCAGCATTGAACTTCAGTTCCCATCAAGTTGCTCATTCACATAGCTTGTTTAATTCTCTTTGAAGTTCCACTCAGTCCTCTTTGGTGATAACTAACCTAAATAACTTTGAGTCAAATTTTGCTACTCATTATTCACCCCACTTTCTAGATCATTAATAAACATATTAAATAACAATGAACCTACTACACACCTTCTTTGTTAACCTTTGCCATGATAAAAATTACTCTTTACTTTCTGTCTCCTAGCCAGCATTTGATGCATTACAACACTTTGCCTTTCACCCCATGACTATTTAATATCTTTAGTAGCAGCAAAGCCCTTTTGAAAGTCTAAACCAATTGTGCCAGCTGTTCTTCCTTATCCACTACTCTACTGACATTTCAAAGAATTCTAAGCGATTAGTGAGACATGATTTTCCTTTGCAGAATTCAGGCTGGCTAGATCCTAACATCTTATGATCTTCCAGATACTTTGTTATTCTGTCTTTAATGAACCCATGAGCAGCTTCAAACAGTCCGGTTTTCAAAAATCAGCCTGCTGAAAAAAAAATCCTCCTTCTGATCCCAAATCTGGAATTAAAACATTTATTTGGAATGCTGTTTAAAATGATTTGTTTCTATATTTGTTTCATTCACTGTTAAGAATACAGGAGAAAAAAATAGGCCACCAAAAAAGTGTTTTCCTCATTTTATAAATTGGAATAACACAGATTTCTCAGTTCAACATCATCACACTGAGATTAAAAATAAAAGTACAAGGTATGGTTCTAAGCAACAGAGGACTGTCAAATGCTCAAATAGCATAAGAACATAAGAATAGCCATACTGTGTCAGATTACTGGACCATCTAGCCCACTATCCTATCTTCCAACAGTGGCCAATACAGGTGCTTCAGAGGGAATGAACAGAACAGGTAATCGTCAAGTGATCCATCCCGTCGCCTAATCCCAGCTTCTGGCAAATGAAGGCTAGGGACACATCAGAGCATGGTTTTGCATCCCTGCCTATCCTGGCTAATAGCCATTGATGGACCTATCCTTCATGAACTTATCTGTTTTTTTTAACCCTGTTATAGTCTTGGCCTTCACAACATCCTCTGGCAAAGAGTTCCACAGGCTGACTGTGAGTTGTGTGAAGAAATACTTCCTTGTGTTTGTTTTAAACCTGCTGCCAATTAATTTCATTTGGTGATCCCGAGTTCTTGTGTTATGAGAAGGAGTAAATAACACTTCCTTATTTACTTTCTCCACACCAGTCATGAATTTATAGACCTCTATCATATCCTCCCTTAGTCATCTCTTTTCCAAGTTGAAAATTCCCAGTCTTATTAATCTCTCCCCATATGGAAGCTGTTCCATACCCCTAATAATTTTTGTTGCCCTTTTCTATACCTTTTCCAATTCCAAAATATATTTTTTATAACTACTATCTTGAGTAGTTTTGTATCATCTGCAAATTTTGCCACCTCACTGTTTACCCCTTTTTTCAGATCATTTATGAATATGTTGAATAGGACTGGTCCTAGTACAGACCCTCAGGGACACCATTATTTAGCTCCTACTAAATAATGGTAGGACCATTTATTCCTACTCTTTGCTTCCTATCTTTTAACCAGTTACCAATCCATTAGAGGACCTTCCCTCTTATTCCATGACATCTTACTTTGCTTAAGAGCCTTGGGTGAGGGAACTAGTCAAAGGCATTCTGAAAATCTAAGTACACAATATCCACTGGATCCCGTATGTCCACATGCTTGCTGACCCCCTCAAAGAATTCTAGTAGATTGGTCAGGCATGATTTCCATTTACAAAAACCATGTTGACTCTTCCCCAACAAATCATGTTCATCTATGTGTCTGATAATTCTGTTCTTAACTATCATTTCAACCAATCTGCCTGGTACTGAATTTAGGCTTACTGGGCTGTAATTGCTGGGATCGCCGCTGGAGCCCTTTTTAAATAATTGGCATCATATTAGTGATCCTCCAGTCATCTGGTACAGAAGCTGATTTAAATGATAGGTTACAGACTGAAGTTAGTAGTTCTGCAATTTCACAATAGAAATGCATTCTTAGGAACAGATTTTCTGGTGTGGTGTGGCTGTTTCAGTGCCCAGCAGAATGTGGCCCTAGCCTAGCTCAGATGTGGAGGATCACTACTGTGTAAAGGTGATTTCTGGTATAAGGCTCTTATCCTTGCCCTGGAATTGCAGGACAAGATAGGCAAGAAAGGAAAGGGTTTGGCCAGAATACCTTGTGCCATGCCGATCCTAGAGTGTGGTTTCCTCCCACTCGCACTGTTTACAGTTGGAATAAATTAGAGCAGCCCTCACGATACTCTAATTTGATGCAGGTGGATTAGTCCTGCGCAGAGATAACACTAGGGTCAGAGGAGTGCAAAAACCAGCATTATGCACCTCTGCACATACCCGCCCCCCATGACTGGCAGTCTATGAAAAACAGCTGCGTCTCAGGATCTGGTCCTTAATCTTTCCAACAGAAATTATAACATGACGAAAATCCCAATCCTTAGTTCAGAAACCACAGAATCCTCTAAATGGATTTTAATCCAACATCTAAGAATTACATTTCATATCTCATTTCTAATTGGGTAAAATCTATATCCAGGTAAATCAGGGCCATGAATTTAAATTCTTTTAAATGTATTCCTAAAATTTATAATGACTTGCTGTAAAACAATTAAGTACCAGATAGCCCCTGCTCCTTTAAAAAAAAAAGAAGTAAAAGAATCAAGGAGACTATTGTACTGAACTTTTTCAAAACAGAAGATTTGTGAAACAACTGTTGGCCACTACAAAGCTCTAATCAGTTAAATGTGTATCTCATTTAGGTAACAAGTAGTTATCAACACAAACAATGTGCTGTGGTTAAACATGTTTATAGGACCATGCCTGTTTATTTAATGGTCTCTGTATTTAAATTTGTATTTGCATCATTCATATTTTTCCTTCTGTCCTATCCATAAATCACTTCTCCCTTATCTATTCTCTCCTGAAGTCTACAATTTCATTTCAAATGTATATTAAAATGCATAGAGTATTTTAACAATAAAACACCAAGAACAAAAATAGCTTTTCATAAAGTCTGCTTCACTCAGCATGTTAGGGCCAATCAAATTGAAACAACTGTCTACTTTGTGTTGTCATTTACCCCCACAAAAAAAAAATAAAAAAAAATAAAAGGGAAAGAAAGAAAATGAAAAAAAAATACTTAGAATGGTTCTTAGCCAGGAGCATTTTATCCTTTATTCATCAGTGGTAAATGAGTCAGATATGAGTTGGCCAGAAAAAGAGCTGCTTTACCCAAAATCTGAGTTTAAAATGAGTCATCTCACTCCAAACACCAATATATCCTCCAACATAACTGGCAAGAGTTTCCTACAAAGAGACTCTTCTGCTATTGCTCTTTTCATCTGGGGGCCTGATTCTACACAGCTGAAGTCAATGGGATCTTTACCATTGATTCAGTGAAGCAGGATTGAGTCCTTAGGATGCCCCTCCTAGAAGCACAGCATAGAAGCTGTAGGCCAGATGCCTGTGTACATGGAGGGATGGAGGGAGGGGATTCAAGTCACCTTTGCATCCTCTCCGGTTTCTCTGAACTATGGAAAGGCTCTTAGCATAACTTACACAGTTCTGGGGGCCTGTCTAAGTTACGGCACCCTCCCTAGAATGCCATGTGGACTGCAGCACTGTGTGCTTTGGCCCTACCTTCAACATGACCTGGCATAGCCTGTATACCAGGGCTTGCCAGGGGATCCTCTGATGGCACCCTTTCAGTTCTCATCTTTAGTGCCAGTTCCAGTGCAATGCTCACTCAGCTGAAACCAGAGCTTAGAGGGGCCCTTTACATCTGGCATAAACAGCCTGGAGCAGGGGTGAGGCTCTCCTACTTGGTCTGTAATTGTTATATGTGTTACAGTCCTGTATGGGTCTGTCTCACTGCAGTGCTCTTTCGGTTTTATGCTGCTGTACTTCACAGAACTTAAGGGAGTTAAGATGGGGTAAAATTGGAGTAATGCAGTGGTAAATCAGGCCCCTTGTTTCTAATGCTGCTTTAGAGTTCCTCCATGTCTGTGCTAAGCACACACAATTCCTCTCAGGAGGTTCCCAGCATCTCAAAGAAAGCAGGCCCTAGAAAGCAGATTTTAGAAGTAACTATTTTTGTTTGTCTCTGTTAACAGGAAGGAGGGTGGGGGGGGGAAGGAAAAATGGTGGCCAAAGCTACTGGAGAGTCTGGCTATCAGTTTGGTCCAACAGGATAGGTCCAAAAGTGCCCCTGTCATTCACTTATGGAAAGGCTGGTTTTGAGTGACCACTGTCCAGGTTATGAATGTGGTAGTGGAATCAGCAATGTAGGCATGCAAAGGTTTTATTGTGCTGCTGAAAAACCTCAACAGCACCACAAAAGATATTTCAAGTGGAGCCATTTTTCCACAGAACAATTCATGACAGATTCATTCCTATTACCGTCCAGAACTGATGAAGTGTAGTGAACCTGGCAGCCAAATGAATTCCATTTGTATACATATCAGTACATCCGTTTTTCTCACACTCCCTTCAGCTGCACTCTCAATTCATTCCATGTCAAAAAGGGGTGGAAATTGCCACAGGTTATCAGAAGTCAGGTGATATATTTACATAGCATTAAGAATATACATTGTTAGCAGAAGTACTGCTTTATTGAAGTGACTATAGAATCAATTACTGTGAAGTAGCTATAGTTTTAGATTAATATAGGTTTATAACATGACTTTTAATTACTGATTATTCTAACCTATGTAATTTTGCATGCAAAATTAATTACATTTTATTTAAGAGAGCCTAAAACTTGGCTTTATTTCATCATATTAATTAGTTACCAAACCCTAAATTATAGTTGCTTTACATTAGCCTCTTACTCATATGTGGAAAAAGTTTTTACATCTTTGGCTAACAAACGAGAGCACTAATTACCACACACTTAGACTATAAACATTTGGGTTCATTCCTTAGCTGAGGGTTAATTGACAATGTTGTGGATCAAAAATAAGATCACTCATATTGACCAACTGTCTGTCACTGAGAGAAAAAAACGGTTCCTTCCTATGCATGTATGTATTTGTAATAATAATAACAACAATCATAATCTATTATTCAAGTGCAGATCACTAGATTGCGTCTTTGAGTCACAGCTGCTTACTTTACTGAAAAACCCAAGTTTTTACTCTTGTGAGAGCCGATACAACAACAGAAGATTCTACAATATTCTGCTGAGTTCTATAGTTATCCCTCTTGTGCATCATCAGTAAAACTGTCATCTGAATTCAGATTAAAACAGCCAGTGCAAGTTTTGAAGGGACTAGAACCCTACCACTCAGCCCACAGGCAGCAACTGCCAGTACATTCACATAAGTCATGGATCCATTGACTACACTCCCACTGCTCCTTTGGCCCACCCACAACTTTCTCCTCCCTTCGATGTTCCTGTGGAGAGAGCTGTCATGGAGCACAGCTTCAGAGTGCATAGGGAACTGAGGAGTCCCCTTGTAGGGCCTCCCTATCTCCTGCCCCTTTTTCTCTTGTCCAGTGGAATCAGAAGGTTCCACTGCATTTTTGGGTCTTTCTCCACTGCAGAGAGGCCAGGTGCGTTTGGCGGTGAAGGAGAATAAATAGGAAACTCCAAAATGTAATTTTTACAAAGCGACTTTTCTGACTCCAACAATTCCTTAAAGAAACATTGTACTGCATATGGCACTATTCAATAGACATCAGTGCTTCATTTTGAAATACAGTATTGACAAAAGTGCATTGGCAGTTATTGTTCCATTTTATAGAATTGTTAAATTCACGTCCAAGTCAGTCTTATTGGATCAGTGTGAAATGTCAGCTGACAGGAAGGGAAAACCAGCACTCTTTATTTGATGACCTATCTTCATCGTGGTACACTAAATACAGTAGGTCTGATTCTCCACTGTCTTACTCCAGTTTTACATCATGTCACACACTGAATTCAGTGGAATTACATTAGTGTAAAACTGAAGTAACACAGTGGTGATTTCAGTCTATCATTACTAAGTCTGTCTGAAAGCAGTTTATATGCATTTTTATAAAGTCAAATCTAAAATAGGTCTGAATGTCCTTTCAGGAGAAGACCATGATCAACTCTGCTTTGGCAATTCATCATTTTTTTCACATCAGTATTTTGCTTTTTAATTTAGTTTTTGAGGGGGAAAGGGGGGAATTGAGTAATTGTGGATCTTAATAAACATTTATACACAAATTTTCAAAGGTGATCACTAATATAGGATGACTCTGTTTTTTGGATGCCCAACTCAATATACTTTCCTAATGGTCTCAAGCTGGGGAGTCAAAACCCAAAGCACCCAAAATTATCAAATACTTTTCAAAATCTGGGTTCTGGTTCTTACAACCCCAGGGTACAAAATCTTGCCATCTGGGTTTCCAACACTTACCTGCTGTTTTCCCGAGAAAAAGACTGTTCAACATCCACTGACAGTGAGGCCATAGCAGAGACAGTCTCCGTCTCCTCTCTCTCTTGTTTCTGAGTCTCAGCCAGAGCACAACCCACTAGCACAGGATACGGCTTCACTGATTTCCAGTACTTGCCTAAAAAAAAAAATCACACATAATAATTTATGGGAATTTTAGCTAGCATGGTGGTATAAGCACAGTAATCACTTCGGTCCAACACAGAGTGATTATAAGTTAAAATCTGTACTGTAAGCAGTTGTAATTGGGATTTCAAACTGCCACGATGAAGTATGTTTCTGGATCTTAAAATGCCAAATTGGAAAGTGCTCTCATTCCAAGGACTGTGTCACACCCTTCCCCAGAAGGTAATAAACTAAAGGAGTAACACACAGCCTAACGAACTCATATTATCAGTCAGACTGTTGGCTATATCTATGATAGGAGAAGGAAGTTCAGAGCAGATAGGTATGATAGTGCCGGGCAATAGGTGCATTTGAAACAAATGGGAATAGAAAAATGAAAATAATTGTACAAAGTGCTCACACAGCACTGACTTGGGGGGGTGGGGGGTGGAGTCATGAATGCCAGCATGGCCTGCAGTTATTTGCCAGAACAATCAGGTTTGTTAGTCCTGGATGTTCTTTCTCTTCCAACCTCAGGGTGTGTACTAGAACAATAATTTATTTAAAACATTCATATATGCACTGGCTTTTGTTGGAATGCTACTAGGTATTATAAGAAAGACATTTTTCTGGTTTTGGGGGTAAAAACACACCAGTGGAATAGAAGTGTGAGAGAGTTGTCAGCCTTCTGCCTGCAACAAAAAAGACTTTGAAAAGCTTCCCAAGTGAAGCAAAAAATAATGTGTAGGTGAGTAGGAATGAAAAATAATCACTCAGCAATATGTTATTCAAGAACTGGGGTCAATTAGTGGTAACCAGGTGAACAACTTAAAACTTGCATACATATTCCTCATAGTATAATAATCCATAGAATTCTTACTAAATTCCAGGTGGATGCCACCTGGAAAGTAGGAGCTGGAAGGGGGCTGGAAGGGAGTTTGGGACCAGCACTTATCCAGTGGTTAGCAAGAGGCTTCCAGCAGCTGGGCCAGCGGCAGGGTCAGAGCACTTATTTGGGAATTAGTGGAAGGGTTTCAACAGCTGTGACAGAGGGGGGCTCAAGTAGGGGATCTTTTCCAAGGACTAGGAGGAAGATTTTGGCAGCTGGGAGGTGGGTTGGGTCAAGGTGCTTAGCTATGGGATAGCTGGAGGGTTTCAACAGCTGGCAGGCAGAGCCAATTGTACTGCTGTGTATTCTGGACTGAGTATTAAAAAATCCTTCTTTGATAACATGGTATATAACACCATTCCAGACTTTTCAAAAGATGAGCATTTTTAGTCAAATGAGACAGCAGCAGTCAATAAAGATAGCAATAACCTTATTTAAAATATACTCAAAAGATGAAAGCATGAGTCAATCTCCATGTTCGGTAGGCAGCATGGAAGATGGGTGTTCCTTTGAACCCTAATACTGTGCATGTTTGAATAGTTAGCAGGATCTTTAAATAATAGGGATTTGGGGGGGAATAAAATCTAAAGTGTATTAAGTATACTACAAAGTTAAGATTAAGTGTTAGAAGCTGGATTTTCCTCCAGATACATGAGAGCCATGGCTAAAAAACTATGCACATAACACTAAACCAAATGGCTGAGGCCTGGCAAATTCTATAAAAACAAGACAAAATATTCTATAGAGACCATATTCTCTAGTCTTTAAAATAAAAACATAAAAAAGTTATTTAAGCATTCCACAATGTTCTCACAGCAGTTATATGTAAAATCAGACTGTGCAATATACATGGCATAATTTATGGGCTAAATGTTCACAAGTGGGCAGGGTTTTTGTTGCAGAAACAGATGTGCAAGAAAATCAGATCTGTTGGCATGGGAATAATACACAGTTTTGCCCATAAAAGAAATGAACCCATGTTCACTGCAGGAGTTTTCAAGGGCTCCTATTCATAAAATAAAATATTAGTAACCAGCCACTACTGTGCTGCTCTCCTGCAGCAACAATAAAACAGCATCGGAGAGGACTGCTACATCAAATACACACACACACATCCACACACACACACACAACAGCTGCCCCCTGCCCCTGACTTTCTTCTAACACTGAAACTAACAACCAAATTCAAGCATATTTGTTGGCACTGAGTATCCATGTTACCTTCCACCCCATGTGATCATTCATTACCCTCTCCCCTTCCCTTTCCCTACACTCAATTAACATTGTGAGAGGGGGTTTGGAGGTGGAGGGAATTGCAGAGCAGGAACAGGAAGCAGGTGGCACTATCCAGGTAGTGGTCATCGCATCTAGGTATCTATATCTGGAGGATGGAATGAGCAGTGTTTGGGGAGTAAATTCTGAAGTAGTCCCCATTTCTGAAGTAGTCCCCCTGTTTAGTGTACCCTCCGCTAACTGGATGCCAGCATCCAGTTAGCATCCAGTTAGCGGAGGGTACACTAAACAGGCTCATGGACTAAGTGCTCCCTGATACTTGCAAGAAAATATGAGATAAATTTCTTAAAAACACAAAGCTGTATCCTATGCCAAGATGATTCTCTTTGGAAAATGAGGGTTGTAGGATTGTTTTTATAACAATGGGATGAGCAACACTGTGCACAAAAGGCATGTGTAATTTATCATCTATTTTTCATGCACAACTACAACTGAATGTACAAATTGGGCCTTTGTGTATTTTTGATTACCTGATTTGCATGAACAGTCTCAGCAATTGTATATGCATTGTGGAGGCAACTTCACAACTACTTTTGCTAGCAGCCCAAATCAGTATTAAAATCCAGCTCTGTTTGAAACAAAAGCACCAGGGACAAACAGCTCACAACTGACAAGCCGACATTTTCACTTTCCAAGGCAGAAATGTGAAATTCCCCTAATCTTGTTATATTTTCTAATAAAAACATTTTGGAGTTTATGAAGTGGAATGAAGTGGGTTATCGGTCCCATACATGCCCAGCTTGTGGCATAGATTACTTCTAAGAATAAACTATGAAACCAAATAAGTAATTTAGGTATGCTTTTGTTTGATGCATGAAAAAGTGCTCAAGTCTCCAATAAGGCAATGGGAACATTTCCCATTCCCAAAGGAAATAGTAACAGTGAATGTTTGTATCATGTAGTTTTGTTACAGACATTTCAAAGTGCCCTTCCTTTAAGTATGTGGGAATGTTGTATGTGGCTTAGGCTGACATTTTCCATGTATAAAGAGCTCGGTTGCGGGGTGGTGCCTAAGCGAATGAGAACAAATTATTTAGAAATACATATTGTATGGTTGTGGGGAATACTACTTCCAATTGTATCATATTCCCATAAATACATGATACCATTGTCACAAACAAAGAAGTTTATACAAATTCCATTTTACTTAGAAACAATTTGGGTTTTCTCTTTGTCTGATCTAAAATCTGCAATTTCCAGCCTGTTTTTGAAACAGAGATGGAGCAAAGGCAATCCTTGGACTAAAACACTCATCAGAGGTTGTAACATTTAAATACTTGACATCAGAGCTGTATCACAGAAACATAAGCATTAAGTAATGTACACGCCAAAGCAGAATTTGTCAGTATTTTGTCCTGTCTAGTTTTAAATGTTATATGTGATGGATTTCCCCAGGTTATAATTCTACAGTTTAACACATTTCACCCCCAAAAGTTGTCCCTGATATTCAGCCTATATTTTCCTTCTTTTAATTTCATCCAGTTGTTTCTACCGAACTAACTCCCCCATGTAACATTCATATTAGTTCCTCTCCATCACTAGTGTTTACTCCTTTCAAATATTAGTATATATTGTATATATATTTCTAATATATATTAGTATATATTAGAAAATTAATTATATCCTCTCAGTCATCTCTTAGCCAAAATATGCATATTTGGCTCTTTCAAGTCAATTCCTCCAATCACTTCCATCATTAATATGGCTCTTCTCTGAACTCCCTCCATTTTGTCAAGATTTTTCTGGTTATAAGTTGTACAGGACTAAATGTAAGATTCAGGTCACATCAGAGATCTATAGGAAAAGACTATTGTCTTTGTGCTCTGTGATGAATATGGCACCTAAGTTGTTTTGATATTTTTGCTCTAGGTCTCTTTCAGCATAACTGCATTCCAGATTTCTCTTTCCATTCAACTGTTTTCTTTTTCTCAAATATTTTTTCTCTCAAACTGAATTGTGTTTTGTTATTTTTTGTCTAGGTTTTTAATCTCTCTAGCTCTCTATGTATTATTTCTCTGCCCTCATTAGCATTTGCAGCTTACTCAATTTTGTATGGTATGTGATTTTCATTAACAAGCTGCTTACTGTCTCCTCCAGATCATTAGCAGAAGATATTAAAGAAGATTGAACCTAGCACCAGCTCCTGCAGTACTCCACTACACATATCTCCTCAAAACTGACACTGACATTTATCATGAATTCCTGAAGAAAGCTGATTTAATTATGACATTTATTTACCTGAGTGCATAAGTGGGAGCAGGGTAAACTTATCAGTTATGTAGCTTCACTTGAGTTTTCCAGTGTCTCTTCACGCGTGAAGAAATATATAAGGAACTGACCAATAATTCTGTATTATGCACATTTTAAAATATGGTGAATCTGCTTTTTTTTATTCACCTAATACTAGCAGAACATCTGGTATTCAAACCAAATCTAAATCTAAATGGCACCAGAGAGTGATGAGAAAGAACTGGCAAAGGATAGGTAGGAAACAGGAAATCTCCCCCCACCCACCCACTTAGCATGGCTTGAAGTAGCATATGGTGGAAAGTGGAGGAAGGTCTGTATAGCTGAGTTAAGGCAACTGGGAGCAGGGCAAGGTAGGAAGGTGCAGGTGGAAAACTTAGCAGCAAAAACTGGGTGGCAGCAGAGGGCTACAGAGAGTTTATGTGGGGAAGGTTCAGGACTGGTGTGGAGATGCATAAGTGATGTGCATAGGGAAGGGGTGGTGGGAGGGAAGCACTGATTATTTGCCATGACTATCCCATGTGGCAGCAGCCATTTTAAATATCCAGATGTACTGTAGTTTTAAACTCACGTCCATCTCAACGTGAATACATTGAAAAGGTATTTGTCTACAAATTGAATCCAAAGAGACAATGTCATATCCCTAATATACCCACCATATATCTACACACACACACACACACACACACACACACACACACACACACACACACATATTTCTCTCACTGGATTGCAAGACTAAAATGCTTGAAATGAGAGTTGTGCAAATGAAAGATTTTCAACTATATGGGAATAGGAACGCTTTGATTACGTTAACAACTGAGCTTTTTAAGTGTTAAGTCATCAGTGAAACAAAAGATGTGCCAAAGAAACAAGAGCACAAGCATACATGTTATAAACATGTATCATGTATATGCTCAGATATCATATTTTTGCTTAGTCTTTACTCTGTAGCAAAAGTTTAATCAGTTTTCTCTGACATTAATTAATAACGAGAAAAAACACTGAAACATACTTTGAATTTCAGTGGCCTTTTGTAAAGAAGCCATTGCATTCATATTAGGGGTTTGGTGCAGCATATCTTCTGGGAGAGGCTCCAGCTGCAAGAATAGAACAGAATAATATGAGCAGAATATTATGAATTTGCAATAAGACACATGGAAATAAACCAAACTGAAACAGCCTAATCCTCAAGAGAAGATCAGCCCAAGAACTAGTTAACATTTTGCTGGTATCACTTCTAAAAGTATAGCCACAATTTTGTTTTTTTGTTTTTCAGCCATGTAATTGAATTCCAAGGGGCTTTTCTATTCGCTGCAAGACTAATCTATGGAGTCTCTGAAGCAGGTGCATGTCTGTGTATTATTCATTAAAAAAAAATGTTAGTTATTTGTGTAATTTTTGTAGGTTCTTCACAAACCAAATTCCATTGCGTCTGTATGTGCAGCTGGGCACTCCAAACAAAACCTTGCTGAAGCCACATTGGGACCAAAGTGTGCACTCTATTATATTTATTTTTCTAGTGTTATTACATCTAACCATCTTACACATTTCAACATTTTACAGTGGAAAATTATAAAACACAGCTGCTTTTAGTAGCCTGGCGTTAATTTCAAGTAAAATAGTAGACAAAATGCTTAAGCATATCAACAATAAAAGTCATATAAATTTTATTTGGGCTCCACTGTACTTTTAACTGGCTACATTTACTTTCAATACCCTTTAGTTTGTTTATGTGTTTGAGTGTGCACATGCATGAAACAAAATGCAAACACTTATATGTTATTTTCCCTATAATTCCATTTTCAATGGCACTAACTGTTCTGAAAGGAGAGCTAGTGTGGTGGTGAGGGCCTAACCTAGGCTTTTATAAACCTGGGTTCAAGTCCCCCTTAAACCAACAGATTTCCTGTATGACCTTAAGCAAATCATTTAGTGTCTTGCTGCCTTGGTTCCCCATCTGTAAAATGGAAATAATAGTACTGCTCTGTTTCATACTGAAATGGGGGTGGAGGGCTAATAAGTACCTTGGATAGAGAACCTAATATATCAGACATGAATGGATCCTAAATTAAACACTGGGACTTGTGAAATATCAACATGTCATGATATTGAGCACTGACATGATGACATTGTATCATGATGCATGATGATATATCATCACAAGAGCTAAGCAAAAAAGGCAAATCATGTTCTACCTATATTCATTTCAATTTTTAAATGAATTCAGCTGTGCTCATGCCCCTTTCTGTACACCTTCCATTCTACACATATTAGGGCAATTAAATTTTACTGGCACAAATGCTCACAGCCATCTGTGTGAGTTCTCATGGAAACAACAGCTGAAATTTGTATACATAGATATTGATGGCAGAAGTATTTGCATACTCATACAATCAAAGGACTGGAATAACATCATGTGAGTCATCTGCCCAATCATGACTAAGAAACTAGCTCTTCTTTTGAATATTTGTAAACTAAGTAATTAAATTCAAAAATATATTTGTTGAATAAATTTGTATGATGAATACACTGGAGTGAATTTCAAATTTATATGGATATTCCATGGGCAGAAAAATAGGCAAAATTGTCTCACTTATTCATTGTCAATGATTAGATCAGCTCTAGTCATTAAGTCAAGGAGGTTAGCCTGGATTATAAAGAGGTGACAAACTAAGCAGATTTACCCAAAGTCTCAGAATTGTTGGGATTCAGGTAAAATAATCAGCAGAAAAATATTTTAATGCTGATGAAATTCCAATTATCATCAGGCTTTTAGGTTAATGATCATGAGATGAATGGCGCTATTCAAACATCTTGTTTTTATCTGCCTATAGTCCTGCATTAGGAATCTACCTGGAAGATTTTCTTTGAAACCATAAGAATTAGCAACATAATTTATATTAAGGTAATATAAATGTTTTAAATTCTCTGGAATTCAACAGGACTGCCAGAAAATTGATGGTTCAAATATCAGCCTGTACTAGCTCTATAAAACCACTGAGGATGCCAGATTGTAATAGTGGATTACCACTATTTTAAATGATGCATTAAGACATGCCAATGCAGTTTTAGGATTAGAGCTAGTTGAATAATAAAAATCAAAGTAACTGATATATTTGCAATAAACAAGTCAACTTTGCTTCACTGGTCTTCATAGGTCCTAGAATTCGGTTATTTGCAAGCACTTGGATGAAAGCTGAGTATTTGTGAAAATGTTCACAAATCACTAATTTTACAAATTTTAGCACAAGTGATTATTAATCTGAAAATTCATACCAGAAGTCAGGTATTTGTTAATAACTATTATTCATTTTTGTCATACATTATTCTCTATTTAAAATGTTTCAGGCATCCAACCAGGAAGCAGAAAAAGTATTATGGGCCCAGTGCTCAGGTCCAGCTGGGCTGAGCTCAGCACAGGTCCACAGGCAGGAAAAAAAGGTGGCTTAAAGCCACATTTTTACATTCTTCCAATCCTTATGGCTACTGGGACCCAATTTAGCCCCTGGAGTAAGTTAGAACAGATTCAAGGCTGATCTAACCTGCACCTCTGGGAGCCATTGCACAGGCTGTGGAATTGTTATAGTGCAAGATGCTCCAGCTGTGCCTTGTTCCATCCTCAACATATCCTTCCTGTTCCCCTGCAAATTCCGTCTCTTGGATAGGAGTTGGTAATGTAGACATAGCTATTGTAGCTCTATGCCAACCAGTGCTTCTCCTAATCAAAGGGAATCTCATCAGGCAACTTTCATAAATTGGTTGGACTGGGGTCCAGTGATATGTCCTTGCGTTATTTAGGAGGCCAATCACACACCTTAATTAACCAGCAATGAACAATTAAAGTGAAGAGTTCACAAATAACTCATAAGCTAACTCATCTAAAATGTCTGATCAATACTTATGAATACCAAATACATGCACAAAAATCAGGTTAGGTTAATGAATCAACCACAAACAAAAAAAAGGGCCAAATTTGCAATCATTATTATTCAAGATGAACATTTTGGTCAGCTCTTGTAACAGACCTGTAGCAGACATGGATTTTCATTGTTTGTTATCTAAACTTCTTCCCCCCCCCACACCCAAAAAATAAATAAAAAACCCCTCCCTGTAACTATTCCATCTTGGTTTCAACTGCAGAAATGTTCTCTGTCTCCATATTCTTTGCAGTAGCCAAGCAGAATGCTGGATCCTGTTCCATATCAATAAAACCACATCAGACTCCAGACATAAGTTCATTACATTGTATACCCTGTTCAACCCTGGTGCACTATTATTACAAAAACACTGTAAAAATAAAGACAGTGGATTATTACAGCTATTTCTATACTCCTTTGGAACAGGGCCTTCTGTATCAGGGAGAATAATTTCAGTTGGCAGAGATCCACTTTTTGGATATAGCTACATAGACATAGGGGTGTCCCTGGAAAACATCAGGACACAGACCCAACAGTGAACAAAAGAAATCACTCTACACCTGACAGTCATAGCACCATCACCTTCACTCCTACACTTCTTGGCATTCAAATTATGCAGTTTATTAGAACTGGAGCCGAAGAGAATAGAAGTCGTAAAGAGCACTGGAAATATATTTGCAGAACAGAATCTTTCAGAGAGGAATGACTCAGGTCAGTGCAGGACCAACAAAGCCACTTAAGGGAGAGCTTGGATCATTTACAGAAGGCAAAATTTTCAAAGGGTTTGCACCACTAAATTGGGCTTTTTTGTGCCCAAGGGAATGTAATGGAATATGTGTCCAATAAACATTTTCAAAGGAAAAAAGCAACTTGTGCACCACATACTTTGGGTAGTCAAAAGTTGCCACAACTGATTTGTGCTCCTATCAGCAAATGGCATAAAAATACACTGCCTATCAAATTTTCATGTGCTTGGAAGGTGGCATAAGTGATGGTAAGGGTGTAAGCAGTTTGTCAAAATTTGAGACAACTGTCATCTGCACTGGATGAGCAGCCCAGACTTGGTACCTGACTGCACTGCCTCCTTAGCCCTGCCATGTTTTAAGGAGCAGAAGCTATTTATTCATGGGTGTTGGTGAATTTGTTTAGAGAAAAAATGACACCCAGGAACATTTTAGGCAATCTCAGGCTTAAAGCAAGGGTTCTGGAGAAGGAGATGGTGATAGTAATAGATACGGGGTCCACAGATCCCACGGATGCCTGAGAGTCAACCATACACTTCAAAGTGGGTCTACAGCCATGGCGGGTTTATAGATTTGCTGGAGACGGGATTTCTCTTTAGTACAGGTTTGACTTGATAACCATTTTACAGCTCTGTGAAGAGGAACCAGAAGGGTATGTGGAGACTCACACATATAGGAGCCATGACTGAGATGGTCAAAGTGGCAAAGAGTCCTGTGGCACCTTATAGACTAACAGATGTATTGGAGCATAAGCTTTCATGGGTGAATACCCACTTCTTCAGATGCATGTAGCCTACGTGCATCTGACGTAGTGAGTATTCACCCACAAAAGCTTATGCTCCAATACATCTGTTAGTCTATAAGGTGTCACAGGACTCTTTGCCGTGTTAGTCTATAATGTGCCACAGGACTCTGCCGCTTTTACAGATGCAGACTAACACAGCTACCCCTCTGATACTTGAGGTGGTCAAAGTCACCATTGTTCTGGGTAAGTCATAATAGCAGGCCGTTTGCTGCCTCCAATTCCATTCAACATTTCTGTTAGAAATTCCCAGGAGTTTTAGTAATTATATTGACTTCCCTAGGGGCAAACCTGACCAACAGTAGGTTCATGAGAAAGATCTTTGACCCAGCACAGCTCCTATTCTATCCTGTGCAGATTTTGAACTCTGACAATATTCCAGTGATCATAATTTTGCACTTTTGATCATTTAGCCCCTAAATACAGGGGGGAGGGAATGATAACAGAACTGAGTAAATATCTGCAGTGAGAATAAACACACTTGAAGTTCATCTCCTTTCAAATATAGAAGGCTTATACCCACACATTTTTTTTTAAAAAAGTCTGATTCTTAATCTCCCCTGTTTCTTCCTCTAAAATGGCTCAAAGCTTCCATTTGAAGTCCTGTTCCTTATACTGCCCTTTATTTGGATACCTTCCTTTGCTTGAACCAGCTTTTTAAATATTAGAAAATCCCTGTTATGAGCTACGCTATGTAGTAAGTATGTAAAGCTCTGTCATGATGATAGCTGTAGGTATCCCTACAGGTTATATCAGAATTGGAACAATGCTTTTCCATCTAGTCTTTCAATTTACGAGAGATTTCATTTAGGAGTCATATATCCTTCTTGTTTTGAACGTTAGGAATTTTCTTAATATTTCTATATTTTAGGTTTATATAGAAGTATTTCTGGGTGGAAATTTTTCAGTGATCCATAACTGTTATGTACAACATGAATAAATCCATTTTCATTAGGGAGTATATTTTAAATGTCTTAAGGGTGGTTAGGAACCTAATGCCCAAGGACAGTCAATGGGAGTTAGGCACATAACTCCCATTTGTGCATTGGAAAATCTTCCACTAGTAATATATCACTTTTGAACCAGTTCCTCTTCAGTCTGCTTGGCCAAGCCATCTCCTGGCTAGCATTGGCCACTTCTGGGACCATAATGTCACCCTATTGGCACATACTTTGCACTATTGTAGACTCCTCCCACAGCCAACTTTTCATTTTTGGGCCCTTTCTCCCAGGTTTATGCCAGCCAGAGTTGACATAAACCTCAGGTGAACCAATGATTGTAATTGTATTAATTATTTGGTAATAATGACAAACTCAGATTAACAATGAAGATATGAGCTGTGACCAGGCTTAATTTTCAATTTAAAGTTGATCTCCGGCAATTTTCACTTATGTGTATGCTATTTGGGAAATATTTCCATTTTAGAGAGAGAAGCATTTACCTATTCCGGCAAATCACACTCCCCCCACCCCTCCTTTTTTTCAATGCCGTGTCTGCGTTCTTAGCAGAGCTCTTTGCATAGCTGGCAAGCTTCCCCAGATTCACACCAAATTCCACAAAAATGGGGAAATGCCAACTTTTCATCATCTGAATGAAAGCTGTAGAGCACTAGTTTTCCATTTAAATGGCCACACACACCCAAACATAAGTTCCACTAATTGTAAGAAAGCAGCACAAATTTCACACTTTACAACAACAGTGTCCGGTACAGATTTTTAAATGCACGTGGTAGCCAACCAATCATAATGTTTTGTCAGATTACGCTTCAGAAGAGTAATTCAAGCAGGAAGAATATTTACTAGAAGATGTTAAATTTAGCCATTTTAAAATGTTTTCCTACTTTGGGCCAAATCAAGCCTTGGCCAGCACAGTAAGAAAGAGCAGACACACTTCCTGGTGTGTCCTCTGCTACAAGGATCCCGCTGGGTGGAATGCGCCATGGACTACACTTTGCTGCTCCCTCTGAGCAGGAGGACATCTGGTACTAGTTAGCACTTGCTACAGACTCTGGGACACTTGCTACAGCATACGGGGCTGGCTACTAGATACCTCCCTAAGCCATAGACCATTTCTTCTTGGGGACAAGGTGCATAGGGTACAAGTTAGCACTTACTCCAGATCATGGGGCTAATAGTTAACCCAGAGACCATTTCTTTTGTGGGACAGGGTTCATATTGGTTTGACTGTGTGCTATGGGGAGATCCTGCATGGCTACTTACAATGGGGGTTGGAAAGGTTGTTGTGGAGAGAAGAATTAAGCCTATGACTTCAAACCAAAGTAGTCTGGGGAAAGAAAGTTTAGCAAATCTGTCACTGCACTGATATATTATAAGCCATCACCTACCAGGGCATGGTGGGGTAAGGGCCAGAGTGGCTATTCTAGCCCAATAACTGGAGTCGAAGCCATGGTGTGGGACCACTTTTACTCCCCAGCCTGGGCATAAGATTCCCACCACTACCACCCTCACAGAGATGACCAACACCCAGTCCAAATACATATATAGTAAAGTAATACACTTAATCTGTGATGGAAAAATATGGATTAATCCAGAGGTGCCCAACCTACAGCCTGTGGACCATACACGGCACACCAGAGCATTTCATAAGGCCCATGGCCTGCTTCAACACAGTACACTAACAGCTGATCCATCAGTGTTTTGTCCTCATGTTAACATCATTTTAGTTTACACAAGTGTGTATACAGACACTACTGTACATACAGACAACCTATCTAAATACATACAAAACAAGAGGAACTTAAAATATAAATCGATACAGGTGACTTTAAGTCTTATTAAAATATGTACAATGTGTTTGGCCCACACAAGGTTTGTGCTTGGGTTGTGTGCTCCTGCTGTGTAATAAGATTGGGCACCACTGGGCTAGTAACGGAAGCCAACAGGGGAAAAGCACTGTTCACAGAAAATGCGGGAGCTGAATTTTCAATGCAAGGCTGCATCAGCATCTCAACAGCTTCCTGGTTTAAAAGTAATTTCTCTTTTCTAATTAGCTGAAACCATCTTTTCTTTTGTTTTGACAGGTGCCCATGTAATGGATGTGATCTAAAACCACTAACAGAAGACGTCTAGGACATTTTACAGCAACTTAACTGCATCCTTCTTTCTGTATCTTCAGGAAGGATTTCACTGTTTTGATTTTGGATTTCAGGGGAATCCAATTGCTTAATCACTTCTCGCCTCTTGGGAAGATTTCCTTCCTAGGAGGCAACCCAGGGTGCTTCTAATTAGCTTTGCATTTAGTTCAATAAATTTTCCTTAAAAGAAATTCATGTTTTTCTTTTTGTGTACAAAAATCTGAATGATAAAAACTGAAATCTAGATATATTTATGTCTACATTTATGTCTACATTGTTTAATTTTTACTTCATTTATTGTCTTTACAAATAAAGAACTGCTACACTAAGTCTTTCTGATTAAAAAAAAAAGCCAACAGTGTTTATTTTGTAGAGTTCCATATATGGTTCTGTGGAATTTCCAGAATTAATGGTCACAACACTTCTGTGGAGAAGTTCAAAAGTATTCATCACCCATTGAATGGGCTGATAACTCATTTAAATGTTGAGGTCTTCCAAGAAGAAAGAGACCTTCTGAAATGGATTTTTTGGTGAGTCTTCAAAGTCAACATTTGCATGAAGGACTTTCCTTTACCATGCTCAAATTATTTAATAGAGGTTAATTCAATAGCATATTATTTTCATATTGACCTAACTCATAATTATTAAGGGGAAAGTAAAAGCTATCTTCCTAAACAGATCACTTTCATGAAGGCCACATGTAATTAAAAGCAAGTTTGGGTTTGGATTTGGAGTTGAGGGGGTTTTTTTTGGTTTTGTCTTTTTGGGGTGTCAACATGTTTTTCTTGCAGAGAATCAGACACAAATGAGTTAAAGCAAGCATTTCTAGTTTGTAAGTCTGTTGTTTCATCTGCATGTCTGACTGGCTCCTCACGAAAGTTGGAAGTTACTGCTAATTTTACGGTTACTCTTTTTGTTAAAAGTTATTCTGCTGATAAGAAGACATACGTAGCAGTGTATTGCTCTACTGACAGGTCCTGGCCAAGAACAACATAGGCAAAGAAAAAAGAATTTAAAAAAACCCTGCAAAATGTTTATGAATTCTAATCCTCAGCACATGAATAAATACAACTGACAAACTGCAGAGTACCTTACAAAGGCCTTTCCTGACCTTCCTAATTTGAGTTCAATTGCATGTGCAGTGTTTAGAAGCCAAAGTTGGTCTTGCCAATGTTTTTAAACTATGGTTGCAATACATACCATTATTTGTAAAAGTGAAGTGCCAGATAATAAGTTATAATTACCCTATTAATCACCTGTAAAGAATTTTATTCAAGGAAAAATGCATCTTCAAATTACAATAATTGGTGACTTAAAGGAACCGATTTTTTCTGTCCTTGACTGGAGGAGACTTTGTAGTTGGCTGTGCAAATCTACAAGTATTCTGTTAAAATGAGGCAGTGTACATCATATATATGCTAAGGTCCATAACCTCATCTAGTATTGATTGGCATAACTCCATGGAAGTCAATAGATCTGTGCCAATTTACACAAGGTGAGTATTTGGCCCTATATCTATATGCCCTTCCTTATCAGCCTACCCATCTCATCAATAACTTTAGTCACAGATTTTCTGTGAGAAGTTTCTTATGGTGGTGATAATGACAAAGTTTCTGAATCTTCCATCTCCAAAATTAGCAGGAGCAGTATCTACTCTCTCCTTGCTGTAACCTTGTTCAGTTTTAGTTAGGAGAGGTGTGTCTGCCTGTTTCCTGCATGTCCCTAGTTAGATTTAATACTTGGAAAATAAGCATGCTTGTATTATAAATCATAATGTAAGTGTACATGAGAAGATTATTTCTTGTGTGAGAGGTTTCAAGATCTTAATGTTCATGTCTTTCTTCAGGTGAATTATAATGCACATGCACTCACACTTGTCTTCATCTTCCATTATTAAAAGTCCTTCCTTCATTTATTACGCTATATTTTGCAAACAGATAAACCCATTGAATCACCCAGCCTACTTTATTGGCCTCAGATTACTGGTCTCCCTTAAGTGCCAATAGAGTTAAGTCAATATTTCAGCGCACTCACAGTGAAATACATTTCATGTCTGTTTCCAACCGTAGACATTTTTCTGAGAATGCAGAGGATCAGCAGTGTAGAAGCAGTAACAGGGGTGATCCAACATTAAAACAAAATGAGGCCTTTCTCACAAAGAAGCAAAGTCACCAAATGGTCATCGTTGGCTGTAGAGAGTCAGGCCCCTGGCATACTGGTGGGAGCACAGTTTCATTAGCATTATTTGTCTCCCCTCGAGGCTGCAAACCTCAGAGGGATATTTACCTTAAATATCCAAGCTAACCAGAGCCAAGCATAAATCAGGCTGACACATCTCCAGTCTAAACCTAGGCAAGGTTGCACCATGAGAACATTGTTGTTGTGGCTGATTTTGGAGGAGAAGGATTCAGAAGATGTGCCACCATCACCACCACAGGAAACTGCTGTGTGCGGATATGAAGTTCATGAATGATGGTGTGGGTGAGGATGGGCAGGAGGGCAGGCTGATCAGGAGGGGCAACAAAACCTTATGAATAAGATTTTCAAACAGAGGTGCCTGAAGTCAGGCTTCTAAATTCATATTTCAGCACCCAAATAAGAGGCCTGACATTCAAAAGTGTTGATCATCCATCTCAAAAGGAGACACTGGATGTTCAGCACTTTTGAAAACTTTCCTTTACGGGCCATATCATAGGTCACCCAGCATGGAACTCAAATAGGGCTGAATATTCTGTTATGGCATGCCTGTTCCCACAGAATGCAATGGGATGGGGAGAAGAGAGATCTTTCCAGCAACCCCAGCCCCAACCAGCAACCACCTTCACACAAGGTATCATTTTTCTTTGCTCACCCCTCCATGGTGGCACTCCCTTAATGTATTAATTCCACTGTCCCTGGTGCCTGCAAGGGAGAAGGCTGAGGAACTGTTTGGGCTTGCTCAGAAGAGCTTCTTTGCATTAATTTCCTGTTCCCAAGAAGCTCTATAGTTCCTTTTCCTGGAAGAGGTGCCTTGTACCTTCTGAATCAGTCTACTTGTTCTCAAGACCAGCCACTATGGTGCAGAGCTAGCATATGCAGCCTGTTGGGGCATACTATGTTGACATGTAAACTAAGTTCAAGACCTGGCATATAGTAAATTTTCCTTAACCTGCAAAGGAAAAATATTATGAGCTTTTGTCCTTTATTGCTTCTTTGTGATACATAAAGAAAGGTTTTGGTTCAAAGTAGGGGGGGAAGGATTAGGATACGGCGGTTTCCTGCTTGTTTTTAACACTACAAATTCATGTCTTTTCCAATTTGGAAGTTTCTATGGATACTGGAGAATTGATGAAATTGAGATTTCACCAGAGCCAACAGATAGAAAACTGAGCAGCTGAAAGGGGGAAAGGATTTTTAGACAAATTGTTTAAACCTGTTTTTTTTAACATGTATTCAACTCCAATGCTTGAACATTTGAGAGAAAAGATATCTTTGTTAAAGGTTCATTACTATTACCCTTTTGATTTAGGTTTGAGAACTCCCAATACACAACTCTGAGATGCTCAATAGGTTCTCCAGCCAAACTAGGGAAGGCTTCATGTGACATTTTTGTTATCTATAAAGTAAAACTTAAGCAGAAAAAAACCCTTTCAGGCATTCTGTATGCATCATAAAAAAACTTAAAAAAGGGCACAAAGGTCTTTAAAAAGTCCTTCTTAGGTGATCTTACAGGTTATAAGCAATTTCCACTATAAGAAATAGCACTTCACACCAATCTAATAGGCATAAAATGGTGCCCTGAAAAGGAATTAGGAGACTAGTAAATGAGTAAGTACTCTAAAGAATATTGATTATTGTAGCTGTCTCAGTTTCCAGTAAAAATAATGACTTGCAATATTGCTCCCCACAAGATTTCACAGACCTTGGCATGAGAACACATGACAGGGCCACAATTTAAGGTAAAGATATATTGTCTTTATGTATCTGATTCTTGTATGTGCCTTTAGCAGGTTTACCCTTTATCATTTTTACCACAGAGTGAGCATATGCAGAGAGCAGAGATTTGACAGTGAATGGTGGAAAGAGAAGTATCAAAACAGGCATGAAAATGTGCTTTTGCTATTTTCAGTCCAAGAAATTACCAGCGATCTTGCAAGAAGAGCCTGTTTTTCCACGATAGCTTGCTCAAAGACTTGATCAATGATGAGCATCAGTGACCCCCACTGATGTCAAGACAGGTTCTCAGCAGGTTCTCAGCACAACATATTGAGTCCTTCTCAGGATCAAGAATAGTTTTGCAAACCCTAGAGATTCATATAAACATCTGATGGTGGGGTGCTTATCAAAACCAAAATAACTTCCAACTCTTTTGCATTTTGCTCATTACTAAGACATGTGCAAAAGGCACTTAGTTCTACACACAAGGAAAATTAAAAGAAAACAAAAAGACAGAACTGTTCGAAAACATGGATTGTCCTCTGAAACTCTCAGACTTGTCTTTTACCTCATTTCCTAGAAGGGCATTTACACAGGCTTCAGATGCATCACAGATGGCAGTAAGGTCATGTCCTCCCTCCAGTGCCAGCACCACACGACCAGCTGCTAGCTTCAGCAACTGCTTTGTTAGGTGACCAAAACCTAGCATGCAAAGACAGTAGTGCAAATTATTAAAGCAGAACAAATATTAATGACATATTTTACATCTGTTGTATCAGAAAGTAAGAAACATGAGGCTATTGCACAAAAATATAAGATCAGGACCATGGTCCGTCTATTTCAGTAACCTGGCTCCAACACTGGTCAGCCCTAAATGGTACAGAAGGAAGTGTAACTCTGACCCTAGGCACCTCTGTTTCACACCCTACTGCAATGAGATTTGTATGAAATATGCCTTGTGAGGTATCACATGAAAGCTAATAACACACTGGTTATTAATATCATTGTAAAATGATACACATTCACATAGTTATATGTGAAGCTATGAATTCCCACTGTGTGACGTTACTAGAACGTTTACGACCAGACAGGCTAGCCTAGATAAAAGGTGATTAACAGGTCTGTCCTAGAAAAGACATTGCAGATTTACCCCAGTTTACATATTAACAGTAAACAAAACCATCAATCTAAACCAGTGGCATTTATCCTGATCCTGAATTCAAGAGGTAGAGATTTAACATGATTCCTGTACCCTGGAGAACACAGGAGACTAAATCCATAGGAGGCCTTCCTAACCTGCAAGATATAGACATTCCATTGTGGATATAAGGAACAAAGAGAGAATCCACCTTTATCCTTCACCACAGGAGACAAAAAACAACAACAACACAAGTGATTTGAGCTCTGTGATGGATCCTGGCCAGGCTGGCTAGTAAAAGCTGAAAATGAGCCTGTGGGTAAGAGAAACTATCTTGAACAAAGACTGTATCTTACTAAATGAAGTTTTAGACTCTTAGATGCATTTTTTCATTTTGTACAGGGACCAGCACAATGGGCCCTGATCTTAATGCACTACCACAGTGTAAAAAATAAATAATACTATATGTTACATGTTGGTGTTTGTTAAAGCCAGGGAACTAACAACAATCTCTGGAATCAGGCTTAGTGCAGGCTGCAACTGTTCAAGGTTTACCAGACAGCTCTGCTAGTGTTCCTCAGTACTGATCCACAACACTCTGTATCCCTGTATCACAACCAGAGGCTGCCAATGGAGTTCCATTGTATCCAGCTTTATGAGGGTATTCAACTCAGGTAACACCACCACTTAAATTTCATCTGAGATTAAAGTTAGCTGAAATTCTTTTATTTTTGTTTAATCAAATTTCATAAAAAGATAGATAATTTGGGGAGGAAAATTTTGAAAATGGTTGTGTAATTTCCAAGGGCAGTTTTTGCTTTTGCTTGACCTCCCTTCCAATGGTTAATGCAGGTTAGGCCTTGAGACTTTTTAAGCTAAATTCAAAACACACTTGCAGCCTGGGTTTCACACTTCTTTCCACTCTGTTCTAGTTGCTCTTCTGACAGGTCCCTACGATCTCCAGAGCATCTCATGTCCCCTAGGTTTAATAAACAGATTGGAAAGACACCCAGGAGGTCTAGGGCTCCAGAAAGACATTTTTACTGTGCTCCAATGAGAAGGGAATGTAGAAATTCAACATTGCAATAAATGAAAAAAATATTCTGGAGAAATGTTCTGAGGCACAGCCTGAAGCCCTGACCCTGCAAGCATTTACACAGATGCTTAAGAAGTAAGCTCACAAGTAACCCCATTTACTTCAATGGTAGTTAAGCATGGCTATTACTGTTTGCAGGATCGGGTCCTTAATTATTCCACATTTTGCCTAATTGTTCACAAAATTCTACTTGCCACTTGTCCCAGGGCTGATCCCAGAACACTTGAAGTGAAATGTTAATTTTTTAAACCGTTTCACAATCTACTGTAGCTCTCTAAGAACTGCAGTGTTGACTCTACTAAAGCCACTACACTGTGGTTCAAATTACACAGGTTTGAAAAACAAGCAAAAATTTAAATCTCTCATTTAAGCTCAACCTTCACTCACAGTGGAGAAAAAAAAAAGCTTTGCAAAAGACCAAATTTAGTAGGATAATAAAAGTGAAGGAAGAAGTGGAATGAAGATAACCTTTGATCATTAGCCAGTTTCCACTTTCTTTTACCTAGAGGATTTATTTCTGTCTGCAGACTACATATGGGATCTTCAGATTCATATCAAGACAGTGCCAGCAGTGGTACCATGAGACGAACACATAGCATTCAAAGGAAATGAAGAAGAATAAATAGTTCATGGGCTCCCCACATCCACATACTGTATAACTCTCCCTTCAGCTTGTGGGAAGTGCAACAGGACTTTGAGATGCGATTATCCCTCACTTCACACAGTTTCTGTTAGGAAGGGAAAATTCTACTGAATCCAATACCCTGCATAGTTTGAAAACAATATACAACCACAAGGGTCACTGCAGCCACACCATAATTTTCTGGCAATACATTCAGAGTCTCTCCCAATAGATTTTTCTTCTTTTTGAAAATTGTACTCAGTACTTGTGACAGAGATCATTACCAGATTATTTCATTTGCTTGCTTTCCTCAAACAATTAGCAAATATCAATGTTACAATATTCACTACTGGCTTACTAGGAGATGTCTACACAATCAGCCATACAAGACATACCACTCCCAATACAATTCCAGGATGGAATTAATTGGACAATAGGAGCAAAAATCTGGTAACACAATAAAGGGTTGCCAAATGAAACAATAACGGAGGGGGCTTTTCTTCAGCACAATTACCCAGACAGTCAAGATGACTTGCTGCAGGGAGAGGAAATTACTTTAGCCAACAGTACCAATGCTTCTTATGACTGAATGAGTTATGGAAATTCTTAACAAAGAAACTTAGATCATGTACCATTATAGCAACCTTAGAAAGATATTAGCTTCCTAAAGGAAATTCCCCAGAGTACAGAAGTAACAAAATGGAAATAAGGAATCCCAGTCAAGTCATAGTTTTAAGCTGGGCTGTAGTTGATGTCAAATATTAAGGGGTATGAGGGAGGAAGGGGAAACAAGCACTGTGAAAAGAAGCAGTCATCTCTCCTGGTATAAGGAGACTGAGTATGTCTCTGAATTCTCAAGTGACCAGAACTGGGGTGACCGGGGCAAGGAAAGGGTCAGACAAGCATTTTTAATCCTAAACCTTCAGACTCACCCGAATCCTTAAAAACCAGTGGCAGATTCAATTCTTGGCCTCTCTGCTGACATTGCTGACAATGGTGCCAGTTGTGATGGCAGTTCAAAAAACAGTTTCAGTTCAGCCTTGCCATACTGTAAAAGGGTCTGCTTTTGCTGCGGTGTATAAGATTTATAGTATGGTAGCATTTTATGCGAACAGAACAGGTTCCGACAGAGGTTTAAAATGGAAAGTCATATTAAAAACACTAAGAGCTTGATTTGCAGCTTAGCCTTAAATGGGCATCCCTTTTTGAGCCTGCAATTTGGTGGACAGAAATAATTGCAAGGACAACTCAGGCCATTTATAATGACAGGTTTCAGAGTAGCAGCCGTGTTAATCTGTATTCACAAAAAGAAAAGGAGGACTTGTGGCACCTTAGAGACTAACAAATTTATTTGAGCATAAGCTTTCGTGAGCTACAGCTCACTTCATCAGAATGCATCCAATGAAGTGAGCTGTAGCTCACGAAAGCTTATGCTCAAATAAATTTGTTAGTCTCTAAGGTGCCACAAGTCCTCCTTTTTTTCAGGCCATTTAGACATCTACATACATTAATTGGTGAGTGCAGTCCATTACTTAGATGAGTAAATGGCTTAATTGTGCCCACAAATACTTGCACCCCTGAGTGAGGGTATAAAAAGAGGATGTCATTTTGAAAACATCCAGCCCTATGATGTTAACAATTGATTGTTTCAAGTGGATAAATAATAAGGAAAAGATTAAACACAGGCTGGTATTTCCCAAATGCTACTGTCATTGTGCTGCATCAGTACATTTCTTAATACTTACACACTAGTAGCCAGATTTTTTCGAATAGCCATTTTTTTTTTGTGCCAGGAAACTGTGAGCATGGTTTTGTGTCAACAATTATTTTCAGGCACTCTGTTTGTAATTCATATATTGAAGTACCTGTTTCCCTCACAGATCTAGTACTTGGATATCCGGGGGTGGCTTGCAAAAGTGCCCAACACTGGCTAATTATGAGCCTATTGAATTCAATGATAAAACTTCCATTGACTTCAATGGGACCAGAGTCAGGATGGTGTGGAGCAGTTTCAAGAAGCCTGCCTCCTAACTACCTTAAATTTTGCCAACAAAAAATCGTGGGTGCCAAACCGTGCCACAATCTCTAGGCAGAAAAAGGAAGGGTAGATTATGGCCAGGTTGAAAATCCGACATCATAAGCCAAATTTTTTTCTTTGGAATCTGTAGAAATTATAAAAATGTTGAGTAGTGGAACTAAACAACAATGGTGTAAACAGCAAATTGTAAATTGGCACTGAAATACATAGCAACATACATAAAGGCTATGTGCTTGATGGGTATTCTTAACTACAGACCTACGCCTGCAATGATTTATGCACATGTTTAACTTCACACACTACAAATGGCCCCATTGACTTGAACTAAATGTCCATATTACTCCCCCATTCCCGCTCTCCCTTCCTGTTCCCCATTTTGTGATTAAATATAGTGTTGGTTGGAATTTTGACAAAATTCCAAATAAAAAAAAATCACAAATTATTTTCCCTTTCCCCCCCAAGCTTTATATTTTAAAGTGGGCCCTGTTAAGGGGTACTGGATTCTACTGCACTAGACAGGATACAATCCTAGGCTGCGGGTGAACAGCCTGCCATACTGCTCCATGATGAAGGTCAAAAGCAGAGTATGCAAAGTTACCCCCTGGAGTGGAGATTTGCACAAGAGAGCTCTCTACCTGGTGGTCACCCTCAAAGCATTCTGACGTAATGAGCTAGTGAGTAGGGAGCAAAAAGACAAGTCATTTCCTAATGTTAACCCATCCATAGGATAAATCACATATTTGTATTCCTAGATGCCTTAAAGTAAAATCTCTCCTATAGTCACTCTGAGAAAGAAATATTTAAGAATATGTTGTATCATAAATCGTAACCATGGAAGAGACCATAAGGAACACTTTAATACACTGTGTTTAGTGCTCCTTTCTCCAAGCAGATGGGAGAGTCACATGTGGAGGGGCTGCTCCAGGCCAGTATTGTGCTACTTATGTTTTCCATAAACTGTAATATGCATAGTCTCTATTCTCTCATCAGTGCACGTGCAAAACTTGTATTCAATAGGCTCTTGATACCAAGGCCAGAAGGAACCATTGTGATCATCAGGGAAATCCACTGGTGGGCTGGGGCAGTTTGTTTATCTGCAGCGTCCGCAGGTTCAGCCGATCACAGCTCCCACGGGTTGCAGTTCCCCGTTCCAGGCCAATGGGGGCTGTGGGAAGTGGTGTGGCCTGAAGGACGTACCATTGTCAGGATTCTTTTGTATACTAATACACTTTTAAAAAAATTAATGGGAGCTGTGCTTGCATCTGGGAGCATAGCACCTCTACTGTATACAAGGAAGACAGTCCTATCTTGTACAGGCATTTTTCCCTGCTAGCTGGGTAAAAAGGTGGGGTGAGGTCAGAGACCTGGTCCCCCGCCTTTCCTGAGGAGATGGTTGGTGGAAAGAGGAGGGGACAGTGCAGCCACTGAAAGGGTGGTGGAGCTGCTAAGTTACCCAGAAAACCTCCCGAGAGCTCCGCTTCAGCAGGCTCTTTGTGTGCTTCTCTCCCCCTTATCCCTCCAGTGCCCCCTGCCCCACACCAGCATAGTCAGTATCTTAAAAGCCACAGTCTGACCCTAAATTACTAGCAGACAGCTGGTGATCTCCTCTGTCTATTCAGCACAGTACTGAAAGAAATACTCCCAAAACACAAAAACTCCACAGTCTCTGTCCTGGACCTACAGGCATGCATTTAACTATTATTTACCATTTAATCATGTCATTACTCTCTTGAGTAATTTACTTGAGAATGTGTCTTCCTCTCATTAAAACTTTTGTGATGGTCACTGCCAAGAATCTACCCACCAGTACTCTATCCTTGTGGTTCTTTCATGACTATTTGATTATTTTTCATTGATATTCTTCCAACAATAGCATCTAAAATTAAGTGGGTCAGTTTTTACATAACTTCCTGAGTCATCAGGCTATGTGTCCTAAATAAATATGTCCACAAAAGAGTCAAATGACAGTTGACCCTTCCAGCGCTCGGCTACAGCTAAAGCACTTTGCAAAGCTTGTCCTCTGTTTGGAGAACAAGTTATTCTTTTAGGGTTTGATCCTTACTTTTACTCAAGCAAAACTTCCTTTGAAGTCCATCAGAGGTTTACCTGAGTCAGTAGGATCTGGACTTTGAGTGAATGAGGGAGAGGGATTCTCCATTTAATGCCAAATACATTCTTATGAAAGACACTTTCCAAATGGCAGAAGTTCTTAATGCCAGTACTAAAATACCTGAGTTTACAAGACGAATATTTGACCTCCAGGCAGAGCTGGTAACTTCATGATTTTAATACTACAGAAAGAAGCTCAGTAACACTTTAAATTACATGTCTCATGCAGGCATTTAATTTAGATTAAATTAGACAGTAATTGTTCATTAAATAAATACCAGCATTCTCAGAAATGCATTTTTTGAGGATTAACAATTTCTATAATAGATGTTTTCTTACACAGTTGTTAGTCCTACAGTAGCATGTTTTTCATAATTAATTGGTTTTTAACTGTTACCCTGTACCTATCTTATGTTATCAAATCTCTATGGTGTACATACTTGAGGAGACACAAGACACCTAACTGAAAGCCAAGTAATATTGACCCGTTCCACCAAACATGTGCTGGAATGAGGGAGAAGAGTGGAGAGTGCAGGAGCTAGCCTGCCCCATTGGGCATGATGGCTCGGGCTTCAGAAGCCATGTGCACTGCAATGCCCCTGTCTTTCTAGGTACTTCAACGGTGACCCACATCCCCTGAATGCCTGCTTACTACTCCTTCCATAAGGAGCAACTTGTGCACCTCTACCACAAGGCGACCCCTTTTGGGTAGTGCAGACATGTCAGCCAACCTCTCTCAAAGAGGCAAAGGTAGTGCATGAGGGAAGAAGCAGTTCCCCCCACCTCTTCCTTCAATTATGTTTTGCACTGTCTATCTCTATGACTGTAATACATAGATAAAATTAATGGAAAGGTACACGATAAGGGAACTATTCACTTTTAGTGCTGTTATAACATTACATTTGTAACTAAATACAGTGGAATAATGCAATGCATTTTATCATTATGTAGTATCCAAAATACTGAGTATGGCTACAACTTTCACAGAGATATTTATAGGGCTAAAGAGAAAATGAAGGTTTTAAGAAAGTGTTTAAAGAGCAATTGCCTCAGTGGCTAAAAGAGAAAGAGAGTTCTAGGAGGATCAGCCAGAACAAGAGGGCGTGACCTCCGAACAATGAACAAGGGTCCACATTCACAAGGAGGGGAAAGAGTTGCCAGGACTGGAGAAATTGATAGGAAAGTACTGCAAGTGGCTATGAAATCAGAGAGGTGGAGTGGAAAGGATAAATGGAGAGGGTCTAAATACCAGAAAAACCTGGCTTTGTCACTGAGGTCAATACAACTTAGGGCTAGATCTTGGATTTTATGCCACAGCTATGTGTGGGGGGGGATGTTCAGAGCCACACCAGCCCAGGAGAGAGGCAGGCACACTAAGTAAAGTCATTAGTCTGGCACACATTGCTCCACCCAGTGAATTGGCTTAAAGGCTGGGCTTCCTCCTGGCCCCTTCTCAGGTGAGTTGCTTCTCATGGGGAACCATGAGTGATGTCAATGGAACTACATCAATTTACACTAGCAGAGGATTTGGCTCACCCAAATTACTGGTCTAATCCTGCAAGGTGTTATATATCCCCTGTGACTTGCCAAGGGACCTCAGCACCCACTTATTTAAACTATAATTGTAGACTATTATGATCAAGTTAGAGGCAAAAAGGCATCTTTAAAAATTGGAAGTGAAATCATACTGAGGAAAACAGAAAGAAGAATAAACTCCAGCAAGTCAAGTATGAAAGCATAATTAGGCAATCCAAAAAAAAAAGGGATTTGAAGAGCAATTAGCCAAAGACTCAAAAACAAAAGCAAAAATATTTTAAGTACATCATAAGCAGGAAACTGGCCAAACAATCAGTGGGGCCACAGGATAATCAAGGTGCTAAAGGAGCATTCAGTGAAGATAAGGCCATTGTGGAGAAGCTACATGAATTCTTTGCATCAGTCCTCACTGCAGAGGATGTGAAAGAGATTCCCACATCTGGGCCATTCTTTTTCGGTGACAAATTGAGGAACTGTTCCAGACTGAGGTGTCAGTAGAGGTGGTTTTGGAACAAATTGATAAACTAAACAGTAATAAGTCACCAGGACCAGATGGTATTCACCCTAGGTTCTGAAGTAATTAAAATATGAAATTGAAGAATTACTAGCTGTGGTATGTAACCTATCATTTAAATCAGCTATCATAAATTTTAGGAATAAATTTAAAAGAATTTGATGTTATGGCTCTGATTTACCTGGATATAGATTTTACCCAACTGGAAATGAGAAATGAAATGTAATTTTTAGATGTTGGATTAAAATCCATTTTAGAGGATTTTGTGGTTTCTGAACTGATTGGGATTTTCATCATGTTATAATTTCTGTTGGAAAGATTAAGGACCAGATCCTGAGATACAGCTGTTTTCCATAGAGAGCCAGTGATGGGTGGGGGGTGCATAACACTTGTCTTGCACTCCTCTTACTGTAGTGTCATCTTTGTGCAGGGTTAATCCACCTACATCAGATTAGAGCAGGGGTTGGCAACCTTTGGCGCAGGCCACAGGAACGTGCTGACTGCCACTTCCCGCAGCTCCCATTGGCTGGGAATGGTGAACCGCAGCCACTGGGAGCTGCAGGGGGCTGTGCCTGCGGATAGTCCACGCAAACAAAATGTCTCGCGACAGTGGATTATCCTGATGGGCCGCATGCCGAAGGTTGCTAACCTCTGAATTAGAGCTCCTTGAGGGTTGCTCTAATTTACGCCATCTGCAAACAGCTCGAGTGGACTGAAACCACAATCTAGGATTGGCATTGCACAAGGTATTCTGGCCAAACCCTTTCCTTTGCCCATGCCTCTCTTGTCCTGCTATTCCAGGGCAAGGATAAGAGCCTTACACAAGAAATCACCTTTTCCCAGTAGTGATCCTCCACAGTAGAGCTAGATTAGGGCCACATTCTGCTGGGTGTGTGGCACAAAACAGCCATACCATACCAGAAAATCTGTCCCTTAGAATGCATTTCTATTGTGAAATTGCAGAACAACTAACTGTGGTAGTTATTTAAATCAACAGGTCTATAAAATTGTGACTGGTGTGGTGAAAGTGAATAAGGAAGTGTTATTTATTCCTTCGCATAACACAAGAACTAGGGGTCACCCAATGAAATTAATAGTCAGCAGGTTTAAAACAAAGAAAGAGAAGTACTTCTTCACACAATGCACAGTCAACTCGATGCCAGGGGATGCTGTGAAGGCCGAAACTATAACTGCGTTAAAAAAAGAACTAGATAAATTCATGGAGGATAGGTCCATCAGTGGCAATTGGCCAAGATGGTCAGGGGTGCAATCCTATGCTATGAATTTCCCTAGCCTCTGTTTGCCAAAAGCTGTGACTGGATGTCAGGGGATGGATCACTTGGTGATTGCCCTGTTCTGTTCATTCCCTCTGAAGCACCTGGCATTGAGCACTGTGGAAAGAGAGGATATTGGACTAGATGGACCATTGGTCTGCCACAGTATGGCCGTTCTTATGTATGAAAATTGAGTAAAACACACAGGGCCAGATCCTCCAGTTAGGCTGAATGGTGCTTGGGGCAGGACTGGTGAAGTGGAGGGCAAAAGGTGACTTGAAGCCAACTTGACGGCCCCAGAGCCTGGGATCAGTCTCCAGTGTAAATCGGATGAGCTTCAAGGCTGCTCCCATCTGCATCAGCTGTCGATGGTTCTCAGGGGCTACTCTCGCAGAGATTCTCAGGAGATAAGGAAAATCCTAGTGTGCCCCTTATCTCCTTGCTATGTATATACCCTGCACTTCCCCACAGACCAAAGGGCTTTGTGTAAGAGCTGATAGGGTGGTCCTATGGCACTGGAGGCATCCCCCTACAAAGAGGGAATATAGCCATGGTCCTTCAAGCCAAAGTCAAGTGGCACCATCAGAGTGGCACAAAGCAGCCTTTAGTGTGGCTGAGGATCTGGCCCAGAAGGCCTAATTGGTTTAATGGATTTAACATAGTTTGATTTTAATTGTAATGTTTTCATAGACATTTTAAGAAATCCAAAAGGCTTGTGGAACTAATATATTAGGAAATAAAATAAGTCTGTTATGCCAACAGAGTAGGTCTAAAAGACAGGACTGCACTGGACATGACTATAATGTGGTTGTTTCCCAGTAGGGGTGTTTGATAAAAGAGCTTGATTCTTAGCTCAGATATGGAGCTATATTCATCTGCAATTTGGAACATGAGATATCTTTAACGTATATCCAGTGAAACCAGGGAACTAGATTAGGTTTGGAAGATATCAATGGTACTGCCTGTACAATCAATTTAACTGATTTTTAAATATAGAGTCTTAGTGACATAAATTGGTTTATCTCAGTTGAAGTCACTGCAACTTTTCTGATTTATGTCAGCTGAGGAGCTGGTCCTATTTTTTTAGATTTTTTTAAATTGATGAAAACCTAAACTAACCTGATTTTGAATTCAAAGGCACTGGCTTCTAATTTTCCCAGGGGTGCTCACCCTGTTCCGCCGCAGGCCCGTGCTCCACTCCACCCCTGCTGCGCCTCTTCCTGCCCCCTCCCTGAGCGCGCCTCATCCCCACTCCTCCCCCTCCCTCCTAGTGCCTCCTGCACGCTGCTGAACAGCTGTTCCGTGGTGTGCAGGAGGTGCTGGGAGGGAGGGGGAAGAGTTGATCAGCAGGGGTCACAGGTGGGAGTGGAAGGGAGGGAGGGGAGCTAGCTGCCGGTGGGTGCTAAGCACCTGCTAATTTTTTTCCGTGGTGCTCCCCAAAGATTCTGACTTAAGCCCACAGCTCAGAAATTCAGAACGGATTGGTGCTGACTGGAGAAGGTCTACAGAATTCTGCCAAAAAGGCAGAATGGATAGATATTTCCGGTCTGACCTTATCACTGGGTGCAGATCTATCATTCTGTGAACTAAGGCTCTCACTTTGTCATGTATTTACCCAATCATACCTACATAATCATTAAATTCAGGGACAAATCCTCAGCTTGTGTAAAGCAGCACATGCTGATGAACAGCAGCTGAGGATCTGGCCCCCATATGTAAAATAATGCTGAGCTTACGGCAATACCTATAATGGATAAAGCAAGGATGGGTTTTCAATGATCAGCTAGTTTCAGGGTTAATGTTGAATTTCCTGGCTCAAATTGGCACCCACTCTACCAGTGAAGTCAACATGAGTTGTGGGTGCTTTGCATTTCCTATGAGTTGATCCCTTATGTTTAATAAATTCGATTTCCTATTAGCAAGAGAAACTCAAGGAAGTGCATTTCTAAGGGATTACTGGGTAGTTAGTCACTTTGTCTCTGGCTTTATGCCTTCAAACACCACCTGACACATGTTATAATAACCCAAAAATGCACTGCCTGTCATTTATTATTGCAGAAGTAGTGTGTAAAATTCAGCAAAAGAGAGGAAACTGTGTTGAAACTGGGTTTGGGTTTGATTAATCGTAATTTCAAAATTAAATACACTGAGCACCTTTCTGCTGTAGTCTGTTAAAAAGATGTATGAGAATGAAGGGTCAGATTCTGCCTCATACGACAGCCCTTTGTGCCTCTCTGAGGGTTCAAAGGGGCTATAACAATGCTCTGAAAGGGCAGGTAAGGATTCCCCCAGTGTGAGGAAAATCATGGATGGCATATGAATGACATAGCTGGATCTATAACACCACCTCCCAGCTCCCCTAATATAGGAATCATGTTAGAGTCTTGTCAGGTACATTGTTATCAGACAGCAGAGGGTGGAAGAGCCCTGAGGCTGGTCTAACTTATGCCAGAGGCCAAAGCAGTTTTCAGCTGCCCCAGGGAACACACAAAGGTGGCATACAGCCATCTGGGCTCCAACAGAGGACCTTTGCCCCACAGAGCCAGTCTGAAGAACTGGGACCAAGGTTCAGAATGTACTTCACTTTATTGTGATTCACAGTCAGGTAAACATAGTAGAAAATGACAAGGAATCTGGTGGCACCTTAAAGACTAACAGATTTATTTGAGCATAAGCTTTCATGGGTAAAAACCCCACTTCTTCAGATGCATGGAGTGAAAATTACAGATGCAGACATAAATATACTGACACATGAAGAGAAGGGAGTTACCTCACAATTGGAGAACCAGTGTTGACAGGGCCAATTCGATCAGAGTGGATGTAGTCCACTCCCAATAATAGATGAGGAGGGGTCAATTTCAGGAGAGCCAAAGCTGCTTTTGTAATGAGCCAGCCACTCCCAGTCCCTATTCAAGCTCAAATTAATGGTGTTAAATTTGCAAATGAATTTTAATTCTGCTATTTCTCTTTGAAGTCTCTTTCTGAAGTTTTTTTGTTCAAGTATAGCTACTTTCAAATCTGTTATAGAATGTCCAGGAAGACTGACAGGTTTCAGAGTAGCAGCCGTGTTAGTCTGTATTCGCAAAAAGAAAAGGAGTACTTGTGGCACCTTAGAGACTAACAAATTTATTTGAGCATAAGCTTTCGTGAGCTACAGCTCACTTCATCGGATGCATTCAGTGGAAGATACTGTGGGGAGATTTATATACACAGAGAACATGAAACAATGGGTGTTACGATACCCACTGTAACGAGAGCGATCAGGTGTTCTCCTACTGGCTTTTGTATGTTACCACTCCTGATGTCCGATTTGTGTCCATTTATTCTTTTACATAGGGACTGTCCGGTTTGGCCAATGTACATGGCAGAGGGTCATTGCTGGCACATGATGGCATATATAACATTAGTAGACGTGCAGGTGAATGAGCCTCTGATGGTGTGGCTGATGTGGTTGGGTCCTCTGATGGTGTCGCTAGAGTAGATATGGGGACAGAGTAGGCAACAAGGGTTGCTACAGGGATTAGTTCCTGGGTTAGTGTTTCTATGGTGTGGTGTGTAGTTGCTGGTGAGTATTTGCTTCAGATTGAGGGGATATCTGTAAGCGAGGACTGGCCTGCCTCCCAAGGTCTGGGGAAGTGAGGGATCGTTTTCCAGGATAGGTTGTAGATTGTTGATAATGTGCTGGAGAGGTTTTAGCTGGGGGCTGTACATGCTGGCCAGTGGTCTGTTATTTTCCTTGTTGGGCCTGCCCTGTAGGTAGGTGATTTCTGGGTATCTGTCTCGCTCTGTCAATCTGTTTCCTCACTTCCCCAGGTGAGTATTCTAGTTTTAAGAATGCTTGATAAAGATCTTGTAGGTGTTTGTCTCTGTCTGAGGGATTGGAGCAAATTCAGTTGTATCTTCAGGCTTGGCTGGAGACAATGGATCGTGTGGTGTGGTCTGGATGAAAGCTGGAGGCATGTAGGTAGGAATAGCGGTCAGTAGGTTTCCGGTATAGGGTGGTGTTTATGTGACCATCACTTATTAGCACCATCGTGTCCAGGAAGTGGATCTCTTGTGTGGAGTGGTCAGGCTGAGGTTGATGGTGGGATGGAAATTGTTGAAATCATGGTGGAATTCCTCAAGGGCTTCTTTTCCCTGGGTCCAGATGATGAAGATGTCATCAATGTAGCGCAAGTAGAGTACGGGTATTAGAGGACGAGAGCTGAGGAAGCGTTGTTCTAAGTCAGCCATAAAAATGTTGGCATACTGTGGGCCCATGCGGGTACCGATAGCAGTGCCACTGACTTGAAGGTATAGGTTGTCTCCAAATCTGAAATGGTTGTGGGTGAGGACAAAGTCACAAAGCTCAGCCACCAGGTGTGCTGTGGCCTCATCAGGGATATTGTTCTTGACAGCTTGTAGTCCATCCTCATGTGGAATATTGGTATAAAGAGCTTCTACATCCATGGTGGCCAGGATGGTGTTTTCAGGAAGATCACCAATGCATTGTAGTTTCCTCAGAAAGTCGGCGGTGTCTCGAAGATAGCTAGGAGTGCTGGTAGCATAGGGTCTGAGGAGAGAGTCCAAATAGCCAGATAATCCTGCTATAAGAGTGCTGATGCTTGAGATGATGGGGCATCCAGGGTTTCAGATTTATGGATCTTGGGTAGCAGACAGAATACCCCTGGTCGGGGCTCTGGGGGTGTGTCTGTGTAGATTTGTTCCAGTGCTGCAGCAGGGAGTTTCTTGAACAGATGGTATAGTTTCTTCTGGTACTCCTCAGTGGGGTCAGAGGATAGTGGCCTGTAGAATGTGGTGTTGGAGAGTTGCCTGGCAGCCTCCTGTTCATAATCTGATGTGTTCATTATGACTACAGCACCTCCTTTGTCAGCCCCTTTGATTATAATGTCAGAGTTATTTCTGAGGCTGTGGATGGCATTGCATTCTTTACGGCTGAGGTTATGGGGCAAGTGATGCTGTTTGATCACAATTTCACGTCTGTGGAAGCATTCTATGTAGAAGTCCAGTCTGTCATTTTGACTGTCAGGAGGAGTCCATGTAGAATTCTTCTTGTAGTGTTGGTAGGAGGGTTCCTGTGGGTCAGTGCACTGTTCAGTGGTGTGTTGACAATATTCCTTAAGTTGGAGACAACAAAAGTAGGCTTCCAGATCACTGCAGAACTGTATCATGTTCGTGGGGGTGGTGGGGCAGAAAGAGAATCCCCGAGATAGGACAGACCCTTCCGCCGGGATAAGTGTATGGTTGGCTAGATTAACAATATTGTTAGGTGAATTGAGGGTACCACTGTTGTAGCCCCCTGTGGCATGTAGGAGTTTAGATAGTTTACTGTCCTTAAGTCCTCTGTAAAGAAGTGAAGAGTGCGTTGTAAATGGCTTGTCTTGTTTTTGTAAAGTCCAGCCACGTGGAAATTTGTGTGGAAGGTTGGTTTTGTATGGGAGTCTCCAGTTTTGAGAGCTCATTCTTGATCTTCTCCTGTCTGCTGTACAGGATGCTGATCAGATAGTTCCTCAGTTTCTTTGAGAGCGTGCGGCACAGTCTCTCACCATAGTCAGTGTGATATGTCGATCGCAATGGATTTTTTACCTTCAGTCCATTTGGTATGATGTCCATCTGTTTGCACTTGGAGAGTAAGATGATGTCTGTCTGTATCTGCGTGAGTATTTTGTTGAGGTTGATGGATTTCCACTCCATACGGCTAAATTTAGTGTCTTGCATGGTGTCAAGTATCAGGGGGGTAGCTGTCTTAGTCTGTATCCACAAAAACAACGAGTCCGGTGGCACCTTAAAGACGAACAGATTTATCTGAGCATAAGCTTTCATGGGTAAGTTCTTTATTGCTACTTCCTGAAGTAAAACATGTGACTGCATCACCTCAGATGCTTTGGATTTTAGAAAATCTAGAGCAAGGGTTTTCTCGCTGTTTCATTCGGTAGACATGTACATGAGAATAAAATTCTTCCATAGAACATCCCTCTCCCACCCCCCAATATATGGTGCTCAAATGTTTCATTCTGTGCACTACTGAAAACCAGTGGCTCCAGAGACCACAGTTTGAGGACTGCTATTTTCAGTATTTAGAGCTTTGTCTGGAAATCCTTATCCATTAGTTTTCTGGTTTTCCAAAGGGAAACTCTGAAATATGAAATAGTTACATATCCCCACGGGACTCCCACATGAGAAAGGCCTTGAAGCAGATGAGCAATTGTCTGATACTACCTTCTGGGTCTCGCCACTTGAGTTGCTGCATCTTCCCCACTAGGCTCTGCAGATAGGTTAATGGACTCTATCTATCTAGGCCCCTGTCACCATAGAATTGGAGTAGCATCACAGGCAGCTGACAGATCTCTAAAAAGAAATCAGTGGGATGCCTAATCTTCATTCATCAGCAGAAGGATCAATCAACAGTGCAGTTTCTGTACCATACCCAGCCCTAAACCCAAACAGATTTGTATTGAGGTGACCCGAGGAATCTAGATATTGCTGCAGCTGCAACCCCACAGTCTTCTCAGTAATTCTTCCTAAAAGCAGAAGATTGAAGATGGGGCAATAAACGGAGAATTTCTCTGTGTTAAGAGATGGTTTCTTCAGCAACAATAACAATAGCTTCCTTAAGGGAAGAAAGCATCTTGTCTCCGACAATCAATTACAATAATAGCCACCGTGTCTCTACTGATTTTTACTAACTAGGAGAGACCAGGACCTAGCTCACAGATCCTGAAGGTCTCCAACAGCTCCAGGACCTTCATGAACAGCATGTACTGAATTGCAGCAAAGAAGACTGCATTTGTCCCCCCAACAGACATAGCTCTGCAGCCACAGAAGCTGAAAGGTCAATCCAAAACTAAGCAGTCCTATTTGAAAAGCAACTCCAAAATTCCTGACAGCAAGAAGTCTTTGACTCTCTCACTAGGTACAAACAGACAAGATCAACTGAATTGTTCTAAAACTGGAGCAGTTCCACAGATCACAACTTTTCAGATGTTCTACTGCATACGGGGAAATTATTTTTCCCTTGTCAGTTTTGGCAGAACTCCTTAGTTTCTTTTTATGAGAGAGATAGGCATGAACCAGAATTCCAGATCTAAACACCACCCTGCTATTCAGATCCAAATGTCACAGCTGGACCCTAGTGTCTATGTGTAAGACAGAGAGGATGTGGGTGTGTCAGAAAAGGGATAAGTGTGTGTGGTGTGTCAGTGAATGAGTATGACAATGAATAAGTGTGTGTGTTTGTGCCAAAGAGACTGTGTAAGCATGTAAGGGAGAAGACTGGATATCTGAGTTCCTGTGTGGGTGAGCAACAGTAGAAATGAATGTATGTATGGGGCCAGAATGATGACAAATTGTATTTTCCTGTACTGTATATCCATCATGAGATTTGGAAGGAGGAGGGAGCATGAGGGCTTAGAGATAAATCATTTCCCTCTACAAACAGAGGGGACCTAGAGCCAGAGAATCTCTCCAGGGGGATGAATAAGGGGAGATGCTTTGGTAGCTCCCCTGTAGGTGCTTCACATGGACTGAGCAAAGTGTGTTTACAGGAGGTGGGCTGGAGAAGGAGGTCATGAGTGATGCTTTTTGCAACATTAGATCTCACAGGCCCTTGCAGCATCCCAAAGCAGGATAATGCTGACCCAATTCAGCACTGTCTTAACAGTGTATATCACTACACAATAAATCACACTTTGAGGGAGAATTCAGGGGCAACAATCAGTAGGGAAGTCCATGGAGCTGTGCTGCCATAGATCCTTGAGGTCAGTGTTGAAGTATGGTGCTCCTGTGGATCTCGGAGGATGTGTTTAGGGCCAAACCATGGAAAGCGCAAATCCCACCTCCCATCAAGACAATTCCAATATAACCTCCAATGTAATCAAGGAGGACGTTCCTGTGAAAGGCTGATGAAAAAAGAGAAAAAATAAGCAGCAGTGGATCATTTCTAAAACTTTTATGCCAGATATGCAGCTCGGCTTCTGATTTTACATAGCAGAATTTATTGACCATTTTTCTTATTCACTTTGGAGAGGTGAGTTGGTATCAGTCATTGTTACCAGTTGTTTGCTCAACTCTCCTTGATATCCCATCCAGTGTGGGGAGCGCTCCTGGACCCAGGGCTTGGCTCATGCTGTCTTTGACCAAGTGTGAGAAAAGTCCTGATCAGATACATCCATTAAGTCTTTAAGGGTACGTCTTTACTGCAGTGTTAGGCTGGGTGATCAGCACCAGGCAACCAGGTTAGCCTAACCTGTGTCTGAACAGCCACACTGCAGTGTCATATCTGAGTTACTGTGTCTTCACTGGTGCTGAGCGATCTTCTGTGTGATTTGGCAGCATTACTGGGGTCATTGCCCATGGTTCTGTGTGCTGCAGTAAGCTGAGTTGCTCTCTTTGTCCATAAATTTTGGGAGAACTCATCTGTTGTTCTGGGCACATGGGGGGATTTGGAGGACTGGACTATCAACACTCAAGCAGCTCAGCCAGCATCTTCACTGCAGATTGGGCAAGTTACCAGCCTGAGTGAAAGTGGAACCTGAGCTCTAACCCACACCCTCAGCTGTGCCAACTAGCCCTGGTTCAAAGCATCTCTTAACGCAGGTGAGGGGTTAGTCTGTGTAGATAGGAGGCAGATTGAGGAGAACACCTGAGGAAGAGGCTGCAGTGAAGCCGTAGCCTAACAGCCAGGCCCTTGACAAAGAGCATGTGGCCCAAGAGGAGATCTCACCCCTTGTCACTGCTTCAGCTATGTTTAGTATCATTGCTTCAGTCATGTTACTCAGTGGGGGCCAATGTAAATCTGAAGTAATCCCATTGACTACAATAGAGTTACACCTGTGTAACAGTGGGCAGAATTTAGCCCAATAATTGCAATATCTTCCCTATTCTTTAATCATCACAAAAATAACCCTAGAAATTGCGTGTGACATCTACGTTTCAGCCAAAAGGACAGAGATGCATGTTTGGGAACCAGAATACAGACTATAGCAATCACAAGGCATTAAAGATTTTCATAAGCTTCTGTAATTACACCTAAACTAGACAGTGCTTAATAGCATCCAAAAACTTTGGTCCTACAGTTCTATAGGGCAGTTGCTCTTTCAAACTTGTCATCATGTATGTTTTTACATGTTTTTTGTTCTGATGGTTTATGGTATAGAAACTCAAACTAACTTTGATGTGTGTTTCAGAATAGCAGCCATGTTAGTCTGTATTTGCAAAAAGAAAAGGAGGACTTGTGGCACCTTAGAGACTAACAAATTTATTTGATCATAAGCTTTCGTGAGCTACAGCTCACTTGCTTATGCTCAAATAAATTTGTTAGTCTCTAAGGTGCCACAAGTACTCCTTTTCTTTTTGATGTGTCTGAATCCTTGAAAGCAAGGGAAGACAAATGAAAAAAGAAAATTTTCCTTTCCTTGGCTGTGATTCAATCTGTAGGCCGGTTCCACCAGTACAGAAGCCCTCATGCACAGCTCGCCTAGCCTGAAACACCTTCGACGGTGAGGTAGAAGACTTTTTTTTAAAATGAGCCCAGTTTTTTGCACCTACAATAGCGCAAGGTGCTGCACTGTACGTAGCTCTTAAATGGTTTTGGTGCTGTGCTCTAGTAAGATAACATAAGTGAACACAAGTCTTTCCAGGTAAGTAAAGAAAGAACTGGTTTTCAAATTAATAATGATTACTAGTAACAGTAACCACTGACAACAACGCACAACTATCTGCAAATCTACAATGTGCTTTATAGGACACAGAGTGCGATACAGTTCCTGCTGTGAGAAGCTTATAATCGAACACATATAGACAAAACATGAGTCAACCTTGAAATGAAGGAAAGGTGTGGGGAGATCAATGGTGCAGAGGCCAATCTTGGAAAGATTCATGAAGGAAGTAGGCATTGAGTGAGAGAAACTGAAGGAGAAGAAGGGCTTGGGGTGGACAAAAACATTGTCTAAGTGTTGGGGGCAACAGGGCAGGAGGTGCAGGGCCAATATGAGGTGAAGCGAATAGTAAGGAGTCATGAGTGGGAGCAACATAAAAAGGGAGAGGGACTGTAAGAGGATGAAAACAGAAGCCTGTGGAGCACAGGGGAGGGCATGTGTAATTTGTTGGGGATTTTTTTAACCTTTTAGGCACAGCCCTGCACTGGGACCACATCATCTTCACAGGAGCTCACACCCCTTTACAGGGTACATCACACTACCACAGCCAGACAGGACCGCTGGCTGGCTGGCTGGGTGTGTGTGAGTGTGTGTGTGTGTGTGTGTGTGTAGTGAGGATCTGTGGCCCTGTGTCTTCCCTGCCCCCTTTGGTATACTCTATGTACTCAAGGAAACAGGGAAGCAGCAGTGCCTGTGCTCTTTGAAGAGAAGGGGACTGAATTTCTTCCTGGTTCTTATGCACTCTGTGCTGTGGATATCACCTCATTTCCTCATATCCTTGCCCTATTTTGCACCGGGATAAGGCCCAGACAGAATTGTACTCTTTGATTTGAATATTGTCAGCCCTGCAGGACTAGCACAGGTCTGGGAGAGTGAACTGAGTTATTTTTTGCCTTGCACATTATCAAACATTTTTAACTAAAGTACATTGGCAAGGCCACCTGTGCAGCCCTACTTTCACCTTCAGATTATCACCTCACTGATATGCGTGCAATTAGACTGTCTTCAAATTATGCACACAGTTAACCTGGCAACCCCCACAAAAGCACTATTAACTATAATAGCTGCTAATAGGAGAAGGCTGTTATCCTAGGGGAGGGAAAGGCCCATTGATACAAAGTCCTGGTGCTGGTTGTGGAGGAATCCAACCCAGCTCTCTCTCCCCGCACCTGTGAGATGGAGGCACTCCTGCCCCATGTGATGCCCCCAGAGGAGAGAAGGGCTGCTGGGGCCCATGCTGGTTCTGCTGGTTGCTGAGGGGAAGCCGGCCCAGCATTCATTCTCTCCCCTCCACTGGGAATTGAGGGAACTCCAGCCCCACATGGCGTCCCCAGAGAAGCAGGGGCATGGGCCACTGGGGCCGTGTGCCACTTTCTGCGGGAGGCTAGCTCAGCAATTTCTCTCACCCAAGTCCAGCTGGTCTGGCAACTCCCAGTGCAGTGTCTGCAGTTGCTGTTTTAGTGGTAGCATGGGTCTAGCTTTAGGATGTTCATGGGTTTATTTTGCCCACCTAAGAAAATTTTACTGTGGGATGAAAGTGGGAAAAGGGAAATGCCAATTTTTAACAGTTATATCTCATCTAGTATATATTGTCTTAGCTTAATGGATCTGAGCAAAAGCCGTACAGAATTTTATGGGACAAACAAAAGGCATTTCCCTAGACTGAGGGTGTTTTTGCTGCCAGATATCAAAAGTCTGCTGCAAATAATAGAGGTGTGAGAGCTTCTCAAAGAAAAGGTCAGAGAAATCCTTTATAATGGAAAGTGTTAGGCAACCTAAATAAAGAGGTTGCTGCAGCTCTTCCTCTAATTATGGTATTTATATAAGAACACAATTAATTGTATTTATTCTTTTTAAAACAGTATTTCAATTAATTTTTAAAATCTTTTCTTTCCTCAGTGCAAGAACATCACTTTCATTACACTGCTAGAAGTTGCACAGGTGCACTGAAGCAGTGATAGACCTCTCTGTTTGGGTATGGTTCTTCAAATCCTTACTAGAAAATTTACCATGAATAAGAATGTAGCTTCTAGATCAACAGTGCCCACCAAAAATCTCTAACCATCCAGGACCAAAGAGAATCTTGGGCTGTCCAGGGAGTTTTACATGGGAAAGGAGAGAAAAATTAGCTACCACATAGTAAATATCTCAAAGTATGCAATTCACCTTGAGATATGCTACAAATGCAGGTCCCCAGCCTGACAGGCTTTTGTACAATACGAGCTGAATGCTGTTTAAGGGACCAATCCTGCTCTCATGGAAGTCAGTGGAAGTTTTTTCCCACTGACTTAATGAGAGCAGGATCAAGCCTTATATGACTACAGCTGAATAAATGATTCATTTGCAAATAAATTATCTAACACATTTAGCTCTGATTTATGTTCATAAATCATTTGTGAATGCATTTGTTAGTATTTGCCAAATAATCTGTTCAACAAACTTCAAACTATAGATTGTTTGCTAACTGTTCGCTTTGACCATTCACCAGTAGTTATTCATGGCACGTGGGTGATCACCAAACTTACATGGTGTTGTTTCTGCTCATTGAGTAGGGCTTTACACATAGCAGAATAGTGACTAGACCAGACAGAGTAATAAATACAAATATTCCTGTCCACACACATAACCAGGTATTCATACAAGGAACAGCTGCTCCTCACACATTAAAGTGAACAAAAGCTTGTGCTTGTAACTATTCTTGAACAGGAAATAAAAAAGGGGAAGAAGATGGCTGGAAGGGGCAGAAGTTTGAAATTCAAACACGTTTGCTGACTAAAAAAAGAACACTCACATTCAACCAGCTTTAACACTAACCCATGTCACTAGCCTCCATTTCAATCCACTACCTGATGAAACATAAAGAATGTGCTGATAAAAGTAAAGACGACTTGGCAGAAGAACAGCAAATGATAATTCTACAAGTAAATACTGTTTAATGAAGGACACACCAAAGGCCCCAACATTGTGATTTGATACATGCAGATGGACTGGTACACCCACATGGAGCCCTTCAATGCGGAGACAGGTAGATACGTTATTTCCTTTGAGAACAACAAACTGCAGGATAGGTTACAAAGATGGCTGACTTAGAACAACGCTTCCTCAGCTCTCGTCCCCTAATGCCCCTACTCTACTTGCGCTACATTGATGACATCTTCATCATCTGGACCCATGGAAAAGAAGCTCTTGAGGAATTCCACCATGATTTCAACAATTTCCATCCCACCATCAACCTCAGCCTGGACCAGTCCACACAAGAGATCCACTTCCTGGACACTACGGTGCTAATAAGCGATGGTCACATAAACACCACCCTATATCGGAAACCTACTGACCGCTATTCCTACCTACATGCCTCTAGCTTTCATCCAGATCATACCACTCGATCCATTGTCTACAGCCAAGCGCTACGATATAACCGCATTTGCTCCAACCCCTCAGACAGAGACAAACACCTACAAGATCTCTATCATGCATTCCTACAACTACAATACCCACCTGCTGAAGTGAAGAAACAGATTGACAGAGCCAGAAGAGTACCCAGAAGTCACCTACTACAGGACAGGCCCAACAAAGAAAACAACAGAACGCCACTAGCCATCACCTTCAGCCCCCAACTAAAACCTCTCCAACGCATCATCAAGGATCTACAACCTATCCTGAAGGACGAGCCATCGCTCTCTCAGATCTTGGGAGATAGACCAGTCCTTGCTTACAGACAGCCCCCCAATCTGAAGCAAATACTCACCAGCAACCACACACCACACAACAGAACCACTAACCCAGGAACCTATCCTTGCAACAAAGCCCGTTGCCAACTCTGTCCACATATCTATTCAGGGGATACCATCATAGGGCCTAATCACCTCAGCCACACTATCAGAGGCTCGTTCACCTGCGCATTTACCAATGTGATATATGCCATCATGTGCCAGCAATGCCCCTCTGCCATGTACATTGGCCAAACTGGACAGTCTCTACGTAAAAGAATGAATGGACACAAATCAGACATCAAGAATTATAACATTCAAAAACCAGTTGGAGAACACTTCAATCTCTCTGGTCACTCGATCACAGACCTAAGAGTGGCTATACTTCAACAAAAAAGCTTCAAAAACAGACTCCAACGAGAGACTGCTGAATTGGAATTAATTTGCAAACTGGATACAATTAACTTAGGCTTGAATAGAGACTGGGAATGGATGAGTCATTACACAAAGTAAAACTATTTCCCCATGGTATTTCTCCCCCCCACCCCACCCCCCACTGTTCCTCTGATATTCTTGTTAACTGCTGGAATTAGCCTACCTGCTTGTCACCATGGAAGGTTTTCCTCCTTTCCCCCCCCTGCTGTGGGTGATGGCTTATCTTAAGTGATCACTCTCCTTACAGTGTGTATGATAAACCCATTGTTGCATGTTCTCTGTGTGTGTGTATATAAATCTCTCCTCTGTTTTTTCCACCAAATGCATCCGATGAAGTGAGCTGTAGCTCACGAAAGCTTATGCTCTAATAAATTTGTTAGTCTCTAAGGTGCCACAAGTACTCCTTTTCTTGTTACAAAGAGAGTAACACAAAATGCATCTGTAACTAGGGCTGGTCAAAATTTGAAGGCTGTTTTTTTTATACAACAGCAGGAAATTTACACAAACATTTTTGTGAACAACTTATCCCATTTTTTTATCGAAATCTATCAGTAACAGCCTGGAAAAATATTTAAAACCTTGTTTTTAACTTCATTGCTGCACTTCCATTTTTTATTTCAATTCTTTACCCTGGCTGTCAAACAAAACCTTGGCAAATTGTGATTTTTGTTCATATTCACAATCAGACAAATCACTGAAAAGCTTCATTTTCTTCTTTATGTTCCTGCCAAACTTCAAAACAGCCAGATACCGGTGTTCAGACATATTCTGACAATGTCTCTTTCTCTATTTTTTTAGTCTTTACCATGGTGAAAATGCCATGCTTGCTAAAGTAAGATCAAACCAATACAGCTGATTTACAAAAAAACAAAATACACACCCTTAAAGGAACTGAATGCATAAAAAACCAATTTGGGGGCCACATGGGAGTTTAAACAGCACATTCATTTACATCTAATTTTTGTGCTGTCACACAACAGCACTGAAGGCCTGATTCAGAACACATGCAATTTCCCTTTGAAGTTTTGGCTGCTTTTTTAACAGTGGCAAAAAAAGATATAGAGAAATTAAAGTACAACAAATATTATAAAACTGGGCTTTCGTGCTCTTGATTTTCAAGCTGTTATTATCTCATGTTTGTAAGTAAACAAACAAATAAATTAATAAAATAAAAACACCACACCTTTATTCTCAATAATCTTGCATAGGAAAAGTCACTGATATATCTTTCTACATCAAATCCTTCTCTTCTAAACTTAGTTCTCATCTTTTTTCCTCTCTGTGTCATTCTGCTCTTATTTTAATTCACTGAAAACAGTTTATTGTCGTTTTCTGAAGACAAAAAGGGAGTAGAAAATCTGCAGCATCTGCACATGTCAAACCCTTATTGTGTCAGTGTTTGCTGTACTCCCTGTACTGTGTCCTGACTGAATTTGCGGGATAGTTGAATGAAAGAATAGTGTACTCGGTCTTCTTGGTCAAGTTACCTAGCAATGGCATTTTCCAAGTCTGTGCATGAAAGCTGATATTTATAGCTATTCGGTGTTATTGGTGCTGGCTTAATGATGCCATCTATATGGCTTTGAAGCATATCTACATTATAATAATCTATGTGCCTTTGAAGGCTGAAAATTTCAAAGGGAGAGGAATTATTGTTTAAGGAATGTCTATGCAGATATAAAACCAGGAGCAAATTCAGAATAAATATTAGTTAAGTTTAAGTGGACCAATCTCCGAAAGAAAGTTGTACAAGCACCATGACTAAAATAATTTAAAATTAGAATGGAAAAGGCATTCAGTAATATGGTATATAGAGGAGGGAATAATCCTGCACTAGCAGAACAGATCTTTTCCATCTCTAACTTCTTTGATTATGTCATTATTTATGGTTCTTCTCCAAAGCAGTCTGTTACAAACATGAGTTTTTCTTAAAGAGTGATGCAAAAACCTGAGCACAACCCAAATCACATGTAGTATGGCCCTCCCACTGTAAATTTGATAAGGTACAGTGCACCTGCAACCATAACATGCTGACAGTATTATTCATTGTCATAAACTAGGTAGAGTTGAGTCAGCTCAACAGGATGAAAAACCAGACTTCCAAAGAAAAAGTGGGTTATTCAGGAAGTAGGGTAAGTGATTTAGTCTGTGGCACTCTTCTCTCTGAATCAGTATTGATTTAATGCCAAAGGTGTACTGGAAGAGCTGTTATCTTCTGGATGAGATATAACAAAAGCCTTGACTATTAAAGCATTGAAAATATCTCCTCCCAGTTTTTGCTTAAAATAAGTTTGTATTTACCTTGCTACCCATTTTAATGGTAATGCCATTTTAAATTAGAGAAATTACTCCTCATTTCCCCTCTTTAAAATAATGTGCAGTGTGGCAAATACAGATTGGTTGACATGTACCACCACAGAGGAGGTTGCTTTACAAAAGTAGCCAAATACTCTCTTTGTATTATCTGATATGCCCAGTCCTGTTTTCATTGAAGTCAGTTGCAAAACTCCCATTGCTTTAATGCAAAAAAAAAAAAAAAAAAAAAAAAAGTCAGGTCAGTGATCTGTAAAGCACTTTGAAAGCTTTCAGAACAAAAAGATGCAGCTTATCAATATTTTTTCTTTATTTACTATTGATTTCTATTTTTAACCATGAAAGTCAGACTATATAATACTCTCTGGGGATCAACTTGATCTTTAGTACATTGTTTAGAAGACAAATGGGTGATTCATTGTATGTTTTCAGTGTGTGTATTTCCCCCCAAACTTTACTATGTCTGCGATAAAGCATTAAATGTGGTCAAGCAGATTTAATTTCCCATTCTCTTTAAAAGCACTAGGTAAAAACTTATCTTCATTAAGTGCCACTGGGAGTCTGGCACCACATAACTAATCAGAGAATTCAGTAGCTTCATGTCCATGTGATGCCTCAAGTTCAAAGGGGACCAAGACATCCTGTTTGGTGTTTTGTTTCACTCAAGCTATTAAAACTGCCCAGGCCTACTTAAGTGTATTTTTAAGGTAATCTTCTTTATTCCTCATCAGTATCACTAACCATTATAAAATCCAAGTCAGCCTAGATAATTTTCAAATTTGCAACATGATTAAAAAAATCAGTAACCATCAGTGAAACGGAAGGTCAGAAACTCTTGAGGGATACTCCCATTTCTATTCTATTATTGTTTTCCATAGACCTCTAAGCATTTTGGTTCAAATGTTGTGACCCTGATGCCTCTACACCAAGATGTAAGTAGGCATGCTGGGAAATTTGCCAGAGATGTGTGTTGTATGCAGGAATGAACACATCCAAGAAGGGTCAAACAAAAAAAAGGTATGTGTCAGTACACTTACCCTCTCCTCTAAAGTGCTCTTTTAAAACAACCATTAGTGGTAGCTGATACAATTAGAAAAACAAAGTTTTACACAAAAGGTCACTTTCTCTTCATAAGGTATAGAAACATCACAATTTTATACACTCTTCCTATTATCTAGTTAAATTAAATTATGAGATTTGAATCAATATGTTATCACTCAATTCATAGATTTACTTCATTCTGTTCCCATGACCTGATTAATACTGTGTAGCTTTAGCAAACTTGCTTACTTATTTATGTTTAGTTAAATAAGAAAATATTAAATGCATCTTTTTGTATTAATTTTTACGGTATATAGTAAATACAAGATTAAATACTATGTATCACTTTTATTTCTTACACAAAATGTTCTGAAATATTGAAGAAAACGGGTATGTACATTTTAAAGCTGCCCCCAGACGCTGCTTTTTTCAAATCTTATTGAACTTGTTAGCATTTACAGGAATCACATTCAAACAAATAATTTGTTCTTAAGCAATTTCTCCAGTATATGGAAGTTCAAAAGTTCTCATTTGGAGTAAATTATGAATGGTATTTGAAAATAAAGGATTTAATTTACAAATCTCATATCTGAGACTATAGGTAATGGCTATCTTACTAGAGGAAAGAAAAAAAGATAGCATTAGTAACATCAATAGTTAGCTTGCCAGAAGTTGGAAAGTATTTTCTGTGAAAAATCTTGAAAGAAACAAAAATTGCTCATTTTTTCAAGTTTTTTGTGTGGAAATTTTCCATGTCTTTTGATGGAAAAATCAAAAGGGTTTTGGTTTTTTCACTGAAAAATAAAAATATTTAAAAGGAATTAAAATTTTCCATGAACATTTTTGATTTGAGAAAAGGCCATTTTTTACTGAAAAAAAGTTCTGGATGAGAAATTTCAACAGGATCTACTGGCAGCATGACAATCCCATGCAGAAGATTTTAAGTTAGGGTTTTTTCCATGCTTTAAATCTGATTGACATAGAGAAAAAGAACCTTAGAACTGGACTTTTTAAAGAAGAGTCGATGCAGAACTGCATAGACACATCGTCTGTGCAATCACACATGTAATGTGCATGACTGCAGGCACAAATTGGGTTATAGTATATATACACAAGTGATTATCTGATTCATACCCAAACCCAGTAATGACGTGCAGATTAGGCATGCAATTGTGCACCTACCACTTTTAAAAATCAGATACTTTATGTACAAGGAAATCATATAAATGTAGGACTGGAAGGCACCTCAAGAGCTCATATAGTCCAGCCTTCCAAGCTTGAGGCAGGACCAAATAAACCTAGACCATTCCTGACATGTGTTTGTCTAGATTGTTCTTAACCTCCAATGATTGGGATTTCATAACCTCCCTTGGTAACCTACTATAGTACTTAGCTAGTCTTACAGTTTTTCCTAATATCTCACCTACCTCTCTCTTGATGCAGATTAAGCCAATGACTTCTTGTCCTACCTTCAGTGGACATTGAGAACAATTGATCTCTGTCCTCCTCTTTATAACAGCCCTTAAAATATCTGAATATCTGCCCCCCCATTTTTTAATGGCAAAGTCTTGTGTGTTTTTTAAGCAAGTACAAGTAGAACTGAGGCTGCTTCACAAACCCATGCATCACCATCAATTTGCACTACCCAAAGGATGGTGTATAGGCAGACATTTGTTTTGGAAGTTTTTGGCAGTGCAGCCAAAGAGCTTCCAGGGTGTATATAGGGGATGAGGATGAGAAGGCTACATGATAAAAGAGACAGAGAAAAACTCAATAGATATCAATAATTAGTAAATATGAGCAACCAGAATGGAAGAGAACTGTGATGGATTGCCAATATTTAGTTGTTTTTGTACGGTATCTTATTCTTGGCTTGCTCTTACTTTACTGAACAATCTTTCAGAAATCTGCCTTTTGGACATATTTGTGCATGTTGTTTGAATCTCAATCAATGGAAAAAACAGAATCTAAAAATGTGCTTCTTTTTATGCATTTTAAAGTACACTGCTTTTTATTAGGAAAACTGCTTCAGCTTCTTCCAAGTTATCTCCATGAAACTGAGGGAAATATTAAATCATTTTAATATTTCTCATGTGATTTCTCATGTGAGAAGGAATGTGAAGTTTCCCTCCTATAGTGAATATTTATAAATTATATTAACACTTACAAACCTGGTGCCTGTTCCCAAAATTGTTAGAGTACTCATTTCAGTAAATCTTAATCATGCTACTAGAGTAGTCCCAGGACAGCAGGTCAGCAGGACTACTTTAGTAAATAAGGATTTGTGGAATCTGACCCGACATTCTAGCACTTCTAGCAGTTTATGGTCTTCATTGATAGAAGCATGAACCATTTCCTTTTGACAAAATATCTTTTAAATATTGATAAAAAGTAATAATTTTTATCATGTTCAGATATTGCCAACTTTCGTATTTTGTTGCAACTCTCATCAAATTTGGTACTTGTATTAAACTCCAACTGCTGGAATCGAGAAATTGCATGAGAATCTCAGCTTTCCTTAAACAGAAAGTTTCGCGTTCTCATGGTTGCAGAGAAAAGCTTGAAAATTGGAGCAAGCGTATGTTAAGAGTTCACAAACAAGCAGACAAAAAAAAAACTGCCGCCAAATTTCTTATTTTTAATATATCTAATGATTTTGGGGGACTTGACTCAAGATTTTTTAACTTTTGGATTAGCAATACTAATGTTCTATTTTAGTTATTGGTTAAAATTCAAGCATAATGCACAATATTGCACATAAGGTAGATTTCTGCAACTATACTGTCCTGGGTAGGATTGCAGGATTGGGCCCCATCAGCGAATGTTCAACCAAAACAACTCCAATTATAATTCCATGGGTTTTTCTTTTCTATTTAATCTCTAAATGGACACAAAAAACTCCTACACCTTTGTTTTAAATTTGATATCTGTTTGATTTTGAATGTTTTACAAAAATAAGAGAAAACAGAACAATTGTTTGGATCAAATGTAAATGAGTCTAGAAAATATCATTAGACAATTGAGGGATCCCTGTTGCTGACACCAGTCAAGCATGAAGTGTACTTGATACTGGGACAGTGTGAAAGAGATGAGTTTTCAGACCAGAACACAGATGGCCCCTTATCACTCCCTGGGGCTAAACACACAGCAGCAAACTTCAGAGATGCCTTTACCTTTACCCTGTCTGTCCCTATCAGGATAGGATCTGTTATATTAAGGGTTATTGCCTCTAGCCCTCCCTGTGATCAGCTTTTGAAGTCCATGGCCAAGAGGCCAGTGTGAGAATATCACCACAGATAAGAGGTGTTTGCTTTGTGAAATTTTCAGGACAAGAATCCATGGAACCCTTCATAGTCCAGTAGGGAACCACAAACTCAAACTAATATCTTCTAATCCCCTGTTGGTTTCAGAACTAACCACCATAAAAAGCATAACTGGCTGTTTATTTGTGCAGCCAAGCGATAACATCTTAAAGTTACAATCTGCCTTAAGTAGTGGGGACATGAAGCCCAGGAAATGAACCATCCAAGCTCATAATCAAATTGTGTGTGCTCTCTCCTTCTCTGCCTAATGAGATGTAAACATTTTGGCCACTAATTCTTTTTTTGAATATTAATCAAATATAGTGGTGAAAATTCACAAAGGTAGCTTTGCCCCCAAATTAAATGGCTTGCGTTGTAGTTTTTTGAAGCTTTGGACAATATGTTAAGAAATGTTCTCATGACACAGCCAAGTAAATACTTGTGGCACATTTCTATTTATTACAAAGAATACTTCAATTCTAAGACATAAGTCATGCTCTTCTAATAAAGGCTTTACAAATTCCCAAAGAGAAGCTGAATTCCCAATGCACCAACGCTTCAAAAGATCAGACCCTTCCTTTTATGTAGAAATTCACATTTTGGAGACTGCTTTCAACATTCTCCTCTCAGAAAAATGCCAAGAAACTCATGTAAGTTGCTGAGCACCCTCAACACCCTTCAAATAGGCCCTAAAACTTAATTGTTATTGGTTTTCTTTGCCTCACAATTTTGTCAAATTTAAAATATCCTGACTGGAACAAAATCCTTCTCCATCTTCCTCCCTCTTACAATGGATTACCCAAACCTTTTTGATATCAGGCAAAAGTGTGGATTGACTGAGTTTAAGTTGCAGAATCTAGATAATATGCTGCCAAAATATTTATTGCATGGGTTGCATTAGTTATTATCTCATCATCATTCAGTGCCTCTATCATAGCACAAAGGGAAAAATAATGTGAGTGGGAGAAGAGATAAAGGAAGAACTGTGAGAGGGAAAAATGTTTCTTAATGGTGCAGTGGGTTCTCTTTGCATTGTAATCTATCCTCCTCCCTGTCACCAGCAAACTACCTTAAATCAAGTAACTGGCACCTGATGTATTCTGCAGATGGGTCAGCACTGTATATCTGGAACACAGTATACAGGTGGTTTTTCACTTGCACTTGTTAGTTAACTAGCTAGAAGACACATCTTCTTTTGGGGGTGGGGGTGTAGCACTTGGAAAGGAAAATATCTCCTGGATGATTCACAGAAAATAAGAGTAAGTGAAGGAGTAGATCCATTAAGTGTTTATCTATTAATACATTTAGTTGTCTTCACTTCTTCCTTAGGCAGACTATTCCTGGAAGAAGTAAGTGACAATTGCAGTGATAAAATCTAAGTATATTAGATAGCCAGATGAATTTTTGAAAATGTGGACTCAAAAAAAATCAGTGCTAAGAAGAGTTCTGTATAGTTCAGATATGCTTTGAATAAGTATCCAGTTAGGGGCATGTAGTAAAACCACCAATTTATGAAGTTCTCCCTTCCCTAGTTCTAGCCAATTGTTTACTTTCTTTACCTGAGGATTTCTCTCACCTTGGCATAGTAGGTAAAATGTTCAGAAAAGGTTTGAAAAACATCTCCCCTTGATGCTGGTTCTTTGAGGCTGGTTATGGTGGGAAGTACAAACCATTAGCACTGAACAGATTGTCAACTGGCAGAATAAGACTGTATGTGCAGACAAACTAGTCAAACATCTTTAAAATGGTCTAACATTCAACTACATATAATGGCATTTGTTTCTCAAAGCACTAGGGCCTTACAATGAAACTTGTAAGAGATCTTATGTAGATCATTTCATGTCTTCACCTTGAAGCTTCTTTGTATGGTATACGGTAAATCATCTAGAGCAGTGGTTCTCAAACTGTGGGGCAGGCCTCAGAAGGGAGGCACGGGAATGTGTCCAGGAAGGTTCACGCTTTGTGTTGTTGTGTTTTTTTTAAGAGCTCTGGCTGTCAGCCCTCGGTGGCTGGGGCTTGTGCTGAAGGACCATGGACATTTGGGAGGTGGGGATAAAGAGGAGAGCCAGAGCCCCGCCATCTGGGTTGGGCTCACCTCTCCCCAACCCCCAATTCCTCACCTGGAGGTGGGGGGCTCCAGCTGTCATCCCTGAGGTGGTAGCAGCAGCGCAGAAGTAAGGGTGTCAATGGGGCACTAAGTCTGCTGTGAAAAGTGACATTGCTAATATCACTTTTCACATTAGAGACTAACAAATTTATTTGAGCATAAGCTTTTGTGAGCTACAGCTCACTTCATTGGATGCAACTGATGAAGTGAGCTGTAGCTCATGAAAGCTTATGCTCAAATAAATTTGTTAGTCTCTAAGGTCCACAAGTCCTCCTTTTTTTTTGCGGATACAGACTACTACTCTGAAACTTTTCACATTGCCACCCTTACTTCTGTGCTGCTCCTGGCACAGCTTTGCCTTCAGAGCTGGGCGCCCGACCAGCAGCCGCTGCTCTCCACTCTGCCTTCAGAGCTGGGTACCCAGCCAGCAGCTGCTGCTCTCCGTTCTGCCTTCAGAGCTGTGTGGCGATATATGTACTTAGGGGGTGTGGAGCTGTAAATGACTACAGACACAAAAAAAGGGGGACCCAGTCAAATAAGTTTGAGAACCACTGATCTAACTCATATATCAGTTCCACCTCTAAAACATCTAACAGAATACATTTCTCTATTCTGATACAGATATAGTTTTGTAATCTTCTATATTTCAGATGTACTACCCTAGAAATGCAGGTTACGTGTCTGATCCTACACTAACGGAAATCAATGACAAAGCTGTAACTGATTTCAGTGATGTAAATTCAGGCCTTAGAAATGGAAGATGTGGATGACTGATGGAATGCTGCCAACAAGCTTGGCAACTGCTCTGATGAGGAGAATCTACCACCCATTCTATAGCATGCAATAATTCAACCAGTATTAAAGAAATCACTGCAAGAGATCTCACAAACTCCCATTGTTTAACATCCCTTTCCTAAGCAAGCTAATGGAGAAGAAGCCAATACTGCAATTATCCTGTATCTCTCTTGAGCAAGTCTGGGTATAGTAAAGGAACCAATGCTTTTTGCTTTGGTAGATAACCTTCTCCTGACTGTAACAGGGGAAGTACATCCAAGTCATCCAGGTGGGCCTCTGTGGAGCCTTTGATACCATCAGTTACCAAGTACTCCTGACCCGACTCCAAGAGGCAGTAGGAGTGAATAGAAATTCCCTGGCAAAGCCACCTTCCTCTGAGATTGATATTCACATTATGGACAACTGTTCCTCCACCTCCAAGCTTTCACCTGCAGAGTTCCACATCTCCTGTACATCAAAAATAAATAGCATTATCTGCTTTCCAACCCAAATCACCCTTTGGATGAAAAGCAGCAGGCTAACAGGGAATCCAGAAAAAAATGAGGTAATGCTGAACTCTCAAAGCTCATATTTTGTTGGGCTGGCTGTTTGCTTGTAGAGAGAGGAAATTTGATATGGCATCAGTGAGACACAATGACCCTGAAACCCTACAATTTACAAATTTTTGTAAACTAGAACTCCACTTAAAAAGATACCAAACCAACATTCATTTTCTATGCTATCTATCATATATTTATATGGGCTTCCCTTGCCTGTCTCCTTTATAATAATATTATGTTATCTGTATATTACAGTAACTCCTAGAAGACCTAACCAGGATTGGAACTCTGTTATGCTAGGTGCTGTACAAACACAGAGGAACACATGGCCCTTGACCTAAAGAGTTTACAATCTATCTAAGGTACTCTGTATCAGACTGTACAACATTCTCTTGTGAGCCCTCTGGATATTGCAAAGTACGTCAAAAGACCACAGAGGATCAATTATTGGAATAGCCAAATAGTTTCTGAGAACAATTTATCAATCCTAATGAAAGCAAGTAGCAAAGTCATGCTTATAGAGACAAGCCTAAGCCACTAAGCTTAGCTCCAGATCAAACGTCCCCCAAAGATTAAGGGCTTTAGTTCAGATCCACCTCTTTTAAACATATTACAAATCTAATGCCACAGACAAACTGAAGAGAACTTCATGAGATGATGTAGCAACTTTGAATCTGGGAAAAAGCTTCAGGAGGCCACACATGACTGAGAGACACAGAGAAAGAACCAAATAATTTATTTTGATGTAAGACAGCAGCCATAATGAGCACCCAAAAAAAGAGCAAAAACCACATAAAAATATTATTTACTACTCCCTGAGACTTCATAGTTTCTAATGTCAGAAGGGACCATTATGATTTAGTCTGGCTTCCGGCATAACACATGCACCGTAGAATTTCACCAAGTAATTCCTAGAGCAAGTCCATAACTCCTGGATGAGCTAGAGCACACCTTTTAAAAACACACATAATCTTGATTGAAAGGGTTCAAGTAATGATGGATCTATGATACTAGATAAGTTGCTTCAAAATATGTGTCTTATTTTTAGTCTGAATTTGTCAACTTCAAACATTGGATTTTAGATTAAAGACCCCTCTACTGGCAGACATATTTTCCCATGTAAAGCATGTACACTGTGATCAAATATCTGAAGAGCAGAGCAGAACCTAGGGTTCAAATTGCCCATTCTACCTCTGAGTTCTGAGAAGCACCCACCGGACCCAATAAGGATGAGGGCTTGATCTACAGGATGTGAGCACAGCTAATCCAAGAAATGGGAGCTGCAGAGCAACCCTAATTTGCACATTAAGTTTTACAGCAGAAGGCAATATGTCTCTTGGAAAAATATTGCTGCTTAGGATGTTAGTGAATCCTGTGCTCTGATTAATGAGACAGGCCCTGTGCTGTGATGAGAGGGTGCCCCATTCCCTGTGCTGTGATGGGAGGGTTCCCTGTTCCCTGTGCTGTGAACGGTGGGATGTGTTCAGTGCTTTACATCTGATTTTATTAGTCACATTCAAAGTATTCGATAATGCAATATTTATTTCAACAAGCTTAGAGAAGTCAATTTGACTGTCTCCAAGAAAAACGCACAAAGATAGCAAACCAACACATCCTAGGCAATATAATGGGCCTGCAGCACATTAACTTAGAGTGAGTTGGAACCCATGGATTCCATATACTTGAGCAACCGTGCATCACTAATTTGACACAGCAGTAAGTAGGTATCCGACCTGACACTGAATGATTTACTCTTTAAATGCCTGCAGTGGCGTCTTTTCCTACTGCTAATTGTTGATCTCATTTTGCACCCTGGTGTCAAATAGTCTCCCTGGGATAAGAGAGTAAAAGGACAGGAAAACTTCAACAAATCATTATAGCTCTTAATGAAATGCAGTTGTCAAAGAAGATAACAGACCCCAAAACATCTTAAGTCTTGCTTGACACTTCTCTGTTTACAGTTTTTATGGAATGATCACCATTTAATGACCAACTGCCAATAATCCTTACTTAAGTGGGAAAATGATATAAGGTACTTTACTGCAGACAGTATACTAAGGACTATACTATAAGACAAAAAGAAAGCAATTCACATAAGGATAATATTACAGGGAGAAATTCTCTATTTATAATAGCTAAATTTGAAACTGTTGCTTTTACTAGATCCAACAAATTTATGACCAGATCTGGCAGTCCTTTCTTAGATCCGAGTGCAGAGTATATTCAAATGGCATGAAAATACGACCTAGCACAGGCTATAGAAATTAACTATAAAACAAAGTACAGGACATACCAGCTACATCTCAGCGTTCCAGATAAGGCTCAGCAAGCCAACTCAAAATCTTAGGATACCATACTCTCAACATCATTTCTCCTTCCTCCCTTTCATCCTTAATGGAGATTTTTTCATTACTCCAATATCAAAAATGGTATTTTATGCTCATATATTTTTATAATATACTATATATTATACTGAATTTTTATGTTACATTATTGAAAGTTTAATAAAAGGTTAGTCATAAAAGAGAAATACTAAGATTATTCAGTAACTGATATGGGCTTTCCCCTTAAACGTTTTTGGATTGTATTAAAATGAACATTCATATACTGCACTTGATCCACACAAAGAACTTCCAGTAACATCAATAGTTGCTCTGTATGAAGATCAAAGGCAGCAGTATATGGTCCTAATTTTGGTAAATCTTTTATTGAGTGCTACAGTAAACGGCCAATGGAATATCCATAGTAGTACATTGTGTGATGAAAGGTGCTATAGAAAATGCTCCGATTGTTAGATAACATTTAAGATTATACAAGCTGAACAGACAATCTATATGTTTGTTTTGCATTTTTCATACAACTGTGTATTGTGCAACAAATTAATTTAGAGTCAGGCTTCAATATTATATGTCTTCAACCCAATGATATATACACACATACATATTTGATGGTGTGGTGTACAGATTTGACTGGCATGTGTTTAGGGCGTGTATTCGGTTACCATCTCACCTCTATTTAAGCTTTTGGGCCAGATCCTCAGCTGAGGAAAACTGATATAGTGCCACTGACCTGGGGATATACCATTCACCCCAGCTGAGGATGGTGCCCTTAGATGTTTGTGCATATATTTACAAGTAGCATCATTAAGGAAATAATACTGGAAAACCTCTGCCTGCTAAGTCAGCTGCACAGGAATGCCATTCTATCTGGATCATGATAGTTTGCTGAAAGAACGGCAATACAGAGAGAGAGCCTCCCATTGCATAGGACCTCTCCACAATCAGTTTTTGTAATTGATTTAACGCACAGTGTGGATATAGTTATACCAGTACAAAGGTGTTTTGTAAACTCTCTGCAGAAACATTATGGGGTTTCACTGATTTAACCAACTGGCTTTTCTATCAATTTAGTTAAATTGGTACAAAACTGTGTGCAGGCAAGCTTTTAGTAACTTCAGCATGAGAGTAGTGTTCACATGTATCCCAGTTTAGGAAGATACTAATGCATGTGTGTAAGCTCATCCCTGTTCAGGAGAGTACTTAAGCACATACATATGTATTACACTTAAGTTTAAGGCTTCAATTTTCTGCTATATGTGAATTCAGCTCAGAGATAGTAACAAATGTCAACTGCAGAGAGCTGGATGTGGGTCCCTGATCCTCAGCTGCCTGTCCCAATAGAAGCTAGAGAACTACGTGGCCTACTCTAACTTCTACTGCTAACACATCCATAACAGGCCCTATGCCAGTGGAGGATCAGGCACCACGGCTTCCTCTTCACCAGGCCCCCTCCTGTTATATCACATAACTGAACCACCCCCTTCCCTTTCCTTACACTGGAGGTGTTGTAGCTCTGAGAGGAGTGGTGGGTGAATGAATCCTCCCTTAAGCAGCTGGCAAGATTAACTGGGGCCACAATTGCAACCTCAAAATTGCAGAAACACCTGTGGTCCCTCTGAATCCTCTTCTTAGGGTGTTTTAGCCAGTGGATCCACATGGCCCATTGGTCATGCCACCTCTTTCCCTTATTGCCTTCAAAACCCTTCTATAGAACTTCCACTTCATGGTACAGCTTCTCCATAACTCAGACCCCCCATGAACTGCAACTGTGCCAGTTCTTCCACCTTTGACTCCTTCCATATCCTTTCAATAGACTTCTGGATTTGGCTCATAAATACTTGGTAAGCTGACCAAAAAAGGAATAGCTCTAGCTGTGTACTATGCAATAAGTTAGTCTGGTGACAGATCCTCCAGCACCAGCATTACTATCATCAGAGGACTCAACTGTGCCTTTAAACTGCAGTGCTCTATTAGGCATGGCAAGGAGCACCACCACTCCAGGAGAATATCAGGGAAAGACTCTGCTTCACGGGCCATGCCTGGTATTGAATGGGAGCCAGCTGAAAGGGTATGGAGTAGTCGTTTGCTGCTGATGTATTCATTTACTGTTCGGAAGCTGAGACCGGGCAGTGGCCCAGACTACACTTATTTTAAATAAAGTAACAGGCAAAAATGTGTGATTGCATTAATACAGGCTATAAATTAAACATGCTTCCCAAAATAACAGACCACAGTCATTGGATACATAGCTGGTGAGACGAAGGCAGCTGGGAGTCTAAGGGAGTTAGCCAGCTGAATTCACCAGTGGAGGAAGGTTTTTTTATTTTGTTTTGTCCCCCCCCCCCCCCCGCCCTTCCTTAACTTGCAGGTAACTCCACAAGGAAAAACCCACAATGGGAGGAAAATGGTGTGTTGCAAATACCACTGCTAGCTCCTTCTTTTCCTTCACCTGTGGGGTACCTAGTCAGACAGGCATCCTGACCCTGGAGCCTTCTACCAAGATCCTGTTTTTGACTTGCTTGGAATGCAGCCTTCATGTCTGAGCCAATGAAAGCCAGGCAAGGGAAATCACCTGGTGTGAGAGGTGTCTGTTGGTGGAGTCCTTCAAGAAGGAGGTAAGAGAGCTGAAGGAGGAGGTGGCTAATTTGTGTAACATCTGGGAGCATGAGGACTACATTGACAGGATGCAAATGGAAACATCTGGGATGAAGGATGATAGCCAACTACAGATGACTACAGCAACACCAGAGGGGGAAAGAGAACTGGCTGCTCTGTGAGGAGAAGATTGGCTGCCTGCCACCTAGGGTAGGACACAATGCTCCATCCTCCACTCAGGTCTCATTTCCAATGTGGTCAAGAACCAGTATGCTGTACTGGTAACAGGAGGTGATGCCAATAACAGAGGCGGAGGAGCCATCTGCCATGAAGTGTGGGAGGCTCACGGCCATAGCACCTAACAGGAGGCGTGCTGGTGGCTGGGGACTCCCTTCTAAGGGGGATGGAGGTATCCATCAATCTGACCTGTCATGATGCCCCAGGAAGTGTGCTGCCTGCATAGAGCCCATATCTGACACATAAAGAAAGGTTGTTGAGACTCACTATCCCTCTGAGCACTGCCCTATGCTGCTCATTCATGCAGGCACTAACAGTATGGCCCTGAGCAGATCAGCAGTGATTACAAGGCTCTAAGAGTGATGGCAAAGGAGTTGGGGGTACAGGTTGTGTTCTTGTCCATCCTCTGAGTTAGGGTAAAAGCCAAGGCAGAGACACACATCCTGGAGACAAATACATGGCTGCACAAATGGTGTCAGTAGGAGAGATTAGGCTTCCTTGACCATGAGATGCTGTTTTGGAAAGGAAGGCTGCTGGGAGAAGATGGGGTCCATCTGACCAAGAAAAGGAAGAGCATCTTTGCCCACCAACTGACTAACTTAGTGAGGAGGACTTTACACTAGGTTCAAAGGGGGCAGGTGACAAAAGCCTACAGATAGGCATAAAAATGCAACCTTAACAGATAAGATGTTGTGGGGAACATGAAAAATTACAATAGGGTCATAGGAGCAAAAAGATAGAAATAAGTGGGGGAATCTGCTCAATATCTTAGATGTCTATACACAAATTCAAGGAGTATGGGTAATAAACAGGAGGAACTGGAAGTATTAGTGCATAAGCCAAATTATGACTTAATTAGCATCACAGTGACTTGGGAAATATCATGCTGGAATATTCATATAGAGGGGTATATCTTGTTCAGGATGGACAAGAAGGGGAAAAAAGGGAGGAGGTGTTACATTATATATCAAGAATATATACATTTGTTCTGATGTCCAAGGAAGGAGGTGAGGGGCAGAGCACTTGAAAGTCTCTGTGTAAAGATAAAAGGGGGGAAAATAGAGATGATATCATGGTGGGGGCATACTATAGACAATGAAATCAAGAACAGGAGGTGGATGAGGTGTTTTTAGAACAAATAACGGAAATATGCAAAACATAAGACTGATAGTAGTGGGGGAATTTAACTACAAGATGTCTGCTGGAAAAGTAATATGGCAAAACACAAAATTTCCAAAAAATTCTTGGATTGTATTGTGGACAACTTTTTGTTTCAGAAATTGGAAGACATAAGGACAACAGGACAGTCATTTTAGATTTTATTCTGACCAGCACATAAGAATGGGTTATGAATCTGAAGGTGGAAGACAATTTGGGTGAAAGTGATCATATAATGATAGATTTCATGATTCTAAGGAAAGGAAGGATTGCGATCAGCAGGGATAATGGTTAAAAAAAACAAACTTTAAAAAACCCAGAGAACTGATAGGTATTGCTGCCTAAGAAGAAAATCTAAGGGAAGGAGTTCGGAAGAACTGGCAGTTTCTTAAGGAAGCAGTATTAAAGGCACAACTTAAACTATCCCAATGTGAGGAAAAGGTAGGAAGAATAGTAACAGGCCAATATGGCTCCATCTGAAGCTCTTTAATTATCTTAAAATAAAAAAAATAATCCTGCAAAGAGTGGAAACATGGACCAATTGCTAAGGAAGAATGCAAAAGAATAGCACAACTATGCTGGTACAAATCAGAAAGACTAAGGCACAAAATGAGTTAAACCTAGCAAGGGACATAAAAGCCAATAAGAAGAGATTCTTTAAATATATTTGGAGCAAGAGAAAGATGTAGGAAAGTTTGGGTCCTCTACTTAGCAGGAAAGGAGAGTTAATAACTGACAACATCAAGAAGGCTGAGGTGTTTAATGCTTATTTTGCTTCAGTCTTCAATAAAAAGGTGACCAGATAATCCATACCAATTAATATTGACAAGAAGGAGGAAGGAATGCAAGATAAAATAGGAAAAGCAGAGGTTAAAATCTTTTTAGATAAGTTAGACGTAGTCAAATCAGCAGGGCCTAATGAAATTCATACTAGTATACTTAAGGAACTAGCTGAAACAATCTTGGAACCATTAGCAATTATCTTTCTGAACTCATGGAAGACAGGTGAGGTCCCAGAGGACCGGAGAAAGACACAAAGAAGATCCAGGGAATTACTGACCAGTAAGCCTAACTTCAATACCTGGAAAGACTCTGGAACAAATAATGAAATAATCAATTTGTAAGCACATAAAGAATAATAGGGTGAGAAGGAATAGCCACCATGGGTTTGTCATGAACAAATCATGCCAAACCAACCCAATTTCCTTCAGTGACAAAGTTACTAACCTAGTGGATTGGGGAAAGCTATACATTTGATATATCTAGATTTTAGTAAAGCTTTTGACACAGTCTTGACAGTCTCATAACCAAACTAAGGAAATATGGTCTAGATCAGGGGTTCCCAAACTTGGTTTGCAGCTTGTTCAGGGTAAGCCCTAGGGGGCCATGAGACGTTTCGTTTACCTGAGCATCCCAGTGGCCGCAGTTCGCCGTTCCTGGACAATCGGAGCTGCAGGAAGCGGTGGCTCAGCCACCTGGTCTAGATGAACCCCTGGTCTAGATGAAATTATTATAAGGTGGGTGCACAGTTGGTTGAAAGACCGTACTCAGAGTAAGATATCAATTGTTTGCTGCCAAACTGGGAGGGCATATCTACTGGGGTCTTGCAGAGTTTAGTCCTAGGTATAGTACAACTCAATATTTTCATTAATGACTCGAATAATGGAGTAGAGAGTAGGCTTATAAAATTTGCAGATGACATCAAGCTGGGAGGGGGTGCAAGCACTTTGTAGGACAGAATAAGAATTCAAAATTACCTTGACAAATTGAAGAACTGGTCTGAAATCAACAAGATGACATTCAATAAAGACAAAGATAAAGTACTTCACTGAGGAAGCAAAAATCACATGCACAACTACAAAATAGGGAATAATTGGCTAGGCAGTAGTACTGCATAAAAGGTTCTGGGTATTATAGTTGATCACAAATTGAATATGAATCAACAATTTGATTCAGTTGCAAAAAAGGCTAATATCATTCTAGCATTTGTTAACAGGAGTGTTGCATGTAAGACAATTGTTCTGCTCTATTCAGCACTGGTGAGGACTCAGCTAGAATACAGTGTCCATTTCTGGGTGTCACACTTTAGGAAAGATGTAGATAAATTGGAAAGCATCCAGAGGAGAGCAATAAAAACGATAAAAGGTTAGGGTTAGGATAAAAGGTTTAGAAAACCTGACCTATGAGGAAAGGTTAAAAAACTGGGCATATTTAGTCTTGAGAAAAGAAGATTGAGGGGAGACCTGATAACTGTCTTCAAATATATTAAGGGAACTTATAAAGAGGATGGTGATCAATTGTTCTTCATGTCTACGGAAGATAGGACAAGAAGCAATGGGCTTAATTTAAAGCAAGAGAGATTTAGATTAGATATTAAGAAAAACTTTCTGCACTATAAGGGTAGTTAAATTCAGGAATAGGCTTCCAAGGGAGGTTGGGGAAAACCCATCATTGGAGGCTTTTAAGACAAACACTGGTCAGGGATGGTCTAGGTTTACATGGTTCTGCCTCAGCACAGGGAGCTGAACCTGATGACCTCTTACGGTCCCTTCCAGCACTATATTTATATGATTCCATGAGTACAGTTGAGTTACACCAGGGATGTATTTGGCCCAGTGATTTTCTCATTTGGATCATCTATCTTCATCTTTTTTTCTCCCAGCTCTTCAGAGCCAGGACTTGTTGTTCTGTTAATGCTTTACAGCTATTTCTGTGTGACTGTGCTCTGACTAAAGGCCATAAAATGCTCTCCACCAATGGTGCAGCGTCTCTGTATTGCTTCTTTACCAAGTGGGGAAAATAGTCAAAGAATCAGTTTTCCTTTTTTGACGTAAATGTCTTAATTCTCAAGTGCAAAGATTGTATTGGGTCATTGGAAATCAGAGAGATCAGTGTATTAAATGAGTTCAAAGCACTAAAAATATATAAATGAAATGACAATAATCATTTGGCAACAAGCTACAGTTTGGCTTGCAAAAACATATTAGAATTTCTCTGTGTACTTGCTTGTATTGTACGTTTTACAAGTCAGAGAAGGAACCAATGACATTACTATTTCTTCATGGATCTACATTTAGATTACCTTTGTACTTCTTTAATATGGAGTTTGTCTCTCAAATGTTAGATGATTTTTTGTTATAGGCAGTATGCACTTTTCTCTATACTATATGCCGGATATATACTCTAAAAACGTATGGTGGAATGTTGAGAATTTTGGTTGGGGGAAATAATAAAATTCTTTGGCTCTGTACAATTCGTCCTTTAGATATGTGATTATTATCTGGGCCTATATTTGCTTTTCCTTTAATTTAAACAAGAGCCACTTACTGTAAATCAATTTTTTGTTTACATTTATACTGGTGTGTATGTGTGGCCTCTTGTACTAAAATTCTAAGCCGATTTCAGGCTTTGTATGTGCTACGCAAAGAGGGTAGAGTGCATTCAGAACACAGAGTGGATGAAGAAAAATTTTCTTCACTATCAGGGTGAAATTCACTCCATTCTCCTTGTCAGGGTTGGGGTGGGGGGAAGAATAAGATACATCCTCCAATATACTGGTAGGTTGTGGAATTGCTGCACATCCCATCCTGCCTGGAACAGCAAGTGGTACCTCTTAAGCCCATTGAGCAAGGGTTCCTAGCTGTGACATCCAGGTAAGTAAGGATCCCTCTGAACCAACGGTTATAGAGTCATTGTGAAGCCCTCTTGCCCTGCACACTGGGAGTGTTGAGCTCATGCAATCACAGCTCTACCCATTCCCCTTATTTGTAAAGGATAATAATAAGGACTGTGCAGCGTGGAGGGACTTGCATGAGCCCTCCTCCAAGGAGGGATTTCACCCCCCCAGTCAGAGGTGAAAGTAAGCTGGTACGCCCCGATATGGCGTACCGGTAAGAGTCGGTGCACCGTACTGGGGCAGCCCAGCTTCCCCAGGGGGCAATTTAAAGGGCCTGGGGCTCCCAGCAGTGGCTGGAGCCTCAGGCACTTTAAATTGCCTCCAGAGCCCCGTTGCTGGAGCCCTGGGGTAGCGGCTGCAGGGCTCCAGCAGCTATTTAAAGGGCCTGGGGCTCCCCTGCTTCTACCGCCCGGGCCCTTTAAATAGCTGCTGGAGCTCCGCCGCCGCTACTCCAGGGCTCTGATGGCATTTAAAGGACCGGGGCGGTAGAAGCAGGGGAGCCATGGGCCCTTTAAATAGCCCCTGGAGCCCTGGGCTGCTGCTGCTACCCCGGTGGGGCGGGCACTTACCTTACAGGGTGGACTGGGGCTGGCTTTGACCCCCTCAACCCCGCTCCTTCCACCCTAGGCCCCGCCCCTTCCGGAGGCCAGAGCTGGCCCCAGAGTACCAGTAAGTCACTAGACTTACTTTCACCCCCACCCCCAATGCATATCTTTGCAGAAGAAATTTAGAGATATAATAAATTAAAGGTCATTTTTTATTTGCATTCTGCATGCATGTCACAATGCAGATAACATCCCAACCTTGAAGGAGATGGCAGTTAAGCTTCTGTGGCTGGTCAGCTCCTCACCATGGCCATGTTCTTGTTTCCTCTCCATTCCCACTGCAGATTAACACATCCCATTGACATGCAAGGACTCATTGAGCTAAACCTTTACACAGTGCTCCCTCCTTTGCACACCAACACACAACTCCCACTGACCCTATGGAGCGATTTTAAATTACACTAAATAAGGATCTGGATTAGAAAACAAGTCTATTTTGTATTCCAGCATAGAATGTCAACAGTGTCATATATATTGCAATGCTACACTGCACATTGCTCTACATATTGTTATTGGGCCAGATTTTTAAAGATATTTAGGTGCCTAAAGATGCAGCTACCTACCGTAATTTTCAAAATGACCGTGTCACCTAATTCTTATTGATTTAATCTAGGCTGTTTTGAAATTCCCACTATGTGTCTATGTGCATCTTTAGGCACCTAAATACCTTTACAAATCTAGCCCACAGGCAAGAAACAGATTTTGGCCAAGATTTTCAATAGTGCTTAGTGATTTTGGGGTGCCCGACTGGAGACACCTTAAAGGGATCTAATGTTTGGAAGCTGCTGAGCACCCATTCTCCGAAAATCAGACTCCTTTAGGGCAGTGGTTCTCAAAGCCAGTCCGCAGCTTGTTCAGGGAAAGCCCCTGGCGCACCAGACCGGTTAGTTTACTTGCCGCGTCCACAGGTTCAGCCGATCACGGCTCCCACTGGCTGTAGTTCACTGCCCCAGGCCAATGGGGGTTGTGGGAAGTGGTGGCCAGCACATCCCTCGGGCTGCGCTGCTTCCCGCAGCCCCCATTGGCCTGGAGCGGTGAACCGCGGCCAGTGGGAGCCGCGATTGGCCGAACCTGTGGACACGGCAGGTAAACAAACCGGTCTGGCGCGCCAGGGGCTTACCCTGAACAAGCGGTGGAGTGGCTTTGAGAATCACTGCTTTAGGGGCTTAAACTGGGCATCCAGAAACTGAGGCATTGCACATCACTAATTTCTTTTGAAAAATTTGACTTTCATGAACAGTGGTATAAATCAGGAGTAACTCGTTCAGTGGATTACAGTAATATAAAAACAATGTGAGATCAGAATTAAGCCTCCAAAATTTAACAATGTTTGACACAGTTTAAAAATGACTAATTTATTACTTCATTTGGAAGTGGAGCCTGTTGAAAAAAAGCATGAAATCTCTGAAAGGTTATTTGAATGCCAGCAAAATAAAGCTTTCAGACCTAGACAAAAATATGCCAAGAGGCTCTGCAACAAGGAGTGAGCTAGAATAGCTAAGATATAATTTTATTTGTATCACATTCAAGTGGTTCCTGCGAGTTCTATTGCTACCCACGGATATTAACTAAATGACAGATTCTTCTGTCAGTTACACCAGGGCAATCTTATATGTGTATAAATGAGGGCAAAATTTGGTTCTAAAATGAAGACCCGTCCCAGAAGAAATCATCAAGCCAGAAAAAAATAACCACTTTATGACTATACATACATTTAGCTGTGACTTTGTACCCGCCTAATGGAGCATCGTGGCCTTCCACAGCATCAAATCCAGCTGATACTAGGATAATGTCCGGATCAAACTCATTGGCAATAGGCATAATCACAGTCCTGCAGAATAAAAAGGCAGTCAGTTACAAACTACAGCTCACACCTTCATTAAGCGTACTGCTTGGCATCCACTGTACAAAAAGAAAAGTCTGGGCATCAAAAACATTAATATCTTCCTTTAACTAAATTAATCATCATTATATTTAGTCAAAAAAATTCAACTTTTCCCATCTCTGCTTTCATTCTTTTTCTTTTCCAATTTTCTAGGGTTTTTTTAAAGTACAGGTACATGTGAAAAACCTCTAATATTACACACACATCTGTGCCTGTTTTATCCCGCTGCCTATAAAAAACTGTCTCTTCCAGGGGAGTGACTAATGGTTTACAGAGAATATTCAAAGCCTCAGTGGAAACCTGGACTGCTCCAGTGAGTGCAAACTTGGTGTAAATTTAAACTATAAATTTCTTTTGGGAAAATGTTTGCTTTCCAAACATATTTTTTCTTAACATTTTAAAATGTTTGTCGAGGTGGGGGGTGACTCTAGCAAAGGAAAAACATGAAATTCCCTTAATCAAATCCAGGCTACATTGTCAAGCCTTTCCAAGGTCAAGCATAGCAGGAATGTGACAACCACAAAATAGTGACAGCAACCCCTGCTGGTTTCAGTCAGATAATTCAATGCTTCACATTCCCAAATGTTCTAGTTTTTTTAACCCTTTCCTTCACATAGGTTTTAACCTGGATTAGGATTTTTATTGTTTAGTTTAGCTTTTGTCAGCATTTAAAGATTTCTTTAAAGCAAATTTATTAAAGAAAAGGTAAAGCTCAAACTTGATTCACAAATATTTTCTTTGACTTGACTTTTCAGGATTCCTGCTCATACATTGGCTTGAAAATTACAGGTTCAAACACTGATACTTTATTATTGTTGTCTGAGTTTAATTCTGAAAGTCTTCAATTATATTAAAAGTCAATTAAGATGCTAATCTAAATTCACTAATTCCAGAATTCCAGACTTCAGACTTGTGGCACCTTAGAGACTAACAAATTTATTAGAGCATAAGCTTTCATGAGCTACAGCTCACTTCATCGGATGAAGTGAGCTGTAGCTCACGAAAGCTTATGCTCAAATAAATTTGTTAATCTCTAAGGTGCCACAAGTCCTCCTTTTCTTTTTGCTGATGCAGACTAACACGGCTGCTACTCTGAAACCAGACTTCAGACTGAAATTCTTCTTAAAATGGATATCTTTATATACTAACTATGATAGCACCTGCCTTATTTCAAAGCATATGTGCATTTCCTTATTAATACTGCACATAGGAAAAAGAAGAGCATGTTAAGGATCTAGTTAGACTGTTAACAGTTCTCGTCCATTCTGTGTGATTTTTGTTTCTGCATTTTAATCTACTTTGTTTTGTTCCAAATTCCTCAACAGTACTTTTAACACTAGTGACCATATCCTGCACTCTTTACTCCCACAAAACTCCACTTGAGTTGCAGTCAATCAGAGTTTTATCTAAATAATGAGTGTAGGATCAGGACACTGGAGAATCAAATTGCTGTCATGTTAGCTCAGAAAAGAGGATAGTTCAGCTTTACTGCAGGTCTGTTATGCTTATTCCATTGAGATTGCACTAAAGCACTACAATGCAAGTATACAGACAATTCCATAAAGACACAATAATTATTATGTAATTACCTTTAAAGAAAGCTATGTTGAAAGAATGTTAAGTTTGTAAAGTAAGTAGTCAAAAGTTAGGAAATGCCTGGGCAGCCTTAATCCAGCCCCCCTGTGCATATTTATTATGATACAGTATTTAAGTCCATGATCACTGCCTCATTCACCACACACCTTCCAACTTCTGCAACAAATGAGACAGGGGCCCTACAGACATCAGCCTTCTTTATTGCACAGCCCCAAATTCATTCTGAGAGCATTGTGCGTCCTGTGCACTGAATGAGGCAGGGATGATGTGAAGTCCCAGCCCAGGTAATGCTTCTAACTCCCTTCTCCCTCATACTCCCATCTCCTCAAGCTTCTGCTCTTGACCTACAGCCCTGCATCACTCCTGCCACCCTACCACCATGCTGGTTCCTCACCCCTCTGCATTCCAGACAGGCTGCATATTCCTTAGCCAAGCTGACAGCATGCCAGCAGGGGCAGCATTGAGAGCACAACAGAGAACAATTGCAGGGGAAGTCCTGCTAAGGCTCGCAGTCCTGGGATGGCACATGCCTCTGTGAGGAAGGTGCATGAGTAAAGCCCCATGTTCATCACAAATGCAAAATAACACAAAACGAAAAAGAACATAAAAAATGGCATAAAACAAAAATGCACCCTGCAGTGGCAGCTCCTGCAGCTCTTGTCCTTCAGGGCTGGATCGAGATCCCTGCTCCGGGTGTTGTAACCTGGCATAGTGCTGCACAGGTTTGTCCCGGCCCCACTGATGAAGGGGCAGCTGGGTCAAACCTGAGCAATGCTGCGAACCCATGTCCAAGTCACAATGCATGGCGTGGGAAACTGGGCCTAGACCTGCAGGACAGGAGCCACTGCTGCAGAATGAGTGCGGGTGGGCTTTATCTGCAACCCCCTGGGGCCTCCCAACCCCCAGGTGCAGGACCTGACCCCTTCCCCCAGAGTTTTCCACCTCCTGTGGGCAGGACCCAACCCCTCACTAGGTTCCCCCTCACCCAGAGGACAGGGAAAATATATAAGGAGGAATAAGTGAGGGGTCCTCAGGACTAATGGAGGACCTGGGGGACTGGGACTCAGTAGGGGAAGTGGAATATTTAAGGGGGCTAGGGAAGGAGTTTCTGGGCCTAATGGGATGGGGGGCTGAAGGTCAATAGGAGAGGGGTTTGACAGGTGTTAGCAGTAGCATTTTGATCACTGGCATTGCTGTAGCTTGGAGAAGGCTGCAGGCCCAGATGAGGGCAATTACACATTTTCTGATGGGGGATTGTGAGCACCTGGGTGACAATCACTAGGTTAACAAGGTAATTGGGGAGAATATAAGGAGAGGAAACAGGAAGCAGGGGAGCTCAGGAGATGCCCTGAAGGAAGCTCAGAGAGTCATCCTGAGCTAGGCAGTGAGGGCTACAGGGGAACCTGTAAGCCTGTATTGCACAAGTACTGTTATGTAGAGGGACATAAATGCACATCTTGGTGAAAGATAAACAACCCAGTGTGTATGATTGTGATGGCAAAACCATCTGAACTGGCTAGGCTGCAAGGTTCACCAGGTACCGATGGAGGCGCCCTGTTACAAGGTGGGATATATAAGAGGGCATGAGGGTGACTGGATTAATGGCTAAAATAAAAGAACAAGAAATTCCTAAAACAAAAAAAATTATAAAAAATAAAAAGAAGATCGTGGGCTCTACACTCAAGCAGCCTGATCGTCAAATAGTATCTGTGAATGGATGGAGAATGCTCGCTACAGATTGAATCTTTGGAAAATTTAGCTTCCCATATTCTAACAGGTTTCTAGTGAGCATATGCAAACTGAGGCTATTATTATAACTTGACCACATTTGGTCACAGTTCTATTGGGAAGCCAATAGGCTTATCCCTGATATCAGGGCATCCCACCCCATCTGCTGACCACTGTTCCCTCTAAGCTGTGTGCATGTGCGTGTGCGCACACAGATCCTAAACCCCATGCACATGGCGAAACACCGTGCGCACAAAAATGTGCACAGAAGAAAGTTTTTGCGCACACAGCCTGTCAAAAAATAGAGGGAACATTGCCGCTGACCAAATTTCAAGTCCCTGCTCCAAAGCCTGGAGACACTAAAGTGCCTCGGTGAAGTGGTTGTAAGAATTTTTTAGCTCAGGCAAAACATGTTTTTCCATAATCTTGTTCTCAGAAACAGCTCAATCATTTTAGCTGAAACTTCCCAGAAAAATTCAGACAGAAGCAAAAATGCAGCATGGGAAATTTCAGCTCAAGTGGTTAAATTATGGGAAAGTTATAAGTAACGAAAACAGCATCTTACAATTGGACATGTCAGGCAACCATACTTAATAGGCATCACTATTTAGCACTACCTATAATGGTAGTAAAAAGTCTGTACAGAGAGGATACATGGAAACCTCCAGACAAAAGAAAGAGATGACTTTTACAATGATAATAACTGGAAAGGTGGGGGTGACATTTAGTACGGTTCTGTCAGTGATAGCTGAGACTATAAGGGTGGTAAATGCCTCAAAATGCTTTTCTGAAAATTAGCAAAAAGAAAAAAAGAATGAGAAATTCTGCTTTTGCGAATGCAGATGTAAAGCATCAATTTGAATGAATGTATTTCACACCAGAGCAGTACCGCCACTCCCTCCACAAAACAATAAAGTTACTTTACAAACTGGCAGACTTTTGCTAGTCTGATTCAGCATATTGCACACAGAGCTGGCCTGTGAAGACTAGAAAATCTATGTCATTGCTTCCCTTCCCTTTCATCCCTCCAAATTTGGGGGTAACTGGAATATCAGACTTAATCTAATTCATCTTTCATGTTTTGATAATAAAAATACATGTATAGTCCTTTTCTTTTCAAAATACTAAAGAAAGTATAATTTGGTTGCTAGGATAGAAAGTTAGTTCCTATTTTCTTCTAAAAATCATTAGTTGTTTATGGTTCTCACAACAGCAGCCCATGGCTGGTCTTTGGCTTCCAAGAAAACCATGGCTGCAGGTTCACTGATTTTGGGGAGGACCCACATGGTAATGGATTCCAGTGCTCCATAAACTGATACTGATGGCACTAATGTCGCTTTCTCCCTCAAACCTAGCAGCATGAACCTAAGCTGGTTCCTCTGTTGAACAACTAATATGTCTGTAAACATGATGGGGCAGTTCATCATGAAGGTATAATGTGCCTCGTCTAATGGACTACATGTAGAACTGAAAGCCAGGGACAACTCCTCTCTATGTCCAGCTCTGACAATGACTCCTTCTATGGCCTAGGCAAGTGATGGAACATCTCTGCCTACATTCCTCCATCTATAAAACAAAAACAGTGATACTTTCATACCCCATGGGGTTTCTGTCATGAGTAATTTGTTTGACTCAAACATATAGATAATGCATTTCATCAGAATGCACACCAAACCCTGTGGTCACAGTGGCTCTCACAGACCCCCAACCTCCTTGACTTGTCTGGACAACTGTCCTTTGCAAAAGCTTTTAGAAGTTGACCACCATGCAGAGCCCTGTTCAAGCAACTGGGCTGCACTTCATCAGGAGGATGGGGATCCCTTGAAGATCCACCCTTTTCCCCTGCCCATACTTGAGGCTCAGTTCTTCCCTGAACCCAAGTTTTGTTTAGCTCCGGGCAGAAGGAACAGTCAGAGAGCAGGTTACAGCTCCCTGATCCTGTGCTGGCCTGGCCAAGCATCAGAGAGAGCAGCCCTGGGACCCTGCATTAGTGAAGGATCTGCATCACACAAAGAGCTCCATCATGATCTACCCTCCCTCAGGCACACCCATGACATCAGTGTGGGGTGGGGTAGTTGGCCCATAAGCCGCTTCACGGAGTTTGCACCAGAGTGAGTTCACCCATGCCATGGCAATTCTCCTCTGGCCAGCTTCAGCCAAAATAAGTCTGGATCTGATAATAACAGGAAAAAAACCAATAAAATTACATTTGGGTTTATTCTAAAGAATCATCTTGTTAGCCATCCCTAATTCCTCAGGACATACCTATACTCAATAGTATATCACATCTGACAGGTTCTGGTTATGATGAATGTCAAAACACTTTCTTACAATCCCAAGAAAAATACTCTAAAAGGCTCTGTAGATAGAGGCTGTATCCAAGATTAAGACTAAGGATAGTTATTATTTTATCTGGAGGGGAGTTAAGAATTAGATCCAGGCAATAGTGCACTAGGGGCCAAATTCTTTTATCAGATGCAGTAGTGCAACCCTATTGAAGCCAGCTGGGCTGCATGAGTGTAACAGAAAGCAAAATCTATTACTAAGATATTTCTGAGACTTTAGATGGAAATACTGTTGTCTGACTAAATCTGAGTTTTATATTTTAACTATTAGTCATACCCTCTACTCCTTCCTTCCCTCGCTAAAGAAAAAAAAATCCAAAAGAGAGACTGATTTTCTGTTATCCTGTGTCATACAAAGCCATAATTATTGGATATAAAGTATTCACCTGAAAAGAATAGTAGGATTTTAGGGACTTCCCTGCTCTTTCCTTCCTTTTGCTGTGCCACTAATTGCACATCACATTTTAAAATCTTGAGCAGTCGGGTCATGGTTTATCTCACACCAGAGTTTACTTCACTCCATTAAGCCTTACAGTTATAGTGGAGTGACTCAAGACAATGCAGCCCCTCCTTTAGGTTGATGGCACTGGCAGTGGAGCATGTGCCTGGGAATTTGAAGAGATTAATTTTAGTTCCACAAAAGAGATTTCCCCACAGAATTAATGGATTCAATTTGGGTATGCTGCTGTCTGCAAAGAAGCCATGGGACAACTTCCAGTTGGGTGTAGTCCTAGAGAAAACATCAAGCATGTGTTCTTTCCCTTCCCCAACAGTATGAACATCAGATGCAAGACATTATAGAGACTTTACCATTTACTTGATCTTATTCCCTTTATTCTTCTATTCTATTTTTGTGGTTTTACTGCACATGGAAAGCATGCTCCCAAACATTTGTTCTCCCAGAAGACATGCAGAGAAGTACCCAAGCCAGAAATTCATCGGGTTGTGCCACCAAATAAAGCCAAAGATATCCAGAGAAAGGGCTAAGTTGACATAAATGACCACTCTACTTCGATAGAGTTTATAATTTAAGAGGAAGCATAGACAACCTACACAGAACATTGAGGGTGGTAATTAGTATAACTGAAGGGCAAATCCACATTTTTCTGAATCTACAGGGTATAGTGGTTTAGTAACATCAATTATTCTCATTGACTACAAAAAAGTAGCACTTTCCACTCACAGTTTGTCAAAGCACTTTATAAATGTTAACTAAGAAACACAATGGTCCATATCCACAGCTGGTGGAAATCAGCATAGCTATGATCTGGCCCAACATCCCTTTAAAGTAGGCATTATAAAACCCATTTCACAAATGAATACACTGAGGGAGAGGACAGGTAACTAACTTGCTTAAAGTAACACAGTGATCATAAGGAAAAACCTGGACAGAGAACAGAAATAAAGAATCCATGTCCACTGTTTTAGTTACTAGACAACACTAAGTATTATTTTAGAGTAGCAGCCATGTTAGTCTGCATCTGCAAAAAGAAAAGGAGGACTTGTGGCACCTTAGAGACTAACAAATTTATTTGAGCATAAGCTTTCGTGAGCTACAGCTCACTTCATCGGATGCATTCAGTGGAAAATGTGGTGGGGAGATTTATATACACAGAGAACATGAAATAATGGGTGTTACCACACACATTGTAAGGAGAGTGATCAGGTAGTAAGGTGAGCTATTACCAGCAGGAGAGTTGGGGGGAAACCTTTTGCAGTGATAATCAAAGTGGGCCATTTCCAGCAGTTGACAAGAACGTCTGAGGAACAGCTGGGGGAGGGGGGAATAAACATGGGGAAATAGTTTTACTTTGTGTAATGACCCATCCACTCCCAGTCTCTATTCAAGCCCAAGTTAATTGTATCCAGTTTGCAAATTAATTCCAATTCAGCAGTCTCTCGTTGAAGTCAGTTTCTGAAGTTTTTTTGTTGAAGAATTGCCACTTTTAGGTCTGTAATCGAGTGTCCAAAGAGGTTGAAGTGTTCTCCGACTGGTTTTTGAATGTTATAATTCTTGACATCTGATTTGTGTCCATTTATTCTTTTACATAGAGACTGTCCAGTTTGGCCAATGCACATGGCAGGGGGGCATTGCTGGCACATGATGGCACATATCACATTGGTAGATGTGCAGGTGAACGAGCCTCTGATAGTGTGGCTGATGTGATTAGGCACTATGATGGTGTCCCCTGAATAGATATATGGACACAGTTGGCAACAGGCTTTGTTGCGAGGATAGGTTCCTGGGTTAGTAGTTCTGTTGTGTGGTGTGTGGTTGCTGGTGAGTATTTGCTTCAGGTTGGGGGACTGTCTGTAAGCAAGGACTGGCCTGTCTCCCAAGATCTGTGAGAGTGATGGGTCGTCCTTCAGGATAGGTTGTAGATCCTTGATGATGCATTGAAGAGGTTTAAGTTGGGGGCTGAAGATGATGGCTAGTGGCGTTCTGTTATTTTCTTTGTTGCGCCTGTCCTGTAGAAGTTAACTTCTGGCCTAATCACATCAGCCACACAATCAGAGGCTCGTTCACCTGCACATCTACCAATGTGATATATGCCATCAAGTGCCAGCAATGCCCCTCTGCAATGTACATTGGCCAAACTGGGCAGTGTCTAGGTAAAAGAATAAATGGACACAAATCAGATGTCAAGAATTATAATGTTCAAAAACCAGTCGGAGAACACTTCAACCTCTTGGTCACTCGATTACAGACCTAAAAGTGGCAATTCTTCAACAAAAAAACTTCAGAAACAGACTCCAACGAGAGACTGCTGAATTGGAATTAATTTGCAAACTGGATACAATTAACTTAGGCTTGACTAAAGACTGGTAGTGGGTGGGTCATTACACAAAGTAAAACTATTTCCCCATGTTTACTCCCCCCCCCTCGGCTGTTCCTCAGACGTTCTTGTCAACTGCTGGCAATGGCCCACCTTGATTATCACTACAAAAGGTTTCCCCCCACCCCCCGCTGGTAATAGCTCATCTTACCTGATCACTCTCCTTACAGTGGTATGGTAACACCCATTGCTTCATGTTCTCTCTGTATATAAATCTCCCCACTGTATTTTCCATTGAATGCATCCGATGAAGTGAGCTGTAGCTCACAAAAGCTTATGCTCAAATAAATGTGTTAGTCTCTAAGGTGTCACGAGTCCTCCTTTTCTTTTTAAGTATTATTTACTCAGTTTCCCCACTCCCTCCTTTTGCTGAATATATACAACACGTTAGTTCTAATATACCTAGTGTTTGATCCAAGACGGGCCCTCCCTTAATTTGAAGTAATGTACTGCTATCTGCTAAGACTCTCAGTTTCCCATCTTGAAGAAAAACTATCAGAATCGCCTCCACCGGACTGAAAGTTACATAATGTTCAAGTACATTGCTGAAACCCAGGCCCAGTGAATAGATCAGTGAAGCCCAGGAGGTTGATCCCCAGTATTTCAAAGCGTATGCAATAATCGTTGGGAACAGTGCCCTATGGTATCTATTATTTTTACGCATTGTTTTCACGTATGTTTTAATATAATATCATGTAAGTTACCTACTTACATAAAAGAAAACTATGTTGCATTCCCTCCCTCCTCCCCCCAGAACTTCAGGTTAATTTTTTCTGTATTATTTAGTATAGTTATCTCTCCCAGTCAATCTAGCTAACCTTGGATATGGCACTAAATCAGAATAAATGTAGTTTTAAAACAGGAATGTATCTCTAGCATAATTAAGGGATCTTCCCTTCTTAGACCCCAATCCTACCGACAATTAAGCAAGTGCTTAACTTTATTACTGTGGGCCCCACCGATTTCCATTGAATCAAAAGGTTTAAAGACACCCTCAGCTTTGCATCTTTTATTGTTCTTTTTATTTATTTATGGCTTTTGCAGCTCACATTTTTGAACCTGAGATTATTATTCATGGGTTTCTTTTTAAATGAATAATGATTTAGGCATCCTGCCTGAAATTTTCCTAAGTTCTGTTACAACTGGAATTGCAATATCAACACCAACCAAAAAATATAAGAAATATTTATTACAATATGTACTGACCCTTCCATTTTTAAAATTATTCTTTACAAAGGTGGTAAACTTACTTTCAAGTAACTACAAGGGCCCTTCTACATCTGATCTATGGCACGCCTAAATCCGATCCACTGAATTAGTTCAAAAATAACCCAAGATGGGCAAAATAAATTAGCCAACAGGAGAAAGTTTAGAAAAATATTACTTTGAAGTTTTCAGAAACTACAAAGAAGGAGCTTATGGTATTGTCACATGAAAATATCCAACTTCTAGAAGCTATGACATACAGACATCCACAATGAGAATAAATATCTATATTCAGATTTCAGTTTATTCACAGCTTAGCAGTGTTTAGATATAGGGTTTTAAGTTTGGCCCAATATGGAGACAAATTTCAGGGAAGTTTAGATCCATAACCATGGCCAAGCTCCAGTGTTCAAATATGTGGCTTTAGTCCAAACCCATCCAGAATTTCCTATTGAACATAGATGCCCATCTGCTTACACATACAAAGTGATATGTGGACGATATTTGAAAAGAGGCCAAGAGAACACATGCAATAGTATGCCCCCTTAAAGAGCAGTTTTATTCTGAAAGGTCAGTATGTTAAATAGCACGTGCTTACTCAACAAACCTGCTCCTGCATGTATTCATAGTCATATGTGTTTATGTATTTTAGTGATAGAAATAAGTGTTTTTGGTCTTCTCCTCTGCAGAACCAACACAGCTAAAAACTGATCAAGTTGGATATCATTCCATCTTATAGATCATAAACAAAAGTATTTAAGTTTCTTTCAGCTGGGGACCATGGTATTGACAAGTGTGACTGCAGGATTAATTTGACCTTGAAGATCTTTATTATTGATGAAGATGCACAAGAAGCAAGAAATCCAGCTTAACTTCTAGATTCTGCAAGGCTGGGGGTTAAAAAAACAACAACATCGTGTTACCTGTAAACTGAACACCATGACTAAGGAGAAGGAGAAAGATGATAAACATGAAACCTTATAACCACACTAACATACATTATGTACATACACAAATACCCCACAAAATTTTGCTCTCAGGAATACCTTAGGCCAGAATTTAGCCCATGAAGTATAACATGTGCCTATCGGAAACTCGTTTATTGCCCATCTGTTATTTATTTTATATATATATATATATATATATATATATATATATATATATATACACACACACACACACACACACACACACACACACCACACATATATACATAATCCCCAGAAGTTTTCTGACATAAAACATAAAAGTAATAACAGGGATTAAAAAATAATTTTCTAATTTAAAATTTGGATGGCGTGCAATGTGGAGCTTAACACTCATATTTCACTTCTATAAAATCTGGATATAGTACAGTATATCCTTTTTGTTAGGCTTAAATAGCTATCAGTTTTGTCTTTCCGTTAAATCATTTCTTTCAACAGAATTTTATCACACAAATCAATGGACTTGGCCTAAATCTTTGCCACAATAAGCCAACAATACCACTTAAATCCCCACAGTAAACCTGAATATTACACACTAAACGTGGTTGTTCCTGAAAAGAAAAAAAATCAAAATTTATAATAATAGAAATAAGTAAATGGAGAGGTCAGACTTTATGGTAAGTAAATGTAGTGTGGTTTATGGAATGCACAAAACAAATGATAGCTTGTCTATGGAATTGTTTGTTTCTATGGAAAAATTTGTATTGTTTTCAATAGAGACTACCTTTTAATGTGGTCTTTCCAAAGCATTTGACATCAAGAATTCCCTAACTACATAACAATCTGAGAATGGTAAAACAGAAAGGATAATTTAGTAGCTAACTTACATGCCAGAAGAATATTGAACAGGTGGGTAGGGAGAAGAAGGCCAAGGGTACTGTTTGGACTAAACTAAAAAACATTCTGCCTTCATGACCCAATGGACCCTTTATTTGTTGCAGAGACCATACAAAGCAACAGGCCAAGCCACAATTTAGAGCCTAAAATTCCCCAAAGTTCAAAAGGTATTAGAGTATGTCTACACTGCAATCATGGGCAGTAGCTGCAGCTCATGTATACATATCTGAGTTAGCTTTAATCTAGCTAGCTTGAGTAGCGGTAGTAATGAAGCCATGGCAGCATGGGCTAGTTGCCCTAGTAATTATCATGGATTCTCAGCAGGCTTAATCCCAGATCAAGTTTATGAATATTTCTGAAAATATCACTTTTCACATCCACTAGTCAGGAACAGTGTTATGCATGGGACTTAGTTATCTTTTTACATTTTCCCCTCATATTTCACATATTCATTTTCCTAAATGTAATGAAAGCTGTGTGAAGTGAAGTTGGAAGTGTCCTCAGAGTTTATCTCGTCTGACTCCTAGTATATTTAGCATAGGTTCTAAAATATGGTTCCCCTGCTTTTTTCTATCTTGCCTTTAAAAGCTCTTGTGGTAATGATTTCAAAACTTTTCTGGACAGCCTATTCCATTGCTCACTTTTCCCTTGAACTGAAAGAATTCAGAAGTTGCTTTTATGTGCTTAAGATGATTTTGTCAACTCTTAAGAGTTATTACCTCAAAGGGAAGAGATATGTATATGTTATTTCCTCCGACTTTGTCCTAATGTATAAAATGAAGCAATTGAGAAGAGTGACATGGAGATTTCCTTACACCCAGGTCAAATTCACTATGAGGGAGTCTCTCTGATCTACAGTAAGATGATGCTGTTGTCCAGCTATACCAAAAGAAGGACAGGAGACACTTGATATGAATTTGACCAGGCTGCAACTTTATTATTAGATGTCTGGGACTACCCGGTGGATAAAAGTGTACAGTGCAGGCAACTCCATGTTCATGTTCATTCAAATAACTACCCAGGACTTCCATCAGCCATCCTTCATTTTCCATCCAGGTCCCCCAGCCAACCCATAGCTTGGACCTTACCATCCCCCAGGTAGGAGGGTTAAGGTGGGCTATAAGAAAGTGGGGTTGACTCCTTGCCCTACCAATCATAGGAGCCCTGAACACCACCCCTCACCTCCCTCTATTCCGTTTCTTTAACCAGCACCTATTTTTTTATTCCTTTACCAGGCCATTTATCTGGTCACTGGATGCCTTCCCAATGGAGTACTTGCACTGGACACTGGCCACAAGGAGGTGCCAGCAATTAGCTGCTCCCCCCCACCCCAAACCCAGTCGGGTTCCCAGACATCTCCCAATGGCCTCTTTTATACCATCTAAACATGCCAGCCCTCAAGTCTGAGAGGTGAACCGCCATCCTCACAAAAGAACTCAGTTGCCCCTTGCACTATGCCAGGATTGTCAAAGACACCAGCAGCTGGATTGCCAACGACCATGTACTGCAACACCTGCCCCGCTCTGATGGGCCATATTGGTGACTAGCATTCCAGATCCTGAATTTGGAAGAATTCATTAAAATGTCCTTCATAAATCAGCCATGTGCCCGGAGCCAAGGATCTCTATACCACTGGCAACATCGTACACCGTACACCCAGCGGCATCTGCTCGGGTTCGTTGCTAGCTCCCGGTGCAAGCTCCTGATATCTGTGGAAGTGAAAATGAGACAAGGCATCTGCTATGCCATTATCCACCCCAGGAACATGCTTGGAAGAAAAACAGATGTTGAGGCTTAAACATTGTAGCACAAATACCCTCACTAACTTCATAACTCTGTGTGACCTGGACGTTTGGTGACCTGATAACATGTAGTACCACTGCCATGTTGTCACACCAGAAGCACAACCTTTTATTAGCTAACTCTGGTCCCCAGATAACCACTGCGACTAAAATGGAGACAAATTTCAGGAAAGTCATGTCATGCACAACCCCGTTTTGCATCCAGATGGCTGGCCATTTTGGAGAACACAACCTGCTTTGGTAAAACACCCCAAAACCCATATCCCTGAAGCATCTGAATGGATTTTCAAACCCACCTCTAATAACCATTCCTCCCTCCATAATGACATCCCATTACATTGACTCAGAAACTGTTCCCATACCTTCAAGTCTTCCTACATCTCTCTAATAACTCATATATAATGGTGTGGCCTGCTTATTTTCACTGTTGACACTGCAAGCCTGGCCACAGTATGCCCCACAAATATGCCTCATCTGCTTTATTAGGGTAATCCAATAGGAGAATCATTAAAACCTCTGGCCTAACTGGCATTGGTGCCCATGTCCATTGCACTGCCCCGAGCTTGCACCCCCTTCCCCTGCTTGTGTTCTGTGCGTCATAACCTGGTCCAATCAAGCCAAACCTGAGGTTGCCACTTGATCCACCCCCTAATCCTGTTTCCCCTTTGCAACCGTCCCCTAACCCTCTGGCAAGAACGGGCTGAAGCAGCTGAGAAAAGTGACATAGAGATTTCCTTACACTTAGGCTATGTGGGAGTCTCTCTGATCTATAGCAAGATGATGTTGATGCTACAGACAGTGTCAGTGTCTAACATGTCCCTTTTAGGAGACGCAGGATGGTTGGCTCTTCTCTATCTCAGCAGGGCTATGAACCTTTCACTGAAACCAGGACACAATATTGCCTTAGAAAAATCCATTACATCACTACATTCTTTTCCAAACATGCATTTAAGCAGAAGCAGAATTTCACACCCACAGCACTACAGCTAGAACAGACATTAATGAAGTACACAAACCAAACACCAATTCTGCTAATGTGGGCTGTGCAGAATTCTGCATAATTAGACATTTAGAAGAGCCCCAAGTCAGGTCCTTACAGTGATGTGCTGTAATCAGTACAACTTTTTGGCCTCTTGTTTGTTACACTACATAAACCCCCTTTCCCTTGTTCATGGGACAAGGAGGAATGCTCAGAGTAATGCTACAACCTCTAGATACTACACAGTGTTAGAAACTACTACTGATTCTGTAAAAGTTCCAGCTACTGTTCAGCTAGAAATCTGACCTGTTTTGGCTCTGGATAACACTGTCGTCCTGCTTTTCTCATTTTCTCTTTTTCCCCTCTCTCTTTTTGCTCAGCACAATAAAAGAATTATAACAGATCCCAAAGTAGTGGGGAAATTCAGTGCCAGTGATCACAAACCAACTGAAGTAGGTATATTAAGAAGGGGTGATATTACAGACAGTCAAAGGAAAGCTCTACACTTCAGAAAGGAGGAGACTGCTAATCACAACAGGCAATATCAGATTGCTGGCATATTAAAACATAAGTACACCATCCTGCAAGGTGTTCGTGGTCCTTGTATCTCACACAATGTGCTCACCATCTAAAAGGATGGGCTCAAAAAAGGTAACTGGAGGAATGGGAGACATTGGCAGATTTGGGGCCTGTTTTTGTATAGTTGAAATGAATGGGAATTTTGCCATTGACGTCAATGAAACCAAGAAATCAATCTTTATCGCTGAAATATAAAAGAAAGAGATCTCATACAGAAGGAAATCCAGAATAGAAAAGAAACACTGTCACCAAAATGAAGTTTCATAAAAGCCCTATGTCACTGAAATGATTTGCTTAAAATTGTTATCTAAAGCAGAAAACAAAATAGAGGTCAAGAGATAAACTGGGAGATTATGAGACACTAAAAGAAAATCAATGAAAACCTGTTGACTAAAGCAATGAATGGAAAATAAATGTTTTTCTCAAAGGTATCAACCAGAGAAGAAAGATTGAAGATAAAGTAGGACCTCTGAAGAATGAGGATGGAGAGCAATACAGAGGAATCAGGAATGGCAGAACGCTTAAATAAATATTCCCCAGTTTTTAACAGGAAGGAATGGGGAATAGACATATACACTGGGGAGGTCAATACAAGAAACAAAAAGGGAAAATACAGAGCTAAGTGGCAATAAAATGATGTTAAATACGTATTTAATTAAACTGCTGTTGACTTCAATGAAATTAGTATTTCACCAAATGGGTTTTATTAAGGCTCTGCCAAAAAGGAGTAAGAGATGCATTGCTAATGCATGTGGCCCTGTGGCATTACACCTCTGAAAGCTAGAGCAGACATAATTCTTCCAGAAGTACTGTGAGATGGAAGCTTTGAGCAGCACCACCAGCAGATTCTGGACAGAAAGCCAGTACATCTGGCACTGGGAGGTTTCCAATAGTGCAATGGGGTGGCATTTGTTCTCCTATACAGAGTAGGGGCAAGTTCAGAGGAAAGGGGCATGAAAGGATTTGCACTAGCATCCAATGTCACTTTAAAAATGATGTTGCTGAATTTGCCTTTCATTCATTCACTCACTTACAAGATACTGCACTCTTCCTGTGAAGTTAAACTGCTCATACCTCTTTCAATCATTTTTTCATTCCCATTTGAAGTGATATATTGGGTAGCTCCTTTCATGAGCATTTTTTAAGTCGCATGAAACAAGAAATACTTTTTCTACCATATGTTATAGTTAAAAAACTTAAAAGCTGTTTCCCATTATTGGCTGGTCCATCTTTGTGTCGTCAGTTGCCTTGGGAACTGAGATTGATTATAATTTCAAGAACATTTAAGAATGAATTGAATAGCATATTTCCCTATGCAACGTGCAGCTACAGTTATATTATACGTTGGAACTATTGGCAGTGCATGAAAATAAGCATGATTTCCACTTTTACCTATGTTTTTCACACTCTTGTCTCCCACAGTTACAGACAAAATAACACATTGACATAGATTAAATACATGAGTAAATGACTATAAATGTCCAATAATCTACTGGAAAAACACTGTAAGGAGGATATATATTCTAATTACACAAGACTTGTTGTATACCTGTTAAATCCTCATTTTCCAGTTTGAATATCTGGAGCCCATGTTATCCAAAATCTTTATCTGGTCTTATGTCTGAAATTTTCATCAAAATCAAATTTGGTTTTATTTGGTTTATTTTATTTTGATTTTCCAAGTATTCCAGAAATCCTCCAAGACTTTCATAAAATTGGGGAGTTACATGTACACAAACTCTTCAGTTACATAAGCTCCTTCATATACATTTATTAATCTTGAATGAGGAGTTGTATTTATAGCCTTCAAAGTGCTTAAAGCAAACGGGAAAAAAAGCAAGCATTTGCTTATTGAGACAGTTTTGCCATTTAAAATCCTTTGCCATGAAATAGCTAGTAAAGCTTGTAAGCTGTGCTCAAGAGCAGTAGTTTTCAAACTGTGGTTCATGAACTACCAGCAGTCCCCAAAGTATTTGCTGCTGCTCTGAAAAATCTGGCTGCTGAAAGAGAGAGCTCTTCATTTCCCACCTGCCACAATGCATTTAAATATAGGTAAAAATTCAATTTCTGTCTTGGACCAGTTTCTCAGCTGAAGTGAAACATTGCCAATTTGCACCACCTGAGAATCTAACCCATATATTTTTCAATAAAATGATTTTTTCAATGAAAAGTTACCATAGTTGCCACTGGGAAGTTATGCAATTACAATGAGTGGGAAGATGTTCTATGTGATCACAAATGGATGGGGAGACAGTCCTCTAGATAATCTAGGTTATTGCCCACACAGTGGAAAGGACTGAGGACTCCTGCCTCCAGAACTAAGAATTTGTCAGCTGTTCAAGATGAATAGCTATGGATTCAGTTCTGTTTTACACTTTTTATTGTTTGTTTCATTTTTCTTTAAGAACACTCCAGGAAATTATATTTTAAAAAACCAAATGACTCTGCATATTAGTACAAAAACTTAGGTGATTAAAGGTTACAAACAGGATACACAACATGGCCAAGTTAAGGTTGCTTTTGCAGGGGTCACTTTAGCATATTCTGACTTTTGTGATTTAAATTTGAGCTGATCAGATAATATCCAGAGTTTATTTGGTGCACTTTTCCTCTTAAATTATTTAACAAATAAGTTTTCACATTATTCAACCTGCTGCATAAGCAGGTCAAATATTATTCATCAAGTGATTTATATGATGAATTTTTTCCTATCATTAGTTAAATTATTTTGAATAGTTTGGATGTTTATTGACCAGTTTTAACTTTTCAATGTGTCTTTCACATCACAGCAACCCATTTTTTGCATTTGATGTACGTCATCATTAAGTAATTAACAATCCCTTCACATTACTGTACACCTTGAGTTCAAATTAAAAAACAGTGCTGTTAAACTGTAAAGCTTAAACTTTAAGGGTACAGTCCAAAGACAATTAGTTCCAAGACATTTGCAAAATCTTGGCAACTAACAAACCAACTGGAGACCCATAGTCAGGGAGAAAATGGCCATCTTTGAGGAGACTTGCTTGGTAAACCTGAAACTGGAAAAGGCTTGCTTGTTACAAGACAGAACAAATCAGCATAATTTTCCCAGCACCTCGCTACTCTGTTTTGTTAGCTATCATAAATATAAAGGGAAGGGTAAACACCTTTAAATCCCTCCCGGCTAGAGGAAAAACCCTTTCACCATGTCAAGGTTCCTTCCCACTCTGAACTCTAGGGTACAGATGTGGGGACCTGCATGAAAACCCCCCTAAGCTTATTTTTACCATCTTAGGTTAAAACTTCCCCAAGATACAAACCATTTTACCTTTTGTCCCTGGACTTTATTGCTGCCACCACCAAGCGCCTAACAAATATAACAGGGAAAGGGCTCATTTGGAAATGTCTTTCCCCCCAAAATCCCCCTAAGCCCTACACCCCCTTTCCTGGGGAAGGCTTGATAAAAATCCTCACCAATTTGCATAGGTGAACACAGACCCAAACCCTTGGATCTTAAGAACAATGAAAAAGCAATCAGGTTCTTAAAAGAAGAATTTTAATTAAAGAAAAAGTAAAAGAATCACCTCTGTAAAATCAGGATGGTAAATACCTTACAGATTCAAAACATAGAGAATCCCTCTAGGCTAAACCTTAAGTTACAAAAAGACACAGAAACAGGAACATACATTCCATTCAGCACAACTTATTTTCTCAGCCATTTAAACAAAACAGACTCTAACACATATCTAACTAGATTGCTTACTGACTTTTTACAGGAGCTCTGACCTGCATTCCTGCTCTGGTCCCGGCAAAAGCAACACAAACAGAGAGAACCCTTTGTCCCCCCTCCCCCAGCTTTGAAAGTATCTTGTCTCCTCATTGGTCATTTTGGTCAGGTGCCAGCGAGGTTGTCTTAGCTTCTTAACCCTTTACAGGTGAAAGTGTTTTTCCTCTGGCCAGGAGGGATTTAAAGGTGGTTAGCCTTCCCTTTATATTTATGACATTAGCTAACAAGGCAAAGATGGTAATGAGGAGTACCAAGAAGCAAACAATACTTTAAAAGAAGCCTGTCCTGCAAAGACTGGTGTTATCCTCCCCCTGACTCTTCTCCGTTCCCTTAAAATGTCCTTGAATCTCTAAAGGTGTGCTCTGCCCTGACTGTGGAGAAAAAAATCTGGTAACTAGACCAACTATTTCCCCAGAATCAAAAGTACTCTGCCACCTGTGATCTGAGCAGCACAATTTTTATCTGTATGTTGAGTACTAGTGAACATTTATCAAGAATGGCTTAGAAGGAATTAGGAGACCGTGCTATAGTTTTAAAAAGTGAAATACCACTAAAAAGTAAAAAGACATACAAAAAGAAAATGGAATGTGACATGATGTTGTTACTTCAACCATAAGGTTTAAAAGAATCTTCCTATTTATCCTCCTCTTTAGATGCAACTGGGTTAAACTCCTGACCTACATTTCCTGTAGTATTGTTGTGTGCTCTTTACCAGTTGCTGCACTGTACTCCAGAGGTGGCTGCATTTTAATGAAGAAGTAATTGTAAAGATAGATTACAAAAGTCCTTGGGATTCTTTGGGCTAAAAGTCACCATGCAGATATAAATTATGGTGTATTATTAGGAGACAGGAAATTATTCTCAAAATACATAATTATGAGATTGGACTGTTGAGAGATAAAATAGATATTTGGTTTATGGATCAACTGCTTGAAAAATAGGTTGTGTTTATGTATTTTATACATATGTTCAATTTTAGGTTCAGCTTAACTTCAAGAGGAAGTGTACATTAGCGAAGGACAGATCGCAAGAGGTTTGGCTTGAATAAACACGTAAATGTTTTGATGTTTATCTGAAGCTCATCTATGAGGGGTCACCAATATCATCAGAATATCCCTCTCACAGTATCTCTTTTTCCGGTCCCAGGATGAAGAGGTTCACAATAGTTTTGTTTTAAGTTTCCCAAACTTTTTGAAATCTTGTCAAAGATTTGGTTCATTTTGAAGTCTGACTGAAGGTATGCTTTGGTTTTTATTTTATCCAGACTAGTTCTTCCATCCCTTGTGTAAATCAATGTGTTCTTGTCTCTCTCACTTCATTGGCTTTTTTTGCCTCCATCTGTTTTCTCTCATCTTTTCCTCTCCTTTCCTCTGTTTCATCTATGTTCTCCCTCTGTTTTCTCTCATCTCTTTGCTCATTACTGTTTCCCCACTCCTTGCTCTTCTTGTTTCCCCTTTTTCTTTTCAAGTCTCCTGGAACCGATGAAGACGAAGGACTCAATCCTGTAAGGTGCTAAGCACTTTCAACACCAATTGACTTCTTTTAATGACAGTCAGTCAATGATTGTCTTAATGACTGTTGCTTCAGTATAAATGAAGCATTTGAAGTCACTCATACTATGTAAAGTTAAGCATGTGCATAAATCTCTTTTGGATCAGGGCCTAAATATCTATATTAAATTATTGGTGGTGACCTGACACTGTAGGCCAAATTCTGCTTAATATGTCACCAATGCAGCACCATGTATGTTGTGATTTGGATGGCAGAATCTGTTCCACCATAAATGTGCTAGAAATAATCCTTAATCTGATTTCAATCTAAAACCTAAATTAGAAGTCACTATAATTTTTTTGCTTTCTTTCTAAAGAATAACTATTAACTAACACTACAAAATCCTGTACCTGTCAGTGGTAGGAATAGGATATTGAACTTTAAGAAGCACAGATGTGATCGCCATCCACTCAAGAGGGATTCACAACATTTGCTATTTGTGCACAACACCTGGCATTCACTGATGATACTCTCAAGATATTGTCTGAGCACCTACAACTTGCTAGTGTCCATTGAAGTGGATGGGATGCATCTCAGAATTTGGGCCATCATTTCCACTGAGAGCAAAAATTTCCCAGACCATTACCTATGTGTTTATATATCTCACTCATTATCATTCTAGTCAAGCACCTAACAAAGTTATCACCAACACAGTAAGATCCAAACATTATTATTATTAAAAATGAGTTGTATTACCATAGCACCTAGGAATCCTTGTTGTGGATCAGGACCCCATTGTCCTAGGTGCTATACAAACACAGAATAAAAAGACAGTCCCTTCCCCAAGGGTCAAACATAGTCTACTTTCCTCTCTCCTTCCCCTGCGGCAGCCGGTGGAGCTTCTAACTGCAACAAAGGAGACTACCTGCCATATCCAACAGCTAAAAATACTTCATATAAGGAGCCAGTTTTTGTTTTGTGGGACCCACAAGCTCTGTTCTGGTGCCAGCAGTCTGTATGATTCTGGAACCTTGGTTCACTCGCATATGGAACTTACAAACTCTGCAGATCCAAAGAGCACAGTCTGCAGACACTCCTGAGCCAAAGGGGGCAGCTCAGAAAGCATGACCACTGCTCTGCTCTGGATGTTCTGTCAGGCATTGGGTGCTTCCAAAATGTTCTGGGGGTTCCAAATAGGTTTTATAAAGGAAACTGTTTATCCTGAACCTGGAGTTGCTATGACAGTTTCATAATTATGAAAACTTTCAAAGATTTACCCAGGGATACAATGGGCCAAGTTCTCCCATGTACAACAACTCCCACTGAATTTCCAAGAGCTACACTGGTATCAGTGGAAAGAGAGTTTGACCATATTAAATTCTACATAACAAAGATAGCTTGTTTCATTCTATCTTCCATGACATATCATATTATAGTGAATACTAGAATTTAGTAGAAACTAGGGCTACTACTAACTGTCAGTGTAAGCATAGCTATGTGCAGTGGAAGCAGTAACAAGCATTTTACATTTTCAAAGAGACACAATCTGAAAGTGCCTCTTGCAATAAAAAGTTGGACTCATAAAACTGAGTGATTTGGCAAAACCCTATTTATAAACAGTTATTCAGGACAGCATTTTTGGAAGGCAGCCACCAGAGTGTACTGTATTACAGAATAAATCACACTAAAAAGACACTCTCTGTCAAGCTGCAGATGATCTCAGAAAATGTCAATTACAGAATCCATCACATTTATGTGACTGTTTCTCTCTTTGCTCGTGACACAAGCTTATTTCATACAGATCACAAGATCCCACATGATTTCTCATAAGATTTCACACTGATTGCTGATTTCAGTTCTGTTGGAAAGGACTTGTTCATTCAGTAACATGAAGTATAACTAAGGCAAGATCTTCATTTGACAGATCCCATCTATCTCCCTAAGGAATGTGCTGCTGTTTAACTATTTTAAAAGACCTTTATCCACTATTTCAGCTGCTGTGATGCTCATACAAATATTATCAGCTGTGTGTACAGTCCCTTTGTGAAGGTACTGCTCAGGACTGGCTATAATGCAATCTCACCCCAAAGTTTTATTTTGTTTATTAGTTGTTTTAAGGTAGTACCTAGTGATCCTAGTCATGGATCAGGGCCCCATTCTGCTAGGTGCCATAGAAATACCTAACAAAAAGACATTCCCTGCCCCCAAAGAATTTACTGTCTAAGTACCTGTCCCTCCATTTACTTACTTCATCAATGACCTGAAGAGATTATCCCATCTAAGTAAGGGAGATGGCTCTGTCCTCATCCCTACCTTCACACTAGCTTACTCTTGAGCCTCTCCTGTTGGACTCTGTGTATAATGGCAGCATAACTGCCCTCCTTTTCAAAAATCATCCCATAATTGTGCTCTAGAATACTGCCATTCCAGCTGTGAAGTTAACCTTCAACATGTGGAGCAAATATAAACTGATGCAGTGAGGTCCGCCCAAATCTCCTGATGGACAGCCTAAAATATTAGCTTTAAGAGAAGTGTAAACTACTCCCATTATCTTAGACCTCAATTCAGGAGTAACCCTGTTCAGAACAGCAAGTTTGACTTAAGCACAAGCTTAAAGTTAAGTATATGCATAAGTATTATCCTGAATAGAGATGGACTACAGCAAGTGTTGAAATGTTTTCCTATATCAGGACCTAAATACAGTGTTAAATCTGAAGCCTAGTGATCTCATATTAACTGTCACCAATGTTAACTATTTCAAACTGAACATTTTAGCAGAAACATCAAGCTAATATGCTTACTGTTATTCATAGAGTCCAAGATCAAAAGGAACCATTGTGATCATCTATTCTAATCTCCTGAATAGCAGGCAATAGAACTTCCCCAAAATAATTTCTTTGAACTAGTGCATCTTTTAGAAAAACATCCAATCTTGATTTAAAAATTGGCAGTAATAGAGAATCTGCCACGATCCCTGGTAAACTGTTCCAATGGTTAATTATTCTCACTGTTCAAAATTTACACCTTATTTCCAGTCTGAATTTGTCTAGTTTTAACTTCCAGACTTTGATTAGTGTTATGCTTTTCTCTGTAGATTCAAGAGCCCATTATCAAATATTTGTTCTCAATGTAGGTACTTATAGACTATGATCAAATCACCCCTTAAACTTCTCTTTGTTAAACTAAATAGATTTAGCCCCTTGATATAAGGCATGTTTTCAAATTCTTTAATTATTCTCATTGCTATTCTCTTCAATTTATCTACATCCTTCAAGAACTGTGGACACCAGAACTGTGCACAGTATCCCAGCAGCAGTCACACCAGTGCCAAATATAGAGGTAAAATAACCTCTCTACTTTTACTTGAGATTCCCCTCTTTATGCATCCCAGGATCACATTAGCCTTTTTGGCCCCAATGTAGCCCCAGGGGCTCATGTTCAGATAATTATCCACCAACTCCCCCCCCCCCGGGGCAATCTTTTTTCATAGTCTCATAGACTTTAAGGCCAGAAGGCTAGTTTGGATTATCTAATTTGACCTCCTGCACATCGTAGGCCACAGAACCTCACCAACCCACTCCTGTAATTGACCCATAACCTCTGGCTGAGTTACTGAAGTCCTCAAATCTTGATTTAAAGACTTCATATTACAGATAATCCACCATTTACTCTAGTTCAAACCAGCAAGTGACCCAGGCCCCATGTCACAGAGGAAGGCAAACCTCCCCCAGAGTCTCTGCCAATCTGACCTGGGAAAATTAATTCCTGACATCAGATATGGCAATCAGTTAACCTTGAGCATATGGGCAAGACTCACCAACCAAGCACGTAGGACAGAATACTCTGTAGTAATTCAGAGCTCTCCACATCTAGTGTCTCATCTTCAGCCAGTGGATATATCTGCTCGTAGCAGACGTAGATGAGCCATATGCCTTGTAGGCAACCTTATCATACTATTCCCTCCATAAACTTATGAAGCTCAGTCTTGAAACACATTAGGGTTTTTGTCCCCACTACTCCGCTTGGAAGGCTGTTCCAAAACTTCACTCCACTTCATATAATTTCAAGCCTAACCTTATTGATGGCCAGTTTATATCCATTTGTTCTTGAGCCAATGTTTACCCTTAACTTAAATAACTCCAATCCCTCCCTGGTGTTTATCCTTCTGATGTATAGACAGCAAACATATCTCCCCTCATCCTTCATTTTTTATGCTAAAAAATCCAAGCTCCTGAAATTTCCTCTCATAAGGTAGATTCTGCATTCCTCTGATCATCCTAATAGCCCTTCTCTGCACCTGTTCCAGTTTGAATTCATCTTTCTTGCCTCATGCATCCTATAATTACATTGCCCTTTTTCATTGCTGCAACACACTGGCGGCTCATAGTCATCCTGTGATCAAGCAATACAGCCAGGTCTTTCTCTTCTTCTGTTGCTTCCAACTGATACGTCCCCAGCTTATAGCAAAAATTACTTGTTTTAGTTCCAAACTGCATGACCTTGCACTTTGTATTATTGAATTTCTTCCCATTTCTATTACTCCAGTTTTCAAGGTTGTCCAAATCTTCTTGTATAATATTCCAGTTCTCCTCCATATTGGCAATACTTCCCAGCTCTGTGGCATCCATAAAATTTATTCGCACACGCCCACTTTTTGTGCCACGGTCATTAATGAAAACATTAAATAAGAGTCATTGCTTCCCAGGATACAGTTCCTCATCCTGTAAGTTTGGCCTACATTCTTTGCTCTTAAATGTATACATTTACATTTAGCTGTATTAAAACATATATGGTTTGCTTGAGCCCAGCTTACCAAGCGATACACACTGCTTTCTATCAGTAACCAGTCCTTATTATTATTTACTACTCCCCTAATTTTTGTGTCAAGTGCAAATTTTATCAGTGATAATTTTATGTTTTCTTTCAGGTCATTGATAAAAATGTTAAATAGCATAATGCCAAGAGCCAATCCTTATTTGATGATTTCACATTTACAATTAGATTTTGACACCTAGCAGTTAGCCAGTTTTTAACCATTTTAATGAATGCCATGTTAATTTTGCATCATTCTAGCTTGTTAATATAAATGTCCTGTGGTATCAACATAAACACATTCCAGAAATCTAAAGTATATTACACCAACACTATTACCATTGTCAATCAAACTTGTCATTTTATCAAAAAAGCTATCAAGTTAGTTTAACAGGATCTATTTTAAATAAACCTATGTTGACTGGCATTAATTATGTTAACCTTCTTTAATTCTTTATTAAACGATTCCTGTATGAGCTGCCCAAGATCGATGACTGACTGACAGTCCTATAATTACCGAGGTAATTTGATTTAAATTTTTAAAATATTGGCACAACACTAGCTTTCTTTCAGTCTTCTAAAACTTCCCCAGTGTTCCAAGACTTATTGGAAATTGACATTAATGGTCCAGTGAACTTCTCAGCCCCTCTTTTAAAATTCTTGAATGGAAGTTGTCCAGACATGTTGATTCCAACTAAATTTAGTAGCCGCTGTTTAACTTCATCCCAAGATATTAGTGGAATGGAAAGAGTGCCATCCTCATATTATATGATTACATTATTTGGCTTTTTCCCAGAACAGAAACATTTATTGAACACTTCTGCTTTTTCTGCATTATTATTGATAATCCTACCATGTCCATCTAGTAATGGAATAGTGCCATTGTTAGGATTCTTTTTGTTCCTAATAAACTAAAAAAAAATCCTTCTTATTGTCCTTAAGTACTCTGCAAGCTATAGATTTTCCCTTGTGTCCCTTTGCTTCCTTTATCAATTTTCTGTGATTCCTATCTTCTCATTTATATTCATTACTATCATTATATATAAAATAGCTGTCTTTACTTCCCTCTAAATGAAGTCAGTTTTTCAATCCATACAGCCTTCTTCCTTGATGATGAATTTTTGGGCACTTAGTAAAGTGTTCTTAAACAACTCCCAATTATCATTCACCTTTTTCTGACTAAATTCTTCCTCCCAGCTGATCTGGCTGATAATTGTTTTCAGCTCTTTGAAATTGGCCCTTATAAATAACCTAGTCTGGACTTTATTCTGTTTACACATTACAAATGTGATCAAGTCATAATCACTTGTACCTAAACTACCATTAATTTTAAGTCTGTGATCAACTCCTCTTTATCTGTTAAGACAAGATCTAATATAGAATCCTCCTGTATTGGATGCAACACTTTCTGGGTTAGAGCAACAAGAAATTCCAGTTCCTCTTCTTTGTTGCCCTGGGCTCCTAGCAATGTCAGGTAGGCAATTAAAGAATTGGGATTAAGAAAGAATTTATCCAAAAGACAGCACGCCATCTTGTTCTTTGCCTGTCCCTTGCAGAATGTGCTTTCAATTCTTCTTTGTACAGAATCCACATCATCTGTCTTCCTTAAATGGTAGGAGATCTCTGTGGGAAAGCTTGCTTTTCTTACAGGTTGGGTGACAGAATTGCCAGGCAGACAGCTGAGGCAGAAGCAGATGCAGTCTGGAGCAAAGGCTGGCTAGTGTGGAAACAGGCACAGGCTAGAGCAGAAGCAAAGCAAGGGCTGGCTGCTGCAGGAGCAGGATCAATGGCAGTCTATCAGAACTATAGGTAATAGGAGTGTTCCCATCCAGGTAGTGATGTTGAGTAGACTGAATAGACGGCTTCTCTTAGGAGTCTATAACCTGCCTTGGCTCTCTTGTGGATTGACTAAACCCTGGTTGAATTGTGTGGGGCCTGTCACAAGACCAGCAGATAACGGACTCTGAAGACTTATCACACTCTCTGGGAGGACACATCTGGCTTAAACAGGCTTAGGTTCAGAGATAACTCAGCGTTAGACAGGCTCAGGCTCAGGGGTAACTCAGAGATGAGTCATCACATCAGGCCAAACAGCAATCTGCAGGTGTGTCCCACACATCTCTCCGTTCCCTTGGACCAGCTGGATTTTGAGAGATATCTCCCACAGTTTCCATGTTGAGGACCTGGTATTGAGTGTAAGTTCCTAACTGTGTGAAATTCCTCCTAGTCCTTCTTCCTCTGGTGGGAACAGCCTGCTCATCCTTGTCTATCTCCAGCTCTGTAGAATGCCATTTGGCCTCTTGCCTCTGGAGATTATGAACTGCCAAACCTCCTCTCTGACTTCCTTTCTCTCTGACTCCTTGGTGCCCAGTTCCTTTCTCCCTTGAATTTGGGGTATTGATGTTTCCTGAACCTGGCTGTCCAGGAACTTCTCTGATTCTCAGTAGCATGTCTATCTGCTTATCCAATCCAAGAATCTTTTCTTCCAGCACAGCCACCAACATGCAATTCATATACAGGAAGTCCCTTCTGGTTTTAGGCAGGAAAGAAAATATGGCACATCTGCTGAAGGTCCCCCCACTATGCCATTGCTGGCCATTGTGGAATCACACTCAGAGCTGGACCTGGAGGGAAAGTCTCTCATACTATCTCTCTAAACTCCTTCCGAAACTTTCTTGTTAGCTACTTCTGTTCATGGGTCTTGAGTTTGTCGAGAAAGTAACTTTTTATACCCAATCTTCCTGTTTAGCTCAGCTCCGCCCCACTCCTCAGTACTAGGGAGCAATTAACCACTAAAAGATATCAATCAGCAGAACTGATCAAAGGTCTGAGGGTCAAAGCCGCATGGCCTTTACCAAGACACCAACAAAACGACCTGTCTCAGCTGCTTACTTAGGGACCCATAGCCCAACATACAGCTCATACACAGAGAACTAACAAATAACAAACAAACATCCCACAGATGGACTAATTGCACCACTCCCCAAATTCTGCTATCTCCAAGCACTGAGTCTGCAGCTAAATCCTCTAAAACTTCTCTTTTAGGTGCCTCTGTTTGCAGCTCCCAAGTTTGCCTAGCAAATGACGTTTTATACTAAGCCTCCCTGTTTAACTCAACTCAGGTCCACCCCTCACACCAGGGAGAGATTAACCACTCAGAAACTTCAAACCACAGGGTTGATCGAAGGTCCAACAGCCAGAGCCAAACAGACATACCAAGACACCAACAAGAACAACTGTTACTCCATCCTCTCTCAAGGTAGAGGGGCATTTAGTAGCTGTGAAGTTTGCCTGGGGTGAAAAATGGGGAATTCAATTCCTCTTCCCAAATATAAAGTCATCTTTGCCCAAAAGCGAAAGGAAAAGAGGAGGTGAATCCCATCCCCCAAATCAAAATCTTCAATTAATTCCTGGGTGCCAAAAAAAATCAAAAACACTTCCCAAGCTTTCCTGAATGCTAGTAACATCATCTGTCACCTACGCAACTGCCAAAACCTTAGTTTCCTTCTGATGATTTCTACATTTATGCATTTTCCGTTAAAAAATCATTGGTAAATCTGGGCAAGTAAACTGAATTTCATAATGATGTAAATAATCAACACCAGGAGCACTGGACTGGAAATGGAGTAGTGGTCTTTTAAATTAAGGATCTCTGCCACATAATTTAAGTCTAGAATGCTACGTAGAACATAGGGCCTTGCCTCAATGATTGAAGCAGCTAATAGATAAAAACTGGATTTACTGCTAATCTCATCTGAATTATTGTACTCTTTTTTTCGGAGGCTCAAGAGAGGACCTCTCACAAACATAAACCACAGCTCTAAATTAAAGATAGAAAAACAACATTTCCCATTTGCTAAGATTTTTTTTAAGTGTAATAATAAATGGAATCTAATAAGAAGTCTCTTGCCATTTTTAGCTTCTTAAAGAAACTTTAAATTCCTGGATGTTTTCCTGAGTTTCATTACCGTACTATCAATCACTGCAGTTGTACATATGAATTAAATTAAAGCAACTCAGTACATTAGGAGAAAACACTGCAACAAAAAGCACCCCATGCTTTTTCTTAATCCCAATTTTGACCTTGTTAACAAGCAGGTGTAAGTTTTCACACCACCACTAAAAATAATAAAGAAGCGTGCTATTCTTTAAACCACACTAGCTACCATTTGTTTTGTATGATGTTCCCCCTTATCCTTTTTGTTTTTTCACATTTACTGTAGACAGAAAGGAAAAATACAGTTCTTTGATCTCCTACATCACACAAAAGTAATCTATGAGAATACAGCATGTGCTGTGGTATGAGAAATGTGTCCCAATGGAATTCCAGAGTCCAAAGTATAAACCTAACTAGAATATCCTCTATGCACATTTTCTGCAGTGAATTACTCCCACTGCTATTACTGAGTATAGCAATGAAATATCACAGCCAAAAAAAGCCACATTTAATACATCAGCTAGATAATTTCCTTACATTATAGTAACTCTTTCATTCTCCCTTAGCAGCACAAATATACTGTTGTTTTAAGGTAATTTGGAATTAGAACAACAGATGAAGCATCCACACTCCAGTAGTTAAAAAAAAAAGAATATTTTATTTTGTTTTATACTTACCTAGAGAGGTGAATTAGACTGTGTGTATTAAGTGGTTTTCTTATTCCATTACTACAGGATACACTTTGACAGTTCTGTATTTGGTAGGGTCACACTAAATGTTGGTAATGCACTTCAAAGATAAAAAGTTCTAAATAGATATAAAACATAATAAAATATACAAAAATGCAAATTAAGCACTTTACATGTAACTTCACTGGCAGGTGTAAAAGAAGAATAATTCCACTGAAGTCAGTGAAGTTACACTGATTTAAAGAAAGAAGAGACGCAAATCCTAAATTCATAAAAAGTAGGAAGGGGAACAGGTTGCTACATCAATACATAAAGTGAACATGGAACAAAAGGATTACTACTACTAATCACTTTTAAAACTATTGAAAAGTAGGACATAACGACAACAGTAATGTTTTGAGCATAAAGAGTAGTCAGGAAAACTACTTGGCTTGCAAGAATCAGCATAGATTTGGTTATACTTCTAATCCTGTCTCTGCCAGTGATTCATTGTGTGGTCTGTTCAGTGCTTTAAACATACACAGTGTTACAGAAAGACCGTTTTACAAATATTTTTATTGTATTTTGCTTTTCAAGTTGCAGTCTTAAAAAATGTTTTTTTCACAAAAATTGTTATGGTTGAAAACATGACTTAGTGAAGTGAGAAAATTTACCAGAAAATTACCACTTATATAATGAACACTCTACTCATTTTAAAAAAGTGCTGTAAAGTGCTGGAAATGAACAGAATGAACAATGGAATGCTTCATTATCACTCTACCTGATTTACATCGTTCATCCACCCTTAACTTTGCCCCATAAAATTTGCAAAAATAAATGCAAAGGTCAAATTAAATTACTAGTGGATTATAAAATCAAATTGCCTATTCAAAGGATCACTGTCCGATATAGTATAACATTAACAAATACTACACAGACACATTCCCTAAAAATCACATTAGTTGCTACAAAATACAGTCAATATAGTTAAAAGTGGAGACATGCAAATTTTACATACACTTGAACACACACAGCCTCCTCACAAATGAATATCATTACAGCAAGCAGATCAGTCATTCCAATTCTATTCATAAAAGTATTCTTCTACTTCACCAGTACATTACAGGATGGGTATGATCAGGCTTCTATCTGATTTTGTTACGGGATTCAAACTGCATCTTACCTGGGCAAATATGAGTCTTTACTGAAGTGGTAGTTTAAACTATCTCTTATATCAAGTATGGGATCAAAGAGGAAGTCTCTTGCATTTTTTTAATTTAGCCACTAAAAATGAGAGCAAATAAAATCTGCTATTTAATAAAAAGCATAACATCTGTCCATCTGGAAATATTATCTACTGAAACTTACAACCATTCATTCTATGACACATAGAGCACATTTTCTCATAAATTATATTATTATTATTGGATTGTACTGTATTAGAAGAGAAATCATTATATTCTGAATATTTTACTGCATTATCACTATATAAATGGATATTTTGTCAGCTTATTGCATAGAGTTTTACATACAAGTTGCTTATGAATGATAATAAAATCTCCATCAAGATAAAAAAGCTCTCTATAATGCTACCTATAAATTGATCATGCTAAATTCTTGTAAGGTATTGATTAGACTCAGACAATGCTGATTATCTTTAAAGCATTACAAAACTGAATTATTTCAGCGGAGTAAAATGCATTAAAATTATAGAACATACAAAGGGAAAGAAAAAAACAGAGTATGCAGAGTATTTGAGGTATATCACAGAATGGCATAATTCCAGATTACAGTGTCTTGATGTGTATAATATTGCTGGATTAACAGAGGATCTATGCAATGTATAAATCCCAGCTCATAGATGTAACATTAGAACATAAAAAAGATTCATTTTTTTCCCCCAATGGAATCTAAAAATGTTGAGAATATTAAAGAACCCAGGAATAACTAAGGGAGACCTTGAAATTCTGGAATCCACAGTTTAGTTTGCACGCACAATTTTGTCCTTTCCTGTTTATTGAAACACAATTATTTTAAGGGGCTCCGAGTGTGTTATGATGAGATTTACAGTCACCACGCACAAGTTTTCCTAACAGTAGCCCCGGTGCTCATTTGGCTGGAGAGGGAGAACGATCACTGCAATGTCACATGGGTGATGTGTCTTTGTTAGGCTCCACTAAAAAAACAAAATGGATGCCCTCAAAAGTGACTCTTCAGTCCCTTATAACTTTTTTATTTTTATTTTTCTGCATATGTATTTTTTGCGGGGGGGCAGGAGGGGATAGGGGAGGTGTTTGGATCTGGATCTGAGCTTTGTAGTTTGGACCCCGCCTCCAATTAATATTGCTTTTATAACATGCCAGTGGTAGTAATATAAAATCTGGCTCAAATTTGCCAACAGTAAAGACTTTTTTCTTGAGAGGCCCAATCCTGCAAACGTTTATGCAGATTTATAATTTTACTGATGTGAGTAGTCCTATTGACTCCAACGGGACTATTTGAACAAATAAAGTTACACACTGCCTAAGTGTTTGCAGGGTCCATTCTAGGCTTCTTAAATGCTGTCTTCTCATTGACCTCAATGGGCTCGGGCCTTAGAACACTCCCTGCTTTGGTGTGCCAAGATCTGGACACTCATTGATTAGCATGAGTGCAGATCCTTATTTATCCAGCAGCACCAGCAGCAGAAGCAGCTATGGGGCTAGGACCATACTCTGAAAGCAATCATCCTTGAAAGAGTAACTCACAGCTAACAGTGCTGAAATGCTGCAGTTGTTTCTGTGAGCTACAGTATTTCACTTTTAAAAGCACAGATGTGCTCTGCATTCACTGTAGGGGTGTTCACAGGATCCCTTTTGCTTTTGCAGAACACCTTTGCATTCACTCACGTTACCCTGAAGATATCAGGCCAGATATAAGGGAGTTGGTTCTTTAGGGTGTCAGGTCTGCAAACACACCACAGGGGTTTCCTCACTTATTTCCACTTCAAAGAAGCATTAAAAATAATTTCACTTTATGACAGATTTTAACTAGATTTCTTTCCTCTGTGATGATTAATTAGGCATTTGTTATAATTTGCCATCTTTGCAGCCCTAAAAATAAATGTGCCCTTCTGCAAATCAGGCACAAACAAAATGTTTTGAAAAGTAATCACTTGTTAAAAAATGGAAATTTGGCTTCTGTGTTGTTAGGAATGTACACACATAACAGAGAGAAATTTAACACTGGTAAATGATCTGACTACCTCAAAGTGAAGTTTTTGCCTTCCTACAGTGGCCTTTCACCCTGCCCTTTCCTCCAATCTGAAGAGAGCTGATGTTGATGGAACATATAATGGCTCCTTTCCTGTGTAGTAAAGTCAGCAATAAAGCTCAGTAATTAAGGTGACCGGGGAGGCCCAGCCCAGCAGGCTAGTGGTGTGGCGAACACTTTTAGAACTTCAAACAATATCAAAGTCACTGAGAAACGGACCTAGTTCAGGACTGGTTTGAATTAAGCCTCACTTCCACACGCACTTTTCAAATCCAAGCTCAAACAAGAAAGCCAAGGCCTTCTGGATTTCATTAGAGCCAATTATCTTATCTGTTTCATCTCAGGCCTGACCCTAAGGCTGGCAAACAGCTATTCAGTGCGTTTGTGTGGTTGTTTGAGAAAGCCTCCAGCCAGCCAATGGCCTGAGGAACTGCTAATTAAAACACTGTTGCCCCCTGCCTCTAGTGATTAAATATTTTCAAGCTTTTGTAAATAATTTTTCCATTCTTTGCCCCAAGCCTCGGAGGTCCAATACGTTCAGTAATTTATTTAGTTTGTCAGAGAATACTGCTGGAAATCTGACTATAATACAAATTTAGGAAACTTTTATACTTCTCAACTTCTGAAAGTGACATTTTATAAACGAGCAAACTATGTATACTGTTTCTGATGTAATTAAGTCCTAATGACCTTATTCTGTTTGAAGTGATATAGTGTATAACAGGGCTTACATTTTGTTGATGATCATCATATTTCCTCAAATGTCAACACGATATCTAGGCTCAGGGGCTTAATGAGATCATACATATCCTACAATTGATACTGAGGTACATATATGGTCTTTAGAATTGTAACTAGAAGGTGGTGTCAGTGTTCCAAGGCCTGGCCTGGGAAGGATTGTATCCCAAGACACCATATTCAAACATAAAAATCTGCCAAGCTAGCCTGAGAATTCCTTATCCATTATTTATTATTATTGTTATTACTTGTATTACCATAGCACCTACAAACCCTTCTCATGGACCAGGACCCCATTGTGCTAAGTGATGTACAAACACAGAACAAGACAGTCTCTGCCCCAAAGATCTTATAATCTAAGTATAAAACAAGAGATAACAGATGGATACAGACACATGGGGGAGTAAACAAAACAATAACACAATATTGGTCAGCATGATAGGCAGTGGTATCAGCTTACCAGTGGCCTAACCATGGTCAAGTTTTTTTGTAGGCATCACAAGGAAAAGCTTTAAGGAGGACTTTGAAGGAGGATGAGGTGGTTTTGTGGATGTTTACAAGAAACTCCTCCTAAGCGTGAGGGGCTGTGTGGAAGAAAGCACAAAGGTGCGAATGTGAAAATGTAACAAGTGGGCAATGGAGACTGACATCATGGGCTGCTCAGCTGAAATTTTGATACTGAATTAAAAACAATAGGTAGGATGGGGATAGGCCATGATGGGCTTTGAAAGTGAAGACAAGCAGTTTACATTTGATGCAAAAGAGACAGGAAGTCAGTGGAGGGATGTAAAGGTGGGTAACATGGTCAAAGTGACAGGCTAGGAAAATAAATCTAAATAATTACAGCAGCATTGTAAATGCATATGAGAGGGGCAAGGTGGCATTTGTCAAGACAAGAGGAAAGGATGTGGCAGTACTTGAGATATGAGATGATGAGAGCTTGGAGTTTTAGCAGTGTGCATGGAAGAAAAGGACATCTCTTAGAGAGGTTATGCAAAAAGAATCTCCAAGGTGGATATATCCTAGATGCAAGGACCTAGAGAGAGGTCCAAGTCAAAGAAGATATATTGGTTAGGGGCCTGAATGACAGGCAGAATGATTGTGTTAACCACAGTGAGTGAGAAAGGAAAAAATGGGGAAGACTTGGGGGGAAGATTAAGAGCTCTGTTTTAGCTATATTAAGCTTAAGCTGATGGCTAGACATCCATGAGGAGATGTCAGATAGGCCAAGATTTTAGTTTGGACAGAAGGAGATCGGTCTGGAGTAAAGAACATACCATAGAGATGGTAGCTGAATTTGTGTTTGTGGATGCAATTACCCAGAGAGAAAGTGTATACGACCCAAGCCATGTGGAACCCTCAGTGAAAGATGAAAGTGAGATGAGGAGGATCACCAGAAGAACACACCTAATTAAAAGCAATTAGAGAGGTAGGAAGAGAACAGAATCACGGAAGCAAAGGGACGACAAGATTTCAAGAAGTGTGTCAAAGGCAGCTAACAGATTCGGTTCACCAGAGTGATGAGGGTCGAGGATGGAATTGGAAGAGAAGAACTCCAGATAGCGATTATATGCAGCGCACTCAATTAATTTATAGATGAAAGGGAGAAGGGGCAATAGTTGGAGGGGCAAGTGGAGTCCAAGGTAGGGGTTTTATGATGGGAGAGACTAAAGTATACTTGTATTGTGAGGGGAAAGAGACAGAGGAGAATGAGAGGTTAAGGAGAAGAGTAAAGGAGGACATGAGAGTAGATGTGAGGGAGATCAGATGGGATGGGATGGGATGGGGTCAGTGAGACAAGTGGACGGTTTAGAGGAGGCAAGTAGATGAGAAACTTCTGTGTTTGTGACAGGGGAGGTGAAGAGAGTTGTAAGAAGGAAAGGAAGGCAAACAGATGCTGTTTCAGAGAATTTAGTGAGTCCTTCTAGTAAAGAAAGAAATTTGAAGGGAAAAGGGTGCGGAGGAGTCTTAGCAAATACATTTCCATTGCTTAAAGGAAAATGCAAATGACTTGTTTTAATCATTTAAATAGCTAAACAGTCAATATATATATTGAAAAAATGTTAAACCAGAGAGCTTGATTCTCCCTTTCACTTCAACTTTTACACTTGCTTTGGATTGGTGTAAATGACAGAGAATCTGCACATCTTACTACCATTCTTATTTGGTAACATTTTACACCCAATTGCATGGTGTAAATGACAGAGAATCAGGCCCAGAATCTCCATTTGTTGAATGGTATCTTTCAATGGTAGCTGGCATTTTGCTGATCCTCCCTAAGAGAGCATCTGATGGTGCAAAGTAGGAGTGAAATAATTGCCTCCCTTGTCCGTTATTGTTAGTCATTAGACAGTATCCGAGCTGTTGTAAATTCTCAATTTTTTTTCAGTTAGCTTTTTTGTTAACATTGATTATATGAAAAAAATTATAGCAACAATGTTTAAACTGTTTGATTTTCATTGGTGGTTTTTTGTTTCTTATTGAAGAAAAAGCCTTTATTGTCTGATAAATCGATATTGATTGTCATTTGAAAAACTGAATCAGCTTCCCCAGGAAGTTAGTTAGTGGGGGGGAGGCTGTGCTGATGCTCCTAAGCCCTAGGGAATGATGATACCTTATCTTGTGAGAATGGAAGTGGTGGAAGGGGAAAGAGATTATCATATTCATAGCCACAGTTCCTTCATCCAGAAACCTCTTGCTGGGTATTTGTGAATAAACCCACAGAGTTCCTTATCAGCCCAATAACTCAGGATCACTCAGCATAGGATGGAGATGTCAGACAAAGCTTGTAGCCTTTACAGTGCTACTGCTGTCTAATGCATTTTCTTTATTGTCATTCTTTTTTGACATGTTTGTATTTTTAAATGTATTGTTAATGTGCCTACAGAGACTAAGATAGGCAAATCATGTAAGTTAAATAAATAATTAAAAGGACAGCAAATTATTTCAGCATATGTTGATGCAGGTGAATGCTTGTGCTTTTTTTTTTAAAACGTTCGTTACTTGAACAGTTGTTTAAACATAGCTAAAATAACTAATTTAAAGCCAGATTCTACCACCTTTACTCTGTTAGTAGTTCCATCACTCACTAGCATTAATGAGATTACTTCTGGAGTAAGCTGTTATTCAGTGTGAGTAAAAGTATCAGAACTCAGTCCTTAGAATATATATGTATAGAATTTACCCTGTAACAATGCCTTCTTATGATACAGCTGATTGATTCAGTCCTATGCCCTGATCCTCAGGTGTGTACTATTCTGCAGGTGTGTGGATAAAACGGAGGCCCACGTTTGCATCATCAAAAATAGATGATGGTAGCTTGCTATCTGAGCATTCTTTTATTACTATATGTAAAAAAACAATTACACTTTAAGACCTCATTCTAATACACTACCTCACACTGAGGAGCACCTTACTCTACAAGTAGTTCTACTCACTTCAATGGGGCTGTTTGTGGATAAAAGCAGTATTGCCAATTTCAGTAATCATGAGCCAGGTGCCCCAAAAACATGAGACTTAAAGCAAAACAGGGTTCTCTTTTTTGTGGTCTGTTTATGAGCCCCTAGGGATCATGTTTTCAAGATTTTCTGCACAGCCATGTAGACTACAAATTTATGTTAAAAAAATAAAATAAAAGCTGAAATTCTCACAATCACAGGACTCCAGGTGCTGGGGCTTTTAATAAAAACACCATATATCATGGGACTCAGGATAAAAATCACAAAAATTGGAAACACTGAGTCAATTGCTTCTCAGCATAAGACAGTGTGTTAGAATATGGTTCTTAGAGATTTATTCTTCCTTGGAATTACTGCACAGGCATTGTTCGTAGTGACCTGAAGAAGAGTTCTGTGGAGCTCTAAAGTTTTTCTCTTTCACCAAACAGCTGGTCCAATAAAAGATATTACCTCACTCACCTTGCCTTTTTCATGTATAGGTACTGAGTAGAATATATTTTGTATGAGAAAGGATGGAATTATGGTATGAACAATCTATGATACAACCACTCAATTCCTCTAGGATTAAAAAATACAACCTCAAGAAGTTTGTGCTACTGAACCATTAGTACACCCATGTGCACATATGAGTACACACACAAACACATCACAGATGTACACACACTGACATACACACTGACACAGGTGTTTGCACGCACTTCTCTGCAATCCAAATCATGTTTTAATGGAGGCTAATACTAATTCCACTTCTTTTTTCTTCTTGAAGTATTTAAAAAATGGTGGTGATCTCATTAGCTAAACTAACTAAAGAAGGTATGAAAAAAGCTATGTAACTGAAAGGCCTCTGTTGCTGCTGTTCTTGAAATAACACTTCTGTCTGATTCTGGATAATGGGCTTTTAATAAAAATATCCACCAAAGGAAAACAATTCAACAATACATAAAGCACTAGGGTGCAATCTAGTGGTTCTGTTACAGTCTGGAGCTCTGGAGCTGTTCCAGAGGAGAACATGTGGAGATAGATAGATAGATAGATAGATAGATAGATAGATAGATAGATAGATAGGCTATAGTATAGTTATCATAAGTTATTATAAAGAAACAAAATTTTAAATTAGGGCTGGACAACTACACAATAAACCAGTGTTAATGCAAGACTTTACCTTCAGACCTGATTTTTTGCCTGACCTAAATACTACAGATATTTTGACTATCAAGAAAAATCCTCTAATACCACTTTTTCTATTTAATTTCTTCAAGGACATATGAGGTGATATTTCTTACCTCTTCACCAGAGTATTCAAAACGTTGTCAAATTCATTCTACATATATCCCTAGTCTTCCATCTTTTTGGCTTGACAGAAATTGGAAAATACAAATAATGCTACAAAAGCTCAGGTACATTCCTGCTCTTTGAAAACCACGGACATTGCATGGCTTAGGGTTTTAATCAAATAGTTTTTAACCTGAACCCCATAAACTTGACACATGCCATATTTTATTATCCTTTTTCCCCTACTCCCTAGTAGGCCATGTTAATAAAAGAAACTGTGCATCTGTAGGAAAGTAAGCCGACACTAATTAATTTCTATAATGAAAGGTTTCATTTCTGAGGTTCCAGTAAGTTAAAGGAGCTTCATCTGCAATTTTAAAAAGCTGGTGCAGTTAGGGAGACAAGAAGATTTAGAGTGTTTTGGTGAGAAGTTGGGATTTCCAAATAAAAATACATAAGAGGGAAGAACAAGAGGTCACAGGATTAAAGCAGTGTTGCCACTTTTAGTTTGATGGTAAACTTTGAAGTCCAACAAAATGATGAGAGGCCATTTTTGCACTGTTTCATAGATTCATAGATTCATAGATACTAAGGTCAGAAGGGACCACTCTGATCATCTAGTCCGACCTCCTGCACAGCGCAGGCCACAGAATGTCACCCACCACTCCTATGAAAAACCTCACCCATGTCTAAGCTATTGAAGTCCTCAAATCATGGTTCAAAACTTCAAGGAGCAGAGAAGCCTCCCTCCAGTCAACCATGCCCCATGCTACAGAGGAAGGCAAAAAAAAAAAAAAAAAAAACAAACCTCCAGGGCCTCTCCAATCTGCCCTGGAGGAAAACTCCGTCCCGACCCCAAACATGGCAATCAGCCAAACCCTGAGCACATGGGCAAGATTCACCAGCCAGATACCCAGGAAAGAATTTTCAATAGTAAATCAGATCCCATCCATCTAATATCCCATCTCAGGGGATTTGGCCTATTTACCCTGAATATTTAAAGATCAATTACTTACCAAAATCCCATTATCCCATCATACCATCTCCTCCATAAACTTATCGAGTAGAATCTTAAAACCAGATAGATCTTTTGCCCCCACTGCTTCCCTTGGAAGGTTATTCCAAAACTTCACTCCTCTGATGGTTAAAAACCTTCGTCTGATTTCAAGTCTAAACTTCCTGGTGGCCAGTTTATACCCATTTGTTCTTGTGTCCACATTGGTGCTGAGCTGAAATAATTCCTCTCCCTCTCCTGTATTTATCCCTCTGATATATTTATAGAGAGCAATCATATCTCCCCTCAACCTTCTTTTAGTTAGGCTAAACAAGCCAAGCTCCTTAAGTCTCCTTGCATAAGACAAGTTTTCCATTCCTCGGATCATCCTAGTAGCCCTTCTCTGTACCTGCTCCAGTTTGAATTCATCCTTTCAAATGACTCCCTTCTCGATTCCTTATTAGGAGCAGAAAAAAAAAAAGAACAACCTCTCCCTACCTACCTCTCCCTACCTAAATGTGAAATGGCACTGGTCACTCTGGAGTTCTTCTAATCCAGAGGGAATGTCAGGAAACAAAGAAAACAGCACAGCTCCAAAATTTACCACCCACACTTTCAAAAATGTTACTAGAAAATATCAGTCCTCATTCAGGACAACTGAATAAACCACATTAGAAGCTAATATATTAAGCTATTTTGACAGAGATCATTCCAAACAAACATTTACATAGCGAAACAGCTATGCATTTTAAAACCTTCTCTCTCAGATGCTTTATCCAGTTACCTTTACATTTTCCCCAAAACTTTTTCTCTGGCAGAAGAACATACATGAGAAATTTCAGTTGAAACAGTTTTATTTTGATGACTATATGAGAAGGGGGACAAAATTGGAGATGCAATGGAAAATTAGTTGCCACTTATAACTTCTGAATAACAGCTGAAGTTCCAGAATACTATACCTAACAACACACATTGTTTATGTGGCTATTTTCCCTTTGCACAAATTCATCTGCAAAACTCACTCCTGCAATGATCAACAAAGTAATAAAATTACATATTTTTAGCCTGAACAGAGGTGTGACTACTCTGACTATAGAAAAAAAAAGAGGAGGACTTGTGGCACCTTACAGACTAGCAAATTTATTTGGGCATAAGCCTTCATGGGCTAAAACCCACTCCCATGAAAGCTTATACCCAAATAAATGTGTTAGTCTCTAAGGTGTCGCAAGTACTTCTCATTTTTTTTGCTGATACAGAATAACACGGCTCCCGCTCTGAAATCTGACTATAGAGTTATTTGTGACTCCTCTGTATTGTCTTTCTAATTTAGGGTTACATTGTGCAATTTACACAGAAACCAGTATATGCATCTCATCTATTTATACTGTAAGCGATTCAGGATTGAGACTATCTCGGACTATATGCCTGGCACAATGGGGCTCTGGTCTCAGCTGAGGTCACCAGGCAAGTACATACAACAACACTGATTAAAGGATATCTAGTAATAATTTTCAGAAGAGGAAATTTCCTCTACAGAGGGATATCCATAGTGGAACTGATTCCATGTAGTCACTATACTAATGTCCTAATAGTTCACTTACTTACTATGCTTCTAAGTGTAGCTCGGGAAAACATTATTTGTTGTCTCATATTTTATTTTCTTATTTTATCTGAAAAATACTAATTCTCAGCTAGAGATTTACGCAGCATTGTAGAATGGGCATACTACTTATTAAATAGTATCATAATAATATTGAAAATATTATACAACCATTATATAAATCAATAGTACGCCATCATGTGGCATGTTACGTTCACTTCTGATCTCAAAGATGACATTGCAGAAAAAGAAGGGCTTCAGAGACGAGTGATGAGTTTTAGTTATATGGGTAGTTTGAAGAGTCTGTATTATTCCATTACTGAGATAATTAGGGTTAAAATAAAGTCTGACATCAGGTGCTAAATTTCTTGAAAGACCCATTATTTAGTTAATTTTAACTCTCAAACTAATTAATGGATTTACTTGTAAATTCTCTGAAAATTCAGTCTATTCTCAAAGAATAAGTGCTGAATTTTGGGGGGAAATGCTATATTTCTCATATCTAGCTAAGAGGATGGGTGCCTGCTTTAAGTGCAAAACTCAGCTCAACCTTAAATCTGAAGCCAGAAATGGCATCTCCGTAATACTTAACTATGTGCTCGTCAGCCAAAAGGTCTGAAAAAGATACTGAGCATACAAATATGATATGAACTTCATACTGACCAATAACTAAGAGCAACATTTCCCAAACATGAAATCTGAACCTCACTTCTCACTAAGGAAAATGAAACCAATCATGTCAATCCTTCTAGGTTAGCAGGGTAACATGAAGGAAACTAGCATTGCCACTATTCCTCACTCTGTGCTTTTGGAAAATGCTGCCTTAATGAGATTCTCTTCTTCCCCTGAGGGAAATATCCTGAGAACTTTGGGGATAACTAAATTATTGATATTATTTAACACATGGGGCACATACTTTTAGTTAGTTTTGGAAAAATGAGTCAGCCATGAAGTAAGAAACTACATGTATGAATGGATACAGACATCTAAGTACTATTTTAATAAACAATTAGCCAATTTGCATGTACAATTGAATAAATGAGAAAGAATGTTAGGCCTCATATTTACCCAAATCTGTCCCTCAATATTATTAACAGTTGTGTTTTAGTGGCGCCAAAACAAGCAAGCATAAAATAAAAACTAGTTGGCAGAATGAAAACTCTGAATTATTTTCAATATCAACTTTCCTACTTGTGTTATAGAAAGCTTTTTCCTTCTGTCTTTTAGCATCGAGCTAAATTTTCCACTTATCTCTTTGTGGTCAACAAATCAAGCACTTCAGTATGTGTTGAACTTAACATGAATAACCATACAAGCAACAGTCTTAGCAGAAACGCAAAAGAAACTGAGGAAAAACATTTTCTTTTACACAATAGAGAGAGACATTTTCAAGCGGGCTGCATACATTTAAAACTTTTGTTTGTATTGAAAAAAAATGTGATCTGAACTCTATCTATGCTGAAATGTGTTTTTGTTTAGTTTTGCACATAAATGAGTGTCTGTCAGTTTAAAGAAGTGATAAAACAGCATGAAACCAACATGGCAGCCACAAGCCAGCATGGTGGTTTTTCACAGCTCTCCTAGCACACCCATGGGAGCCACTCATCCAGCACACTTTTAAAGTGACTGCTCTGTACTAGGTTCTAGCTCATCCGCAACTGGGTTCACAGGTTCTTATACATGGAAGGTGGTTTGTTTTCACTTCTTCTGTGAATACTACAGGATTTTCCTAGGTTGCTTTAGAGGGAAAAGACTGAGATTTACTCTTGTTCAGCACAAATAAGACATGTTAATTGGATTCATCCTGTGATAGATCAGCATATCAGACAAGATGTGCATTTGAGTGTTTGTGAGTGCAGGTTTCTAAGAATAGATATCTACATAAAGCATTACATTCATGACATCGAAAGTATCAATGAAGGCCAAATACCTGACTATAAAACAAAAATCTAATAGAGGGAAAAAAGCAGGTGTCTGTTTCTATGGCCATTATTGTTTAGAAGAGCCTCTGTTGTGAAATTAGTGTCAATCAAGCAATAATGTACACCCTAGTTACCAACATTTTCAAAAATGTGCCTACGGCAGTTCTGGGAAGAAGTCAGAGCTCTGAGGGCTGTTTGTATTATCGCAATCGGAGGGGGATTTGCTTCTACCCCGTCATTGCCTTCATTCTGTTGGGTGGCACCATCTTGGTCCTCTGTGTTGCTCATATACCTCATTTTTTTCATTTCTCAACATCAGACCAGCTGACAGCTGATGCTCTTTTTACATCCTCTTGGTCCTGGCTTTGGCCCTATCTGTCTGGGTGTGCCAGCTGACTGCTGCTACTCCGACAAGGTCTTTGGTTTTGTCTCTATCAGTGTCCTGAGTTTGTTGCTACTTCATACAACCTGTCCCATTGCAACTTGAACAGTTGCCTTTTGCCATTGCTTTTGGAATATAGGACCGCTGGACTCAGACCTGCTCACCAGCATGTAACAACCTCAGGTCCTCAGCTTTGTTGTAGTGGACTACCTGCTTAACTTGGCATTCTCTTAACTGCTTCTGTTTACTTGTTCTGCACTAGTGGTTGTTATTGTTTTGATCCTTTCCTTGAACATTTAGCTGCCCTTGCTATTTGGAGGCATTTCTCTAGGGTTTTCTCTGTTTCTCACAACAATCATTTCTGTAAGCTGAGAACGTGTCTTTAATTAGGGAATGTTTAATGTCATCAATGTGGATGCCACAGTTCTCAGTTCTGTAACCTAAGAATTTATCCCCTCTTCTGCTTCTTGGTTTCAGGTAAAAAAAATCAGAATCTTTCTACATTCTCATTCTGTTGGGGTCATAGCACTCATCAAGCACCTTTGTCAGCTATTCCAGTGTTTCAGGCATTATTCCAGGCAACAATATCTTCATGAAAACCCGTGGGACTGTGGACAGGCCATTTGGAGGAGCGGTGAATTGGTAATGAGTCTGGTTTACAATAAACCTGAGAAATCATCTGTGGCCACAGAAGATAGAAATATAAAAATAAGTGTCCTTCAAGTCAAGGGCAGATCCAGGGAGGGAATGACAAGGCCAGGAAGAGCATGCAGAACCTCAGTTTCTGAGCTATCTGTTGAGGCAATGCAGGTCCAGGATGGGATGAAGGCCCCCATTAGCTTTGGGATTAAGAAAAAATGGGAGTAAAACACCTTTCCTCTCAAGTTTTGAGGTACCTCCTCCACAGCCCCCATCCATAGGAGGGTCTGCACCTCCTGGGCAAGAAGTTGCTCATGAGAAGGGTCCCTGAAGAGGGACGGGAATAGGAGTGGGAGGGAAGGGTGGTTAAAAATTGCACATATAACAAATTGCCACAGTATTTAGCATCCAGTGGTTCAATGTTATGCAGGACTATGCCGGGCTGAAGTGGGGCAGTCAGTCCAAAAATAAAGGGGAAACAGGATCTGAAGCAGGAAGCCGTATAATACTCTGGGGCGCACCTTTTAAAAGCCTACTTGGACCCACCAGAGAACCTTGTGATCCCGACTGGGAGGTTGAGGTGGATGGAAATGGTTGACAGCACTTGGAACCTCTCTCTTTTCTCTGATAAGGGTCCTGTCTTGGAGGCGGAACTGAGAAGTATGGCAGCTGTTGGGGCCTGAAGTGCTTCGTCGAATCAGATAGAGCACACTGGACTCAACAATCTCAGCAGAATCAATGGTGCCAACGTGGGACTGGGGATGGAGGAATGGCCCAACGTGGGTCGCACTCCACCACCTTCCCCTTGCTTTCCTTTCTTTGGCACCAGCGAGCACCCTCTATCGGTGTGCTGCTTTTTGTGCTTCTTCCTTGGCACCAGGGATGGAGAACAGTACCGGATGCACACAGTGGCGGAGGAGCACTTTGCACTGAGGCTGAAGTCCTGAGTCCGAGGGGCTTAGTTCTGAAGCTGGTCTAAGAGCCGCTTCCATTAGGATATCCCTAAGTCTGATCACTCTGACCTTCTTTGTGCAAGGTTTAAAGTCCCAACAAATTTGGCAGCGGTCTTACATGTGAGATTCTCCCAGACACTTCAGACAACTGGGGTGTGGGTCGCTCATGGGCATAGGTTTAGCAACCATCATGGGCAGTAAGAAGGAACTGAGAAGGTGTGGAGCTGGCAGTGCTCCTTATACATGTGCATAAGCGTGCAGCACCAGAGGGCGACAGAGCTGGCCCAATGAATATCACTGAGAGAAAAATCTCTGGCAACAATCTGGCAAAAAATCTTAGGTGTTCACACACCTAACGTGGAATGGACATGAGCAAGCACTCAACGAAGAGCTAAACTGGCTCTTTTTTAAGACAACTATATACAGAGATGCTGTATCTGCAACTAGCATTCAAGCCAAGAGCACACAGACTGATTTTTTGGTGCCTCCTCCAAACTTCTCCTTCCAGAAACCTGTGTTCCTCCCTCCAAATTCCATTCAAGTTGCTATATTGACAACTATGCTAAACCATCATCACAATTAGTACTAACTGTATTCATGATGGCAGTCTCAAAAGAGAGGCAAAGATTACTGAGGCAAATGGACTGAATTATCCTCTTATTCTTAAAGGAGTTCTATTCAGGGAAGGTTTGAGGGATGGGGTGTGGTACTGAAGGGACTCTTTTACTACTACACCTGCTCTTTTAGATAAATGGAGCACATCAGTATCCATTACAAACAATCCCATGCTGTTTAGTAGCATCACATTCACAAAAAGAGTTTCAAAATAAAATAATAATAACTTTAGAACAATGCAGAAGTGGTATCCACATTATTTGGACATAACTATTTTAAAGGGACACTGTTAGAATGGCAATACCAATTTTTGACATAACAGCTAGATAAAATGCCTACATTTTTATGTGAAGGCATAGTAGTAAAATTAAATTTATAAAAGTCTGGTTTTTTTTTCAAAGTTGGAACAAGTTGTTATTGTATGGTTGCAGACTTGCTAAAATTATTTATTCTTTAATAAATAACAATAATATTTTTCTTTTTCTAAAATTGCCTTTCAATTTACTGCTCCAGAAAGGTGCTGGTTTGCCAGCAAGGAGACTGAAGTCCTCTGTTTAGTCATGACACCAGCATAGCATGGACAAGAGCAAAACAAGCTTCTCCACAGTGTTCATGAATGTGCCTCAAACTTGACCTGTGGGGAACAGATTTAGGCTGGATCATTAATTTCCTGTCTCTGCTGTCAGTGATAAGTATGGCGGTGGTCTCTGTGATGTAAACTTCTACCCATTAAAAAGGGCCGAGACCACCAACTCATTTCACATAAGCCATAATATGGTGACAATTTCACTCACTGCCAACCTGGGCTGGAGTTGAACCAGGAACGCAGAGGTGAGAAGCACAATAGCCCAGTATTAGTCCTGAGTCAGCCAATCTCCTTGCTTTTATAAAATCTCAAATAAAGAACAAGACTGACCTTGGCAACAGAGTAAATGAAACTTTTAAGGGAGTCAAATTTTGGAGCCTACCACCTTGATAATGTCCCTTGAAATAACTGGCTGTTTGGTTTACTGTTTTAAGTAAAGCAAATGGTGTAAATAAAATTAAAACCCTTTTCACAAAAACAGTAACAGATTGTGATTTTCTATGTTTAGGGCTTAGGCTTTGAATTCAGTTGTGTGATGTCTAAATAGAAAACCTTCTTGGATACTGTACATACCACTTCATGGACCACCCAAGAGTGTTACAGAAAAAAAAGTTTTATATGTTTGTGGTATATTTGCTTTATCTTACAGGTTCAGAGTTATATATTTTAGATATACCATTTCAAATTATAAGTCTTTACAGGGTCAGAAGTACAAGTTAGTGGACTCACTGCCATTTTTGAACTACAGCCATTACAAATTGAAGCCTGGTATTTCCCAGCAGTTACAGTTTGCCCAGTCTTGACTGGCACTTGTTCACCAAGCCCTTCCACAGCAATAAGATCAAATGCATTCTGCTTTACTGTGAAAGGAAATGATGTATGAAATGTAGGGCTGCTGGAAGTAAGTACATTAGGGCACGTTTTAAATAGGTTCTTTCTCCTCTGGTCCCATGAAAACAGATTATCAAAAGCCAATGCTTCATGGCTGAAAGAGTGATCCATCATTTAGAATGAGATATTTCACTGATATTATGAAGTTTCACAAGTACTTATTTTAAAGCAAATAATACCTTATTGTATTGCACAGAAAACACCATTCTTGGCCAAATCCATGAACTTTAGTAGGAATTTTACCTGAGTAAGGTGTGAAGGATTTGGCCCGTATTATACTTTATTTGGTATTTTCTATACTTCTATACAATTACAATGCGGCTAAAACTAATATTTTTCTCATGCCGGGTAAAATTGTTTACATTTAACTTTAATAGTGGTACATGTGAGGAGGTACATGTAAAGTTGGTTTACTGCTATCATATAATAATGATGTTTATCAGTGACTGATTAAACTATCAAACATTTTCTTGTATATTTCGAGTTGATGGCCAGAACAAGTAAATTGCTTGTTTATTAAAACCTATAATGTTTCCAAGAATCATGAATTTTATAAAAAGTCTAGTTTTATATATTTTGTAGTATATTTGCTATATAGTGCAGGTATAAAGTTGCATATTCTTGATATAACTTTTCAAATTGCAAGTCTTTGCAGACGTCAGAGGTAAAAATGTTAGTGGTCTTGCTGCCATTTTACTTAAACAGTTATTTTAAACTAGTTCCACCATGGGTCATTTTTTATGTCTTTCAGGATTACTATAGTTGTTACTTGTGTGAGCTTTCACTCTACTGCCAGTTTTGACACTTTTAGAAGGAAACAAGTACCAACCTGAATGCTGTTAGGTACTCTACATCTCCCATGGGGGGATCCAAGCCACCTGTCCAAGCAATATTTACATTATATCCTTTGCCAAGGCCTCTTCCAACCTGAAAAGATAGTGGAAAGTGCCAAAGGGGGAGGGGAGCAGGAAAAGGGGAGATGAAAAAAATAAGAAAACATACAAATGTGTGCTTTTGAAACAAACATCAAACACCATGTCAAATCAGCCCAGTCTTGTTTGACAGGGACTGTTCTGGGTTATACACTTGTTCTTTACTGGTCCTCCAGTCCCAATGGACAATTTGGTAATCTGGTGTAATTTAAAGCACCAGCGAAGGACGAGAAAATTAGGGGTAATCATGCAAAGCAATTACCTGAAAGATGCAAATAAAAATGGGTCTCTAAAGAAATAAACCTAACCTCATTTGGGGCTCCACTGCCAGGGAAGAAGTTGCCTTCATCATAGCGATGGAGGGAAACATACAGGATGCTAGGGTCAGCATAAAAAGCCTGCTGTGTACCATTGCCATGGTGAACATCCTAAAGGGGAAATTAAATAGATGACAAATGCAATAATGTTCAACTCGGTGAGCAGAGATAAGTTCTTCTCTCTCTCTCTCTCTCTCTCTCTCTTCCCCTCCCTCCTCTTTTCTCTTTCCCACTCCCTCCACCACCCCTATACTTCCTGAACTTTCAGGCAAATTACTCTTTAATGCACTCATTTTTTAAACTGGCTTCTAAAAATCAGGAAACCACAGTGAGCATGCCCTGGAGACTCCAGATGAGCAGTCATTGAGAAATCCCAGTCCTTTTGTACAATTAGATATTTATACACCGGCTCTTTGTACTCCTTGCCTCAGTGATGGAATCTAGCATCCTGTTTTATGGAGGAATTTTATGACTTATTAACTGCCAACAGTTCATAACCCCTCAGGCTTAATTAACTAGCCTCACTGGCCTCTGAAGAAAGACTAATGTTTAAACTACAAACTAGTATTTTGCAAAAGGATCTATGGTTTACAGAGCATTTTCGCAATTCTTGACAGAACACTAACCATAAGTGCGTTCATTGATTTGCCAAGTTCCACTACTGAGGTCAAAGGCTTTGCGACCAGCTGAGTAAATTGGCTTTCTTGAAACATTCAGTTCAGTTAGCAGTCCCTCAGCAGTTAGATCCACATCAAAAGATGCCAGATGCAGAAGGACTTCATACTTCATTTTTGCAAAATCATGACGGCAACAGTCAAAGACATAGCAGTATGATCTCATTAGCTATTAAATCATCTGGCAGAGAAGAGCCGATAGTATGGTGCTTTCCACAACCAGGGAATGACCATAGCCAATTTGCATATTTCTAACATTATATAACAGCCCAAACACCAGTGCACAGGAAATCTCTTTCTTTAAATAAAATATTTAAAAATATATTTAGAGAATGAGCATACGATAATGGATAATGGTTTAAACTTTTCAAATTTCTTTTTTGTTTCTTCACAATTGTCTCATTGTACAGTATATGGTTAGATACATATGGGGTTTTATAAGTGAAAAGGGAAAACCCAGGTGCACTGTGGTGGAGGAAAACTGAAGGTTTTGGGGTTTTTTCTAAACTTCCACATTGAACCTTATAAGAGGCTGAAAGATTTCAGATGTTGAGTCTGCTTCTTTACTCCATCCGAGTAAAAATATAGATTTCAAGAAGCTATACCACAAGGAGAGTAAACAAAATATTTTGAAAAGCAACCCTAATGCTTTGACTGCATTTTTATTACAAACGAGTGTCCTTGGGTCTGGGCTGATATATAGTCTTCAAAAAATATTTTATTCAAAAACTCTCAACAAAATTGCCATCTGTTCATCATTCATCTATTCACTGTGATCTCTGGGCGCCAGATACAAATTAAAGGAACATAAAAATAAATGATATAAAGGCCTGAGCTCTCCATTCTTAAGTTGGCTTCTACTGTTGTGGGGTTTGATTTTTTTAATATGTTCTTGTTCCAACAATTTTTAAATTATAGGAATTAAAATAGACACTTGGGCCTTTTATATACTTCTTCATCTTCTATCCTGCAAAAAATAATTTTCTATTGTAAACTTAAATTTTGCCAATGAAAATAGTCCAGAAATGCCATTGAGTAGACAAAGATATCTGCATGGTGAGGATAGTGTATTCTACTATTAGTCAGTTATATGTTTTGTGTATGGAGTGGGTTCCTTGCCTATCCTTCTTGGATGAAATGTATGACTTATTCAGAAACTATGGATCAATCCAAAAATTGAGATTTATTCATAGGAAGGAATGAAAAAAGGAAATCAGAAAGGGAGGTGTTTTTTTTCTGTGATGTAGATGTAGAAAGTTTAAAAATGAAAAACAGAAAAGTTAAAGTTATATATACAAAAAAATTTCTGAACTTTAAGGACTGAACTGAATATTATTAATTATTATTATTATTGTAGTAGCACCTACAGGTCTCAGTCAGATTAGGGCCGAATTGTGCTAGCCACTATAAACATATAGCCTGGAAGGTCAATTAGAAATTTCAGGGTATCTACACTTGAAATGCTACAGTGGCACAGCTGCAGCGCAGCAACTGTGTCGCTGTAAGTGTAGACCCTGACTGCATCAACGGAAGAGATTCTCCCATTGCTGTAGTTAATTCATCTCCCCAGGAGGCAGTAGCTAGGTTGATGGAAGAATTTTTCCATCAACATAGCACTGTCTATACTACAGATTAGGTCAGCATAGTAACATTTTTCAAGTATGTCGATTTTTCACACTCCTAACATCTATGATTCGATGTTATCTTTCAGGTGAGACCACTAAGGGCAGTTCTCCTTTGCTTTGAATGGACATTAGTGCTCTCATAGGTAATTAGTTACATTTGGATTGTGGCTTTGCCTCTATGTTCATAGAAGGGGTAACACGTTGTTGCATTGACCCTTGAGGAGATCAGAGACCAGACTGTGACTGTTCCAGGGGTGAAGTCATCTGTGCCAGCTCTCCATACCAGCTCAGCTCAACATGTTTGTGGAGGATAGCCGGAGGGGAGCTGAGCGTTACTTGCTATTCAAAATTCAAGCTGGGTTTCTTAGTGGAGATTGGTCAAATAGGCCTCTTGTTTATAATTCTCTTCCCGGACTGGATGACAGTAACACTTATAAGCAGATCTAAACTTTGCATAGGTTTGCTAGGAGTTTATAAACTTAAAATGTACTTCATGCTAGTAAATCCCAATCACCTAACTAACCCCAGTGAGCAAATGGACACAAAAAACAGTGGAAGTGAATTTGTTCACAAATCCTGATGAGTTTCTGCAGAAATATGTTTGCACTGTTCTTTTTCTCCATCAGTGCATTCCTAAACCATAGGGTAAAACTTCTGATAAATATTTGAAAACTATTCCAAGAATATCAATATTACTTTTATAGTTATTTTAACCATTTAGTTCTTCATTTGCTATTTCTCTTGCTTACACTTCCCCTCCCCCCTCTCTTTTTCCTTAACTACTAGTATGCACACTTAAGTAAACAAAAGTGCTAGATGGTAAGGCCATGACTCCACAATAAGATTTAATTATGAGTGCAGATATGAACAAGATTTAGACTATTAAGCCATGCACTTCAAAAAACCTTTAACATATTTTGTCTTTAAATCTTTTATCACCTGCAAAAATTAATTAAGTGCAGATGTAACAGGTTAGGTTTTGATGCCAGGGTTCATTTCCTGTCTATGCTTTGTCAGACAACCTATTACACCTCCTCATGAACTGTAGGCAAAACAAAAATGGTGCTCATAAATCAACATTCAGCTTTCTCTGGGCTGTGTATTGAGCTGATCCTTTACATATGAAGCAAAGCTCCAATTCATTATTCATGAAAATAATATAGACAACATGCCAAATGTCATCTGTATTTAAATAAACCATCTGTTAAACAAATTAGAACTCTATTGTGTAAGAATGCATTCTATTAAAATACTAGATTAATCCAATGAAGTTGACTTTTAATCATTTCGCTCTCCTGCAGGGAATCATCCAAAGCTGGCATATATGATTTGAAAACTTTTCAGAGAGAATGACTTGTTGATTTGTTTTAATAATATCAATGTTACTCAACAAGCAGATGGGGGAAGTGGCCAATTTTGTTACCAAAGCAACAGCATTCTTTAAAGCATATCAGACTATTTAAAGTCTGTATTCTGTAGGGAAAAGTAAACTTGGGTTCTGTTGGGTTATTTTAACAGTGGAAGTATCAATTCATTTAAGGACCATAAATGTTGCCCTGATCTGTGCCTTCTTCTCATTAAATTGCAGTTAACACCATTAAAGTGAAACATAGATGTTTATAGTTTCAGTACTGCCATCCTGGCTTTAATGAGTTCCCAAATTCAAAGGAAATATACACCTTTATTTCTTGTAAGTATTAAAGGCAGGAAAGCCTGACATACAAATATAAATTCATTATCTTTTATCTAGATGCACTGAAAGTGTGATGCTTGCCAAGAATACATACCAGATCTACAATCAATATCTTGCCTATATTTAGCTTGTCTCTCAAGTATTTGGCAGTAATTGCAACCGAATTAAAAAAGCAGAACCCCCTGTGGAATAGAGAAGAACAGAAATAAGAAAGCAAATCAGTCAGGAAAACAGTTATAAATAATGTTCAGGGCATTTAAAAAAAACCCTATAAGATCTCTGAAGCCATAAATCTGCTTCTGGGAGTACCTAGAAAGCCTTTTCAGTCATCTGCTAACAATTAGAGTTCTTCAGAGACATGCACAGTGCAGGTGATTGCCAGTAACCCTAGCGCTCCAAGATGGGCAATATTCCCTGGTACTTACATGGCTGTTGATTCTTCAGCATGATGGCCTGGGGGCCTTACAACAGCAAAACCATTCTGTAAGAACAAGATAGGTTTTCAATTATCAGGTTTTTTTTAAAAAAAAGCTGGTTTCTCTGTGTAACACAGCATAGCTTGCAAACAGAATTGGATTCTACCAGAGGCTCTTGAGCACTTTTGCTGCCCCCATTACCCTTTTATAGAATTAGCAGAAACAATATATGTGATCACCGCTGCATATATATCATAACTTAAAGAGACTCAAAGAGACAGTCTCTAATATAGCCAGGATAAGAGTAAGCTATTTTGGAGCTGTACAGCACATAGATGGCAAATATACACAATAGCTATTGTTCTGTGCGACACAAGCATAACTGATTTATTCATTTAAGTCCAGAATTCATAGCTGGTAGAGAGAAAGTATCACTGATCCACCCAAATTAACATTTCATCCAAATTAAATTTCTCCCTGTTGATCCATTTCAGACTATAAAACAGTAAAAGGGAAAAAGCATTGATATTTACATACAATGGTTTGGAAATGTTAGCTCTACCTTCTGTGTAAACTAAATGATAAATTTACACTTGCACACAAAAAAAGGCAATTCCTAAGAGTAGAAAAGGAGGACGATGAAAATCTCATTCTTCTCCAGTCTATAAATTAAGCTTGGAGGCTTGCCAAAGCTTGCAACTTTATTGAATTCCCTTAGTCAATTTCTAACACACATTCTGGAGTTTTATAGAACATTTTCATACACAGCAGCTATCAGAAGTAGTGATGATCAAGGAATTCCTTAACCTACAGATTCACTGCAATGCATCACGTAAAAAAAAATATGAAGTCCCCCCTACATGAAGTAAAGGAAAGATCTATAAATCTTTGCAGGACAGCTGCTGTTCAAAAATGTAGGCTGGATAGTCATGAATATAATTTGCTATCATAAGAAAAAAACTGTTAATCAAAACCTGGGCCAAATTCCACTCCCTGTTATACCAGTGTGAATCAGGAGTAACTCCATTACTTAGCAGATTTACTCTTGGTTTACACAGATGCAACTGGGAGCAGAATTGGACTCTTGTGTGTTCAACTATTGCTTTAAAACCATAGCCAATGGAGATTTTAAAAAATGATGTTCTAATCAATGCATAATTCTGGCAGCCAAACCTATATTTTAAGTAATCAACAAGGAGTGCCTCAAATCCTTCATACAAAATGCACCAATGGATTTTAAGAAAATACTGTAGATTGCATTTTAAGAAAACACTGTAGAGTAATGTTGAATACATATGCCTTTTATTGACAAATTATTCTAATTAGAACTAAAGAGGCTAATTAGGTTGCAGTGCTGCAGTACTTATCCAGGAAAACAACTATGAGAATCGATGGACCTGATTGTCCTTTCACTTTCACAGGTGTAAATAATGAATAACTACAAGTAAATCAAGGGAGTTACATGGGTGTATGTGAGATCCATTTTCTTAGACAAAAGTGCCATTGAACATAAAATAGCAGTTGCCTTACTGAAGGCTAATTTAGCAGCCAAGCAATCCTACAATAGCATCTAATATAACCTATTGCTAAACACAATTCAAGAAGCCAACTACAATATTTTCTAGAGTCTAGACTATTGTGTTATCAATCTAAACGAAGCCCAAGGCAGCTGCAAAGGGCGTTCCACTGATCCTCATTTAGAGACTTCAGGACACTCGGCAGTATCTCTCATTGTCATACCCCTCGTTTGCATATAAATGTTCATACTTTATCAAAAAGAGACACACACGTCAGATATGTGTGTCAGTTCTTAGCTATATCTCCCTTGGCAATTGAACAGAAATTGCCTATAGATTGAATTCACCAGCAATGAAAACCAAAAACCAAGGCAACTACAAAGCCATTAGAGAGGAATATCCAGGATTGCCTACACTCACGGGGTTTGTTGTTTTTCATAAAGCCTAAGATCTTGGAGTCACGTGATTAAAAAAAAAAGTTTCTAGCCCTCATAATTGCTGAGAAAAACTTGAAAATGTAACCTTTAAAGGCTCAAAGGCCAGATGGCAAATTAAAAGTACCCCGAATTTACTATTTTTAAAAAAATTCATCATTTTAAAGCCAATGTAACAGATCATGGGGGATCTCATGATTTTTGAATGCTTACGGTTGGCAATACTGAACAGCACTGGCTGTTTAACTTTAAAGTCATTAGTCTGCTGATTGTCCTTAATATACAGTATAGTGAATCAGAAGGAGGATGGGCTAGCCTATAGCTGTCAAACCAAATACTGCTAGCTAAAATCTTAGTACTTTTTGTGGCCTCTTTTTTCACAAAATATGTTTCACAGGCGAGTGTAACAAATTTCATTCTCATTCAGACAAATTCTGGGATGTGTTTCTTCCCTCTACCATTTGTGAAAATCTAAATAATATATACATTCAAGTACATGTAGGTAGAGAACCAAGAGAACACTCAGTCAAGGAGCCATCACTCATCGAGTTATGACGTGTATTTTGCTCTTTCAATCCTGGAAAACAATTTGGAAATATCAGTGCAAGAATTATAGCTGCCCCTACTCAGTTCACAGATCATTATTATCTAACCTTATCAGTATTCCCAAAAGATAGATATAATTAAGATGATTATCTCTCAGAGTACATCATGGGGGTATCTAAAGGGGAGAAAATGGGACACTTTCCTGTTTATGACAGCATGACAGATACATTGTACACTCGTCTCTTCTGTTTCTTTACTGTGGCAATCCACAAAGGCAAGGAGAATTGTTAGAATGATCTGTTTGGAGATCTAGTTTCCTTACCAGTGGCTAATTTCGGACATCTTGGGGTAGTTAACCCTGTCAGTCCCCTATGAGCATCCAAAATACCTATGTGACCCCTCTGGAGCATGCATTATATATCCATACATTACACTGAAATTCAGTGCATTACTACAGGCATGTGGGGAAACATTTTTCTTAGGAAAAACCCTATGCTGGTGATCAAGCAGTTAATTTAATCTAATCCATATTGAGCAACACTGAACGCTGATTATCAGCTAACACACAGTATTAAAAAACAACATTCATGCAACTGATAGAACACTTCACATGTCCTTTAGCTTCAAACTTTGCACAAACATACTCTATATTAGCACAACTGAATGTCAACTCATTTATTTAGGCAATATTTAAATACCAAACTGTGAGCTCTGAACAGTTCTGACGGAGGGTTAAACAGAAATGCAAAAATGCACTGTAAAGATAGAGTAACGAAGAACAATATGTTGAAAATAAAGTGAGTACGTAAATTCAAAACATTTTTTAAATACACCTATTTATACTAGGATACAGAAACCATTATATGTAAACTGACTGACATAAATGCACATTAAAGGAAAGATTCACGTCTGTGGCATTATATACTTAGTTCTCTGGTTAAACTTGAAGATAAGGAGTAGAGCTGCAACTATGATGGTATAAAGCAGTGGCTCTGAACCTTTCCAGACTACTGTACCCCTTTCAGGAGTCTGATTTGTTTTGCATACCTCAAGTTTCACCTCACTTAAAAACTACTTGCTTACAAAATCAGATGCAAAAATACAAAAGTGTCATAGTACACTATTACTGAAAAATTGCTTACTTTCTAATTTTTACCATATAATTATAAAATAAATCAATTAGAATATAATATTGTACTCACATTTCAGTGTATAGTATATAGAGCAATTTAAACAAGTCGTTGTCTGTATGAATTTTTAGTTTGTACTGACTTTGTTAGTGCTTTTTATGAAGCCTGTTGTAAAACTAGGCAGATATCTCAATGAGTTGATGTACCCCCGGAAGAGCTCTGCATACCTGCAGCATACGTGTACCCATTTGAGAATCACTGGTATAAAGTTTACACAGGCTCGAACAGGGAATGACAGAGGAGTCATATATTCAAACTTTCAATTTACAGAGAAGATGCATTTTAGATCTATGTAATCCTGTCTCCGGGCTACTGGAGAGAAAAACAAGGAGAATTAATTCCCTTCCTGTACTAAGGTAAGTATTCTTCTCCCTTTCAATGCTATACATGTGGCTGGATGCCTACTTTCCAAAGAGTAGCTGGGAGATCACTCATGTATGCTAGCATTCTTTTCTTCAGTATTTTACTTAATTCCTTGATGCTATGCTATGCTATGCAACAGCACAATCAGACATCCATTCTGTTTCTGCTGAAATGCGCAGTCAAGGATAGTTTCCATCACATTATTGGGGTCTCTGCTGTTTATGTACAGGTTGTATGCACTGGTTTTCTATGGTGGATCCATGGCATAATGAGGTAATATAGGCCTAAGAAGCATTTTGCCACAATGTGAATTTGTCCATTCACAGCAATGTGTGAGAACAAGATCATGGTTATTGATGTTCTTCTCAAATATCCTGTACTCATACTCAATGATTCATGTGTTTATGGACACATTCCTACAAAGTGCTGAATGACTTCTAGAGGTGCTGGGCACCATCAACTCTCATTGGCTTCAAAGAGAGTTTAGGATGATTAATAACTTGCAGTCAGGCCCTGAGAGGGAACATTGATTCAGCAGTTGAAACCACTGTCAGCCAACTTTGACTAGTTAATTGATAAATATAGCTTTTGTATTAAAATGAATGGTATTTAGTATATTATGTCTTGTTACAAAAACTGTACAGCATTTGTAAAATATATTTATTGTGGCAAGAAGCAGGCATTCCTTTGGAAAAAAGACGTCTAATCATCTTTTGCTATCCTCAAGTTCAGTACAAAACTGGTACTGTATGATATTTATAAGCCCACTTGTGCATTGACTGAAAGCACCTTTTGGATCTTTACAAATGAGTTTCACATGACTTCACCCTACAGGACAAATAAATGCTCCCCAGAAAGTGTTCCAGTCATTTGCAGTGTCATGCATGCCATGCATCCCAATGGGACAACTTGTGTGAAAAAAGCTTTTTTTTTCTGAAGACACAGTTTGGCTGTCTAATTTTGAAAATTTAGCCGTCTTTGTCTTTTATTTTGACTGTGTAAATAGGTGAAACAGTGTGATGCTGGGACCTAATGCTTAACAATAGTAATATTCAAAATGCCATTCTTGGTCATCAAAACATCCCTTTGATTTTAATGAGAGGACTTTAGCTCTGTTTTAACAAATTTTCTGGATTTTTACATAGTAATTAGGTGCACAAGGCTTCTGGATCAGGCCAATATTGACATAAGACACTACTACATTTCTGTGTTTAGACTGCACGAGTTGGGTATATGACAAGTTCACCATGTGTTCATAAATAAAATCCTTTACAGTAGCACACTTTAAATACCTTTACTTTTAATATAATTGGCCTATGTGATTTAAAAAAAATAATTTTGTAGCCAGATTTGAAGCTGTGCAGGAGTTCCATTCAGCTAGCTGATGGGAGGGGACAAAGGTGGCCTTAAACCACCTTTGTGTTCCTCCAGTCTCTGACACTATCAGCTCCCTGGCATAACATGGAGTAGCCACAGGGCTGCTCTAAGTCCCACCAGCTTGTAATAGTCCCTTTGAAACTGTTATCCTGGATGAGAATCACTGTGTTCCAATCATCCTGCTTCAGCATGACCCCAAGACATACCATACATCATGGTGGAGGGAACGAGTGTAAGAGATGGGGGAATCTTCAGATGTCTCTTTTAGGGTAGCTTTAAAGGCTATTTGCCCGAGCAGGAGCTAACATCTGGCCCTTGGTGTCTAAGAATGCTGTGTACAAGAACTCATGATATTAACAGAGCAGTACAAGCAGCATGCAGATTTGCCAAGGAAATTATAACGAACATGCAGGAATGCCATTTTTTCTCACAAAAGAAGCCAGCAGAGGCCAGAAACACAAGAAATCGCCATTAAACATGTATGATGGAAACAGAGTAATGCGCAGCTGCTTGTCTGCATCCGTGACAATTCAGTAAAGATGACAGCACTCGAGGAAACTGGAAACGTGGGACTTGTAGTCTAAGATGGCTGTACCTGCGTTGCCCTGTCTAGCCATGTATATTAACTACCCTAGTGAAAAATCAAACAAACAATAGGAAGAGGAGGACAGTTGCTGTGAAGTTCAAGTGAATAATTCAAGTTGTATTGTTGTATAAAATAATAGCAATCACTTAGCTATGAACATAGCCATAATTACTAGGAGAAAACATCTAAGAGATGTTTTGAATGCATTTTTTAAAAGACTAAAAGTAGAGCAAATAAAGGAAATGGTGTTTATTTAAAAAGCCATACTAGGCAATTATAGTTGCCAGCTTTTATAAAAACAATATAAACAATATAACAATAACTACAACAAAGCAATTATGATGACAGCAATTTACTTTGTGTTTGTCTTTTTTCTTCTTTCTTTTTAACTCAGTGTGCATAGATGCTGTTGCAAGAGGCACAGGGAGAGATTTTCAAAGGTGCAAATGACAGCTAAGCACCTAATCCTGAGTGTCAGTGGGAATTGGGCACCAAACCGCCCTTTGTGCCTTTGGAAATCTCTCCTGCCAGGGACATTCATTCATTTATTAGGAAGATGAGAGCTGGTGGTGGTAAGTCCATCTCAAATAAATGGCTTGTGTTGCTGGACTCCCACAGAGCTGGCCAGCAGAATCCCAAATGTGCATGGGGCCACGGCCACAGGAGCAGGCAAAGCCAGCTTTACGAGGGGCTTAAATAAATCAGTCTCTGCTGAAAAGCCTCTGTTACAGTGGAGCTGGGATTGGATTTTAAAACTGCCATTCCCCAGCGGAACTCCTTGGACAGAGTAGCAGTGGTATCACCACTTTCCTGCCCCAGTGGGGAATACACCCTCTGAACAGTTACCCCAGGAGAAGGTGAAAATTGCATCTGTGGGGATAAATCTGGCTCATTTTCTTTCATGCTTCATACCTTAATATTTCTTACTTACTTCAGTGTAGGTCAACAGGGATGCATTTGGGCATTGTTCTTCATTTCCCCCTTTGCTATACATCTGAAGTTGCCTTATAGAACTACTTATCAGTAAAACACAAATACCTGCTAAAGCAAAGCATAAACCATGAAGCAGTTCCTTACATAATCAATATATAATTGCATATGTAACACATGAGGAAGATTGGTACAGATGAAGTTAATATGTCATGTTACTAACATGCCTCAGTCATTTTATGTGATGTAACAAGCAGAAATAGTATAGTTCTTTGTACCTGGTATACATGGTATAACTTGCCGTATTACAAAGATGGGAAGAAAAAAATAAATCATTTCCCCCAGTATCTATTATGCACACCAACACACATTCAGGTAACACAACTAATTAAACTCTTTCATGATGATTGAAACAATATGGACATTACAACATTCCATTCTATCCGCAAATCAGCTGGTATCCAAGTTCAGTGCTGTCAAAAATATCTGACAAACTGTATAGCACATTTTTTTGCATCTCATGCACTTAATCTTGTCTGACCGTATACTTTATAGACTGAGGTGAGACAGTGGTTCAGAGACCAACACCATATTCAAGCATATGGGTCTAATTCAAAGCCCATTGAAATCGACAGGAGTCTCCAATGAAGTTTAAATCAGTCCCTATGTTCCTAGAATAGTCTTTTAAAGAAGTTTTT